>NC_044033.1:518861386-519482728 GCF_901765095.1 Microcaecilia unicolor | reverse complement strand
TTAGATGCAAGGTGAGATATCAGGGTAGAAGGTAGATTTGGGAGTCATTAGCATAGAGATGGTAGGAAAAGCCATGGGATGACATTAATGAACAAGGGAAGAAGTGTAGATAGAAAAGAGGAGGGGAGAGGGACTAAGTGGAGAGGCCAGCAAGAAAGCAGATTGCAGTAGTCTAAACGAGAGGTGACAAGGGTGTGGAATGAGGGTTTGGTATAGTTGCCATTCGGAAAGAAAGGGGCGGATTTTACGGATGTTGTAAAGAAAGAAACGACAGGTCTTGGCCAATCTGCTGGATATGAGCAGAGACGGAGAGGAGAAGAGTCAAAGCTGACCCAAGGTTTCGAGCTGAGGAGACAGGGAGCATGAGAGAGCCATCACAGAAATAGATAAATGGGGGGAGCGGGGAGGTGGGTTTGGGGGGGAAATGAGAAGCTCGGTTTTGGTCATATTTAATTTCAGGTGGCGTTGAGACATCCAGACAGCAATGTCAGACAAGCACGCTGAAACTTGGTTTGGATGCAAGGTGAGATATCAGGGGTAGAAAGGTAGATTTGGGAGTCATCAGCATAGAGATGGTAGGAAAAGCTATGGGATGACATTAATGAACCAAGGGAAGAAGTGTAGATAGAAAAGAGGAGGGGAGAGGTGACTAAGTGGGAGGCCAGCAAGAAGCAGATTGCAGTAGTCTAAACGAGAGGTGACAAGGGTGGGGATGAGGGTTTTGGTAGAGTGCTCGGAAAGAAAGGGGCGGATTTTACGGATGTTGTAAAGAAAGAAACGACAGGTCTTGGCAATCTGCTGGATATGAGCAGAGAAGGAGAGAGAAGAGTCAAAGAGGACCCCAAGGTTTCGAGCTGAGGTGACAGGGAGAATTTAGAGTACATTACTACTACTACTACTTAGCATTTCTATAGCGCTGCCAGGGTTACGCAGCGCTGTAACAAGTTTAACATGGGGAAGGACCGTCCCTGCTCGAAAGAGCTTACAATCTAAAGAAAGAGCTTACAATCTACATTATAGAGTGCATGTGCCTATACTAGTGCAGGCCACTTTTCAGTGCACCTTAGCAACAAGGACGTCATCGTGCTCATCTTTGGTAGAGTGTCAGTTCTGGGAGGAGTTAGGATGAAATGAAAGGGGAAAGAAAAAATCAGGAAAGGGTCTTTGGTTGCCTGCAAGCCCTGGTCAAGTGACCCAAAGAAGGAGAAGGAGGATTCTGAAGTGCCATCTTAAGCTTGGGGCTGGAGTCAGAGAGGAGTTATTGCCCACTGACATTAACTGGTGAAGGCACCAGTGCTTTGGGTGGATTGGGGAGTCTGGCCCGTAAGCAGGGTTTAGGGCAGGAGGAAGCCTGCTGAAGGCTGGGGTGCTACCTTTGATGGTACAGCCGCGGAAGGAGGACAGCCATGTAGGACTGTGCATTGTGGTAGCAGAACGATTTGGTGGAGGAAAAGAACAGCCTTGAGGTTAAGACTGGTTGGCAGTATAGTGATGGACAGGAGCACATGTGAATACGTGAATAGCCCTGATAGACAAAAATCCCCTGTAAATATACCTGTGAAGAAAGTGGTATAGGTTTTCCTCAAGGAACGGCAGAAGTTTGAGACAGATTTAAACAAGAGTTTACACAAGTGACAGTGGTGAAGAATTATTGAGTTGCAACTGCCTGTTACAGAAGTTACAATAAGTTGAATTAATGTGAACCTTCGGAGTGTCGTGTGGTTTCTGGACTGAAGAGCTGAGTGGAACCAAGAACTAGAAAAACAGTGTCTCCCAAATCCCCGGATCGCTATTCCGGACCATTGATTGCAAGTGGACTGGAACTGAAGTGTGTGGTAAAAGTGACCTGAGGGTACGCGGAGACTGTGAAGTTTCTTTTGTGTAGGCCGGAGTGGTGCAATGGTGATACCTGGTTAACTGACCTTCAGCTATCTAACATTTTGACGTAACCAAAAGTCAGTAATCCAGGTTCTGTCATTTCCCTCCCTCCTTCCCAACTTCCCCAAAGTGCCTCGCCACTCACCCAAGCAAGTGTAGGGCCCCTGGGTCTACCTTCAAAGCCCTGGTAGTCCAGCGGTGAGGTTGAGGCAGGAGAAATTCCCAGTGCCTCCTGTCGTTGCCAGCTATACTTTCAAACGGCTGACACAAACTCAAAGAATATAATAGTTTAAGAAGTTGCTGCTGGAAGTGGAGGAGTGAGTGGTTAGAGTGCTGGACTTTGGTCCTGAGGAACTGAGTTCAATTCCCACTTCAGGCACAGGCAGCTCCTTGTGACTCTGGGCAAGTCACTTAACCCTACATTGCCCCATATAAGCCGCATTGAGCCTGCATGAGTGGGAAAGTGCAGGGTACAAATGTAACAAAATAAAATAGATACTATTGGAGATTCTACATGGAATGTTGCTACTATTGGAGATTCTACATGGAGCATTGCTACTATTGAGGTTCTGTTGCTACTATTTGAGATTGTACATGGAATGTTGCTACTCTTTGAGATTCTACATGAAATGTTGCTATTCCACTAGCAACATTCCATGTAGAAGCCTGCGCGGCCACATTGGTGATCTGCAAGGGCCGGCTTCTACATGGAATGTTGCTAGTGGAATGTTGCTATTCCATGTAGAATCTCAAATAGTAGCAACAGTGGAGGCGTGGCCTAGTGGTTAGGGTGGTGTACTTTGGTCCTGGGGAATTGAGTTTTATTCCCACTTCAGGCACAGGCAGCTCCTTGTGACTCTGGGCAAGTCACTTAACCCTCCGTTGCCCCATGTAAGCCGCATTGAGCCTGCCATGAGTGGGAAAGCGCGGGGTACAAATGTGACAAAAAAAAAAAAGATGAGAAAACATTAACTTGGAATATCAAACACAAACTATAGAAGAGAGGACACATGAAGCTACATTTTACAGAGATGAGAGTTGAGATGTCCAGGTTAGGACCTGCTCAATTCCGGTGGTGTTTTAGATAAAGATCTGCCAAAACCAAGCCTGCAGAAGCGTGTGTGTATTTGTTGGCAGATTTAGCAGGAGCAGATGTTTTAGAAACATACATGCTGAAAATATGAACGGCATGGATCCAGCATCTTCCATGTGGAGTTGCTGGCATTTACATGAAAAAGTGGCAATTTCACAACTTCCACATGCAGTTGCTGTTGTCAGCAATCGTTGTCTAGGGTTGGTCCCGGGTAGGGTTACCATACGTCCGGATTTCCCCGGACATGTCCTCTTTTTGAGGGCATGTCCGGGGCGTCCGGCGGATTTTGCCCGCGCCCACGTTTGTCCGGATTTCTGGACAAACGTGGGCGCGTGATCGGCGCCGTGGGTCGTGACCTGGTCTCCCATCCCCTCCCCTTCCTTACCATGTTCCCTGGTGGTCTAGTGACGTCTTCGGGGCAGGAAAGAGCCCCCTCTTTCCTGCCCGGAGCGCTGCCTCCCCTGTCTATCATCCTTCTCGGTCTGGCTGGGGATTCAAAATGGCCGCCGAGATTTGAACTCTCGCGAGGCCGCTTCAACTCTCGGTGGCCATTTGAATCCCCAGCCATACCGAGGAGGATGCAGCAGGCAAGGGCAGGCAGCGCTCCGGGCAGGAAAGAGGGGGCTCTTTCCTGCCCCGAAGAGAAGACGCTACTAGACCACCAGGGCTAGATAGTAAGTGAGGGGGGGAGGGGACTATGTGACGGGGGGGGGGGGGGGGGGGGCGGAACCCGACCTGAAGGGGGCGTGGCATGAGGCGGGGCGGGGGCGGGGTAGGGGGCGTGACATGTGTCCTCTTTTTCAGAGGACACAAAATGGTAACCCTAGTCCCGGGTCCAGTTCACAGAGGCAGTGGGTTCTCAAAGAATACACAATCCACACGGGTTTGGATATATATAGTATATTATGTTTGCATATAGGTGTTCATAGCACTTGGTACATGTAAAAGGGTACAAGGCTGTCTCTGGGTGTGTGTTTAGAGTAAGAGAAAGAAAGGATAGGGTGTTTGTTCAGAGGAAGAGAGAAGCCTTGGGGCTGTGCTGCAAGCGGTATGTAGGTGTGCAGAGAGAAAGGAAGCAGAGAGAAGATGCCAGCCCCAAGAGCCCTGTACTCTGGGGCTCAAGATGGTGGTGGGCAGAGGGAAAGAAAGAGAGAGAAGTAGTGCCCTGGACACAGAGAAGTGCCCTGGACAGAGAGCAGTGCCTTGAGCATGTGCTCTGCTTTTAAACCCCCAGAACAAAGAGATCAAATAACTTATCTTCCTTCCCAGCCAAACTTCTCTGAAGTCAGGAGAGGTGACCAATTTCACAGGTTGTCCTTTTTGAAGTCCCAAGCTATGGAGCCTCTATGTCTGGCCTCCTTTGTTCTCAAAGAGAGCTCTGCTCCCAGATGGAACAAAAGGTATGTTAATCAGGAGTAATTAAACACAGGGCTAGCATGCAGCTCAACACCATTTGGTCTATATTGCCATCCTCTGATTCCTGAAGGGGAGGGGGAAGTTCTCAGAGGTCAGAAGCTGGTTTAATATTATGTCAAGCTGGTTTCATATTAATATAAGTATGTCCAGCAATAATTTTGACCTCCCGCAATCCTGACAGCTGTATTTTACAAATCATGAAAACAGAAAAAATTCCAGTAGTGCAGTTTAGACTAAAAGAATATGAGGTTCAACTGCAGCAGTATGGCAAAATACTTTTAATGAAGTACATGCACTATAAAACTGATTGTGGCCACGTTTCGGCTTCTGCCTGCATCAGGTGTATCCAGTCTTTTATTCAGGGAATATCTAAAGTGAGCATTTTCCCTATCCAGCTTCAAAATGATCCAGATGTAATGCTGCAAACAAACCATGTGCAATGGAGAAATGATCTAACCTTTGCTATAAAATTCTGTCATATTAATGTTGACCAATTTGGCCCAAACCAACATCTGCTTCAGAAACAATCACAGAAGCTTAGCCGAGATTGGGTGGCAGAGCCGGTGGGGGGGGGGGGGGGGGGGCTAGTGCGGGGGGGTGGGGGGGGAGACGGGGCTAGTGCTGGGCAGACTTCTACGGTCTGTGCGCTGAAAATGGCAGTAGCATATATGAGTTTATCTTGTTGGGCAGACTGGATGGACCGTGCAGGTCTTTTTCTGTCATCATCTACTATGTTACTGTGGCACGTTACTATGTTACTTTTATTAAATCTATACATATTATTTACTTATTTATTTGTTGCATTTGTATCCCACATTTTCCCACCGATTTGCAGGCTCAATGTGGCTTACATTATGCCGTAGTGGCGATCGCCATTTCCGGAGTGATAAGTACAAAGTTCATACATGGTAGAGTAAATTATAGCGTAAGTTAGACAGTAGCTTATAGGGTAAGTTAAACAATCAAATATAGACAGTTCATTTTAGCATGAGAGATAGAGTGGTAGTGTGTTAACGTTCATTAGTGACAGAGTGGCTGAAGCAATCGTGTGTAGAGAGTTCAGTTTTGTCAAGTTATGGTAGAGTTTCATTGTCTACTACTACTACTACTATTTAGCATTTCTATAGCGCTACAAGGCGTACGCAGCGCTGCACAAACATAGAAGAAAGACAGTCCCTGCTCAAAGAGCTTACAATCTAATAGACAAAAAATAAAGTAAGCAAATCAAATCAATTAATGTGTACAGGAAGGAGGAGAGGAGGGTAGGTGGAGGCAAGTGGTTATGAGTCAATAAATTAATTAATTATTAATAAAACCTAAATTGCCCAGGGGCTATTCTCAATCAACCCCAAGCTCCCCACAAAAGGCCTCAATCATTGTTTTCCGACTCCAGCAAAAAGAAACAGCAGGAAACAACTCCAAAAAAATGTGAAGAAAAAACTGCTATTCCAAAAACCCGGAAGCTACCAACCACAAACCTGCAAAGAAAGGATCCTCCCCTGTGAACCAAAGATGCCCACAGGCCTAAAATACAATATTTGAAAAATTGAGCCACACAGCAAAAAAACCATAAATTTAAAGCTGCGCACAACACAAAAAAAAACAACAAAAAAAAACCTTATCTGTATGCAGGGCTTTGCACTAAAATTAAGCGCAATCCTCTCCCAAATAGATCAACAAGCAACCCTCATGTTCCCAACATGCCGGCATGCCAAACAAAATCCCCAATAAGGGAAATGGGACTTGATATACTGATATACACTGTCTAGTGTTTAGGATGGATCCTTGCGGTATGCCTTTTTGAACAGGTTGGTTTTCAGAAGTTTTCGGAAGATTGTTAAGTCGTGCATTGTTTTTATGACATTTGGTAGTGCGTTTCATAATTGCGTGCTTATGTAGGAGAAGCTGGATGCATATGTTGATTTATATTATTTAAGTCCTTTGCAGCTGGGGTAGTGGAGATTCAGGAATGTGCATGCTGACATTTTGTGTTCCTGGTTGGTAAGTCTATAAGGTCTGACATATAGGCCGGGGTGTCGCCGTGGATGATTTTATGGACTAGGGTGCAGATTTTGAATGCGATTTGTTCTTTTAGTGAGAGCCAGTGTAGGTGCAGGTGCAAAAGCCAGCATGGAATTTTCTCCCCATATACATGTCCCTTTGTGAAATGGGAAATATATGTGTAGATTTTAGTACCGTCAAAACCCCACCCAATCCATGGCCCGTTGAGATCTTAATTTAATTAATTTAGTTTAATTCACAGTCTTATAACATGCTACTTTCAGAAAATATTGTACACTGCGAGATACAATAAAACATTTAGAACAAAAAATAGCAAATCATAACCCTTCCCAAACTCCCCCTCCTATTCCTTATCCACCCAACCCCTCCTTCAAAAATCATCCATCACCTTAATACTGCCAGATTCTATATATGTCAGCTAAAGTTGCGCATGCAAATCAGCATGCATTGCTAATATGCGCATCCAACTTAATTGATTAATGAGCCAATCAGCGCCAGTAATTGACAGCTAACAACCAATTATTTATTTATTTATTGCATTTGTATCCCACATTTTCCCACCTCTTTGCAGGCTCAATGTGGCTTACAATACGTCATGAATAATGGAAATATGTAAGAAAATATACAATTAGTATAACAGAAGGATTTTGGGTAACATAATAATGATGAAACAAGATAGTAGTTTGACAAGCATATTTTGTAATGCAGTTCTTGATATATGTGTAGGAGTTCATGTTTGTTGATCTTTGTGGTAAGCCTTGTTGAAGAGATGGGTTTTCAGTAGTTTGCGGAAGTTGGTTAGTTCATAGTTCGTTTTTAAGTTCCGTGGCAGCGCGTTCCAGAGTTGTGTGCTCAGGTAGGGTCTTTTACTAAAGATTAGCTGCAATTATCTGCAGCAAGGCCTATAGGAATAAAATGTGCCTGCAGGAGATAACACAAGCTAATAAAATACCCCCTGTTTGCATTAATGGGTCTTAATTGGAAATTACGCACACATCATATTCTATAACAATGTGTGCAGAACTCCTACCAAGCATAATTTCAAGGGGGCATGGGCAGGGGTGTTTTGCTTAGCTCTTACGTTTTTTCGGAGCCGGTTTCTCGGTGACATTTATAGACTATAGTACATAATCTTGAAGATTCAATTTCTCTGTTGACTTATTCTACAGACTGGGTGCAGCACTCATAAAACATGATTCTCGTGTCCATACCAAGTGAAAATCTCTTGCTGCCGGTAATGCCTTATTAACCTCCACTACTAGACCACAGCCAGCAGCCTGGACCATAGAGTTACAACAGTCCCGTCAAGTACTGGGCTCCTATCCCTCATAAAGCCATAAACATTATGCAACATAGTTTAAACTGAAAATGAAACTTTACTACTACTAATCATTTCTATACTGCTACTAGACATACACAGCGTTGTACACATTATTTATTTATTGCATTTGTACCCCACATTTTCCCACCTATTTGCAGGCTCAATGTGGCTTACAATGTTCCGTCAAAGGCGTTTGCCCAGTCGGTGGATAACAAATACAAAGTTGTATAGTGATCGTATGATGTATAAGTCGGAATGGATGAAGATTGCGTGATGTCCTGTTCAATCATAGCCATGCTGTGTTGGTAGGTGAAGAAGGTTACGTGGGGTCATTGGGGTAGGCCTTTTTGAAGAGGTTGGTTTTTAGTGATTTCCTGAAGTTCAAGTGGTCGTGAATTGTTTTCACAGCTTTTGGGAGCCCATTCCATAGTTGTGCGCTTATGTAGGAGAAGCCTACATATACATTGACCATTATATGTAGGTACTTTCTCTGTCCCTAGAGCAATAGTATTCCTAGGTCAGCTGCCACCCAGGGTGGATCCCCGCTGTGCCCCCCCCCAGCCCATCACCCTCCACACACCCCCAAACGCATCACTCTTACCTCCTGGGGGTGCGCAGAACAGTCGCACAGGTGTCTGCTCTGCCGGTTCCCTGCCCCAGAAGAGGAAGGAATGTCAGAGGGAGCAGGGAACCAGCAGCTGCTCCCTGCACCCCCTTGCAGCGTGCATCCAGGGTGGACTGCCCCCCCCCCCCACCCTGCCCTTGGTACGTCATTGTAATTTTAACCAAGCTGCCTGACCTACACAGTTCACCTCAGATTCCAGATTCAGAGTATAAGTGAAAAACACCCCTTCAACTTATAAGCTGATGCCTTCATTTTTACCGCTGGGGTAAAATGGCCAAAATTGCCATTAGTCCATGACCGTTAAAACAGATTACTGTGTGAGCCCTTACTGCCACCCTGTATGTAGGCAATAAGCAGGGTTGTCAGATGGGAAATATTTCCAGCCCAACATGCACCCAAAGGGAGTCCAAGAAAGGCACCCCGACATAACAGACAATGACAAAAAAAAAACCTCCGCCCAAAAAACCAAGACAAAATAGGCTCTACACAAAACAGGGCAGGGAAACCTCCTTAATCAAGATGGATTATCTTGTCAAGCCGATTTATGATTCTCACTAGATACCAAGTGTGGATAGTGAAGTCAAGCCGTAGGCAGGTGCCAGGACTTTCAAGTGACAAGCCCTGGACTTTCTCAGTAAATCTATTTCATCAGGCCCTTTTGTCAGGAGTCTATTTTGTCAGGGACTTTTATGTCGGGAACCTTTTTTTGTTTGGAACTTTTTTGTCTGGTTTCTTTTGACAGGATGCCTCCAAGAACATCTGAAGCTGCTGAATGGGCTACCTGAGCAGCGGAGGGGGAGGGGGATCTCACCCATGCAAGCAAACGCTGCCTCCTCTCCGCTTCCCACCACATGTCTGCTCTCTCCTCCAGGTGTGCTGCTGCTCTGCTCCTCCGAGTCCTCCCCATTCTGCTCTCCTCCGCCCTCACTCCTCCTCCAGACCAGAGCTGATGATCTCATCACACGCCTCACCCTCCTTTTGGTCAAATATGGAACCAAGCCTCATTCCAGCTCAAAATTTGACCAATGAGGTGACAATAGAGAGCTGGAACAAGGAGGAGGAATCAGCAGCGGCTGCCAAAAAAAACCCAACCAAACAAAAAAACCTGCTCAAGTCGCAAAGTGTCTGGGGCCAGCAGAAAAACCCCACCCACCGCGGGAACCCTGACAGTAAGGGCTCACTCACTAAACATGCACTAATTGGTTAGCACACAGGAATGTAGCTGCACTAACCGATTAGCCCAGAACATGCCCACTCCCCACCCCCCAAAACACGCCCCTGTGCCAAAAATACATTTTATTTTTTTAGCGTATGGGTAGTGTGTGCACATTGGGTGCCTCAGCGTGCATGCGGTACGCCAGCTTATCGCAGCTTTCTAAAAGGACCTGCATAAAATTCAAAAAACTCCATCCTGGAACCATCCTTCTCCCCATCCATCCAAGAATTAAAATCTTCAGCCCCCATTAACTGTATTAATTCTAGAATACTCTTCGGTCAATTGCTTTAATAGCTCCCAGGCCATATTCAAAATGTCTCAGTTGCTCCAACAACAGAAGCAGACAAACCTTTTAGCCATCAGAAGCAAATGAGGTGGTAAAACCCATCACAATATTTTGCTAGAAACTTCAGTTGGGAATAATGACTTCTGGCTCACAGAAGTTAGAACACGGAAGCCAAGTATCAGAGAAACCAAGTGCCAGCTTTTTTCCTGCCCAGTTAAATTATTTCCTGTTTACCGCTTTGATCCCCATTAGTCAGCCAAGTAGGCAAAATACATTTTTTAAAATCCCCTTCATAGATTTTCACTTTAAACGATTCAGCACAATACTTCTTTTGCTCTGAAGAAAAAGCTACATAACCTTTTGAGTTTAAGAACATACAGATACAAATCGACCTACGCATCAAGCTTCTCCTTCATAGGAACTCAGCTACGGAATGCACTGCCTAAACTCTTAAAATCAACTCAGAATCATCTGAACTTCAGGAAATTATTGAAGACCACCCCGTTCAAGAAGGCGTACCATCCAGACGTTACTTAGTTCATTTCTTATCTGTTCAGGAAAATTATGGACCCTAATGTTTTTCCATTATCTTTTATTATCTTTGTTGTCTCAGACGATACGTTTACGATTAATTTTTTACTATGACATTGTTTAATGATATTATACTGAACTGTAGCCTACCCATGTTACTGTGTAAGCCACATTGAGCCTGCAACTAGTGGGAAAATGTGGGGTATAAATGTGTTAAATAAAAAAAATAAACATAAGGACATAAGCATTGCCATACAGGGACGGACCGAAGGTCCGACAGTGGCCAATCTAGGTCACAAGTACCTGGCAAGATCCCAGAACAATCAAACAGACTTTATGCTGCTTATCCTAGAAACAGGCTCTTTAACGTTTTTTCTTTCTGTTTTTTTTTAGAGCTCTGAAAAGTACTGTCGAAAAGCTCCAGTTTACGCAACCTAAGGGGTCCTTTTACTAAGGTGCGCTGAAAACGGCCTGCGGCAGCGTAGATGTGGGTTTTGGGCGCGCACAGAATCATTTTTCAGCGCACCTGTAAAAAAGGCCTTTAAAAAAATTTTTTTACCGAAAGTGGATGTACGGCAAAAATCACAATTGCCGCGCGCCCATTTTGGGTCTGAGACCTTACCGCCAGTCATTGACCTAGCGGTAAAGTCTCACATGGTAAGCGGGCGGTGATGACCTACGCGCGCCGAACGCCACTTGGCACGCATCCGATAACACGCAGCAGAAAATAAAAATTATTTTTCAGCCGCGCCTATCGGATGAGCGCCAACATTGAAAAATTACTGTGAGAGCCATGTGGTAGCCATGCGGTAACTGCATTTTGGCGCACGTTGGTCACGTGTAGATGCTTACGCAGCTTAGTAAAAGGGACCCTAAGTTCAGGATGAGAAAGGAAATTGCTTTACTACTACTACTACTTATCATTTCTAAAGCGCTACTAGACGTACGCAGCGCTGTACACTTGAACATGAAGAGACAGTCCCTGCTCGACAGAGCTTACAATCTAATTAGGACAAACAGGACAAATAAGGGATAAGGACAAAGGGTAGTAAGATTCTGGAATCCCAAAGAGTAGCAAGATTCCGGAACCCAAATAATAGCAAGATTCCGGAATCCCAAAGATGACTACTACTACTACTACTATTTATCATTTCTGTAGTGCTACTAGACGTACGCAGCGCTGTACACTTGAACATGAAGAGACAGTCCCTGCTCGACAGAGCTTACAATCTAATTAGGACAGACAAACAGGATAAATAAGAGATAAGGGAATTACTAAGGTGGGGATGATAAAATAAGGGTCCTGAACAAGTGACAAAGGGTTAGGAGTTAAAAGCAGCATCAAAAAGGTGGGCTTTTAGCTTAGATTTGAAGACGGTCAGAGATAGAGCTTGACGTACCGGCTCAGGAAGTCTATTCCAGGCATATGGTGCAGCAAGATAAAAGGAACATAGACTGGAGTTAGCAATGGAGGAAAAGGGTGCAGATAAGAGAGATTTACCCAGTGAACGGAGTTCCCGGGGAGGAATGTAGGGAGAGATGAGAGTGGAGAGGTACTGAGGAGCTGCAGAGTGAATGCTTTAACATGCAACAGACTTTTTGTTACCATTACTGTCAGTTCCCTACGTTTCTTGATATTTGCAAAACAATAAACATTTGGACAGAGGTTAATAGTTCCTCTTCATACCTTTGACACAATTTCATTATGTTTTGTCATTGTGAGTCTTTCAACGGTCTTAGCTATAATTAAGACTGATGAAATCATTACACTAGCTGTAAACATTTCAGTATGGCCGGGGAGAGTTTGCCAACATTTTAAAGGTCCGTTGTCAGTTTGATTCAATGTTTAATTATTTACCGATGAAGCTGAATTCTGACATGATATCCATCATTTCTCATTATGCTTTCTAGGAACCTCATCAACTAATTGTGTTGATACAGCTTGCGGTTGCAAGAAAGCTCGACCGTCCCGTAGGCATGGCTTGCTGAAATCATTAAATCTGTATAGCTGCTGCACAAGGCCATTTTTTTTGCGGTGTTTCACATAGCACAGGAAATGGTATGACACTAATTACCGGTTTAATAGGGATGTGCTGTCTTTATAAACCGATGTCATCACAACATGTACTATGTCACGACAAAAAGTAGCCTGCAGCAGTGCGTGCGCGTCTTTTGGGCGCCTGCCTGGCCAGTTTTTACAGCGTTCTGGAAAAAGGACCTTTTTTTGGTAAGGCGGTTGGAAAATGGACATGCGGCAAAATAAAAACCAGTGCGCGTTGTGACAAGGCAAGGCCCAGAGATTCCCCAGTGAAGCAGTTGAGCCCAGAACTACGGGTCCCAGAAGTCCTTGCAAGGATGAGTGAGGAGAGTAGTCCTAAAAAGATGGAATGGATTTCCAGTCCCAGCAGGGGGAGCAATGGCTCGAGGCAGGGTGAACCTCTTCCTCCCTTCCCCACTAGAGGGAGAGGGAAGGATGAAGCTCAGTTTCCCTGGCTTCGCCAACAGTATATAATTCCCTCCAGCTGTGAGAAGGGGAGGGCAGATTTCCTGGAGGCTCTCAGTCACCAGGAGAGAGGGGAGATGAATGGAGAGAGAGATTCCATGGAGTATGTGGAGGAAGGAAGTAGCCTGCCTAAGGGAGAGGAGCCAGCTACCATGGAGTGGGAGAATTCAAAGGTTACCCTGCCCAGCACTTGAAGGCAGTGGAGGAGGCCACACCGGGCGTGGTGCTGAGAGGTGGGAGAAACGGCCAACCCTGCTCCTTACAGGGTTCCCTCTGTGCTGTGAAAAGGCAGGTGATTTGTGGTATTGGCTTGATGTGCAAAGACTGTCCATGTAGATTTGTTCTGAACTGTTGTGCTATATTGGAAGTGTGCTGAACTCTTACTAAACCCTTCTGAAGACAGGGGAAGAGAAAGCTAATGCCCTAATAGAAGACCTGAGGTCTTGAGGAACTGAGCGCTTGCTGAGGGATTTTGAGACCTAGACTGTACCTTTTTCCTTTTGAAGATTATCTTATGAGGACTGTACCTTTTTCTTTTGAAGACTATATTAAGAGGGCTGTACCTTTTGTTTTGAAGAATATAATTATGATTTTTGGTATGAAATTGCCTTGACAATAAAATACTTTGGCCCTGAGTCCCAGTATCAGCAGCATTCTGTCCGGGAACCCTGGGAGCCCCGCAGGCTTGCGGGCTCCACCCAAGAGGAGGAAGCGGACCCCCCTTTACAGTGTCCATTTTTGGCCCCAGATCTTACCGCCACCCATTGACTTAGCGGTAAGGTCTCAAGCACTACCTGGGCAGTAGGCATGCAGCGTGCCCACTGCCGTTTACCACTGTGTAAGTGCCACAGGGTAGAAAATATTTTCTACTGTATATATTCAGCGCAAGCTAAATTCAGAATTACCATCCTGGACATGTGGTAGCCAGCAGTAATGCTAATTTGGCACATGCTGGACTCCTTAACCTCTTCGAATACATAGGCCATTTAAAAAAGTAACCCCAGAGTCTATAAAAGTCATCAAAACTTGCATTCGCAAATTGAGTGCATGCCCGGTTACTGCACACAATTTAACTGAACTAGCCAATTAGCACCAATAGTTAGTACATAAGTATTGCCATACTGGGAAAGACCAAAGGTCCATCAAGCCCAGAATCCTGTTTCCAACAGTGGCCAATCCAGGTCACAAATACCCGGCAAGATCCCAAAATGTACAAAACATTTTATACTGCTTATCCCAGAAATAGTGGATTTTCCCCAAGTCCATTTAATAACGGTCTATGGAATTTTCCTTTAGGAAGCCGTCCAAACCTTTTTAAAACTCCGCTAAGCTAACTGCCTTTACCACATTCTCTGGCAACGAATTCCAGAGTTTAATTACACGTTGAGTGAAGAAAAATTTTCTCTGATTCGTTTTAAATTTACTACATTGTAGCTTCATTGCATGCCCCCTAGTCCTAGCATTTTTGGAAAGCGTGAACAGACGTTTCACATCTACCCGTTTAACTCCACTCATTATTTTATAGACTTCTATCATATCTCCCCTCAGCCGCCTTTTCTCCAAGCTGAAGAACCCTAGCCGCTTTAGCCTTTCCTCATAGGGAAGTCGTCCCATCCCCTTTATCATTTTCATCGCCCTTCTCTGCACCTTTTCTAATTCCATTATACGTTTTTTGAGATGCGGCGACCAAAATTGAACACAATATTCGAGGTGCGGTCGCACCATGGAGCGATACAAAGGCATTATTTTTTTTTAACTTTCTTTATTTATTTCCATATTACAAAACCATATAGAAACATTACAGAAATCTTAGAAATATTTCAATCAAGTAAATTTACAAAATATTATAAAGAAATTATATTTTCATTCTCCACCCACAATACTGGATTCAAGATCAAGGAACTATAATATCTAATATCATAACATACATTACATAATTAAATCAAGAGCAGAAATTCCTTCAGCGGTAACAATCAGGCAGCAGTTCCAATTTGAGAAGCTACACCAACAGGGTCTTTCATCTGTTCCCTACTAACCACAAATTCTTGCAATTTCTTGAGGTCAGAGAAAATATAATTATTAGATTCAAAGGAAATACAACATCTGCTAGGAAACTTTATGAAGAAGGTAGCCCCTAGGGCTAATACCCTTGACCGGAATGTCAAGAGCTCCTTCCTTCTCAATTGAGTTTCCTTAGCCAAGTCTGGGAAAATACTAACTTTCTCCCCCATGAAAGAGTCATTTATATGATGAAAATATAGCCGCAACACATTTATCTTGTCTAATTCAAGAACAAAGGAAACCAGTAAAGTTGACGTTCTTTCTCAATAGAAGTTTCCAAAAATTCTGTAAGATTCACATCCTCCTTAGGTGGCTGATCAGAATTTCTCACTTTTCCTTTTATATAATAAGCTTTTGTCACTGGTGGGTGATTTTCTACTGCCAAGCATAAAATATCCTGGAAATATTTCTTTAATAGCTCTGATGGAGAGATAAATGGTGAAACAGAAAAATTCAAAAATCTCAAATTTTTCCTTCTGAGCTGGTTCTCAAAGTATTCCAATTTCCTGGTTTTAGCAGCGTTATCCTTAATTACTGACTTCACCACCGCTTTAACCTTTTTAACCTCCACTTCTATAGTCTCAATCCCTCTTGTATGTTCTTCCATCTTGTTAGACAATTGTACAATATTATTTTTCATTTCCACTGTCTCCCCTCGGAGAGAGGCTGTTATTTGAAGAAGGGAAGAGTTAAGCCCCTGGATAGCGTCCCAAAGATTGTCAAGCATGACTTTATGAGGTCTTACCAGGCCGCCTTGTTCACCGGGAGCATTCCCTCTGGACAGTGTGGGAGTAGATGTCGCCATCTCAACTCCAGTAGATGTACCTTCAGGGGGACTGTCCACGAGCTGACCTCCTCCAGGGAGCGAGGAAACTAAGCCCACTCCGTCGAGCTTCCGGGTCGCGGCGGGGTTACACCTGCAGGAGGGCTGAGAGACACTCCCTCCGAACTGCTGTTTGCTGTTGGAATTGCAGTTACTTCCGAAGTTACCGCTAAATTCGCCGGCGCTCAGATAGCGAATGCCTCTAAGGTAGGTTGGCGTATGGTGAGGTTTACTGCCGGGCCCGAGGAGGTTGGGGCTCCGGTTTTGCCCTTTCTTTTCCCCATATTACTATGGGGAATGCGCCAAAGTTCCAATCCTAATCTTGGGCAGAGGAGCACACCGAGTGCACGTCTGCTCCAAACCGCCATCTTGAAAGGTTTTCCTACAAAGGCATTATAACATCCTCATTTTTGTTTTCCATTTCTTTCCTAATAAGACCTACCATTCTATTTGCTTTCTGTGCCGCAGCAGCACACTGAGCAGAAGGTTTCAGTGTATTATCGACAACGACACCTAGATCCCTTTCTTGGTCCGTGACTCCTAACGTGGAACCTTGCATGACGTAGCTATAATTCGGGTTCCTCTTTCACACATGCATCACTTTGCACTTGCTCACATTAAACATCATCTGCCATTTAGACGCCCAGTCTCCCAGTCTCGTAAGGTCCTCTTGTAATTTTTCACAATCCTCCCATGATTTAACGACTTTGAATAACTTTGTGTCATCAGAAAATTTAATTACCTCACTAGTTACTCCCATCTCTAGGTCATTTATAAATATGTTAAAAAGCAGCGGTCCCAGCACAGAGCCCTGGGGAACCCCACTAACTACCCTTCTCCATTGAGAATACTGACCATTTAACCCTACTCTCTGTTTTCTATCTTTTAACCAGTTTTTAATCCACAATAGAACACTATCTCCTATCCCATGACTCTCCAATTTCCTCTGGAGTCTTTCATGAGGTACTTTGTCAAACGCCTTCTGAAAATCCAGATACACAATATCAACCGGCTCACCTTTATCCACATGTTTGTTCAACCCTTCAAAGAAATGTAGTAGATTGGTGTGGTAAGATTTCCCTTCACTAAATCCATGTTGACTTTGTCTCATTAATCCATGCTTTTGAATATGCTCTGTAATTTTGTTCTTAATAATAGTCTCTACCATTTTGCCCAGCATTTTAACAAGCAATTATTGATGCTAATTGAAATCAATTAACATTTATATGCATAAATTCAGGCACATGATCCACATCTATACTTTACTCACGTCCCGGAAAAGGGGGTGTGGAAATGGGAGGGTCATGGATTTATTATTATTATTATTTATTGCATTTGTATCCCACATTCCCCCACCTATTTGCAGGCTCAATGTGGCTTACATAGATTTGATAACATTGTCATAACAGGATATCGGATACAATTAGTAATGTGTAGCGCTTAGGAAGGGATGAGGGAAGAGAGTTGTTAGGGTAATTATAGGAGGTGTGCGCTCATAGTTGAGTGGACTTAGTGAGGTTATAAGTTCTCATTGTAGGCCGTGTTGAAGAAGAATGTTTTCAGAGATTTCCGAAAGATAGATGTTTCTTTGATTGCTTTCAGGTCTGTAGGTAATGCATTCCATATCTGCGTGCTCTTGTAAGAGAAGGTAGTGGCATGCATCATCTTGTATTTAAGTCCTTTTGCAGCTGGGGTAGTGCAGGTTGAGAAATTTACGGGATGATCTTGTGGCATTTCTGGGAGGTAGGTCTACGAGGTTTAACTTGTAGATTGGGGCGTCTGCATGAATAATTTTGTATACCAACATGCAGATCTTGAATGCAATGCGTTCCTTCAGTGGAAGCCAGTGAAGTTTCTCTCTTAGTGGTTTTGCACGTTCATATTTGGCTTTTCCAGATATGAGTCTGGCGGCTGTATTCTGGGCAGTTTGAAGTTTTTTGATTGTCTGTTCTTTGCACTCGGCGTATAGTGCATTGCAGTTGTCCAGATGGTTTATTACCTTTGACTGTACCAGGGTACGGAAGATGTATCTCGGGAAGAAAGGTTTTACTCTTTTAAGTTTCCACATGGTGTAGAACATCTTTTTCGTCGTGTTTTTCATATGGGTATAAAGAGTGAGGTTTCGGTCAATGGTGACTCCGAGAATTTTCAAGCTTTGTGAGACCGGAAGAGAACAGTATGGTGTGGTTATGGTGTTGAAGTTTTTTGTGTTATGTTGTGAGGTGAGTACAAGACATTCCTGCTTATAATCGAACGAGAATAACGCCCAAGTTCCGACCTAAATCGGGAGATGGGCGTTCTTCTCACAAAAACAAATAAAGCGGTATAATCGAAAGCCGAACTTTGGACGCTTTCAACTGCACTCCGTCGCGGATGCGGACAAAGTTGACGGGGGCGTATCGAAGGCGTGTCGAAGGCGGAACTGGGGCGTGGTTATCGGGCGAACAGAGATGGGCGCCCTTCGCCGATAATGGAACAGTTTTGAGCTAGAATTTAGGACACTTTTCCTGGACCCTGTTTTTTGACGAATAAGGCCCCCAAAAGTGCCCTAAATGACCAGATGACCCCCAGAGGGAGTCGGGGATGACCTCCCCTGACTCCCCCAGTGGTCACTAACCCCCTCCCACCACAACAAATGATGTTTCACAACTTTTTACTTTCACCCTCAAATGTCATACCCTCCTCCCAAGCAGCAGTATGCAGGTCCCTGGAGCAGTTAGGGGGTGCAGTGGACGTCAGGCAGGTGGACCCAGGCCCATCCCCCCCCCCTACCTGTTACAATTGTGCTGCTTAATGCTACTAGTCGTCCAACCCCCCCAAACCCACTGTACCCACATGTAGGTGCCCCCCTTCACCTCTTAGGGCTATAGTAATGATGTAGACTTGTGGGCAGTGGGTTTTGAGGGGGATTTGGGGGGCTCAACACCCAAGGGAAGGGTGCTATGCACCTGGGAGCTCTTTTACCTTTTATTTGGTTTTTGTAAAAGTGCCCCCTAGGGTGCCCGGTTGGTGTCCTGGCATGTGAGGGGGACCAGTGCACTACGAATCCTGGCCCCTCCCACGAACAAATGCCTTGGATTTATTCGTTTTTGAGCTGGGCGATTTCATATTCCATTATCGCTGAAAAGCAAAAACGCCCAGCTCACACCTTGACGAATAAAACATGGGCGTCTTTTTCTTTTAAAAAATACGATCCGCCCCGCCCCTTCACGGACCCGTTCTCGGAGATAAACGCCCATGGAGATAGGCGTTTCTGTTCCATTATGCCCCTCATTGTGTTTTTTCTGCGTTAAGTTTTAGTTGGAATGCATCTGCCCAGGTGTGCATTATTTGGAGGCTTTGGTTGATCTCGTTGGTGATTTCAATTAGATCTTGTTTGAATGGGATGTAGATTGTGACGTCATCTGCATAAATATAGGGGTTAAGGTTTTGATTGGCTAATAGTTTGGCTGGAGGTATCATCATTAGGTTGAACAATGTTGGTGAGAGAGGGAATCCCTGGGGGACATCACATTTAGGTATCCATGGTGGTGATCTGTCCGCGTTCGTTGTTACTTGGTATGATCTTGTGGTCAAGAATCCTTTGAACCATTTTAGAACTATGCCTCCTACTCCGAAGTATTCTAGTATATGTATTAGTATTTCATGGTTGACCATGTCAAAGGCACTGGACATGTCGAATTGCAAGAGGAGGATGTTGTTACCTGTCGCAATTGCTTGTTTGAATGAGTTCATTGCGGACACTAGTACGGTTTCAGTGCTGTGATTCATCCAAAATCCTGATTGGGACTCGTGCAGAATTGAGTGTTTATTTAGGTATTCAGTAAGTTGTTTCGTCACTATGCCTTCCATGAGTTTGGTCATGAGTGGAATAGATGCTACAGGTCGGTAGTTAGTTAAGTCCATTGTGCTTTTTTTAGCATCTTTTGGTAACGGAGTGAGTAGGATGTTTCCTTTATCCGTAGGAAAGAGTCCATTTTGAAGCCTGTAGTTTATATGCTTCGTGAGGTCTATTTTGAATTGTTTGGGTGCGGATCTTATTAGACTGTTAGGGCAGATGTCTAATTGGCATTGTGATTTGGCGTATTTTCCTAGCCAGTATGAAATTTCTTTTGATGAGAGCGTATCAAAGTCAGTCCATGATCGATCTGCTGGGCATTCTCTGGGTTTTGGGTCTAGACATTCAAGGATATTTGTGTAGTCTGTTGTGGTAGTGGGTATCATGAGTCGGAGCTTTATGATTTTTTCATTGAAGTAGTTTGCAAGGTTAGTTGCTGATGGGGTATCTGAGTTGTTGGAGGTGACCTTGGTAGTATTTAGAAGATTGTTTACGAGAGAGAAGAGTTTGTGTGTGTCCTTGTAGTTTGGTCCTATTTTGGTTTTGTAATAGGTCCTTTTCGTTTGTATTTTCTTTGTAGTTGTTTCCATTCTTTGTGTGTGTTTTCGTCTTTTTTCTTGCTCCATGCTCTTTCCAATCTTCTGACTTGTGTTTTTAATTCTTTTAATTCTTCGTTAAACCATGGTATTGAGTTTTTTCTGTGTGAGGTTCTGGTTTGAAGTGGTGCTATGTTGTCTAGTGTTATTCTGCATCTGTTCTCCCAATCTTGGAGAATTTGGGGTGAGTCTGTAGGTATTGTCCATTCATCAGTGTAGAGTTGCTGCCAGAATGTTAGTGGGTCTATTTTGCCTTTCATAGTATATGTTTGTTGTTTTTGTTTTTGTTGTGTCTTTTTTGTTCTCCAGTGGAGGGAAAGGTTTGCACTGTAGTGGTCGGACCATGGCCTGGCTGTCCATTTTGTGTCTATTAGTGTGATATTTGGTTCTGGTGAGAATTTGTGAGTGATGATGTCTAGTGTATGACCTTTTTCATGGGTGGGTTGTGTGTTTGGCCAGTGGAGTTCCCATAGTTGAAGGAAGTCTTTGCATTCACGAACATTGCTTGAGTTAGTATCTTCAAGATGAAGGTTGATATCACCTGCTATAAGAAGGTTCTGAGTGGAGATACATGTATTCGATATGAAATCCAGAAAGTGCGTTTGTGCATCTTGCCAGTTGCCTGGGGGTCTGTAGAATAGGATTAGGTTTAGGTGATCACTTAAGTTTGAGTGGTTAATTCTGACTGAGGCTATTTCGAGTTGGGGGAGAATAGATTCCGCTGTTGTTGTGACTTCGAATTGAGATTTATAGATTATTGCTATGCCTCCTCCTATTTTTCCTTCTCTTGTCCAGTGGGTAATTTGTTATGTGTGCGATTATAGAATAAGAGTTCATCATCCATCCTTAAACCATTCATGTACGCTGATGACCTCACACTATACATCCCCTACAAACACGATTTAGCAGAAATCACCAATAAAATCAAGCTCAGCTTAAACATCATGAACTCATGGGCAAACTCATTCCAACTAAAACTCAACACAGAAAAAGCATACTGTCTCATCATCTCATCCCAATACAACACATACAAACCCACAAACATTAACACCCCAGGATACACCCTCCCTATTTCAGACAGCCTGAAAATTCTCAGAGTAACAATCGATCGAAACCTCCAACTAGAGTCCCAAGCTAAAGTCACCATAAAGAAAATGTTTCTGTCAATGTAGAAATCAAAACGTGTATTCTTCCCGAGGGAAATATTTCGCAGCCTGGTACAGTCAATGGTACTAAGCCATGCAGACTATTGTAACGGAATCTATGCAGGATGCAAAGAACAAATCATAAAGAAACTTCAAACTGCCCAAAACACAGCAGCACGGCTTATATATGGGAAAACACGTTTTGACAGCACCAAACCACTCCGAGAAAAACTGCACTGGCTTCCAATTAAGGAACGTATCACATTCAAAATCTGTACGACAGTTCACAAAATCATCTACGGCGAGGCACCAGGATACATCACAGACCTCATCCACCTACCACTCAGAAAGACCATAAAATCAACATGATCATACCTAAATCTCCACTACTCAAGCAGCAAAGGATTTAAATACAAATCCACCTATGCATCCAGCTTTTCCTACCTGAGCGCACAATTGTGGAATGCACTACCAAAAGCTGTGAAAACCACACTCGACCACATGAATTTCCGGAAAGCACTAAAAACAGAACTGTTCAGAAGGGCATACCCCACCGACCCAACATAAAAAACCTGGACATTTGCGACACAATGTAACCAAAGATTATAACAGACATATCCTAACTCTTCCTTCCCCTCACTAAGTTCTCCCCAAAGAAAAACTATAATAAAGTATTTTATATCACATTCATTGTTGATTTAATCATGAATTGATGATGAGTGTGACTGTTGTGCAGATTTGATGGACCTTTCAAGTCTTTGTCTGCTGTCATTTACTATGTTACTTTTTAACCCTCCATTAACCTGGGCAAGTCACTTAGAGGCATATTTTCAAAGCACTTAGCCTTCCAAGGTTCCATAGGTTCCTGGCGCCGTGGTCAGGCCGCCGGCGCTGCAGTTCCCGGTCTCACCTGCCTGCCTCCTCGGCTCCGGGCCCCCTGCATTCGAAGCGGCAGTCACAGATCGCCTCCCTTCGGGCCTTCCCTCCCTGTGTCCCGCCTTCGTGGAAACCGGAAGTTATATCAGACGAGGGCGGGACACAGGGAGGGAAGGCCAGAAGAGAGGCGCTCTGTGACTGCCGCCTTGAATGCAGAGGGCACGGAGCCCTGGAGGCAGGCAGGTGAGACTGTGGACTGCAGCAGTGGGGGGAGCGACGGGGGGCGGCAGCGGCGGGGGCAGGGCAGCCTTGCCCCGGGCCCGGCCTAGTCTCTCGGCGGCCCTGCTGGGGGCTTGGCTGGTGAATAAAGGCACATTTGTATTTAGGTGAACAGGCATTTGTGGCCTCAGAGAAGGCTCCGTTCCGTGGTGACTCCCCTTAGTATCTTTTTTCAGTCCTTGACAAAAACCTTGTTTTTTTTGTGTGTGTGTGTGGGGGGGGGGGGGGGGGGGGGGAGAATATCTGTTGTATGTTATGACAATTTATTCCAGCACACCCTGCCTGTTTTTAAACTTTATATCCTCTGGAAACCAAAATGAATTGGGCTGAATAGAGGCAAAATATTCTTAAAATGTTAGAAATTAGGTAATGGAGGAAAATCAGGCAAAGCCTTGAAAATAAGAAATTATTCTTATAATGTACACAAATGGTTTGCTAACTCTCTAGATCTTATCTTTAAAAATAATTACTTATACTTTAAACTGTTGCCAATTGATTTTTGCACAGATCAATTCAACCAAATACCCTATGCTTGATACATTTATTTGTCGTTTGATGTAGGTTATTGATCCTCAATGTGCTTGCATTATGCTATAACTTATGTCTGCTTTTCCAATTTAAGAAAATCCTTTCCTCTTGATTTTAATGCGCAGCGTTACAGCTGTTATCCATTGTGAGTATTTTATGCTGTTACCTTGTGCTAATTCAATTCCTTCTGATTTGAAAATGCCTTCTTCTTTGTCCCTCAAAGTGAACTGCACTTCCAGAGTATTGGGGGTTATTTTGCATTCCACACTTTCCTTAGAGCCCCATGTTAATCGCATTATTCAGGTTGTGTTTTTTTAAGCTTCGGCAACTGCGGAATGTTAGACATAACCCAGGGCATTCGCATGCATCACCCTATCTTATTAAATAACTAACCAGCCAGACTTAGTGGCAAAACCAGTTGCAGCTTTATTATTTACACGTTTTGATATGAATATTAATTCAACACTGGACATTAATGTATAACTTGCAATTTTTCATTTGTTAGTATCAAACTGACAATATTTCAATGATCAATCATAACACCTTATTGAAAGGACTGAAGTGACAAAAGACTTCCTTTTTAGGTTTATCTATTCCGTACTAAAGTGTATGGACCAGCCACCTCCTAATAGGTGGAATAAATAAACCAAGGCTATGTTTAGAGTGAGAAATATGATCGTTTATTAACTCACCAATTGCAGATTACAAATTGTGATTTCTCATGAGAGTACAGACAAGCTTATACAGAAGTACTGTCCGAATCTGCTACTCTGGCTCTAACTTCCTGATACAATCACTTTTATACAGGTAATATTGTGGTTACAGGTAATTGGCTGCATGTTAATTAATTGGTTACATATGATAGGTTCATGGTAATTACTTAGTTGCAGTTAATTGGTCGTATGATAATGAAGAGGCCTACACTTCTCAGAAGTCCTGTCATCTTCCAGAGGAACTACTTTGTTCCCTCTTTCTCCGGAAAAACAGTTGCTGTTATATTTCTAAACCCCTGTGGTCAGCTACTTTGAACCTGCACCCTCCCTCATATGGCTTATGACATTGTGTCTCAACAGATCATGAGGTGTTGACTCAGACCTTGGCTCAACTAAAAGTCACTTAGAAATGGGCCTGTCAGTTTTTACTGTCATTTCAGAGCCTGAACCAAAGTATGATTTCAGGCCTGAAAAACACCCCATAATAGACACTTTCCCCCTCCTCCATGGTCCGTTATGGTGATGCAGATGAACTGATTCCCGTCACCAGACAGTCAATTGTTTGTTGTCCATATCAGACCTTTTCATCCACTTCCACTTAACCCCACTTTCTCCCGCTGCGACAAAATACTTCATCAATCCAAACCTGTGAACCCCAGGGCGGGCAGGCGGTTGGGTGAATGACCCACACAGCCCAGAGCCTAATCTTTCAATAGCTTCCTGCCCCAAAACTTTCCTTGTCCACATCAAATCCCCAATTCCCATTGGCTGCTGACCCCCTTTTTACCTGCTTCAATCAGCTTCTCCACTTTAACCCTCAAGCCTAACTTCTCACACTTAACTCCTTCTTACCCACTACCTTCCTTCCCATCCTTTCACTCCTTCAGTCCTCCTAGTAAACTTCATAAGATAGTCCAGGGTGATAGCTCAGCCCTGGTTATGGTGCCACCTGCCTAAAGCATCAGGCTGGCACATACATTATTTATTTTTTTTAATTTCTCTTTATTGTTATCAGCAACATCATTAATAAACAGATACAATCAACATCACGAGGGAGCCAACATCCCCATACGTAACAAGAGAAAAGAAAAAGGAACCACACACTAAAATCAACATTTGTCTACTACAAGGTGTACCTTCCCTCCCCCCTCGCACCCCAGAGATTGCTGACTTTTTTAAATGTATTATGTTCCCCCTCATTCCCCCCTATACTGCATCCCAGCCATCCGCCACTCATTCCACCGCACATACCCTCACATCCTCTTTCACACTCTACCAACTACCCAATATAAGACGTTGGTGAGGCCCCACCTGGAGTATTGTGTTCAGTTTTGGAGGCCCTATCTTGCGAAGGATGTTAAAAAAATGGAAGCGGTGCAAAGAAAAGCTACGAGGATGGTATGGGATTTACGTTCCAAGACTTATGAAGAGAGGCTTGCTGACCTGAACATGTATACCCTGGAGGAAAGGAGGAACAGGGGTGATATGATACAGACGTTCAAATATTTGAAAGGTATTAATCCGCAAACGAATCTTTTCCGGAGATGGGAAGGCGGTAGAACGAGAGGACATGAAATGAGGTTGAAGGGGGGCAGACTCAGGAAAGATGTCAGGAAGTATTTCTTCACGGAGAGGGTGGTGGACGCTTGGAATGCCCTCCCGCGGGAGGTGGTGGAGATGAAAACGGTAACGGAGTTCAAACATGCGTGGGACATGCATAGAGGAATCCTATGCAGAAGGAATGGATCCTCAGAAGCGTAGCTGAAATTGGGTGGCGGAGCAGTTGGGGGGAAGAGGGGGTGGTGGTTGGGAGGCGAGGATAGGGGAGGGCAGACTTATACGGTCTGTACCAGAGCCGGTGATGGGAGGCGGGACTGGTGGTTGGGAGGCGGGAAATACTGCTGGGCAGACTTATATGGTCTGTGCCCTGAAAAGGACAGGTACAAATTCAAGGTAAGGTATACACATATGAGTTTGTCATGGGCAGACTGGATGGACCATGCAGGTCTTTTTCTGCCGTCATCTACTATGTTACTATGTTACAATCCCCCCTCCCATTCCCCCCCCCCACCCCCGTCTTCCCGCTGGAAAAGTAGCCTATACTTCTTATGACACATTCTCAGTCAAAAACTGTAGACAATATGAGGATATGTGGAGTAAGTTTTTGGCACAGACATTATTTTAACCATTTAATTCATTTTACTTTGCTTGTCCAGGCTTTCGCCTTATCATATTGTAACAGTCTTTTTTCTTTTCTTTTAGCTAAATTATGCACCAGGTTTCAGCTACTGCAAGACACAGCCGCAAGGCTTTCATTTGAAAAAAAATTTGATAGCGTGACTGCATCATTGATTACTCTCCATTGGCTTCTGGTCCATGACCCGCCCATGCCAAGCCCATGACTACTCCTGCTTTTCAACTATGCATTTAGAATTCATTCACACCACATTACTGAATAGGCTTTAGATAGTTCTGTGCATAAATTCGTGCCACTTAGTGCTGATAACATCCAATTATCAATGCTGATTAGCTTGTTAACCAATTAGCTTATGCGCATTTTATGGAATACGCACAGAAAATCTCGGCGTAATACATAGAATCCCAGCTGAATAATTCAAATCATTTGTCATAACTCTACCTCCTCAACAAAAATACTCTTTATTTGTAGTAATACACAACTTAAAATGGTATTATATCAAAAATCATTCAAAACCAAAAATGTGTGGGCAGGGGTGTGCTGGTAAATTTTTAACAACAGGCTCTTTCTCTGGACCTAGCCAGTTCTGCAGTTGGAAGGGCCAGGGGTGGCCGGGGGGGGGGGGGGGGGGGGGGTGGTGGACAGCAAAACTTGCCTCTCTCTCTTCCCTCCCTTCGTGCGGGCACGCTAGGTATACCTTTGCTGGCAGCCAATAAATGGACTGCCACCACTCCCAACATCTTGCTCTGAGCAGCATGCTGGAACTTCTCTCACATGCTTGAGAAGTCCCAGCCTGCTGCCCAGAGCTGGAAACAAAGAGCGGGGAGCAGCAGCAGTCTATTTACTTGGCTGGCAGGGCTCAGCATCCTCACCAGTAAAGTAAAAGAGAATTCAGCAGGGGGCCCAAGCCCACATTTTGGGAGCCAGTTGTTAAAGTAGCCATGGAGGGCCCTACTTTAACAACCGGCTCCCAAAATTCTTAAAAACTTAACAACCGGCTCTTGCGAGCCTGTGAGAGCCTGCTCCAGCACACCACTGTGTGTGGGTATATTTTTGGGCGGTTTTGAAGATAACCCGCTAAGTCTGAATATCAACATAGCCAGTTATCTTCTAACTGGTCAATAATATCCCAAAGCCAAATATAACCGTTAAAGTGGGGCTGAAAATCGGTGGATAGCCGGTTATGTCGGCCGATATTACCAGCTATCTGCTAGCTGCCAACCAGTGATATTCAGCGGGAGATATGCGTACATCTTACTAATTAGCATTATATAAAGACACAGCAGCTGGCCTTACGGAGTTTAAGGGGGGTTTGGACAGATTCTTGAAGGAAAAGTCCATTGAACATTATTTTTTTTAAAAAAGGGGAATTTTTTTTTTTTTTGGGGGGGGGGGGGGTTGCCAGGTTCTTGAAGCCTGGATTGGCGCTGTCGGAGACAGAGTGCTGGGCTTGATGGACCCTTGGTCTTTTCCCAGTATGGCGGTGATGTGCTTATGTGCTTATGCGTCAGTTATTATGCGCAAATTCAAAAAGGGGATGTGGCCATAGGAGGGTCAGGATTGTTTCTCGAATTTGCATGCAGTGTTATAGATTATGGCAGATCTGCGCCTAAATTAGGCATGAGAATTTATACAGGGTTTCAGTTGGTGTAAATCCTCCCCTCCCCCCCAATGGGGCATGGATCCTGGTGCTAAGCACTATTATATAACTCAAAACACCGTTGATTGAATAGCTCTTAACCTTAACCACACCCTCTCCAAAAGACATTATCAGGGGCATTTTCGAAAGAGAAGGGCGCCCATCTTTCGACACAAATCGGGAGATGGGCGTCCTTCTCTCAGGGTCGCCCAAATCGGCATAATTGAAAGCCGATTTTGGGTGTCCTCAACTGCTTTCCATCGCAGGGATGACCAAAGTTCATGGGGGCGTGTCGGCAGTGTACCGAAGGTGGGACGGGGGCGTGCTTAGCAGATGGGCGTCCTCGGCCAATAATGGAAAAAAAGAAGGGCGTCCCTGACGAGCATTTGGCCAACTTTACTTGGTCCATTTATTTCACGACCAAGTCTCAAAAAGGTGCCCAAACTGGCCAGATGACCACCGGAGGGAATCAGGGACGACCTCTCCTTACTCCCCCAGTGGTCACCAACCCCCTCCCACCCAAAAAAAAAAATTAAAAAAACATTTTTTTCCAGCCTCTATGCCAGCCTCAAATGTCATACCCAGCTCTATCACAGCAGTATGCAGGTCCCTGGAGCAGTTTTTAGTGGGTGCAGTGCACTTCAGGCAGGCGGACCCAGGCCCACCCCCTGTTACACTTGTGGTGGTAAATGTGAGCCCTTCAAAACCCACCCGAAACCCACTGTACCCACATATAGGTGCCCCCCTTCACCCTTTAGGGCTATGGTAGTGGTGTACAGTTGTGGGGAGTAGGTTTTTTGGGGGGGGCTCAACACCCAAGGTAAGGGAGCTATGCACCTGGGAGCAATTTCTGAAGTCCACTGCAGTGCCTCCTAGGGTGCTTGGTTGGTGTCCTGACATGTAAGGGGGACCAGTGCACTACGAATGCTGGCTCCTCCCATGACCAAATGCTTTGGATTTGGTTGTTTTTGAGATGGGTGTCCTCGGTTTCCATTATCGGCGAAAACCGAGGTTGCCCATCTCTAAGGTCGACCATCTCAACATTTAGGTCAACCATCTCTTAGGTCGACCTAAATGTTGAGATTTGGGTGTCCCCGACTGTATTATCGAAATGAAAGATGGACGCCCATCTTGTTTCGATAACACGGGATGCCCCGCTCCTTCGCGGGGACATCCTTAGAGATGGGCACCCTTAGAGATGGTCGTGCCCGTTCGATTATGCCCCTCCACGCCATACTTTGTATTGTTATTTGAATGTTTTTACTGCTATAATTTATTGCTCATATTTGATTTGTTCTTACTGTACACTGCCTTGAGTGAATTCCTTCAAAAAGGTGGTAAGTAAATCTAAATAAATAAATAGAGATGTAATACATATTGACACCTAACGGTGGCTAACTGGTTATCTTTCGCTAAATATCTGAGGCTAGTGCCTAGCCGCTAACCATCTGTACTGCGCAACATAGTCAGTTAGGTATGAATATTCACTTAACTGGCTATTAGCAGGCCCATCTTTAACCGCTGAAAAGTTAATTGGTTAGCGTTGAATATCGGCGAAAACCGGTTAACTTTTCTGCAGTTAAAAAATAAACCCAGATATTCAATACCGGTCACTGGAAATGGCCCGGCATTGATTATCTGAGTTTAAAACCTACGGTGGACAACAAAAGTGTTGCCAGCCGCCAACTGAATATCGGGCTCATTGTGACTCTGAGGAGGTCATTTATGTGATTGTGTGTCCCGGCTCATTTGTGTATACTGGTAAAACTCTGAGGAAAATTAAAACTTGCAGCTGAGAGGAGATATGATAGAGCTCTATAAAATAATGAGTGGAGTTGAGAGGGTAGATGCGAAGCGTCTGTTTACGCTTTCCAAAAATACTAGGACTAGGGGGCATGCAATGAAGCTACAATGTAGTAAATTTAAAACAAATCGGAGAACATTTTTCTTCACTCAACATTTAATTAAACTCTGGAATTTGTTGCCAGAGAATGTGGTAAAGGCGGTTAACTTAGCGGAGGTTAAAAAAGGTTTGGACGGCTTCCTAAAGGAAAAGTCCATAGACCATTATTAAATGGACTTGGGGAAAATCCACTGTTTCTGGGATAAGCAGTATAAAATGTTTTGTACATTTTTGGGATCTTGCTGGGTATTTGTGACCTGGATTGGCCACTGTTAGAAACAGGATGCTGGGCTCAGTGGACCTTTGGTCTTTCCCAGTATGGCAATACTTATGTACTTATAATAGAATATTATTCAGCGATTCGATTTCACACGGTGCCATCCTCATTACTTTACTTTATTTCTTATAGATAGTAACATACCCAAGAGTTCAGTGTCATTGACAAATAATCAAATAGACTGGGACATACCAGGAATTACAATCAATTAAAAATACAACGTATCTTTAAGGCTTACCCTGCAATTTTGGTCTTTACCACCCGTTGCTTTCATCTCTCCTGCTGTGCATTTCAAGCCTCCCACATCTCTCTGTTATGTAAGCACTCCCTTCCCAAGATCTACTGTCATCCCTTTCTAGTATAAATTGAAGACTATCACTTCTCTGGTGTCTGGACGGCATGCACACCCTTCACTTATTCATACCCTTGTTCTCCTTTTTTCAGCAGTAACTTACTTTATTTGCCTTGCTTTTTACTTCATCATGGCACTAGATTTTCAGAACCTTTTTTGCCTTCTTTTACTGGACTTCTATCTCTTACCTAGTTGTCATGCGACAACTGGAAACCCTACTGATCTTTCGCCGGAATTCCCAATTCCTGTCCATTTAAGCACCCGCCTTGAGGCCTGCCCTCAGCTTCGGCAACTGTCGTATCTAAGGTATATCTCCACTGTTACCCTTAACCTCTCTAACTCCTCTACTGTTCCTCCACTATCTATTGGTTTACTAAATTGTAGACTGTTATGCTCTAAAACATAAGCACACAACTGTGGAACGCATTACCAAAAGCCTTGAAAACGACGTACGACCACCTAAACTTCCGGACATCACTAAAACCCAACCTGTTTAAAAAGGCATACCCTACTGATCCAACATAAATGCCTAATCTCTGCAACACAACCAAACTAAAGCACGTAATGGACATAACACAACTCTTCCGTTCTCCGATTCCCTAATGTGGCTGTGCCACATGAACTTGATCTTACCACAACATCACCCTGTATTTGTTCACACCGGAGCCTGCAAAGGCCTCTCCGGTACTATGTAAGCCACATTGAGTCTACAAATAGGTGGGAAAAGGTGGGATACAAATGTAATAAATAAATAAATAAGGATCTGATTACCTCTTCCCGATTAGACATTCTCTGCTGTACTGAAACTAGAATAATGACTGGGGAGGAAAATTACTTATATGAATCTCTCCTGAATGGTTTTGATGTTCTTTCTTCATGAAAGGTGGGGGCTTGGCAGTCTTTTATTCCACGTGCTTATGGATTGTAGAGCTTCAGCCATTGCTGCCTAATGCTGAGTTTCTGGCAACTAGAGTTTCTACTCCATCCCCTTTCACACAGATGTGCGGTTCTCTTTTAGCTCTTCATCTTCTCACATGGCACGCCAATACGAACTTATGTTAGTATTCTGTAACAACAGTTCTGTGCGGAAATGCCATTATAGAATCGACACTTAACAACCAAAGGGGCCTTTACTAAGCCGTGATAGCATTTTTAGCACGTGCTAGACGCTAGAGACGCCCATAGGAATATATGGGCATCTCTAGCGTTTAACGTATGCTAATCATTAGCGTGTGCTAAAAACACTACCGTGACTTGGTAAAAGGGGCCCCAAATGTTTGCACCTAACTATTGGTGACCTTTCTTGAATTTACCATGTGTTTTTTCCTGCTTGTTTTCATTTGGTAACGGCATGCAACGACATACGATATGTTATTGATATTTTCTATGTCATTGGAAACGACAGGCCATCCCTAATCCTATATAATAATTTGCACCTCTGTCTGGATGCCTAGGTTCGTAACACACTTCCCATTGGTCCGCCCTGGCGATGACGTCAGAGGGCGGATCAGTGAGAGGGAAGGGAACCCAGCACCAGCCAGCGGAGGTGAGTAGAGAATCGCCCCCCCCGTCCTCCCCCTCTCCCCTGACTTCCAGCCCCCTCCCCTCCGAGTTCCATGCCCCTACCTCCCTCCCTTTCCTCCCCTCTGAGTTACAGGCCCCCTCCCGTTCAAGTTACAGGACCCCCCTCCCCTTCGACTTGCAGGATGCCCCTACCCCCCTCCCCTTCAACTTGCAGGACGCCCCTCCCCCTCCCCTCAACTTGCAGGACGTCCCTCCCTCCCTCCCCTCCGAGTGCCACGCCCCCTCTCCTCCGAGTTCCACGGCCCTGTGCCTCCCTCCCTCTCTCTTTCTCCCCTTCGAGTGCAAGCACGACCTGTCCTCCAGCAGCCCCTCGCCTTCCTGCGTGCCAGCTGTAATTTAAAAATTCTTACCTTGGGGTCCGGTGTCTGCAGTGAAGGCGAGCGGCGCTTCAGACTGCGTTCCCATGTGTATCAGCTCTGCCTCTGGTCCCGCCCTCATTTCCTGTTTCCGGAAGGGCGGGACCAGAGGCAGAGCTGAGACACATGGGAAGGCAGTCTGAAGCGCCACTCGCCTTCACTGCTGACGCCGGACCCCGAGGTAAGAATTTTTAAATTACAGCCGGCATGCAGGAAGGCGAGGGGCTGCTGGAGGACAGGTCGTGCTTGCACTCGGAGGGGACAGAAAGAGAGGGAGGGAGGCGCGGGGGTCTGGAACTCGGAGGAGAGGGTGGGCATGGAACTCAGAGGGGAGGGGAGGGGCATCATGGAATTCAAAGAGCAGGGGCATCCTGGAACTCGAAGGGGAGGGAAGGGAGCGGGTCCTGGAACTCGGAAGGGAGGGAGGGAGTCCTGGAACTCGAAGGGGAGGGGAGGAAGGGGTCCTGGAACTCGAAGGGGAGGGGTGCCTGGAACTCAGTGGAGAGGGAGGGAGGGAGGGAGGGAGGGAGGTAGAGGGGCATGGAACTCGGAGGGGAGGGGGGCTGCAACTCGGAGGAGAAAGAGAGAGGGAGGGAGGTAGGGAGGGGGGCGTGGAACCTTGCTAGAACCTGTTTCATTTCTTTCGGAAACAGGCCTCTTTTACTAGTAACTTATATTTTGTAATCTGAAGTGCGTTGTAAACTAGCTTGGCTAGTCTTAAACTGATATGATGGGATATTAAGATTCAATTGGAAATAGAAATTAAATGAGGAACTGTAATGCAAATGTTCCATATAAACTTATTTACAACGTTGCTTGCCCAGTGAATTAAATTTCTCTCCTGTATCCAAGGAAAATCAATTTGAGAAATGCAATAATTCTGTTCTTTGTTCAAACTACATAAAAACACAGCATGGACCCTGCCAATCAACCTTTTACAAAAACATTGCTGGAAACTTCAGAAGATATGCCACACGCAGTAAGAGCAAATTTATCAAGTACTTTTTTCTAACTTAAAAGCACCTTCCAACAAAAATATACAGCTTTCATGATCTCTTTGTGAAAGCCAATTATTTTCATTTTCAAGCTGAATTTATCCACTTCTTTGTCCAGCTACTGCCAATCAATGATTTTTGTAACGCGTCAATTAAGACACAAGGTCCAGGCTTCACTGGTGGTTCAGTGGCAAGTGAATAATGCCATGTGGCAAATCTGGGTACCAATTTCTGAACCAGGGTTCTGCTTCCAGGGCTGGCTGGGGCTAACAGTAGTACAGAGGGCTGTTTTCATGGGCCTTAGGAGGAGGGAATTTCAACCATCTCTCAGGAATCCTTTTACTAAGGTGCGCTGAAAAATGGCTTACGCTGGTGTAGGCACATGTTTTGGATGCAGCCAGATCCATTTTTCAGTGCACATGTAAAAAATCCCTTTCTTTATTATGGCCTAAAATGGACATGTGGCAAAATGAAAAATGGCGCGCGTCCATTTTGGGTCTGAGACCTTACCCCACCCATTGACTTAGCAGTCAGGTCTTACGCGTTAACCGGGCAGAAATGGTCTACGTGCTTAGAATGCCTTATACCACCCATTAGTGTCAAGCAAAGGAAAATAAAAATTATTTTCTAGCGCGCATAGTGGACACGCGTAAAAAATGAAATTACCGCCCAGACCATGTGGTAACCGGGTGGTAATTCCAAACTGATGCACATTGGGTGGGCGTAAGTACCTATCAGGCTCATTTTCGAAAGAGAAGGATGTCCATCTTTCGACATAAAACGGAAGATGGACGTCCTTCTCCCAGAGACGTCCAAATCCGTATAATCGAAACCCAATTTTGGGCATCTCCAACTGCAAGGAAGTCCAAAGTTCGAGGGGGCATGGCGGAGGCATAATGAAGGCGGGACTTGGGCGTGCCTAACACTTGGAAATCTTTGACCCATAATCGAAAAAAACAAGGATGTCTCTGACGAACACTTGGACATTTGCACTGGGACCTTTTTTTCTTATGAATAAGGCACAAAAAGTTGCCCGAAATGAACAAATGACCACCGGAGGGAATCAGGGATGACCTCCCGTTACTCCCCCAGTGGTCATTAACCTCTTCCCACCCTCAAAAAACATCTTTAGAAATATGTCGTGCCAGCCTCTATGCTAGCCTCAGATGTCATACTCAGGTCCGTGACAGTGCATGCAGGTCCCGGAAACAGTTTTAGTGGATACTGCAGTGCACGTCAGACAGGCGGACCCAGGCCCATACCCCCCTACCTGTTACATTTCTGGAGGAAACAGCAAGCTCTCCAAAACCCACCACAAACCCACTGTACCCATATATAGGTGCCCCCTTCACCCGTAAGGGCTATGGTAGTGGTGAACAGTTGTGGGTAATGGGTTTGGGGTTTTTCTTTGGGGGGGGGGGGGCTCAGCATACAAGGTAAGGGACCTATGTTCCTGGAAGCATTTTATGAAATCCACTGCATCGCCCTCTAGGGCGCCCGGTTGGTGTCCTGGCATGTCAAGGGCATGACCAGTGCTCTACAGATGCTGTCTCCTCCCATGACCAAATGGCTTGCATTTGGATGTCTTTGACATGGACGTCTTTGGATTCAAAAATCGCCGAAAGTCAGAAAACCTCCATGTCTAGGGACGACCAAATCTAGGGATGTCCAAATTTAAGGATTTGGACGTCTCTGATGGTATTTTTGAAATGAAAGATGGACGTCCATCTTGTTTCGAAAATACGGGTTTCCCCGCCCCCAGATTTCGCCCTTTTGCAAGGACGTCCAAATCGCAAATTGGACGCCCCTTTCGAAAATGCCTCTCCACGCGGCTTAGTAAAAGGTCCCCTCAGTGTTTTCACCTACCAGTCAGGATTGTTACAATAACATTAGCGGCTTAGATTGGAAGGACAAACAGGTGCCTATTTTGAGGCTATTATGCAAAGATTATGAAACACTATCTTTTTCACACATATATGCAAATATTGGCACAGACAGGCTGGTGTAAAAGCCTGCTCCTACCACTTACACTAGTATAAGTAGAAACTTATCTTTCAATATTCAAAGCTATGTAACCACTCAGACATGGCCGCCGACCAGTTAAATAGTATATCAGTTCCAAACCGCTGATATTCAGTGGGAGATAACCGGTTATCTAAATATCTGTGAGTGGAATGGAACGGGTCGATGTGGAGCGTCTGTTTACGCTTTCCAAAAGTACTAGAACAAGGAGGCATACGATGAAGCTGCAGTGTGGTAAATTTCAGTTCCAAACCGCTGATATTCAGTGGGAGATAACCGGTTATCTAAATATCTGTGAGTGGAATGGAACGGGTCGATGTGGAGCGTCTGTTTACGCTTTCCAAAAGTACTAGAACAAGGAGGCATACGATGAAGCTGCAGTGTGGTAAATTTCAGTTCCAAACCGCTGATATTCAGTGGGAGATAACCGGTTATCTAAATATCTGTGAGTGGAATGGAACGGGTCGATGTGGAGCGTCTGTTTACGCTTTCCAAAAGTACTAGAACAAGGAGGCATACGATGAAGCTGCAGTGTGGTAAATTTAAAACGAATCGAGGAAATGTTTCTTCACTCAACGCGTAGTTAAACTCTGGAATTCGCTGCCAGAAAAGGTGGTTAAGGCTTAGCAGACTTCAAAAAACGGTTGGACGGCTTCCTGGAGGAAAATACCATAGAATGTTATTGAATGGACAAGGGAATAATGCAGTATTTCTAGGATGGGCGGGACAAATTGCTTTTAGCCACTGTCGGTGACAGGGTGCTGGGTTCGATGGACCCTTGGTCTGTCCCAGCATGGAGATGCTTATGTACTTATATATCGCGTGACATAGCCAGATAGGCACATATATTAATAGGCCGCATAAATGTAACACCGTTTTTTAAAATGTTTCAGAGGTGATCTGGGAAATTATAGACTGCTGAGCCTTCTTTGAAGGGTTGAACAAACATGTGGATAAAGGTGAGCCGGTTAATATTGTGTATCTGGATTTTCAGGAGGCATTTGACAAAGTACCTCATGAAAGACTCCAGAGGAAATTGGAGAGTCATGGGATAGGAGGTAGTGTTCTATTGTGGATTAAAAACTGGTTAAAAGATAGGAAACAGAGAGTAGGGTTAACTGGTCAGTATTCTCAATGGAGAAGGGTAGTTAGTGGGGTTTCCCAGGGGTCTGTGCTGGGACCACTGCTTTTTAACATATTTATAAATGACCTAGAGATGGGAGTAACTAATGAGGTACTTAAATTTATTGATGACACAAAGTTATTCAAAGTCATTAAATCACGGGAGGATTGTGAAAAATTACAAGAGGACCTTATGAGACTGGGAGACTGGGCGTCTAAATGGCAGATGATGTTTAATGTGAACAAATGCAAAGTGATGCATGTGGGAAATTATAGCTATGTAATGCAAGGTTCCAAGTTAGGAGTTACTGACCAGGAAAGGGAACTAGGTATCATCGTTGACAATACGTTGAAACCCTCTGCTCAGTGTTCGGGAGCAGCTACAAAAGTATGTACAATGTTAGGAATTAGGAAATGAGTGGAAAACAAAAATGATGATGTTATAATGCCTTTGCATCAGCCCATGGTGCGACCACATCTCAAATATTGTGTGCAATTCTGGTCACCGCATCTAAAAAAAGATATAGTGGAATTAGAAAAGGTACAGAGAAGGAGGACAACAATGATAAAGGGGATGGAACGAGTTCCCTATGAGAACAAGCTAAAGTGGCTAGGGCTCTTCAGGTTGGGAGAAAAGATGGCTGAAGGGAGATATGATAGAGGTCTATAAAATAATGAGTGCAGTGGAATGGGTAGACATGAATCAATTGTTTACTCTTTTCAAAAATACTAGGACTAGGGGGAACACAATGAAGCTTGTATACAATAGTACATTTAAAACGAATCGGAGAAAATATTTCTTTACTCAACGTGTAATTAAACTCTGGAATTCATTGCCAGTGAATGTAGTAAAAGCAGTTAGCTTAGCGGGGTTTTAAAAGGTTTGGATAAGGTTTGGATAGATTTCTAAAAGAAAAATCCATGGCCATTATTAAAATGGACTTGGGAAAAATCCACTACTTATTTCTAGGATAAGCAGGATGAGAGAGTTGATGTGGGGTAGGTGAAAAAGTCTCTATATTTTTTATATCTTGGGGAGGGGACTGTGCCATGCCGTGGAAGGGCCCACCTAAGTTAGCTCTGGGCCCATCCAAAATACTGGAGGGCAAATGAGTAGCGGTTAGGAGCCAAAGGCAGTAGTGAAAAGGTGAGCTTTCAGCATAGATTTAAAATCAGGTAGAGATGGAGCTAGACGTATGGGTTCGGGAAGACAGTTCCAGGCATATGGTGCCGCAAGATAAAAGGAACGAAGTCTGGAGTTAGCGGTGGAGGAGAAGGGGGACGACAAGAGAAATTTGTTCAGAGAGTGGAATTCACGGGGAGGAATGTAGGGAGAGATGAGAGAGGAGAGGTAGTGAGGGGTCATAGAGTGCATGCATTTAAAGGTCAGTAAGAGGAGTTTGAACTGTAAACGGAAGCGGACAGGGAGCCAGTGAAGTGACTTGAGGAGTGGGCTAGTGTGTGCATAACGATTCTGTCGGAAAATAAGTCAAGCTGCAGAACTCTGGACAGATTGGAGAGGAGAAAGATTATTGAGCGGAAGACCAGTGAGAAGTAAATTGCAATAGTCCAAGCGAGAAGTAACAAGGGTGTGAATAAGGGTTTTGGTGGCGTGTTCAGAAAGGAAGGGGCGAATTTTGCTAATGTTGAAGATAAAAAAGCGACAGGTTTTGGCGATTGGTTGAATATGAGTAGAGAAGGAGAGAGAGGAGTCGAAGATGACTCCAAGGTTACGAGCCGAGGAGACAGGGAGGATATAAGAGCCATTAACAATGATAGAGAATGGGGGAAGAGGGGAGGAGGGTTTAGGGGGAAAATGAGAAGTTCAGTTTTAGCCATGTTTAATTTGAGATGGCGTTGAGACATCCAGACAGCAATGTTAGACAAGCAGGCAGAGATTTTGTCCTGGATTAAGGTTGAGATTTCAGGGGTGGAGATGTAGATCTGAGAGTCATCAGCGAAAAGATGGTAATGAAAACCATGGGATGAGATCAGGGCACCAAGGGATGAGGTATAGAAGGAGAAAAGGAGTGGTCCAAGGACAGAACCCTGAGGCACACCTACTGAAAGCGGGAGGGAAGTTGAAGAGGATCCACCAGAGTGAACACTAAAAGTACGGAGTGAGAGGTAGGAAGAGAACCAGGAAAGAACAGGGCCCTGGAATCCAAGCGAGGACAGTGTATCGAGGAGTAAGGTGTGGTCAACAGTGTCGAAAGCAGCAGATAGGTCAAGAAGGATGAGGATGGAATAGAGACCTTTGGATTCAGCCAGAAGCAGATCATTAGAGACTTTAGTAAGTGCAGTTTCAGTAGAGTGAAGAGGGCGAAATCCGGATTGAAGTGGGTCAAGAATAGGTTGAGAAGAGAGAAAGTCAAGACAACGGCGGTGAACGACGCGTTCAAGTAATTTGGAGAGGAAAGGGAGAAGGGAGATGGGGCGACAGGTAGGGTCAAGTGAGGGTTTTTTAAGGATTGGAGTGACAACAGCATGTTTGAAAGTCGTAGGAACAGTTGCAGTGGAGAGTGAAAGATTAAGGATGTGACAGATGACAGGGATGATAATAGGAGAGATAGTGTTAAGTAGGTAAGTGGGGATGGGATCAGAGGAACAGGTCGTACATTTAGAGGAGGAAAGAAGAAGGGCAGTTTCTTCAGTAGAAACTTCTGAGGAGGAGAAACTAGGAGAGGAAGGAGAGTAGGGGGTGTGGACTAAGGGAGAGAGAGGTGGGGAGGGTTTGGATGAAAATTCAAGGTTAAACTTAAATTCAGTGCCTGTCCCTGGTGCGTGGCACATATCCGTGTAAGACAGATATATTTTATTTTCTAGACATTCGAAAAAGTATTGTTTTAAGTAATCAATGCCAGAAGAATGATTTATTTCTCCGGAAGTCATAAAATAAAACTCAGAGATAAAAAATCAGCAGTGACAAATATTGTATTTGCCATTCTCTGACTTTAAAACCTTTCAATTGCATACTTATATGTTGTGGGAAGGGGGGAGGATAAGGGTTTCTTGTTCCAATTTGTAAACAGGATGTGCACTGCATTATTATGAACCAAAATTCAGATACATTATATTTTAGCTGGCAAATGGAATACCATTAAGTCAAATTGTTTTCCTCCGAGCCCTTGTGCAGCAAAGAAGGATCGGCTGTTTCCAATTCAGTGCATTTACAACACATCCAGACAAAAGGAAACTCCGGGCGGTTTTTCACTCATTTTATTAGGGTCTTTTCTCGCATTTGGGTTAAAGGTCACAGCTGTTGTTGTGCCGTATTGTCAGAAAAGATTGTGTTTACAGAATAGCAGAACATTTTATCGAAATAATGTGTAGCTCGAAAACACTAGATATGAATGTATAATTCTTTATCTTTCTGAACAAAATAACCTAGCTGTCATCTTAGTTCATTTAAAGATGTTGGAATGAAAGCCAATACACAAATCTTATTTTCATGGGTTGCATTCCCTTCATTTTCCTTGGAAGACAAAAAAAGTAAGTAGAAGGGGGGGAGGGGAGGGACGGTAGCTGCTGCTATTTGCCTTTTTCTTTGTTTCGATTTAGCTCGCACCCTTTAAATTAGTAGCTCAAAGTGAGCTGCGTTCGGGCAAAGTTGGTGCTTTCTCGACGTACAACTGAAGTTGTTCTGCACTGGCTGCACTAGCAAGGATGTCCAGGGCTAAAGGTTGGTTGTTTTGGCCTAGACCTGTTTCAATCGTGACAATCATGACTCCACTGCTAACTCCAGACTCCGTTCCTTTTATCTTGCTGCACCATATGCCTGGAATAGACTTCCTGAGCCGGTACGTCAAGCTCCATCTCTGGCCGTCTTCAAATCTAAGTTAAAGCCCACCTTTTTGATGCTGCTTTTAACTCCTAACCCTTACTCACTTGTTCAGTACCCCACCTTAGTAATTCCCTTATCTCTTATTTGTCCTGTTTGTCTGTCCTGATTAGATTGTAAGCTCTGTCGAGCAGGGACTGTCTCTTCATGTTCAAGTGTACAGCACTGCGTACGTCTAGTAGCACTATAGAAATGATAAGTAGTAGTAGTAGTAGTAAGTCCTAAAAAGGTGTCCTAAATGAGCAGATGAAAAAGACCTAGGTGCCTTTTAGACAATATGCTGAAATCTTCTGCCCAGTGTGTGGCAGCAGCCAAAAACACAAACAGGTTGCTAGAAATTATTAGGAAAGGGAAGCAAAATAAGACCCAAAATACTATAATGCCTCTGTATTGCTCCATGTGCAACCTTACCTTGAGCATTGTGTTCAGTACTGGTCGCCGTATCTCAAAAATGATATAGCGGAATTAGAAAAGGTTCAAAGAAGAGCGACCAAAATGATAAAGGGGAGGGAACTCCTCTCGCATGAGGAAAGGCTAAAGAGGTTAGGACTCTTCAGCTTGGAAGAGAGAGATGAGGGGAGATATGATTGAGGTCTACAAAATTCTGAGTGGTGTAAAACGAGAAGTAAATTGAATTTTTACTCTTTCCCAAAGTACAAAGACTAGGGGACACACAAGGAAGTTACATGGAAATACTTTTAAAACAAATAGGAGGAAATATTTTTTTCACTCAGGGATTGATTGAGCTCTATAGCTTGTTGCTGGAGGATGTGGTGGCGGCGGTCGGTGTATCTGGGTTTGAAGAGGGTTTGGACGAGTTCCTGGAGGAGAAGTCCATAGCCTGCTATTGAGATGGGCTTGAGGGATGCCACTACTTGCCTTGGGATGGGTTGTGTGGAATTATGTTACTAATTGTGTTTCTACAGGGTGCCTGTGGCCTGGGTTGGCCATTGCTGGACGCAGGATGGACCATTGATCTGACCCAGTATGGCTGTTATTATCTTATCATCGGGCTCCCTAACTAATCCTACTCCTACATTCCCTCCCTCAGTGTAGGATGCCTGTGACATTCCCTTCCTGCCTGTTTCCTTCAGAGGTTTCAGCAATAGCTTTGGTGATGGTGAATGGAAGATTACCACAAGAAACTCATATGTAGGAATGTCCTTTCTTTAATTTGCACAACACCAAACAGCACCAACGCACCTGCCTGCCTTAAAAGCTTATGTTGATGTCAAAAAAATGTTCTGTGAGCCATGAGTCATGGTCTGTGAATGAGATGAGGGTGGAAGTGGTGGTGACAGTAACAGAGATAACAATGGCAGGCTGCCTTTCCTGCATGAGTCTCTTTCTTTCTTCCACAGGGACTGGTGTGGTGCCTTTCTAGATGTTCGTGCCCCAATGAATGACTACCGGTCAACATTCAGCTGTTTGGTGAATATAGAATTTTAAATGGTTAACTTAGATGTTTTCAAAATTATATCTATAGTCAATACAGCTGTCTGTTTGGGTGACATAGCTGATAATTATCCATGTGGAACTTGAACTGTTCAGATTGGAATCCCTTCCTTAGAAGTCCTGGTAGTCTAGTGGCCTATTCTGAGTAGGAACAAGCTCTAGTCACTCCTGCCCATGCCGTCTCCACATTCAAAATGGCTGCTGCATCCTCCCATGGCAGCCATTTTAAGATTGTAACCAACATGAGCAGGAGCAATCCTCAGCCTGGACAGGAGCAATTGGGAATTGCTCCTGCCTCAACTTGGCTGCTAGACCACCAGGGCATCAAAGGTAGGCCAGGGGAGGACCTATGGGTGGAGGGACGGCAATGCTTTTGGTCGGGGGACCCACTTTCTATCATGGGGGCCAGGGGGGCTTTGTAGCTCATTTTTGGTCAGATAGGGGGCCAACAATTTTGGTTTCAGCTTCGATTTTGGTTGAAACTGTGCTGCAAACCTCTGTTTCAGTTGCCTTCTAAAGGAGGGGAGGGAGTTATCAATGTGGGCTACCAATAAGATGTGTTATTACACGGTTAACTCCCGTTATTAGTAACTAGGACTGATTGCACAAAATGAGACCAGCAGGAGGTTGTGGTAAAATAATATGTCATTGCAATAGTCAGATTGAGAATTATGCCCCTAAGTGGCACTGCCCCTGGAATGCTTCGAATCCTACTTCCTTTTTCTAATTTGGCATGCAAAAATATATACATCCCAAATTATCTATTCAACACCTGGGAATTACTTTTTTGTACTTTTTTTTGTTACATTTGTACCTTGCGCTTTCCCACTCATGGCAGGCTCAATGCTGCTTACATGGGGCAATGGAGGGTTAAGTGAGTTGCCCAGAGTCACAAGGAGCTGCCTGTGCCTGAAGTGGGAATCAAACTCAGTTCCTCATGACCAAAGTCCACCACCCTAACCACTAGGCCACTCCTCCACTGTTGCTACTATTTGAGATTCCACTAGCAACATTCCATGTAGAAGTCGGCCCTTGCAGATCACCAATGTGGCCGTGTAGGACGTCAGACTCACAGAAACAGAAGCCTGCGCAGCCTTCTACATGGAATGTTGCTAGTGGAATAGCAACATTCCATGTAGAATCTCCAATAGTATCTATTTTATTTTTGTTACATTTGTACCCTGTGCTTTCCCACTCATGGCAGGCTCAATGCGGCTTACATGGGGCAATGGAAGGTTAAGTGACTTGCCCAGAGTCACAAGGAGCTGCCATGGACTGAAGTGGGAATCAAACTCAGTTCCTCAGGACCAAACTCCACCACCATAACCACTAGGCCACTCCTCCACTCTCTACTTATGTGGTCTGCCCCATCACTGACCACATAACTGCTTTTGAATATCAAATTGATGATGTTGAAAAAAAAAGAGAGTCGTCTTTTCTTTGTTTGAAATGTCCTATGTTATTCTCTTTCTCTGTAAGCAAGCTGTTTTGATTGTGTTGAGAAAGCCCATTTTAGATAGAATGCAGAAAATAGAATTAATAAATCCTGGTCAGGTCATGTATAATTCCAGTACTATTTTTGGTCTGCTGACATAGAGCCTTTTCGAAAATACACGCGAGAATGCATGAGCATAATTCATGAAGGTATGGTGGGAGCAACCATCTTACATCTAAAACATCAATAAAGGCAACCAGGCATCATCTACGTTTAAGTGTCAACACTTGCACATGCAAGTTAGTATTTGACAACCTAGACGTTGTAAGGAGGTTGGAGGGTCTAAGCAGGTCAGGAGGAGGTATGGGGCCAGACTACATTCCCCACAAGGCCCTGAGAGAAGGAATCAGGGGGGTAGGTCCCAAAACCCGGTAGGGACACCACGTGGAAGGGAGAGGGAAAAGGACTGGAAAGAGCAGCTGCTATGGCAGACGAGGGCCAGAAGGGGGAGCCGTGATGACAAAGCTCAATTCCCTTGGGTCAGAAATCAGTACAAGATTCCTTCCACCTGGGAGGGGGAGGAGGTCTCTAACCAACAGCCTAGCAGAGAAGCAGAGTTAATGGAGTGCTTGGAGGAAGGAGAGTCTGGAGGGCCCAGCACACCAGGTTTGGAGGAACCGGTTGACATGGACTGTAATTGTACTCTGGGGCAGAGTTGCAGGGACTGAAGGCAGAGGGTGGTCATAGGAGTCAAGTAGCTGTGTTGTGGGAGGTGTACTGCCATTCTGCAACCACCCAAGCGGAAAGACTTTTAAAACTGAAACCCAGGCGGTTGGGAGAACTCGGATTAAAAGGGAGGGTTTTTTCCTTTTTTGCTTTGTTTTGAAACTGAATGAGACCTTAACCCCTTTGAACTGAAATTTGTGGAGGAGGGGAAATAAACTGCTATGAACTAAAACTGTGTCGTCTGGAAGGACTTTGTTTTGGACTGCTGAAGGGAGCCTACCATTCCCCTGAGGGTTTGCTACCAGGATTACAGTTATTACAACGTGTAAGAGCCAACGTAGAGATGTGTATGGGTGCCATTTTGGAAACCCACATACAGGCACATTAGGGTGGAGAGGGAGGACACTGGGGAATTAAGAGGCAACCTCCCCTAACCCCTCCCGTAGAGCACTGCCCAAAACAAGCACTTTTACAAAATCTGTGCCTCCCCAAGAGCAGCTGTAAATCTCAACGTTGACCTCTGTGACCATAGACATGAATTGTAATGGTTCTTCTAAGCTGAGTGGGAGTCCTCCAATCATATTCTTGCCAATGAGAGGCAATGTTTCAATATCCTGTTTTTAATTTATAGGAACAGGCAGGTCTCCTGGATTCCTGTACAGATTGCCTCAGCCTGACTATTGAAAATGTGATACTGAAACAGTGTCCTCCCCACTGGCGGGTATCAAGTTGGAGGACCCTCATTCAGCTTTGAAGGAACATTGATGCATTCCCCTTCTGAAATGGAAAATACAAATTTATTTTTTGGTCTTGTCCTAGCCCCACCCAAACTGCACTCAAACCATGGTCCCGTTTGCCATATGTACGTAGTTCAGATTTACATATGTAAATCTCGGCATTCTAAAATTGGGGTTTCCATGTTTATTTGTGGTATTTGTTAAATGCTGATGTTTACATGTGTAAATCATGAATAGGGCTTTTCAAATAAGGGCCATAACTTTTTTTTTTTAAGTGAGAAACACAATTTAAGAGAGGCACTTAACAAAGTTTGCACACCCCAGGCACCCAGAGACCATGTCCACTCAAGTGGTGTTTGCGATTTGCTTGACCTACTCTACTTCCACAGAAGGAGAAGGAGGAAGCCTGATGATTTTCCCCACAGGTCTGCTCTACATCCTAGAGAGATGGGTAGAATTAATCGATACTGCAAACTTTGCAACACCCTTTGACCTGAAAAGAAAGCATGTAATACCACTATGGGCTGCTGTGCCAGAAAGTAAGGTTACTTACCTGTAATGGAGGTTCTCCTTTGAGAGTAGAATAAATCAGCTAAATATGAGTCAATATCATTTCTGATGGTGTTGTTGCAGAGGGATCTGGGAAAAGGGATACAGCTGTGGGGATTCCTTTCTATAATACATATAGGAGGAGATTCTATATATGGCATCTAAAAATCGGTTCTGACTAAGCGTATTCCATAATCAGCACCTAGATTTAGGCGCTGATTATAGAATATAAAATGGAAAATCTAAATTTGAAAGCGCAAAACCCCTCCGGAAAAAACTACACTGGCTACCAATCAAGGAACGTATCGCCTTCAAGATTTGTACCTTTGTTCACAGAATAATACATGGTCTAGCTCCGAGCTATATGTCTTAACTAATCGACTTACCAATTAGAAACTCAATTGAATCAGCCAGAACGTACTTAACTCTTCACTTCCCAAGTTGAAAAAGCCTGAAGTATAAATCAACATACGCGTCAAGTTTCTCTTACATATGCACACAGCTCTGGAATTCTCTACCAAAACACCTGAAATCTACGAATAATCATCTAGAATTCCGAAAAAAAAACCTAAAATCTCACCTGTTCAAGAAAGCATATCCCACAGTATCTGACATAAACACCGAATAATGAAATATGGCATTTTAATCAGGAAATGGACAGTTTTCAACCCCGACGCATGATCACATCCTAACATTTTGTCTGAATGACCCCAACCTATTTACCGATACTTCTTTACTGTATTTGTCACTGTAATAGTTCCCCTATACTGTATTTGTTCACACCGGAGTCTGTAACCACCTCTCCGGAACTATGTAAGCCACTTTGAGCCTACTAAGAAGTGGGAAAAGGTGGGATACAAATGTAACAAATAAGTAAATAAATATGCTTAGTTGATATTTCAGCACCTAAATTATTATTATTTATTATTTGTTGCATTTGTATCCCACATTTTCCCACCTATTTGCAGGCTCAATGTGGCTTACAATGTTCCGTCATGGCATTCGCCATTCCAGAGTAAAGATATAGTTGGTGTTACATAGAGAATAGGATGACATAATAGAATTAAGCAAACAGGCATAGAAAGAACCAGTCAAGATGTAGGGTAAGTGGGTAAGTGGTGATGTGTTACAATTACAATTATTGATCGTTGTGGTATGTCTTGTTGAAGAGATAGGTCTTCAGGGATTTACGAAAGTTGATTAGTTCGTAAATTGTTTTTAAGTTACGTGGCAATGCATTCCACAACTGCGTGCTCATGTAGGAAAATCTATGCGCATCCATTTACACCAATTTAATGAAAATGTGACATAATTCCCAGCACGTAGATTCAGCGCAATGGCCACATTATATATAACATATTGTATAACATTGAATAATGAAACACAACAATTAAATTAAGGAACACATAATCTCACTCTTTCAAACTGCATGGGACAATCCACACCAATTCTAATTAATTGTACTTCTACTCTGTACTTGCCCACCGGAGTCTATATTCACATCTTCGGACTTTGTAAGTCACATTGAGCCTACTAATATGCGGGAAAATGTGGGATACAAATGTAACAAATACATAACTATGTGCCTAAATTTCCGAACACCCATGAAACGCTCATTTCCCTGCCCATAACCACACCCCTTTCTGCCTGCACGTGTTAGAAGTTCGGCACACTTCATTACAGAATACACTTAGAGGGGCATAATTGAACAAAAACGTCTATCTCCATGAGCGTTTATCTCCGAGAACGGGTCCGTGAAGGGACGGACCGAACCGTATTTTCGAAAAAAATAGACGTCCATGTTTTATTCGACAATTTGTCAGCTGGGCGTTTTTGTTTTTCAGTGATAATGGAAAATGAATGCGCCCAGCTCAAAAACGAATAAATCCAAGGCATTTGTTTGTGGGAGGGGCCAGGAGTCGTAGTGCACTGGTCCCCCTCACATGCCAGGACACCAACCGGGCACCCTAGGGGGCACTTTTACAAAAACAAAAAAAAAGGTAAAAGAGCTCCCTTCCCTTAGGTGTTGAGCCCCCCAAATCCCCCTCAAAACCCACCGCCCACAAGTCTACACCATTACTATAGCCCTAAGGGGTGAAGGGGGGCACCTACATGTGGGTACAGTGGGTTTGGGGGGGCAGTTTGGAGGGCTCCCATTTACCAGCACAAGTGTAACAGGTGGGGGGGATGGGCCTGGGTCCACCTGCCTGAAGTCCACTGCACCCCCTAATGACTGCTCCAGTGACCTGCATACTGCTGCCAGGGAGGTGGGTATGACATTTGAGGGTGAAAATAAAAAGTTGTGAAACGGCATATTTTGTGGTGGGAGGGGGTTTGTGACCACTGGGGGAGTCAGAGGAGGTCATCCCCGATTCCCTCCAGTGGTCATCTGGTCATTTAGGGCACTTTTTGGGGCCTTATTCGTGGAAAAACAGGGTCCAGGTAAAGTGCCCTAAATTCTCGCTAAAAACGCATATTTTTCTTCCATTATCGGCGAAAGGCGCCCATCTCTGATCGCCCAATAACCACGCCCCAGTTCCGCCTTCACCATACCTTCGACACGCCCCCATCAACTTTGTCCGCATCCGCGACGGAGTGCAGTTGAAAACGTTCAAATTCGGCTTTCGATTATACCGCTTTATTCGTTTTTGTGAGATAAATGTCTATCTCCCGATTTGGGTCGCAATATAGGTGTTTTTCTTTTTCAGTTATAAGCTGGTTAGTGAGTTATGTGCGTAAGTTCAAATCAGTGCCAATTACTGCTCATTATTGCTTTTTAAGTGCTGTTATCAGTGCTCATTAGCTTGTTAAGTTACGAGCATAGTTATGGAATCTGCACTATTTCGATGTGGATCTCTAGGCATGCTAGGATAGAATCTGGGGCGAAATGCATCTCTCTGATTCATCTCTGGTATCAGGAATGCATTTTGCAAATTATAGGCCAATCACTACAGATCATGAATTATTACAATGGATAGGGTGATAAAGAGAGGCAGGAGAGATCCATGTTATACAGTCTTGGCAAATTAGTAATCCCAACACCTCCAAAATTAATATTGCTAGCTAACCTCAAAAATATGTGTAGTCGTGGAGTGGCATTTTTGAATGGGAATGACCATCTCTAAGGGCGCCCAACTATAAGGACGGTGTCGTGAAGGGGCGGGGCAACATGCATTATTGAAACAAGATGGATGTCCATCTTTTGTTTCGATAATACGGTCAGGGGCGCCCAAATCTTGACATTTAGGTTGACCTTAGAGATGGTCATCCTCGGTTTTCGGCAATAATGGAAACCAAAGACGTCTATCTCAAAAACGTCCAAATCCAAGCCCTTTGGTCATGGGAGCAGCCAGCATTTGTAGTGCACTGGTCCCCCTCACATGCCAGGACACCAACCGGGCACCTTAGGGGGCACTGCAGTGGACTTCAGAAATTGCTCCCAGGTGCATAGCTCCCTTACCTTGTGTGCTGAGCCCCCCAACCCCCCCCCCCCCCCCAGGTCCGCCTGCCTGAAGTACACTGCACCCACTACAACTGCTCCAGGGACCTGTATACTGCTGCGATGGACCTGAGTATGGCATTTGAGGCTGGCAAAAAAGTATTTTTAAATTTTTTTTATGGTGGGAGGGGGTTAGTGACCACTGGGGGAGTAAGGGGAGGTCAACCCCGATTCCCTCTGGTGGTCATCTGGTCAGTTCGGGCACCTTTTTGAGGCTTGGTCGTGAAAAAAAATGGACCAAGTAAAGTTGGCCAAGTGTTCATCAGGGACGCTCTTCTTTTTTCTATTATCGGCCAAGGATGACCCTCTCCTAATCACGCCCCAGTCCTACCTTTGCTACCCTGCCAACATGCCCCGTGAACTTTGGTTGTCCCTGCGACGGAAAGCAGTCGAGGGTATCAAAAAATTGGCTTTCGATTATGGCGATTTGGACGACCTTGAGAGAAGGACGCCCATCTTCCGATTTGTGTCGAAAAATGGGCATCCTTCTCTTTCGAAAAAAAGCGTGATAGTGTAGTCATGGATTTTTCGTACCCAAGAACATTCCAAGACTGCAGAGTATTTCTGGCGGGATTCCTCGCCTTTTTCCTCTTTGTAATTAACATTTTCTTCTTTCTTCTTGCAGCTTTTCTTTCTGTTTCTTCTAGCTTTATCTTTTCTGTCCTTTTTGAAGATGACTTCCATAGCACACCTCTGTATTTTGAAACAATTATTAAATTAAAAGGAGCAAAATTCACCATCTTGTACCCAAACAATGTAATTATTCTACTTGCAATGCAGGCATAAATTATCCACAAAAGTAATATGTGGAAAAATATTAATACGCTAAATTAAAATAATTATATTGCAATAGTGTGCAGTCACAAAGCATGAGACCAACTATATGGAACCATCGTCGCACACCCCATGTTTTTATACACGTAATTTATCTCATCCTTTAGGAGCTTGAGTCCTACAATAGGGTGCTTATGACTACAATTATTTTGAGAAAAATGTACTTACCTTAACCCAGCTGTGTCTCAACTTGTTTCTGATGCCTGCCTACTGACTTTGCCTGTACCTGGATTACTCTCTTAACCTGCTGCCTGCCTGGCCGATACGTTCACCACCCCGCTTCCAGCTCCATCTCGTAAGTCCTGCCGGCCGCCCGCACCTAGGGGCTCAACCTCTGGGGAACGGTGGTCAGCGCAGGTGAAACCCAGGGTTGTCCGGCCGCCAAGCAGAACCTGGTCCGAGTACCGGGCTCAGCAGCGCTCTACTCGATACAAGAACTCACAAGTCTGACAGACACAGTGATGACAAGTCTGGGAATTGTAGCTGTATTCTATATGCACAGTCAGATTTTTGTAATTGACAAATGAGTTTCAGAGAAATTTTTACAGTTCTCTCGATGCGCTTAGCTTCCTTTTAATGGATGTTGACCTGACAGGCCGTATCATTAGAGTTTGCATTCAACAGTTTACTTAATGGGCTGTATCTTGTTCGGGAGCTGGATTCTTGCTTTTGGTTTTTGTTTGATTTTAATGATCACACACATACACAATACCATAACATAATTTATTCTGACAGTGCCATAAAGATCCTATCAGTCGGTTAATGCTAATATTATCCAAAGTTTAGAGGTGACCCCCGCTCACACTCTATATAATAGGAAAGAAATGATTTACGATGAGACAGCTAGTGCTGTTATGTTTGGACATGTATAAATGATGTGTAGAATTTCTATAATGCATCAATTTGCCTTTGTAAGTAGCTCTTACCGTTCCTCTGTAGGTAGCTATTTTCCTGGTTTAAGGATTACAGTAAAGCATTTCAATGAAACATTATTAGATTCTGGTACTGTACATAGTACATAGTAGATGACGGCAGAAAAAGAACTGCATGGTCCATCTAGTCTGCCCAACAAGATAAACTCATATGTGCTACGTCTTGTGTATACCTTACCTTGATTTGTATCTGCCATTTTCAGGACACAGACTGTAGAAGTCTTGCCCAGAACTAGCCCCATCACCCAAACACCAGCCCCGCCTCCCAATCTCGGCTAAGCTTCTGAGGATCCATTCCTTCTGCACAGGATTCCTTTATGCTTATCCCACGCATGCTTGAATTCCGCTACCGTTTTCATCTCCACCACCTCCCGCGGGAGGGCATTCCAAGTATCTACCACTCTCTCCGTGAAAAAATACTTCCTGACATTTTTCTTGAGTCTGCCCCCCTTCACTCTTATATCATGTCCTCTCATTCTACCGCCCTCCCATCTCCGGAAAAGGTTCGTTTGCGGATTTAACTCTTTGAATAGTTTTATCTTTTTGTCTGTATGGGAGGATTTGGAAGAAATCATTTCATGGTTCAATATTTTTTTTTAAATACATATAGACTAAGAGAAGTTATTGTACACATTTTGCCTAAGCGATAGCTCCTGCTGAGAAGGGTCTGTCCATGTGTCTAAGCCTGTTTGACCATTCATCCATAAGCATAGGCATAGGAGCCAACTTTTCAAAATTATTGGGGGTGCTAAGCCCAATGAAAATAACCCCTCCATGGAAACATACAAGGAATTTTCTCAATATTGGGGGTGCTCAAGCACCCACAGAGTCGGCTCCAATGACATAGGTTTATTTGCACATGCATGACTAAACTAATGCAAAATTAGCAAGGGGACAAAGGCGAAGAGAGGAAGGGAGACAGTGCAAGAGGTGGGAGGGATAGGATATAAGTGCACAATACTGTAAGAATAGCTATATTGGGTCAGACCAATGGTCCATCTACCCAGTATCCTGTTTCCAACAGTGGCCAATCCAGATCATAAGTACCTGGCAGAAACCCAATTAGTAGCACCATTCCATGCTACCAATCCCAGGACTAGCAGTGGCTTCCCCGTGTCCGTCTCAATAGCACACTATGGACTTTACCTCCAGGAACTTGTCCAAATCTTTTTTAAAACCAGATATGCTGCTACTACATTCTCCAGCAAAGAGTTCCAGAGCTTAACTATTCATTGAGTGAAAAAACAGTTCCTCCTATTTGTTTTAAAAGTCTTTCCATGTAACTTCATTGAGGGTCCCCTAGTCTTTGTACTTTTGGAACGAGTAAAACATTGATTTACTTCAACTCGTTCTACACCATTCAGGATTTTGTAGACCTCAATCATAGCTCACCTCAGCCGTCTCTTTTCCAAGCTGAAGAGCTCTAACCTGTTTAGCCTTTCCTCATTTGGGAGGAGTTCCATCCCCTTCATCATTTTGGTTGCTCTTCTTTGAACCTTTTCTAATTATGCTATATCTTTTTTTGAGATACGGTTACAAGAACTGAGTGCAGTACTCAAGGTGAGGTCACACCATTGAGTGATACAGAGACATTATAGTATTCTCGGTTTTTATTTATTTATTTTTATTTTATTTATTGCATTTGTATCCCACATTTTCCCACCTACTGGTAGGTTCATTGTGGCTTACATAGAACAAAGGGGGCGGTTACAAGGTATCGTGAATGGTTAAATTCTCGTTGATAGAAGTGAGCCAGGGTAAGTACATAGGGTATTACATGATTATAAATTAGAAAGTTATAAAAAAGGGTCGAAAAAAAACACTGTAAAGTCAAGACGGGTTGTGTATTACATTTCTATAATTAGAAAGTTATGAAAAGAGAAAGAAAAAAAAAAAAGAACGCTATATAATCGGGTAGGGATTGCATCATTGGTCAGGGAGGTTCCAGAACTGGCGAGTAGTGGGTACGCAGTACGTTGGTAGTATGGGTTGAGAGTCTTGGACGGGTGTAGCTTGTGTCTTTTCCGTATAGAATTTATGGGTGGAATTCTATTGGTCCACAGGATGGTTACTTTGGTTCAGTGGGGATGTGTTTCCAGAATAGGTGGGCCTTTAGCTGTTTTCGGAAGGTTAGATAGTTATCTTTCAGTTTTAGGTCCTTTGGGAGTGTAGTCCAAGTTTTAGTACAGATAAAGGAAAAGCTAGTTGCGAGAGTTGATTTGTATTTGAATGATGGGAAGTGTAGCTTTTTTATTTATTTATTTATTTATTGTTACCCCACGCTTTCCCACTCATAGCAGCTTAGGTACTTACTTGTACCTGGGGTAACGGAGGGTTAAGTGACTTGCTCAGAGTCACAAGGAGCTGCCTGTGCCTGCAGTGGGAATCAAACCCAGTTCCCCAGGACCAAAGTCCACCACTCTAACCACTAGGCCAATTAGCTAGGTAGGATTTTGCAGATTTGTTTATGTTCCGGATCAGTAAATCTATAAGGTTGGACTATAGCCTGGGGAGAGGCTGAAGATTATTTTATACATCAGTGAACAGATCTTGAAGGTTATGTGGTTCTTTATTTGTAGCCTGTGTAATTTCAGGAGGAGGGGTTTGGCGCTGTGGAATCTTGTTTTTCCAAAGATGGGAATTGGGACTTGATATACCGCCTTTCTGTGGTTTTTGCAACTACATTCAAAGCAGTTTACATATATTCAGGTACTTATTTTGTACCAGGGGCAATGGAGGATTAAGTGACTTGCCCAGAGTCACAAGGAGCTGCAGTGGGAACCGAACTCAGTTCCCCAGGATCAAAGTTTCATTGCTGTGTTTTGTGCTGTTTGTAGTTTTTTTCTTAGGATTTGCTCTTTGCATCCTGCGTATATTCCATTGCAGTAGTCCACCTGAGCTAGGATCCTGGGCTGAATCAGGAATGTGCCTCATGGGAAGTATTGTTTGTGCATTTGAGTTTCCAAATTGAGTGGAACATTTTCTTTGTAGTGGCCTTGGCTTGTTTTTCAAGGGATAAGTCCCGGTCAATGGTAATATGTAGGATTTTCATGTTGTCTGAGATTGGGAGCGATGAACCTAGTGCATTGATTGGTTTAAATTGTGTAGTGTTCTATGGGGAGAAGAGCACAAGGCAGTGTGTTTTTTCCCTGTTGAGTTTTAGTTTGAAGGCAGATGCCCAAGATTCCATGACGTTCATGCTGGTTGTGATTTCAGAGTTGATATCTTCTGGGTTGTTTTTGAACGAGATATAGATTGTGATGTCATCGGAGTAAAGGAATGGGTTACATTTTTGGTTTGATAGGGACTTGGCTAGTGGAATCATCAACAGGTTGAACAAAATGGAATAGAGTGGTGAACCTTCTGGGACGAACACCAGTCTTTGCACGCTCAAAATCAGAAAGAACACGGCGAAGATGACACAAGAATGTGGTCTATAGACAATGTAAAAAGTCCCAATGTATTGTATAGCTTAAACACAAAAAGTCCAAATCAATTATGTAATTCAAAAAAGATTCAACACAACTGTGTTTTGGCCAACCAGCCTGCCTCAGGAGATTTCGCAGTCTAAATTAAAACATAACTTAAAATATCAGTAAGTTTATACATACAAAATCAAAGAAAACTGTATAAAGAACACAATCAAATAAATATAATTCACATTGCAGAACAATCAACATATCATAAAACCAATGGTCAAACATAACAGTTAAAAAATAAGCAAACAAATATTTAATAACTAGTAAAAAAGGCCTGTTTCCGAAACCAATGAAACGGGTGCTAGCATGTGGTTTTTTTTGTGTGTATGTGTCACAGAGTTATTTTGTGTGTGTGTGTGTGTGTGTGTGCGGTGTGTGTGCAGGTTGTTGATGTGTGTCTTTTTTTGTTTTGTTTTGTTTTTTGCTTGGGGGTTGGGGGATGTGCTGTGCTGTGCTGGCAAAGTGGGTTGGATTGGTGTGTGGCTTTGAGGGTGTGTTTCTGTTGTATTGTGTGTGTGTGGTTTTGCCTGTCAAGGAGGTTTGTGGAGGGGGGTCTTTCTGCTGGTGAAATGTAAATGTGGTTGTAGGGGGTGTCAGCCTTTGTTGAGTGTTGTTTTTTTTTTTCATGGTTTTTTTTTTTTGTGTTGTGCTGAGGCAGCAGTGTTGTTTTAGATGGGCGGAAGGTTGAGGAGCACGTTCTTTGTCTGTCGGTATTTTTTGGCTGTTTCAGGGCTGCTGTAGGGGAATGCTGGAAGAGAAATGTGCTGTTGGAAGCAGCGCCATCTTTTTCCATTGGGCTGGGGTTCTGAGCATCCTGGAGGTGGGTGACGGCTTGCCTGAGGACGGGGATGGTTGATTTAAGTTGGCGGAAGGGAGAAGAGCACGGTCTCGGGCCGTCGGGGGGTGATCCGGTATGTTTGGTCCATTTCAGGCCGGCTGCAGGGGAATGCTGGAACATTTATGCGCTGCAGGAATCAGCGCCGTCTTTTTCCGGGTGCTCGGGGAATCCCCGAGGTGGGAGACAGCTTGCCTGAGGCTGGGGATGGTTGGGCACGTCCTTGGCCGCTTCGGCAAAAGGGGAAGAGGAAGGGGGTGGGGAGTTACCTGCAGCCGCCTGAGAAACCATGTATTCTTTGTTTGTTTTGTATTATTAGTTTGCATTTCTGTTGAAGAAAGAGTGGATGCCTTTCAAATGATGGAGGTGGTGCGTCGGTGTGCGGTTGTTTCGTTAGTTTGGCAGCCAGTCTCCAGCAATTCCTAGGCAGGGAAGGAGTAGGGAAACACGCTCCGCGTGTTTCCCTACTCCTCCCCCTTCCTTGGTCGCTGTTTGCTGCTGGCTGGGTCGCGGGTAATCCTTCCAGCTGGGCCGCAGCTTGTCCCAGATGGTGACGGGCACGTTGTTTTCCGGCTCCTCTGACTCCATGTCAAGCGATCCCAAATATAGTCTGTGCTATAGGCCCTCTGGCACTCTTCAGTACTGACATTAGGCATTTAAAAATGTCCCTCCCCCCCCCCCCTCTCCCCTGGTCTATTTTTGCACATACCCACAGCAGGAATATTCTTCTCTCGTTCCAGCGGTGGTTCTGTGCTCTCCGTGCTGCACAGATAATGAGCCATTCTGCTGGGGAATGCTCCTCCCTTATTGTCACGTAGCAGAATGGCTCATTATCTGTGCAGCACGGAGAGCACAGAACCACCGCTGGAACGAGAGAAGAATATTCCTGCTGTGGGCATGTGCAAAAATAGACCGGGGGGGGGGGGGGGGGGAGGAGAAATTTTTAAATGCCTAATGCCAGTACTGAAGAGTGCCAGAGGGCCTATAGCACAGACTATATTTGGGATCACTTGACATGGAGTCGGAGGAGCCGGAAAACAACGTGCCCGTCACCATCTGGGACGTGGGCGAACAGGACAAGCTGTGGCCCAGCTGGAAGGATTACCCGTGACCCAGCCAGCAGCAAACAGCGACCAAGGAAGGGGGAGGAGTACTCCTTCCCTGCCTAGGAATCGCTGGAGACTGGCTGCCAAACTAACGAAACAACCGCACACCGACGCACCACCTCCATCATTCGAAAGGCATCCGCTCTTTCTTCAACAGAAATGCAAACTAATAATACAAAACAAACAAAGAATACATGGTTTCTCAGGCGGCTGCAGGTAACTCCCCACCCCCTTCCTCTTCCCCTTTTGCCAAAGCGGCCAAGGATGTGCCCAACCATCCCCGTCCTCAGGCAAGCCGTCACCCACCTCCAGCATGCCCAGAACCCCAGCCCAATGGAAAAAGATGGCGCTGCTTCCCACAGCACATTTCTCTTCCAGCATTCCCCTACAGCAGCCCTGAAACGGCCAAAAAATACCGACAGACAAAGAACGTGCTCCTCTACCTTCTGCCCATCTAAAACAACACTGCTGCCTCAGCACAACACACAAAAAAAAAACAACACTCAGCAAAAGCTGACCCCCCTATAACCACATTTACATTTCACCAACAGAAAGACCCCCCTCCACAAACCTCCTTGACAGACAAAACCACACACACACACAATACAACAGAAACACACCCTCAAAGCCACACACCAATCCAACCCACTTTGCCAGCACAGCACAGCACATCCCCCAACCCCCAAGCAAAAAACAAAACAAAACAAAAAAAGACACACATCAACAACCTGCACACACACCGCACCCTCACACACTCACACACACACACACACACACACACACACATACACACACAAAATAACTCTGTGACACATACACACACACAAAAAACCACATGCTAGCGCCCGTTTCATTGGTTTCGGAAACGGGCCTTTTTTACTAGTAAGTAATAAGAATTTATATATATACAGTAAGAAAAAACCGATGTGGGTTGATCTAAAGGACAAGTCCATAAACCACTACTAAATGGACTTGGGAAAAATCCACAATTCCGGGAATAACATGTATAGAATATTTGTACGTTTGGGAAGCTTGCCAGGTGCCCTTGGCCTGGATTGGCCGCTGTCGTGGACAGGATGCTGGGCTCGATGGACCCTTGGTCTTTTCCCAGTGTGGCATTACTTATGTACTTATGTCCTCTACTTGGCTCACTTTTATTACATAGAGCAGTGATTTAACCTATTGTGATGTCATAGTGGCTCATTCCACCAATAAGAGCCAACCTCATTAGTGATGTCACAATGGCTTGATTGTATAGAATGTTTGTACGTTTGGGAAGCTTGCCAGGTGCCCTTGGCCTGGATTGGCCGCTGTCGGGGACAGGATGCTGGGCTCGATGGACCCTTGGTCTTTTCCCAGTGTGGCATTACTTATGTACTTATCTATGAGGATTTGCGCCTCAACCATTTTTTTCCTGGATGGATAAGTGAACATTGAACTTTGTGTACATATGATGAGAGCAGCATTATTATCCCCCCCAAAATATTAAAAGACGGATGGAGTATTAACTAGGCATATTCTGTATACAGTGTCTAAATCTAGGCGCTGTTTATAGAACACGCTTAGGTGGAAATGTTTACCACGCAGATTTTTTAGGCGCCTTATACAGAATCTGGCCCACAGTGGGGTAAATAGCAGTAAATATTTCTTTAACTGTCAAGGACATAGATGAGATTTAGGTGACTGGGAGAGGAATAAAAGGTAAAAATCTGTAATCTAGTTTGTTACCAAAGAAAGGAGATTATTTAAGCAGTGGCGTTCCTAGGGGGGCTGACACCCAGGGCGGATTGCTGATGCGCCCCACCCCCCGGGTACAGCGCCCCCCCCAGATGCAGTGCGACCCCCCCCCGGCGGAAGGACACCCCCCGCGAAAGAACCCCCCCGGGTGCACGCCGCTGGGGGGGTGCCATGCGCGCCTGTCCTTCGTTTGTTCCATGCTCCCTTTGCCCCGGAACAGGAAGTAACCCACCGCCCCCCCCCCCCCTAGGAACGCCACTGAGTTTAAGATTATTTATATTTTATGCATTTTGGTGCAAGAGTAGATATTCATAATTGGATACATTTTGTTCTTCTCAATGAAAAGATCCTTTATACTAATCTATTGTACTTATTCTGTGGATGAACATTTGTATAGCACTATAAAAAAATCAATAAAATCTTTTAATAAAACAAAACTGGTAGACTGAGTCTGGCTTTTGTAACACTCAAAGAGCCCTGAGGTACCAGAGGGAGTTAATTGGAAAAATGTTGCACTGTTACATTCCGTTAAGCTTTGCCAGATCATAGAATCAGAGATATATGCAATGCCAGATAAGACTCAACTTACTTGGCATGCTCTCAAAGACTCTGCAACTGAAACCCAATCATTTTCAGTTTAGGAAAAAAACTCAAAACTTGGCTGTTCTCGCAATGGAAAAGTTAATCTAATTGTTAACATAAGAATTGCTATACTGGGGACACCAAAGATCCATCTAGTTCAGCGTCCTGTTTCCAACAGTGGCCAAACCAGGTCACCAGTTCCTGACACATCCCCAAAAGTACCAAATTCCATGCTATGGTTTTCCCCAGGTCTACCTTAATAATTATTTATGGACTTTCATTTTAGGAATTTGTCCGCTCCTTTTTTAAACAGTTATGATAACTAGGGATGGACATCCGAAAAATGTTTGTGTTCATGTTCTTTTTTTTTTTTTCATTGTCCCCCAAATTCTATATATGGCACCGGAAGATCAACGCTGGAATTTACGTGCAACTCAGTTGCTAAATTGGGTCCAATTATTTGTTAATTGGTGTAATACAAGCACTTGATTGACATCAATTGGAGGTTACTCCCAGGCCCGTGCCAAGGGTCTATGCCGCCCCCCCGCAGACGAACTGTTGGCGCCCCCCCCCGCAGAAGAACAGTTGGCGCGCGCGCGCCCCTCTCCCCCTCCCCCCCCGTGAAGATGATCGCTGCGCGCCCTGGGGGGCCTTTAAATCTTTTACTTGCAGTCGCAGCAGCGTCTGTGAAAGCGGAGCGCTGCCGACGTTTCCCTTCCCTTCGCGCTCTTGGTTCCCTCAGTGTCCACCTTCTTCTGACGTCGGAAGAAGGCGGGACACTGAGGGAACCAACGAGTGCAAGGGAAGGGAGACGTCGGCAGCGCTCCGTTTTCACAGACGCTGCTGCGACTGCAAGTAAAAGATTTAAAGGCCTCGGCGGCGCGGGGCGAGGGTAAGCACTGCGGCGGCGCCCTCCAGAGGTGGGCGCCCTCCTGCGGTGCTTACCCCGCTTACCGCATTGGCACGGCCCTGGTTACTCCGTGTATTTCTCCACCAACTGTGCCTAACTGGTCTTGCGTGGATCTCAAAAGGGGGCAGAGCCATAGGAGGGTCATAGACAGTTCAGGAGCATTTAAAAAGGAGATAGAGCAGATTTTAAACTAAAGTAGTGTGTTGGGGGAGGGGGGAGCCAACAGTCACCCACAAGCGCATAGTTCAGTGTGGAATATCCTTGAAGGATACTGCTGAAACAGGACATTAAAGGAATTCCAATAGAGAGGTTTCAGTAATGGTGAAAAAAAAAAGTCAGGAGTGTTTAAAGGAAGAGCAGAGTAAGGGATGCAAAATTATCCTCCTCAACTTCAAAAAAACACAATTAGAGTACATGGCACTAAATGAAGAGTTTGATATAATAAGCATCTCAGACACCTGGTGGAAGAAAGACAATCAATGGGACAATCAATGATAGAGTGGATCAAATTGGAGGGGGGGTTGGCTAGATGTTAAAGTAATTCACTCAAACAAAATAAACATTCTACATGACACAGATAGCAGCGTGGAACCCTTATGGATAGAAATTCCATGTGTGAAGGGAAAGAGTATACTAGAAGGGCTGTACTACCATCTGCTAGATCAAAATGAACAGAAACGGGCCTTTTTTACTAGTGTATTCATAATTCACTCTTTCATGTGATAGGGGAAAGGACCACAGACACCAGTAGCGCCAATATTCAGTTCCAAGACTGCACCTTAATCTGGTTCTAATCTCACTCATCGGTCTTAAAAAACCCTTATTTTCTATTACTTTTTCAATGTTACTAGAATGTTCAAAGACAAGAAGATATGCACTTATCTTTTCAAAAGAAACCAACGGGGCCCGTTTCACCCATTCAGTCAGGCTTCATCAGGGATAAATATTTCAGTGCCTGTCCCCCTCACACCACTGCAGTGCTCATTGTCATTTCGCACTGCAGCCCAATTCCTGCCATGGTGTAAGGTGGATAGGCACAGAATTATTTATCCCTGAAGAAGCCCGATTGAACAGGTAAAACAGGCTCCGTTGGTTTCTTTTGAAAAGATAAGTGCATGGGACTTTGGTGCTATTTGATTACACCGTTATGTAGAAGGTCAGAAGATCAATCCAGCTTTTGATGGTCCGTGAAAGTATACCAGTTTATATGTAGAGAGCTGTTTGTACATAAGTGTGGGCACCTGAATGTGGCACCTGTAATTTATCTACAGTGGAAGATACCTATGTCCCATCCATGCCCCACCCCTGTCTACACCTCCTTTACAAACACATGCTATGTAAGTTGAACAGGTACAGTAATACCTCGGTTTTTGTTGACTTCGGTTATCGTCGGTTTCGGGTTTCGTCAATTTTTTTCTGCAAAAAATTTGTCTCGGATTTCGTCGGTTGCCTCAGGTTTCGTCGGCGTGGCCACGTGACCTCGCTGCTAATTTTGCGAAAACAAAGGGCAACCCACGCGTTCTCCTGCTCAGTGTGGCGTTGTTTCTCGTTGTGTGAGCATCACCCCGCGCGTCTAGCCAAACAATTCCATTGCTTTCCAGTGTTCATTCATATGGAAATAATTGCCTCGGTTTTCGTCGGTTTCGGATTTCGCCAATTGTTTTTGGACGGATTATTGACGAAAACCGAGGTATCACTGTATTTGTAGAATACAGTTTACACATCTTACTAGCATGTATTTCATTTATTTACATCACCTACTACCCTGCACAGTCCAAAATGTTCTTAGCGGCTCGCAAAAATAACATATATAATTGAACATATTATTAAGGCATAAATTTTTTTAAAGTACTAACATCACAATATCTTACTCACACTTCATCAAGCCTTATTCAGTAATAACCCTTACTTAACCAATCATGAACATACACTGAGTAACGCTTAGCAGCATATTATGACACGGTCCTATCTTAGGTGTTACACATTTATTTTTCCATTAAAACACCATATGCTTGTCGACCAATATGCAGATTTTGAAGATGATCCATTCTTTGATTGGGAGCCAATGCAGCTTTTCTTGAAGGGGTTCAGCGATTTCAAATCATGTTTTACCATATATCAGTCTGGCTGCTGTGTTTTGGGCGGTCTGGAGTTTTTTTGTGGGTTGTTCTTTACATCCCGCGTAGATTTCGTTGCAATAATCTGCATGGTTTAGGACCATTGATTGTATTAGTTTACGAAAGGTATCCCTCGGGAGGAAAGGTTTTATTCCTTTGAGTTTCCACATCGCGTAGAACATTTTCTTTATTACGGTTTTGACTTGGCTCTCGAGAGTGAGGTTGCGGTCGATTGTGACTCCGAGTATTTTTAGGCTGTCTGAAATAGGGAGTGTGTGTCCTGGGGTGTTTATGGTTGCGGGTTAGTAGTTGTTATGTTGAGATGAAAGGGTAAGGCAACGTATTTTTTTCAGTGTTCGGTTTCAGTTGGAAAGAGTTTGCCCATGAGTCCATGATTTTCAGGCCATCATTGATTTCATTAGTTATTTCAGTCAAGGCATGTCTGAAGGGAATGTAGATTGTAACATCGTCTGCGCAGATGAATGGGTTAAGGCCTCGGTTGGATAAGGACTTTGCCAGTGGGATCATCATCATATTTATTATTACATTATTATTATTACATTATTACATTAAACTGCCCGATATTCAAAAGGATTTAAATCCACTCTGGCTACCTAAGTGCTGATATTCAATGACACTGAACTGGATGGTACTACTGAATATCATTTATGCAGTGGAGGAGTGGCCTAGGGGTTAGGGTGGTGGACTTTGGTCCTGGGGAACTGAGGAACTGAGTTCCATTCCCACTTCTGGCACAGGCAGCTCCTTGTGACTCTGGGCAAGTCACTTAACCCTCCATTGCCCCATGTAAGCCGCATTGAGCCTGCCATGAGCGGGAAAGCACAGGGTACAAATGTAACAAAAATAAAATAGATACTATTGGAGATTCTACATGGAATGTTGCTACTATTTGAGGTTCTGCTGCTACTATTGGAGATTCTACATGGAATGTTGCTACTATTGGAGATTCTGCTGCTACTATTGGAGATTCTACATGGAATGTTGCTACTACTGAGATTCTGTTGCTACTATTGGAGATTCTACATGGAATGTTGCTACTATTGAGATTCTGTTGCTACTATTGGAGATTCTACATTGAATGTTGCTACTATTGGAGATTCTACATGGAATGTTGCTATTCCACTAGCAACATTCCATGTAGAAGGCTGCGCAGGCTTCTGTTTCTGTGAGTCTGATGTCCTGCACGTACGTGCAGGACGTCAGACTCACAGAAGCAGAAGCCTGCGCGGTCACATTGGTGATCTGCAAGGGCCGACTTCGCTAGTGGAATAGCAACATTCCATGTAGAATCTCAAACAGTAGCAACAGTGGAGGAGTGGCCTAGTGGTTAGGATGGTGGACTTTGGTCCTGGAGAACTGAGGAACTGAGTTCGATTCTCATTTCAGGCACAGGCAGCTCCTTGTGACTCTGGGCAAGTCACTTAACCCTCCATTGCCCCATGTAAGCCACATTGAGCCTGCCATGAGTGGGAAAGCGCAGGGTACAAATGTAACAAAAATAAAATAGATACTATTGGAGATTCTACATGGAATGTTGCTACTATTGGAGATTCTACATGGAATGTTGCTATTCCACTAGCAACATTCCACGTAGAAGGCTGCGCAGGCTTCTGTTTCTTTGAGTCTGACGTCCTGCACGTATGTGCAGGACGTCAGACTCACAGAAGCAGAAGCCTGCGCGACCACATTGGTGATCTGCAAGGGCTGACTTCTACATGGAATGTTGCTAGTGGAATAGCAACATTCCATGTAGAATCTCAAATAGTAGCAACAGTGGAGGAGTGGCCTAGTGGTTAGGGTGGTGGACTTTGGTCCTGGGGAACTGAGGAACAGAGTTCGATTCCCACTTCAGGCACAGGCAGCTCCTTGTGACTCTGGGCAAGTCACTTAACCCTCCATTGCCCCATGTAAGCCGCATAGAGCCTGCCATGAGCGGGAAAGCGCGGGGTACAAATGTAGCAAAAATAAATGTCACAATTTACATCCCATTCAAACATGATTTAAACGAAATCACCAATGAGATCAACCAAAGCCTCCAAATCATGCACACTTGGGCAGATGCATTCCAATTAAAACAACGCAGAAAAACAGTCTTGTACTCACCTCACAACATAACACAAAAAACTTCACCACCATTACCACACCATACTGCTCCCTCCCTATCTCAGAAAACTTGAAAATTCTTGGAGTCACCCGTGATCGAAACCTCACTCTTGACACCCTTGTGAAAAACATGACGAAAAAGATGTTCTACACCATGTGGAAACTCAAAAGAGTAAAACCTTACTTCCTGAGATACATCTTCCGTACCCTGGTACAGTCAATGGTAATAAGTCATCTGGACTACTGCAATGCACTGTATGTCGGGTGCAAAGAACAGACAATCAAAAAACTGCAAACTGCCCAGAATATGGCCGCCAGACTCATATTTGGGAAAACCAAATATGAAAGTGCAAAACCTCTAAGAGAGAAACTTCACTGGCTTCCACTTAAGGAACGCATTGCGTTCAAGATCTGCATGATCGTACACAAATCATCCACGCAGACGCACCAATCTACATGCTAAACCTCGTAGACCTACCTCCCAGAAACGCCACAAGATCAACTCGTAAATTTCTCAACTTGCACTACCCCAGCTGCAAAGGTATTAAATACAAGCTGATGCATGCCTCTACCTTCTCTTACGTGAGCACGCAGTTATGGAATGCACTACCTACAGACCTGAAAGCAATCAACGAAACAACCATCTTTAGGAAATTTCTGAAGACATTCTTCTTCAACAAGGCCTACAATGAGAACCGACAACCCCACTAAGTCATCTCACCAACCCACTCAATTATGAACACTGACCTTCTCTAACTTCCCTTCTCACTCCCCTCCTTCTTCTCCCCTCCCAATCACTACACATTACTAACTGATCCTGATTTGTGATCCGAATGGACAATGTTAACAAACCTATGTAAGCCACATTGAGCCTGCAAATAGGTGGGGGAATGTGGGATACAAATGCAATAAATAAATAATATCACCACCCCTGCACTGACAGGGTAATGCTGGGGCAGTCCATGCATGGGTGTCTGGGAGGAGCTGGGACTTAACCAGTTAGTGGCCATATTCAGATTGCCAACCAATTAAGGGGCCCTTTTACTAAGCAGCATCAAAAGGTGGCCTGCAGAAGTGTGGACGCATGAAATTGGGCAGGCGCTGGGCCATTTTTTACCATGGCTGGGAAAAGGGGCTTTTTTTAAAAAATGGGGCAGTAAATGGCCGTGCGGTAAACTCAAAAGTAGTGCGCGACTAACATAGCAACATAGTAACATAGTAGATGACGGCAGAAAAAGACCTGCATGGTCCATCCAGTCTGCCCATGACAAACTCATATGTGTATATCTTACCTTGAATTTGTACCTGTCCTTTTCAGGGCACAGACCATAAAAGTCTGCCCAGCAGTATTTCCCGCCTCCCAACCACCAGTCCCGCCTCCCATCACCGGCTCTGGTACAGACCGTATAAATCTGCCCTCCCCTATCCTCGCCTCCCAACCTCCACCCCCTCTTCCCCCCACCTGCTCCGCCACCTAATTTCAGCTAAGCTTCTGAGGATCCATTCCTTCTGCACAGGATTCCTCTATGCATATCCCACGCATGTCCACCGCCTTGTCGCGCTGTTTCGTCGCCTTCAGGTCCTCAGATACTATCACCCCAAGATCCCTCTCCCCGCCTAACACATACGTCTCCCTTGGATTTCTACTCCCTAAGTGCATCACTTTGCATTTCTGCGCGACTAGTTTCTGCCTGAGCCCTTACCCGCCACCCATTGACCTAGCGGGAAGGGTTCATGCGTTATTCATGTGGTAGTCAAGCAGCTTGCGCGAATATGGCCATGCTGCCAATTACAGCTGGGAATGTCCCCAGTAGCAGATTTTAGAATATTCTCCTTGTATAGGATAATGCGGGGTGATTTTTTTTAGCAAGAGAAGTTTCATTATCTATAAGTTTGAAACATCAGATTCCACCATTCTTGGTGTGTGGCTTGGTTCAAAGATTTCCAGTGCATGAAAACAACCTTCAAGGCTAAGGTGAACAAGGTATTTACAAGCTTGCATTCAGCAGGATTTAACATGGATCTGAGCAACACATATTTGTACAATATGGGACCAGTAAAATGAAACACATCTGTTAAAGTGAGCCAAATGTCATTCCACAATGTCTTAATATATACACACTCAAAAATAAGATGTTTAATAGTACCTTGCTGGGCTTGACAGGACCAACATAAACCGGGAATGCAACGATTGATTGTGTGCGACCTGAGGGGTGTCCATAATGATCTATGCATAAAGAAATAGAGGGACTGTGTGTTAGCAGCAGATTTGGAGCATTTAAACAGCGATTTCCATATCTGCTTCCGACTTTGATCTGAGATAGACTGTTGGATATCTTCTTCCCAACATCTACGTAGACCCAGACATGCATTGGAAGATTTATTTAAAAGGAAAGTATCGACATGTGATGCAACATGTCTTGTAGATTGGAGGTTTTTAGCTAAATCAATAAGATCAGGGGAGTGATGTAGTTCATCAATTTGCAATTTGCTTTTTTTCAGCATGGAGTTAATTTGCAACCATTGGTAGAATTGAGAATTTAATAAGAAGAATTCAACCTGCATGGTTGAGAATGTTTTCCAGGTGTGAGTTTGTAAGTCAACAAAGAGGGGAATAATCGAACGGCGCCGGCGAAATACATGGCTGGCGATGTATTTTTGCGGTGCCGCAAACAGCTGGCCAGACCCGTGTTTTCGAAAAAGATGGCTGGCCATCTTTTGTTTCGATAATACGGTTCCGGCCAGCCAAATGCCTTGGTTTTGGCCGGAGTTTGAGATGGGCGGCTTCGTTTTTTAGCAATAATGTAAAGTTATGTCGGCCATCTCAAACCCCGGCCAAATCCAAGGCATTTGGCCATGGGAGGAGCCAGCATTTTTAGTGTACTGGCCCCCCTGACATGGCAGGACACCAGCCGGGCTCCCTAGGGGTCACTGCGGTGGACTTCAGAAAAGCTCCCACGTGCATAGCTCCCTTACTTTGGGAGCTGAGCCCCCCAACCCCCCCCCCCCAAAAAAAAACCCACTACCCACAAATGTACTGCACCCACTAAAACTGCTCCAGGGACCTGCACACAGCCTGTAGGACTTATTGCTGCTGTATAACTTTGGCATACCAGTTGACACCTGAAGACTAATCTCTCTGAAAAAGTCCTTTCTTGAAATAACCACGTTTACTCACAGTTAACTGCAGATCAGAGGTTGTGCCCCAATGGCAAAGAGTCCCCTGGTACTAAGATGAGCAGTAGGTCAGAGCTGGCACAATGGTGTACAATGCCCTCTTTCAGCACCATTCAAGGTAAGAACTACGTTCTCTAACGTGGGTAACACAGGAAAGGGAACTAAAACTGGCTTACAAAAATGGCCACTACCGCATGGCTACAACAGGAAACAAAACAGGGCACACTCTGACCCAGTAAGCAGGGGGAAAGCACCAGGGAAGTACCAACTACCAATACCTACACCCACCACAATGCATTGCTGATGTGACTCTGCAGTGCAAATAACAGAAAAGGTGTCACACTCGCCCCAGAGCCACATCACAAGCAGGCAAAGGCTGTCGGAGGACAGAACACATTCTGCTGTCATGGAGGTGGGCACGGCATTTGAGGCTGGCATACAGGCTGGAAAAAAAGTGTTTAAAGTGGGGTTTTTTTGGGTGGGAGGGGGTTAGTGACCACTGGGGGAGTACGGGGAGGTCATCTCCGCTTCCTTCCGGTGGTCACGTGATCAGTTTGGGCACCTTTTTGAGGCTTGGTTGTGAAAATAAAAGGACCAAGTAAACCCGGCGAAATACTGCTTAACGCCGTATTTTTGTTTCCATTATCGGCGAAAGCCGGCTATCTGGCAGCCACGCCTATGTCCCGCCTTCGCTGCCGACACGCCCCTTTGAACTTTTGCCGGCGAGGCGACGGGAAAGCGGCGATGCCGTAAAAAAAAAGCAGCTTTCGATTATACCGATTTTGCCACTTTTCCCAGATCGCCGGCCATCTCCCGATTGGTGTCGGGAAATGGCCGGCGATCACTTTCGATTATGAGCTGGAAAGTGACCAAGATTCCATACGCCTATGCGTTGCCAGTGGGGCCAGGAGACTTGCTTTCTACCAATTGTAAAGTTGGGGTTGTTCCAAATGGATATACATAACATAGACACCCATGGTCTCCGCTTCTGGCTTATTTCAAAGATGCATGTTGAGAAGCATTAGATTCTTTACCCCCCCCCCCCTTTTTTTTCTTTTCTTTCCTTTCTCTTTACATTCTTTCCGTATGTATAATATTATTCAAACTCTGATGTGTTTTATGTTATTCTTCTGTAAACTAACTCAATAAAAAGAATGAACTTTAGAAAATAGAATATTTTCTACCACGCTTGGGAAACAGTGCATGCTGGCTTTGAAACTACCGCAGGCCGCCCGCACTAGTAGAGCCTGCTGCTTAGTAAAAGGACCCCTAAGTAAGCAGCAAAATTAGGATAGCAAAGATACAGGGGCGTATCTGGACTCGGGCGGTAGGGGGGGCCAGAGCCAGAGGGAGGGGGCACATTTTAGCCCCCCCACCCCGGCGCCACCGATCCCCCCCCCCACCATTTCCAGACCCCCCTCGCCACCAATGACACCCTCCCCCGCTGCTGTCACTTACCTTTGCTGGCGGGGGACCCCAACCCCCCGCCAGCCGAGGTCCTCTCTTCCATGCAGGCTGCGCCGCTGCAAGTTTTGAACGCTTCCTGTTCTTCTGAGTCTGACGTCCTGCACGTACAACGCGCTGGACGTCAGACTGAATTCCAAATTCCGAGTCTGACGTTCTGCACGTTGTACGTGCAGGACGTCAGACTCAGAAGAACAGGAAGCGTTGAAACTTGCATCCTGCACGGAAGAGAGGACTTCGGCTGGCGGGGGCTTGGGGTCCCCCGCCAGCAAAGATCGGCGACGGGTTGGTGGCGGGCGGGCAGGAGGGAGGGGGAGGTGGAGAGGGTCTGTGGTAGGGGGGTCCAGGGCGAAATCTGCAGGGGCCCAGGCCCCTGTGGCCCCACGCAGATACGCCCCTGGCAAAGAAGCTGTCCTAACTTTAGCTGCTGAGTTAACCAGGTACCAGTCTGAATATTGGCCAGTGCCCAGATAACTAATGGTAATGGTATCGGGGCTTCTTGATCTCCTCTCTGGTCCTGGACCCCTCTTTCCTTCCCGAAGAAAACAAATCAAGCCCCGAATGACCCAAACCCACCCCAGCCCATCCACACCTTCGTAGACCCCCTTGGGCCTGCCTCAAAGTCCATGGTGGTCCAAGGGGGTCCTACTGGCAGGAGCGATGCCCACTCACTCCTGCCTATTGCAGGTCCAGCCACAAGATGGCCACTGCGACTCCTAGCGGCAGTCTTGCGGTACCCCATACCAGCGCCCTCTCCTGCTCTACCAGTGCCTTTTTATTTATTTATGTAATTGGATTTAGCTCACAGCTTTTCAATAGTAGCTCAAGGTCAGTTATATTCAGGTACACTAGGGGGCACTTTTACTAAGCTTGCATAAGTGTGTACGCGCGCCAAAATGGAGTTAACCGCCCAACTACCGCGTGGCTCTTGCAGTAATTTCATTTTTGGCGTGCACGCCATACGAGCATCTGAAAAATATTTTTTTGCGTTTGCCACACGTAGGTCACTACTGCCCAGTTACCGCGTGAGACCTTACCGCTGAGTCAATGGCCTGGCGGTAAGGTCTCAGACCCAAAATGGACGGGCGGCAATTTTCATTTTGCCGCACGTCCATTTTCAGCAAAAATAAGACAAAGGCCTTTTTCACAGGCGCGCTAAAAAAAAATGGATCGGCGCCCGCTCAAAACCCACCCCTGCACTGCCGTGAGCCATTTTTTCAGCCCGCCTTTGTAAAAGGACTCCTAAGTATCTTGCTGCCCTTGTAGAGCTTACAATTAGCGTTCGAACCTGCGGCAAATCACAGGGAGCAGCAGAGGGATTTGAACTGGATTCCCCTAGCTGTCAGCCCGGTGCTTTAACAACTAGACTATTCCTCTCCTCCGCCTGTTAGTTTCAAATAGAAAAACCTGTGATCCTTTGACATCCACAGCCTACAGATCACACAATGTACTGGACTATATAATTAAAGCTTTCTAAGATCACGACCCACCGGTTGGTGCAAAAAGAAATGACAATTATCATGTTGATATACCAGGAATGCCTCCTTCATTGGTAAATTTGATGTTGCATGTCTGGCTGTAACTTAGTTTCCTTTCCAATCCATCACCCGTAGCGTGAAATTTTTTTTTTTTTTTTTATAACCTTTCGAAGTAAAACAGAGAATATTAGCTAAAGAAATTGCATTTTAGAAAAAGATATTATCAGATCAAAGGCCCACACGTTTAATTTACTTTATGTTGACACAGATTTGTATCTGCTATCACTTTTCCCTTATCAGGCTGGTGAAATAGAATTTGTGCCGGGGATATATGGAGAATTCGGTGAGCGGGCTATCTGTCATAGTCAGAAAATGGGCTATCTGTCATCAGCGGAGGCTTTATTTGCTTTTAAAGGTTTGCAGGCAATATTAGAATAACAGGGTTGTGGTGCCCTTGTCCGTTGTTTGTAAATGTGATTTCTGCTGGGGAACGTAACAAAATTTAACAGTGGTAATCAGTGAGTTGGTATAATGTCTGCATTGCTCAAAAGAAGTGTCATTTTTTTTTTCTGTGATCCGAGATGATTTTCTTGTATAATATATGGCATGTTTCAAATTCCCTGGAAATTACTGGACGCATAAAAGGGTAATTTTAGGGCTGCATTTCTGAAGTCGGCTGTGAAAACTGTAAGGTTGTTTATAGCTGTGCTGCCTGCTGTTTTAGATTTCTTTAATTTTGCCAGTTTGTTTTTATTTTATACCTTTTCATTACTTTGTATTTTTAAAATGGATTTAAGGCTGCATGTTGATTGAAAAATTGTAAAAACCAAACAAAAAAACAGCACCACGGGCCTTTAAAATGGAACAAAGTTCTTTAATGAATGAGCCTTGACCCGACACGGGCCGTGTTTCGGTGACTAGCACCTGCGTCAGGGGTCACAGTGATGACGTGGAAAACTTGGGGAATAACTGGACGCATAAAAGGGTAATTTTAGGGCTGCATTTCTGAAGTCGGCTGTGAAAACTGTAAGGTTGTTTATAGCTGTGCTGCCTGCTGTTTTAGATTTCTTTAATTTTGCCAGTTTGTTTTTATTTTATACCTTTTCATTACTTTGTATTTTTAAAATGGATTTAAGGCTGCATGTTGATTGAAAAATTGTAAAAACCAAACAAAAAAAACAGCACCACGGGCCTTTAAAATGGAACAAAGTTCTTTAATGAATGAGCCTTGACCCGACACGGGCCGTGTTTCGGTGACTAGCACCTGCGTCAGGGGTCACAGTGATGACGTGGAAAACTTGGGGAATAACTCGAATATTTTCATCTACAATATTCCTTACCCCACGTCTCACGTAGCAAAAGTTATAAAGCACCAAGGCACCTTCACTTTCTGTATCCAAATGGATGAAAAGCTGTGCTCTCAAAAGGCTTTTCATCCATTTGGATACAGAAAGTGAAGGTGCCTTGGTGCTTTATAACTTTTGCTACGTGAGACGTGGGGTAAGGAATATTGTAGATGAAAATATTCGAGTTATTCCCCAAGTTTTCCACGTCATCACTGTGACCCCTGACGCAGGTGCTAGTCACCGAAACACGGCCCGTGTCGGGTCAAGGCTCATTCATTAAAGAACTTTGTTCCATTTTAAAGGCCCGTGGTGCTGTTTTTTTGTTTGGTTTTTACAATTTTCAATCAACATGCAGCCTTAAATCCATTTTAAAAATACAAAGTAATGAAAAGGTATAAAATAAAAACAAACTGGCAAAATTAAAGAAATCTAAAACAGCAGGCAGCACAGCTATAAACAACCTTACAGTTTTCACAGCCGACTTCAGAAATGCAGCCCTAAAATTACCCTTTTATGCGTCCAGTTATTCCCCAAGTTTTCCACGTCATCACTGTGACCCCTGACGCAGGTGCTAGTCACCGAAACACGGCCCGTGTCGGGTCAAGGCTCATTCATTAAAGAACTTTGTTCCATTTTAAAGGCCCGTGGTGCTGTTTTTTTGTTTGGACTTTAGTTTGTACTTTGTTCCCTCTCGATTGAAAAATTGTAATCATGATTAATAGGGCAATTAATTATGTGATTAAAGGTATATAGTAACATAGTAAATGACGGCAGATAAAGACCTGTACGGTCCGTCCAGTCTGCCCAACAAGATAAACTCATTTTACACGGTATGTGATACTTTAAATGTATACCCAAGTTTAATTTGTCTTTGCCTTTCTCAGGCAGGGCACAGACCGTAGAAGTCTCTTGTACTAAATGTTCTGAAGATTCTGGAATCCCAATTAGTAGCAACATTCCATGTAGAACCCCAAAGAGTAATATAGTAGCATAGTAAATGACGGCAGATAAAGACCTGTACGGTCCATCCAGTCTGCCCAACATGGTATGTGATACTTTATGCCTGAGTTTGATTTGTCCTTGCCATTCTCAGGGCACGGACCATAGAAGTCTGCCCAGCACTGTTCTTATACTAAGCTCTGAAGCTAACGTTGAAGCCCCTTAAAATGTACACTCCAGCCCATCCCTATCTATTCAGTTACGATCACGGCGTAAACTGTAGAAATCTGCTCAGTACTGGTTTTGTTTCCCAATTACCGGCGTCACCACCTAATCTCCACTAAGATTCTGCGGATCCATTCCTTCTAAACAGGATTCCTTTGTGTTTATCCCAAGTATGTTAGAATTCCATTACCATTTTCATCTCCACCACCTCCCGCGGGAGGGCATTCCACGTATCCACCGCCCTCTCCATGAAAAAATACTTCCTGACATTACTCCTGAGTCTGCCCCCCCCCTTCAACCTCAATTCATGTCCTCTAGTTCTATATTATTTATTTATTTCCCCACCGACGCTCTGTGTGACTCTGGACAATAGAGGGTTAAGGGGCCATTTTACTAAGCGGCGGCAAAAGGGGGCCCCCCCCTGCGCTAGCAGCAGTTCGAGTTTTTGCTGGGAGCAGAGTCCCCTTTTACTACAGTGGGTAAAAAAATGGAAAAAAAGAAATGGCCGAATGGTAAGTTCGCACTTCCCGCATGGCCATTTCGGGGGGAGCACTTATCGCCACCCATATGAGGTGGTGGTAAGGTCTCATGCGCTAACCCAGCGGTAACCCTCGCAGTGATAATTTTTGAAAAATTTACGGCAGTGCCGGAAATGCCGCACGCTGGGGGCGGAACTGCTGATGGTGGCCGCGGTGGACCAGCAGTAGTTCCAGATTGCCACATGGCAACTTTTTAATAAAAGGGCCCTAACAGACTTGCCCAGAATCACATGAAGCTGCAGTGGTAGTGGTGGGGGGGGGGGGGATGACTAAAATTTTAATAGAAATGTACCCTTAATTGTACAACTGAGTTGCACAGGTGAGGAGTGGCCTAGTGGTTAGAGTGGTGGACTTTGGTCCTGGGGAACTGGGTTCAATTCCCACTGCAGGCACAGGCAGCTCCTTGTGACTCTCGGCAAGTCACTTAACCCTCCATTGCCCCAGATACAAATAAGTACCTAAGCCACATTGAGCCTGCCATGAGTGGGAAAGCATGGGGTACAAATAAAAAAAAAGGAGTACACATATATGTTTCCCATGGGGGTGGGGGAGAAGTATGAGTTTTCAAATATTATTACAGGGAATTTATGTGTATAAAGCATGTACAGTAATACCTCGGTTTTCGTTGACTTCAGTTATCGTCGGTTTCAGTTTTCGTCGATTTTTTCAGTGAAAGATTTGTCTCAGCTTTCGTCGGTTGCCTTGGATTTCGTCGGCGTGCCCACGTGACCTCGCTGCTATTTTTGCAAAAACAAAGGGCGACCCACGCGTTCTCCTGCTCAGTGTGACATTGTTTCTCGTTGTGTGAGCATCACCCCCGCGCGTCTAGCCAAACAATTCCATGTTAAATGTTCATTTGTTCTTTACATTAGTCTTTTATATTCATTTAAATTAATTTCTTATTGTTTTTAGTATTAAACACTATATTTATTCTCTCTAAAATGTGTTTTGGGTATGTATTTTGGAGTGTCTAGTACAAATTAATTGGATTTACATTGAATTATATGGAAATAATTGCCTCGGTTTTCGTCGGTTTCGGATTTCGCCGATTGTTTTCGGATGGATTATCGACGAAAACCGAGGTATCACTGTAGTTCAATACAAACACCTCATCAACTCCACCCCGAGAAAGCCTCTGCTCAGCCTAGGTGAAGTTACGTGGGTGCAGTTGTAATGAGCATGATTTTAGTTGCATCTCAGATGATCAGTTTTAAAAGGGTCTCTTTCCATACCCCTTGCAGCACATCCAATTCCCCCCAAAACACTTTCAACCCCTCCTCTTAACCCCGGAGGACATCTGATCTCCCCTTCCATTCTTGGAGCACATCCGATTCCTCCTTCCATTCCAAAAGCATTTCTGATCCCCCCCCCCACCTCACCCCACCACGCCCAAGATCCAGAAGGCCCCCTAGGACCTATTTACCAGTCCTGGTAGTCTAGTGGTCTTTGAGGCAGGATCGTACCCACTCGCTCCTGCCCCTTATGGTTTCTAATCAAAAATGGCCTCTAGAGTGGTGGCTGCCATTTTTGATTAGGAAAGACAAGGGGTAGGAGTAAGTGGGGTTCATGCCTGTCCCAAGGACCACTAGACCATTAGGGCTAGTGAGTAGGCATGAGGGAGCCTTTAGGGGCTCATTGGGGCAGGAGAGGGGATCAAAAATGCTTGGGAGGGCAAGAAGGGGTTCAAATGTACTCTGAGGGGGTGAGGGAGATCTGAATTGCTTGGGAGGGGGCAGGAGGGAGGATTGGATGTGCTCCAGGAGAAGGAAAGGAGAATTAGAACATTGTTCTTGGCAAAGGGGACAGGATATATTCAGTTATGAGTCGGAACCCATATATGTATCTTGTGCGAATCCCAGCAGAGTATCAGCCATGATCCGTATAATTTCTGGTGGTCAGCAGCAGTCCAGTCAGGTCCTAATATTCAATGCTGGTGCTTGCGCATGACCCGTCAATGGAACCAAGAGAAAAGGGGGTCCACACCTTCCACAGAACACAAGCAAACCAAACCAAGAAGACAAAATCCAAATGACCAACCAAACAGCTGCAAAGAAACGAAGTGGGAAGTGGGCCAATGACTTCAGGGCGCTGAGACTCTGATGGTATATAAAGAAGTGAACTTCATTGTAGACTCAACACAGTACTGTGTTTCGGCCACAGGCCTGCCTCAGGGGTCTTGAGCAATGCAAAAAAGTTAAATTACTGGTCTTGAGCGATGCACACAAATGTGTCCAAAACTGTTTAGTCTCATCAGAGACTTCCACGATCATTGGACTGAAGCATAGCGAGTCGAGACTTCCTCTACCTTCAAAAAGGAAAAAGAAAATAAGGTTTATTTTGAAGCTCCTGCTCGGCTATTTAGTTGGCCGTTTGGATTTTGTCTTCTTCCACCCTTGGTTTGGTTTGCTTGCTCATGATCCAGCATTGTATACCAGAGACTAATTTAGCTGGTGACAGCCAGCATTTAAAAAATGCTGACTGCCACCAGCTGAATATTGACCAGAACATTTTAGTGTAGCTAAATAAAAGGAGGCCTAAATAAAGATATTCATATAATAAGCATCTTGGAGACCTGCTATGGAAAACAAAATAACCATGGGACACTGTGATAAGAGGTACATAAGTACATAAGTATTGCCATACTGGGAAAGACCAAAGGTCCATCAAGCCCAGCACCCTGTTTCCGACAGTGGCCAATCCAGGTCACAAATACCCGGCAAGATCCCAAATATGTACAAAACATTTTATACTGCTTTTCCCAGAAATAGTGGATTTTCCCCAAGTCCATTTAATAACAGTCTATGGACTTTTCCTTTAGGAAGCCGTCCAAACCTTTTTTAACCTCCGCTAAGCTAACTGCCTTTACCACATTCTCTGCAGGATGTCAGACTCACAGAAACAGAAGCCTGCGCGGCCGCAGTGCTGATCTGCAAGGGCAGGCTTCTACATGCAATGTTGCTAGTGGAATAGCAACATTTAACATTCCATGTAGAATCTCCAATAGTAGCAACAGAGTCTCAATAGTAGCAACATTCCATGTAGAATCTCCAATAGGGAAAGGGGAAATGGGACTTGATATACCGCCTTTCTGAGGTTTTTGCAACTACATTCAAAGCGGTTTACATATATTCAGGTACTTATTTTGTACCAGGGGCAATGGAGGGTTAAGTGACTTGCCCAGAGTCACAAGGAGCTGCAGTGGGAATCAAACTCAGTTCCCCAGGATCAAAGTCCACTGCACTAACCACTAGGCTACTCCTCCACTGGTGTATTTGTCTATAACTGTAGGCAGTTCTAGAACCTGTGTACCTAACTTCCTGACATGCCCCTGACACACCCATGCCCCTCCCATGTCCACACCCCTTGGAGTTGCACACTGTGGAATCTAAGCGCACAAGGTATAGAACGACTAAGGGCAGTTACACACTTAACTGTTAACTGGTGCCAATTAAGACCATTATTACCAGGTTATTAACTCCAGTTAAAAGCCAATTATCGAATTACATTACTCACACAACTGACCATGGTCTATAAATTGAATAAATAACGTTGTGCTCTAATCATAAGGCTGGGCGTTCAACTTCATTGAATTGGGGGGACAGTGTGCAATCTATATATATAAAACTCACCCTCAACGTTCTATTTGCACTGATGTCACTGAAGCCAGGTTCGTAAGTTCGAAGCTCTGAAGCCACACAAAATCACAGTCTGTGGGCCCCGCCCTCGCGTCAAATGTTATGACGTTGAGGGCGGAGCACATTCTCAGCTCCAACGTTGTACTGCACTGTAGCTGTGCTCCGCCCTCGCGTCAAAACGCGATGACGTCGAGGGCGGGGCACACGTTACTCTATCGGTTCCTTTCGCCAGGTCAGTGGGGTGGGGGGCCTTCGGAGAGGGGGGAGCGCCAGCAGCCACAACATCGGTGGGGGTGGAAGGGGGTGCACTGCCAACACACACATCGGGGGGAAGGGAACGGTCACGGACGCTGGGGGGCGTGCCAAAAGGGCCAGGGTCACAGCACATTCGCACGGAAGCTGCAGGGGGGCCCGGCGACACACGGAGACACAAAGGGACGGAGGGGAGCCTTGCTAGCGCCCGTTTCATTGCGATTTGAAACGGGCCTTCGTTACTAGTTTGAGTATAAAATAAAGGCAGATTTATAACCGCTGTTCATTTTTCTGGCTTTCTATCTTTTGTCAAGAACGGTAGGTATGAGCGTAAGAAGAATTTAGCTGGGAAAATGTACATCTGTGGTTTTTGCCTCTTACTATGACAGAACATTTAGCAAAATACATCTATATTAGTTGTAAAATTCACCTTACCTTTCCTCTTTCTACCCTCCCCCCCTTGTTACTCACTATATAATACATTTGCAAACAGGCGCTGCAAGTTTAAACATTTTCCAATTTCATTTTATCACTGTCAGAGTTATGAATTTGCTGAACACATCCTAGAGAAAAAGGTTTACGGGAATGTCAAAGGCAAGACTCATCATAGACAAGCAGCTGTGCAAGAATAATATAAAGGCAATTGCTGTGGATTATCTGAGGTGGGATCAGTTAAATTTACTTACATCTCAGGCTCTGCCTGCTATGCATTCATAACATGGCACACTCATTATTGGCGTAGAAAGACTGTATGTCACGAACAACCTCCCTGCAACAAGGCATATTGTATTACACAGTTCAAGGAGTCTGAGGTGTCCTTTCTACTAAAGGAGAGACAGGAGTGATATCGTACAGATATTAAAATATTTGAAAGGTATAAATCTACAAAAAAAAAAATCTTTTCCAGAGACGGGAAGGTGGTAGAACTGGAGGACGTGAATTCAGTTTGCAGGGGGGCCCGTCTCAGGCATAATGTCAGGAAGTACTTCTTCATGGAGAGGGTGATAGACAGAGGCGTAGCTAGATGCGTCGCCGGGGAAGCGGCCGCTCCCTCCAAATGGACTTCTGATAGTGCTGGTGCCTATTTTTCACATGATGTCACATTTAAAATATGCACTGTTGCCTTCGGCAGTCCGCTCTCCGCTCCCCCCGTGCCTTCAACCCGGCTACGCTGCTGGTGGAAGGTATCAGGAATTTCCTTCCGCGAGAGGTGCTGGAGTTGAAAATGGTAACGGAATTAAAAATGTGTGGGATAAACGCAAAAGAATCTTGTTTAAAAGGAATGGAACCAAAGAAGCTTAGTGGTAATTAGATGGCGACACCAGGAATTGGGAAGCAAAGCCACTGCTGAGCAGACTTCTATGGTATGTGCCCTAATCATGGATGGACAGATTGAGCTTCAGTAGCTGGAGAATAAGGCCAGTCTGGGCAGAGTTCTATAGTCTTTGCCTTGATTGTGACTGGAAAGATTTGGATGGGCCGGAGTGGGCTTCGATGACTACTACTACTTATCATTTCTATAGCGCTACTAGACGTACACAGCGCTGTACACTTGAACATGAAGAGACAGTTCCTGCTCGAAAGAGCTTACAATCTAATCAGGAAAGACAAACAGGACAAATAAGGGATAAGGACAAAGGGTAGCAAGAATCTGGAACCCAAAGAATAGCAAGATTCCGGAATCCCAAAGAGTAGCAAGATTCCGGAATCCCAAAGACTACTACTACTACTATTATTACTTCTTATCATGACAGCTTCAGTATTTAGAGAATAGGGCTAGTGCCAGGCAGACTTCTATGGTCTGTATCCTGAAAATGACAAGGACTAATCAAGATCAAGCATACGTATGTAGTATCACATCATACCTTATGCTATGAGTTTATCTTGTTGGGCAGACTGGATGGACTGCATAGGTCTTTATCTGCCATCATCTACAATGTTACTATATCAGGCTCATTTTCGAAAGAGAAGGATGCCCATCTTTCGACACAAATCGGAAGATGGACGTCCTTCTCACAGGGTCGACCAAATTGGTATAATCGAAAGCCGATTTTGGACGTCCCCAACTGTTTTCCGTCGCAGTTACGGCCAAAGTTCAAGGGGCGTATCGGAGGCATAGCGAAGGCGGGATTTGGGCATGCCTAACACATGGACGTCCTCGACACATAATGGAAAAAAAAAAGGGCGTCCCTGACGAGCACTTGGACGACTTTACCTGGTCCTTCTTTTCTTACAACCAAGGCACAAAAAGGTGTCAGAAATGACCAGATGACCACCGGAGAGAATTGGGGATGACCTCCCCTTACTCCCCCAGTGGTCACTAACCCCCTCCCACCATCAAAAAACATCTTTAAAAATATTTTTGCCAGCCTCTATGCCAGCCTCAGATGTCATACTCAGGTTCATCACAGCAGTATGCAGGTCCCTGGAGCAGTTTTAGTAGGTGCATTTCAGGCAGGCGGACCCAGGCCCATCCCCCTCCCTACCTGTTACGTTTGTGGAGGAAACAGCGAGCCCTCCAAAACCCACCAGAAACCCACTGTACCCACATCTAGGTGCCCCCTTCACCTGTAAGGGCTATGGTAGTGGTGTACAGTTGTGGGTAGTGGGTTTTAGGGGGGATTTGGGGGGCTCAGCACCCAAGGTAAGGGAGCTATGCACCTGGGAGGTATTTGTGTGTGTGTGTATATATATATATATATATTTTTTTTTTTTTAGAAGTGCCCCCTAGGGTGCCTGGTTGGAGTCCTGGCATGTCAGGGGGACCAGTGCACTACGAATGCTGGCTCCTCCCACAAGCAAATGCCTTGGATTTAGCCGGGGTTGAGATGGCCGCTTTTTGTTTCCATTATCGCTGAAAAACAAAACCGGCCATCTCAAACCCGGCGAACTCTGGCATTTGACCGGGCCAAACCGTATTATCGAAAAAAAAAGATGGCCGGCCATCTTTTTCGATAATACGGTTCGGCCAGCTGTTTGCGGAGCTGCCAAAATAGTTCGCCGGCAATCTATTTCGCCGGCACCGTTCGATTATGCCCCTCTAAGTCACTTAGATTACTGCAATGCACTCTATGCTGGTTGTAAAGAACAAATGATCAAGAAGCTTCAAACAGCCCAAAATACTGCAGCCAGATTCATATTTGGTAAGACAAAATACGAGAGTGCCAAACCCCTAAGAGAAAAACTGGATTGGCTTCCACTCAACGGACGTATTACGTTCATGGTCTGCACCTTGGTTCATAAAATCATTTACGGTGATGCCCCGGTTTACATGTCAGACCTCATAGACTTGAAACCCGGGAATACTAAAAGATCAGCACGCACATTCCTAAATCTCCATTTCCCCAGCTGCAAAAGACTAAAATACAAATTAACACATGCATCCAGCTTTTCCTACATAGGCACGCAGCTATGGAATGCATTACCACTTGACGTGAAAAACCAGCGCGACCTAACCAACTTTCAGAAATCACTGAAAACCTGCCTCTTCAACAAGGCATACCGCAACGATCCTTCATATGAACTTTAACGCATTACCACCTTATCTATTATTCCGAATATGATCTCTTTATACCTGTTTGCTTAATTTTATTTTGTCATTCATGTTCTCTATGTAATACCACTTGTATCTCTCATTCTGGAATGGCGATTGCCATGACGGAACAATGTATTCCGCATTGAGCCTGCAAATAGGTGGGAAAATGTGGGATACAAATGCAACAAATAAAATATAAGAATTAAAATATAAGTCCATTTACGCAACCAGTTTCTCCTACATTTGCTCACAGCTATGGAACGTGCTCCTGAAGACCATAAAGACAACGCAAGATTTAACCATCTTTCGTAAACTACTGAAAATGGACTTATTCAAAAAAGCATACAACAAACAGTCGTCCTAACTAAACAACAACAATGAAGAATAAGATTGAAACGACCTAATCACTGCCCAACACTATTACTCTCACCATAATACCGTCACCTGAGCAACTACATAAAGCCGACACCTACACAAGACCACAATGTATTCTTCTACCACATATATACGCACTTGATTGTAAAACCACGTGTTAACAAGTACGCAAGTACACAATGCATTCTTCTACCATGTATGTACGCACTTGATTGCAAAATCATGTGCATATCTGAAGTCCGGAAATGGCAATCGCCATAACGGCAAATGTAAGCCACATTGAGCCTGCAAATAGGCTGGGAAAATGCGGGATACAAATGCTACAAATAATAATAATAACAAATAAAATAAAAATAAAATAAAATATGGATTCTACAGCCTGTGGCCTGAATACATCTGTAACCATCAGAAACCAGCTTTTGACAAAGGAAACTTACTGATGAGCATATCATGATGACTTTATCCAAGGACACATTGCTTATGGCAAACTAGCCTCCAATTATCTCCTGGGAAGAATGGAGGAGAGAGACACAGGTGGCTTCAGGGGTATGAGATCCGTCAGGGAGGTTTGCATGCCGTCTGTTAACATTTTCTTTGCTAATTACAAAGCCTCTCTTCATGACCATGAATTTGGCTGGGCATTATTACGCCAGTTGTGATTGGTCCATAGGTATCATCTGACCCAGATAGATGTCAATGTTGGACTGAAGGGAAAGAGGAGAGGGGAGAAGACCAGAAGACTTGTTGAAGGATAGAAGGAGAGAGAGCAAGAGACTGATTTCCTACACCAGTGAACTGCGTACCTTGTAACAAACTGACAAGGTTAACTCAGCTACAGTACATGGCCTCACCCAAAAGACTGTGCCATCTGTATCCAGAATACCAACCTTGGACTTTATTCCTGGACTGAGAGACTCGCTGGGGGTTTCAGCTTGAGTCTCAGAGGAGGAATCCGCTTCTTTACTACTGGATATACTACCTATGGTCAGGGATAGTTAGTCCCAGTGCGTTTTTTCTAGCAAAAAAGGTGCCGATACTCAAATGCTAGGCCACCCTTCAGGGGTGGGGTGATCACTGAGGGACCCACCCCACAATAGCCAAGCTTTCTACAACCAGTCACGGAATGCATAACGGCAGAATCGGTGTGTAAAGCCTGAGCTCTTTCATTAAAACTTGGGGTCCATGGGTCAATTTTAGCAGACAATGGAAAAGGTGCCAGTACTCAGTACCTCCAAGTACCCCCTCAAGAAAAGCCCTGGTTAGCCTTTCTCTGCACCTTTTCTAATTCCACTATATCTTTTTTGAGATACAGTGACCAGAACTGAACGCAATACTCAAGGTCTTATTCACCATCCCTTAACTAATAATTCCTAGCATCCTGTTTGCTTTTTGGCCACTGCCGCACACTGAGCAGAAGATTTCAGTGTATTATCTTTAATGACACCCAGATCTTTTTCTTGAGTGCTGACCCCCAAGGTGGACCCTAGCATCAGGTAACTATGATTCGGATTATTCTTTGCAATGTGCATCACCTTGCATTTGTCCACATTAAATTTCATCTGCCATTTGGATGCCCAGTCTTCCAGTTTCCTAAGGTCTTCCTGCAATATTTCAAAGTCCGCACATGTTTTAACAACCTTAAATTGTTTTCTATCATCTGCAAATCTGATCACCTCACACGTCATCCTGATTTTCATATCATTTATAAATATGTTAAATAGCACCAGTCCCAGTTCAGATCTCTGTGGCACTCCACTGTTCACCCGCCTCCATTGAGATGATCATTATATTCAAATGACATTTTACAACAATCCAATAATTTGGAACTAACAAGAAAGAACAGTGTTGAATATTGGCTTGGTTGGCTATGTTTTAAACGGCCAAAATTAAACCGGATATTCAATGCTGGTCACCAGAAATGACCCAGCATTGGGTATCCTGTCTCACCGTCGACCACAGGAGTTAGCTGGGCTGAATTTCAGCGCCTCTGTGCACAGGGAACTGGCTCCTAAAAGTCCAGAGCAGCAGGTGAAAGATACAACTTTCCTGTTTGTGACTGCTTTTTTCTTTTATTTATTTATTGCATTTGTATCCCACATTTCCCCACCTATTTGCAGGCTCAATGTGGCTTACAGAGTTTTGTTATGACATAGTCAATCCAGGATATCAGGTACAATTGGTAATGTACAAATCTTAAGTGAGGAAAGAGAGAAGGAAAATGTAAGGCAGGTTAGTCTAGAAGGTGGAATTTCATAACTGGATGGGTTGGTGAGGTAGTTTTGTAGGCTATGGGTTCTCTTTGTAGGGTTTGTTGAAGAGATGTGTCTTTAGAGATTTGCGAAAGTTAGTTATTTCGTCAATAGTTTTCAGGGTTGTAGGTAATGCATTCCACAATTGCGTGCTCAAGTAAGAGAAGGAAGTGGCATGTGTCAGTTTGTATTTTAATCCTTTACAGCTGGGGAAGTGCAGATTGAGAAATTTGCGAGATGATCTTATGGCGTTTCTGGGCGGTAAGTCCACTAGGTTTAAGATGTAGCTTGGGGCGTCTGTGTGAATGATTTTGTGTACAATCGTGCAAATTTTGAACACAATGCGTTCCTTGAGTGGGAACCAGTGAAGTTTCTCTTAGGGGTTTTGCACTTTCATATTTAGCTTTTCCAAATATGAGTCTGGTGGCTGTATTTTGGGCTGTTTGAAGTTTTTTGATGGTCTGTTCTTTGCAGCCAGCGTACAGTGCATTACAGTAGTCCAGATGACTTATTACCATTGACTGTACCAGGGTACGGAAGATGTATCTCGGGAAGAAACTCTTTTGAGTTTCCACATGGAGTAGAACATCTTTTTCATCGTATTCTTCATGTGGGCATCGAGTGTGAGGTTTCGATTAATGGTGACTCCAAGAATTTTCAGATTTTGTGAAACGGGTAGAGAACAGTATGGTGTGGTTATGGTGGAGTATTTGGTTGTGTTGTGTTGTGAGGTGAGTACAAGACATTGTGTTTTTTCTGCGTTGAGTTTTATCTGGAATGCATCTGCCCAGGAGTGCATGATTTGGAGGCTTTGGTTGATCTCGTTAGTGATTTCATTTAGATCATGTTTGAAAGGGATGGAAATCATAACATTATCTGCGTATATGTAGGGGTTGAGGTTTTGATTGGCTAGAAGTTTAGCTAAAGGTATCATCATTAGGTTGAAGAGAGTTGGTAAGAGGGGGGATCCTTGGGGAACTCCACATTCAGGTATCCATGGGGGTGATATGTCCACGTTCGTTGTTACCTGGTATGATCTTGTGGTCAGGAATCCTTTGAGCCACTTGAGAACTGTACCTTCTACTCCGAAATATTCTAGTATATGTAATAGTATTTCATGATTAACCATGTTGAAGGCGCTAGACATGTCGAATTGTAGGAGGAGTATGTTGTTACCAGTTGCAATTGCATGCTTGAATGAGTTCATTGCGGACACTAGTACAGTTTCAGCGCTGTGATTTGACCGAAATCCTGATTGAGACTCGTGCAGAATTGAGTGTTTATTTAGGTATTCAGTGAGTTGTTTCGTCACTACGCCCTCCATGAGTTTGGTTATGAGCGGAATCGATGCTACTGGGCGATAATTGGTTAGGTCCATTGTGCTTTTCTTAGCATCTTTTGGCAGCGGAGTAAGTAAGATGTTTCCTTTCTCCGTGGGAAAAAGGCCATTTTGAAGCCTGTGGTTTACATGATTCGTGAGGTCTTGTTTGAATTGTTTTGGTGTGGATCTCATTAGGCTAGTAGGGCAGATGTCTAATTTGCATTGTGCCTTGGCGTATTTTCTGATCCATTGTGAAATTTCATCTGACGATAGAGTGTCACAATTGGTCCATGATCGATCTGCTGGGCATTCCCCAGGTTTTGGGTCTAGACATTCAAGGATGTTTGTGTATTCAGTGCTGTTGGTAGGTATCATGAGTCGGAGCTTTATAATTTTTTCATTGAAGTAGTTCGCAAGATTGGTTGCGGATGGAGTGTCTGTATTATTAGAGGTAACCGGTGTAGTATTTAGGAAGTCGTTTACGAGTGAGAAGAGTTTGTGTGTATCCTTGTAATTTGGTCCTATTTTGGTTTTGTAATACATTCTTTTAGTTTGTCTGATAGTGTATTTGTATTTTCTTTGTAGTTGTTTCCAGTCCTTAAGTGTGTGTTCGTCTTTTTTCTTGCTCCATGCTCTTTCTGATCTTCTGACCTGTGTTTTTAGTTCTTTCAATTCTTCATTAAACCATGGTGTTGCGTTTTTTGAATGTGAACTTCTGGTTTGAAGTGGTGCTATATTGTCTAGTACTGTACTGCATCTGTTGTCCCATTCTTAGAGAAAATGGGGCAAGTCTGTAGGTGTTGTCCATTCATCGGTGTAGAATTGTTGCCAGAATGTTGGTGGGTCTATTTTGCCTCTCGTAGTATAGGTTTTTTTCTCTTGTTTTGTTGTGCCTTTTTTGTTCTCCAGTGGAGGGAGAGGTTTGCTTTGTAGTGATCGGACCATGTTATAATAATTGCTTTTATAGGCTTTATAATTCTTAACTATTTATTTATTTATTTGTTACATTTGTATCCCACATTTTCCCACCTATTTGTAGGCTCAATGTGGCTTACATAGAGGGGCATAATCGAATGGTGCCGGCCAAATAGATGGCTGGCCATCTTTATAGCCGGCACTGTAAAGCGGCGGCTGAACCGTATTATCAAAAAAGATAGCCGGCTATCTTTTCTTTTGATAATACGGTTGGAGCCGGCCAAATGTCAGCATTTGGGCCGACTTTAGAGATGGCCGGCATCAGTTTCCGACGATAATGCAAACTAATGCCGGCGATCTCCAACCTGGCCAAATGCAAGGCATTTGGTCATGGGAGGAGCCAGCATTTGTAGTGCACTGGCCCCCCTGACATGCCAGGACACCAATAGGGCACCCTAGGGAGCACTGCAGTGGACTTCAAAAATTGCTCCCAGGTGTATACCTCCCTTATCTTGGGTGCTGAGCCCCCCAAATCCCCCCCCAAAACCCACTCCCCACAACTCTACACCACTACCAGAGCCCTAAGGGGTGAAGGGGGGCACCTAGATGTGGGTACAGTGGGGTTTGGGTTTTTTTGGAGGGCTCAACATTTACCACCACAAGTGTAACAGGTAGGGGGGATGGGCCTGGGTCCACCTGCCTAAAGTGCACTGCACCTACTAAATACTGCTCCAGGGACCTGCATACTGCTGTCAAGGAGCTGGGTATGACATTTCAGAATGGCATACAGGCTGGCAAATTTTTTTTTTTTTTTGGGTGGGAAGGGGTCGGTGACCACTGGGGGAGTAAGGGGAGGTCATCCCCGATTCCCTCCGGTGGTCATCTGGTCAAGTGGGGCACTTTTTTGAGACTTGGTCCTGAAAATAAATGGACCAAGTGAAGCCGGTGAAATGCTCGTCAGAGCCGGCCATCTTTTTTCCATTATCAGGCGAAGCTGGCCATCTCGTAGCCATGCCCCGTCCCACCCCGCCTTTGCTACCCTGCCAAAACGCCCCCTTGAAGTTTGGCCGGCTCCGCGACGGCTTTCGATTATACCGATTTGGTCGAGTTCAGGAGATGGCCAGCCATCTCCCGATTTGTGTCGGAAGATGGCCGGCGACCTCTTTCGAAAATAAGCTGGATAGTGCCGGAGAGGCGTTTGTAGACTCCGGTGTAAACAAATACAAAGTGATGTTGTGGCAAGATAAAGTTCATGTGGTATAGCCATATAAGGGAATCGTACAGCGGAAGAGTTGTGTTATGGGCCCTGTTTACTAAGGTGCGTTATCATTTTTAGAGCGCCTAACCATGTAGGCGCCTATAGGGATATTGTAGGCACTTACATGGTTAATGCTCGTACATGGTTAACGTGTGTTAAAAATGTTAATGCTTCTATAACACTGCTTATTGTACAAGGCCCTAACTGGTTTGTAGCAATTTGTTGTTTCTGACGCCGACTGACTTTCACAATTGAGTAGCTTCTTGAGGCAAACAAGAATACTTTTATTCTGCTTGAAGTGTTGCTTGTACTTAAACAGTTTTTTGGAACATGTTAATTAAAATTAAAGTTTGAGTGAAAGTAGGGAGGGTGGAAAGTTTTTATGCCTGTGATGGATTCCAGAAATACAGAAATACAAAAAAACTCAAGAAAAGGGACACGAGGAGGAATACCAGATGAAACTGAAGGAAGCCAAGAGACAGATACGTCTGGCGAAAGCGCGTGCGGAAGAACAAATGGCTAGAAAGGTAAGGAGGGGTGACAAAAATTTCTTCAGGTATATTAGTGAAAGGAAAATGACTAAAAAGGGAATTGTGAGACTGACAGATGCTGCGAACCGCTATGTAGAAAATGATGAAGAAAAGGCAAATTTACTAAATAGATACTTTTGTTCTGTTTTCACAGAAGAAAATCCTGGAGAAGGATCGAGATGGACTGACAAAAGTACATGTGAGAGTGGAGTGGATTTAGCACCGTTCACGGAAGAGAGTGTGTATGAACAACTAAGAAACCTAAAGGTGGACAAAGCCATGGGACCGGACGGGATCCACCCCAGGATATTGAGGGAGCTCAGAGAGGTTCTGGCTGGTCCTCTTAAAGATTTGTTTAATAAATCCTTGGAGACGGGAGAGGTTCCGTGCGATTGGAGAACGGCGGAGGTGGTCCCTCTTCACAAAAGTGGTGATAGGGAAGAAGCTGGAAACTACAGGCCGGTAAGCCTCACTTCGGTTATTGGAAAAGTAATGGAAGCGATGCTAAAGGACAGGATAGTGAATTTCCTGGAAGCCAATAAGTTGCAAGATCCAAAACAACATGGTTTTACCAAAGGGAAATCGTGTCAAACGAATCTCATTGAATTCTTTGACTGGGTGACTGGAGAATTGAATCAAGGACGTGCTATGGACGTAATCTACTTAGATTTCATCAAAGCTTTTGACACGGTTCCCCACAGGAGGCTCTTGAATAAACTGGACAGGCTGAAGATAGGACCTGAAGTGGTGAACTGGATTAGGAACTGGTTGACGGACAGAAACCAGGGGGTGGTGGTGAATGGAATTCGCTCGGAGGAGGGGAAGGTGAGTAGTGGAGTGCCTCAGGGATCGGTGCTGGGACCAGTTCTGTTCAATATATTTGTGAGTGACATTGCCGAAGGGTTAGAAGGTAAAGTTTGCCTTTTTGCAGACGATACTAAGATTTGTAACAGAGTGGACACCGGGGAGGGTGTGGAAAACATGAAAAAGGATCTGCGGAAACTAGAAGAATGGTCTAAGGTTTGGCAATTAAAATTCAATGCGAAGAAATGCAAAGTGATGCACTTAGGGAGTAGAAATCCACGGGAGAAGTATGTGTTAGGTGGGGAGAGTCTGATAGTTACGGATGGGGAGAGGGATCTTGGGGTGATAGTATCTGAGGATCTGAAGGCGATAAAACAGTGTGACAAGGCGGTGGCCGTAGCCAGAAGGTTGCTAGGTTGTATAGAGAGAGGTGTGACCAGCAGAAGAAAAGAGGTGTTGATGCCCCTGTACAAGTCGTTGGTGAGGCCCCACCTGGAGTATTGTGTTCAGTTTTGGAGGCTATACCTTGCTAAGGATGTAAAAAAAATGGAAGCAGTGCAAAGAAAAGCTACGAGAATGGTATGGGATTTGCGTTACAAGATGTATGAGGAGAGACTTGCGGACCTGAACATGTATACCCTGGAGGAAAGGAGAAACAGGTGTGATATGATACAGACGTTCAAATATTTGAAAGGTAATAATCCGCAAACGAACCTTTTCCGGAGATGGGAGGGTGGTAGAATGAGAGGACATGATATGAGAGTGAAGGGGGGCAGACTAAAGAAAAATGTCAGGAAGTATTTTTTCACGGAGAGAGTGGTAGATACTTGGAATGCCCTCCCGCGGGAGGTGGTGGAGATGAAAACGGTAGCGGAATTCAAGCATGCGTGGGATAAACATAAAGGAATCCTGTGCAGAAGGAATGGATCCTCAGAAGCTTAGCCGAGATTGGGAGGCGGAGCTGGTGTTTGGATGATGGGGCTAGTTCTGGGCAAGACTTCTACGGTCTGTGTCCTGAAAATGGGGCTAGTTCTGGGCAAGACTTCTACGGTCTGTGTCCTGAAAATGGCAGATACAAATCAAGGTAAGGTATACACAAGAAGTAGCACATATGAGTTTATCTTGTTGGGCAGACTAGATGGACCGTGCAGGTCTTTTTCTGCCGTCATCTACTATGTTACTACTATGTTACTATGATACATGAATGGGTAGAAAAGTGTAAAGGCACCCATGAGAAGTCAGAGACTTTTTCTTCCTTTTTTTCACATATAAACATATATAATTTTTTGTACTACGTATGATTGAATACAGTGTTTATAATGAAGTATTATTGTCGTGGTGATTAGCCTCCATATAGCGCAATTAGCGGTACCAGCGCACATGAGAATATTGCCAATTTCTAAAAAGGAAAGATGCAGAAGGTAGCTTAGCCCAAAGAAAGAGACAGCCAGTGGCGTACCAAGGGGGGGGGGGGGGGGGGGGGGCGGTCCGCCCCAGGTGCGCGCCGCTGGGGGGTGCTGCGGCGCGCGCCTGCTCCTCCGAGTTCGCTAAACTTTGTTCGTTCGCTGCAGCTCCCTCTGCCCCGGAACAGGTTACTTCCTGTTCCGGGGCAGAGGGAGCTGCAGCGAACGAACGAAGTTTTGCGAACTCGGAGGAGCAGGCGCGCGCCGCAGCACCCCCCTCCCCCAGCAGCGTGCACCCGGGGGTGTGTGTCATTTCATCAGAGGGGGGGAGGTGTCATCTAGCGGGGGGGAGGGCGCTGCACCCGGGGGGGGGGGGCGCATCGGCGTTCCGCCCCGGGTGCCATCCAGGCCAGGAACGCCACTGGAGACAGCAAGCTACAGATCTCACAATAGGCCTCTTTTGTTGTATTTCATTTCAAGATAAATATTCCTGTCTTGTGTCATCATTAGTGTGACACAAGTATGTCCTGCCAGTTTGCATGCTTTGAAACAACAATAAAAAATGTTACAAACCAATGACGAGGAGAGCTGGTTTGGAAAGTGGCTTTTGCAAAGCATTTGGGCGTCAAGCACTGAGCTGTTTTCCTTCATTTTTCTCTGTGTTAAGTTCCTGGTTCCAGTTCAGTTGTTTCTTTCTGCTGCTTCCTTGCGAGATGCAGTTGACCTTTCAGTTTGAGTCGCCTTTTTACTTTACTGTACTTTATTTATTTTAATAGAATTTTATGTCTCCTCTTCTAGGTCCACTCAAGCTTGTGCACAAAATAAAAAAAAAAAAGACCCATGACAATATCGAAAGAATCCATTAAGAATTAGAGATAGCATCTTTCAGGGGTCCTTTTTACTAAGGTGCGCTGAAAAATGGCCTGCGGTAGTGTAGGCGCGTGTTTTGGCCGCACGCGGAATCATTTTTTCAGCGCACCTGTAAAAAATGACCTTTTGGGGGGGGAGGGGGGCTGAAAATGGACGTGCAGCAAAATGAAAATTGGCTCGCGTCCATTTTGGGTCTGAGACCTTACCGCCAGCTGTTGACTTAACGGTAAGGTCTCGCGCGATAACCAGGTGGTAATGGTCAACGCGCATTCAAATGCCAATTACCGCCCACGCGCCAGGAAATAAAAATAGTTTCCAACACGCATAGTGGATGCGCATGAAAAAATGAAATTACCGCCCGGGCCACACGGTAGCCGGGCGGTACCTGAGAACTGGCGCACGTTGGGCACGCATAAGCGCTTACACGGCTTAGAAAAAGGACCCCTCAGTCAGCTGGAAACAGAAAACGTTTCAAGGCGTTCCAAGACCAGTATAACTCTTCTACTCCTCTAAGCCCTACCAGGACCTTGTTCCAAAATTCAGCTGCAGTCACCCTGAATGCCCTTCTCTGCCACATCATTAATCGAATTTCTTTAATGGTGGGGACTACTGGCAAAGTACCCTGAGAAGAACCTAACAGTCTGGCGGGAAGGCACATTCAGAAGCATTGCTGCGATTGTGAAGCGTCTGTTCACCCTTTCCAAAAATACTAGGACTAGGGGGCATGCGATGAAGCTACAATGTAGTAAATTTAAAACGAATCGGAGAAAATGTTTCTTCACTCAACGTGTAATTAAACTCTGGAATTCGTTGCCAGAGAATTTGGTAAAGGCGGTTAGCTTAGCGGAGTTTAAAAAAAGGGTTGGACGGCTTCCTAAAGGAAAAGTCCATAGACCGTTATTAAATGGACTTGGGGAAAATCCACGATTTCTGGGATAAGCAGTATAAAATGTTTTGTACATTTTTGGGATCTTGCCGGGTATCTGTGACCTGGATTGGCCACTGTTGGAAACAGGATGCTGGGCTCGATGGACCTTTGGTCTTTCCCAGTATGACAACACTTGTGTACTTATGTATGTACTTATGATTGTAATGTCTTCTGATATGACAATACCTTAAGTGAACACGGGGAGGAGGAGGAGCGAAACTACAGGTCGTTTCTGCTTTTAAATTCCCTATAACACAGCCAAAAGTGAAAGAGAGGAAGGAAATCAATTGCAAGTTAGCCCTTGCTGAATTCCAGCAAACGCGGTGTCACAAAACCAATGCCAAGAAATGGAGTATGGATTTTCTGCTGACATTTGTAAAGCGTCTGTGTCAAAGAATGTTTCTGCTACAGCAAAAGGTTACGGTTTAACAAATTAAAGCAAATGTTTCTTTAACACTGACATGCTAGTCATTTGGGTTAATCTAAATGGCAACTCCTTCTCCTAATAAACTCTTATCATGACCTGCAAAAGTCAAGCCACCTTCTTGTACCATTTCAGCAAAATGTAATTGCCTGTACATCAAAAAAAATGTACAGAGCAGTCTGTAGACTGTATGAGCCCCAGTCTGTGCCCGTGGGCTTAGTCAACAGTGAAGCAAAAGAACTGTCAATTATTAAAACCAAAACAGCACAACCATGTTGCAGGTTTGCCATTTATTGAATGGTAGATTTTAACTCCCTAATGTTTAGTAAATTTAAAATGAATCAGAGAAATCTTTTCTTCGCACAACATGTAATTAAACTCTGGAATTCGTTGCCAGAGAATGTAGTAAAAGCAGTTAGCTTAGCGGGGGTTAAAAAAGGTTTGGATGGCTTCCTAAAGGAAAAGTCCATAGACCATTATTAAAATGGACTTGGGGAAAATCCACTGCTTATTTTTAGGATAAGCAGCATCAAATGTATTGTACTGCTTGGGGATCTTGCCAGGTACTTGTAACCTGGACTGGCCACTGTTGGAAAGAGGATGCTGGGCTTGATGGACCTTCGGTCTGTTCTAGTATGGCAACCCTTATGTACTTCTGTACTTTAGATTCTCTGGTCAGTGTTGCTTTAAAATGGTTACTGTAGCATTTAAAGTTATACCTTCTTATTCAGCACCAGGGTCACTCCTGGAAACTGATGCAGAATGTCTGGGTTTGAGGAGACCACTGGAAGTTATATGGGAGCCACTGATATTCAGCACAGGTATCGGTAGTACCTGGATAACGTCCAGCTCCACTTTTGCTCTACTCCAGACGGCCATGACACTATCACTTGGATTCTGTATAGGTCGTCCAAAGTTGCGCATGCAAATTTGGGAGTGAATCACAGATCTGTGCATGAACTAATTAATTAAACAGGAGCTAAACATCAGTGTTAATTGGCAGTCATGAGTTACGTGCTCTATGTCCTATTCCATAGCATGGGTAAGTTCACTATGAATGGCAATATATGTGTCTAATTCATAAGTACATAAGTTTTGCCATACTGGGACAGACCGAAGGTCCATCAAGCCCAGCATCCTTTTTCCAACAGTGGCCAATCCAGGTCACAAGTACCTGGCAGGATCCCAAAACAGTATAATACATTATATACTGCTTATTCTAGAAATAAGCAGTGGATTTTCCCCAAGTCAATTTTAATAATGGCTTATGGACTTTTCTTTTAGGAAGCTAGCCAAATCTTTTTTAAACCCTGCTAAGCTAACTGCTTTTACCACATTCGCTGGCAACGAATTGCAGAATTTAATTACACTCTAGAATAACACATATGCTATAAATTGCTGGAATATCTATTTTGTGTACTCCTCAACACCTGTTTTTATAACCTTGTTTGCCATGGAACCCTTTTACAAAGCGGAGCCGTGTACCTTGTTCTTTCCCATCCTCTAATGCCACTTTTTGTCATGGCCAGAAAATGGTCATTTTTCTATTTTCTGCATTAATGGCCACGCTCTGATGTTGCCATTAATGCGTGGCCATTATAATGTGGGCCGTTTCCATCACCCATTTTTCAGCATGCCCACTCTCCACCCCCAGACATGCTCCCAGGAGGAAAAATATATATATTTTAGCACGCCGGTAGCAAACACACGTCACAAGTACTGCAGGATGCCTTAGCACGCCCTGTGGCATACCATTGTGAACTGTGGTAAGCATGCTACAGTGTTTAGAGAAGCTTGGCAAAAGGGCCCCCATATTTGCTAATTGTTATTATCCTATTGTGACAAAAAAGTGGGTTTTTAAGTCTGTAAAACTGATTATTTCTTGAAGTGTATTTCTCTAGTTGGTCAGTAGGTGGTGCATGTTTATGTTTAAAGCTGTTACAGAGAAATAACTGTTCTCTCTTTAGATAACACAGATAAGAGGCAACCTGCAGTGATGTGGCCAGCTACTTTCAAAACTTGTAGTTCTGGGCTCTGATTGGCCCAGGTGCTCAAATTCATCTAGAATGTACTGGCTCCAGTCTTAGCCAGGGAGAAAAGAGAGAAAGATTTCTTTGCTGAGGCCCTGTGAACAGCTATATTTGATAACCTGTAAGCAGCTATATGTTCCTGATCTCCCCAGGCACTATTCAGGTAGTGACTAAATGTTTAGATAGTTTTATAATTGATCCATATTTAGTTATCTGTTACTGTTTGCTGATTGCATCTTTTCTGTTCATTGTTCTAATTTTTCATGACAATAAACATTTTTAGTTAATTGCCTCTGCTTGTCTGGACTAAGAATCCTGGTGGTTTGTGTGTTGGGTCTGTGGGTGCTTTTTAGGACATGTGGGACCACTCAGAGTGTGGCCCCAGTAACCTAGGAATCCCTGAGGATAATTTGAGAGTGGGAGACTTGCCCAGAGGCAGTTGGGACCTAGTCAGTGGGAGGAGGGTGCTAGTGTAGAGCACAAGGGGCAGGTGCAGGCAGACTTGAGCTCTTCTGGGGAAAGACCCTCTAAGTGGCCGTGAGGTAGCCCCAGGTGGGTGGCTAGGCGTTTCGTGACACCTGTAATAAACACATATTCCACCATGGCGTTTTCCCTTCTTGGGGCAGCAATACCTGACCCCTTTGGGCCACCTTAGGTGCAGTCATACTTCTAGCAAATGAGTCCAGAGTAATTACTTATCTAAGTGATTTTCTGACACGGTATTTGCACCTTCACACACACTTATAAAATTTCCTCTCAAGTGTCTGGGTACCTCATGCTACTGCAAGAAACCAGAAGTGGTTCCTGGCAGCAAGAACCCCAGGGAGGTGGAAGCTGAAGAGATGGCTGGCTTGGAGGGAATGGGTATGAAGACATCATGTTAAAAATGGGTAGGTTTGGTGTTTGAGGGTAGAGAATGGCTGGGGTGGTGTTGTGTGTGTGTGTGTGGGGGGGGGGGATGTGTATTGGTTAGGTATTTTGAGCTTGGAGAACAATATGTATGGGGAGATAAGGGAGAGAAAAAAGACGTGAGGGAGCTGATTTTAATTTAATTTAATTTAATTTTAATACGGTCTGTGCCAGAGCCGGTGGTGGGAAGCGGGACTGGTGGTTGGGAGGCAGGGATAGTGCTGGACAGACTTATACGGTCTGTGCCAGAGCCGGTGGTTGGGAGGAGGGGCTGGTGGTTGGGAGGCGGGGAAAGTGCTGGGCAGACTTATACGGTCTGTGCCAGAGCCGGTGGTGGGAGGCAGGGATAGTGCTGGGCAGACTTTTACGGTCTGTGCCAGAGCTGGTGGTGGGAGGCGGGGATAGTGCTGGGCAGACTTATACGGTCTGTGCCAAAGCCGGTGGTTGGGAGGCGGGGCTGGTGGTTGGGAGGCGGGGATAGTGCTGGGCAGACTTATACGGTCTGTGCCAGAGCCGGTGGTGGGAAGCGGGACTGGCGGTTGGGAGGCAGGGATAGTGCTGGATAGACTTGTACAGTCTGTGCCAGAGCCGGTGGTTGGGAGGCAGGGCTGGTGGTTGGGAGGTGAGGATAGTGCTGGGCAGACTTATACGGTCTGTGCCAGAGCCGGAGGTTGGGAGGCGGGGCTGGTGGTTGGGAGGCGGGGATAGTGCTGGGCAGACTTATACGGTCTGTGCCCTGAAGAGCACAGGTACAAATCAAAGTAGGGTATACACAAAAGCAGCAAATATGAGTTAACTTGTTGGGCAGACTGGATGAACCGTGCAGGTCTTTTTCTGCTGTCATCTACTATGTATGTTACTATGAATATCTCAAAGTTCTTTACAAGTGAAATAGAACATAATATATTTATGGAAGCCTTCGAGGCCATTACTCCTGTTAAACGTCCCATCTCTTTTCCTAACTGTCTCTTCCACAGATTTCTGCTTCATACCCCCACCCCACAAACTCTCTTCATTAATAACACCCCAGTAAATCACACAGAAGACCACCAGCATTTCAGTGAACTAGGGATCTCCAACAAAAGCCTGGCAAAAATACCAGGCTTAAAGTCATTTCCTACAAGTTACAGAAATTGAGTCACGGTGAATTTCTAATGGGAAGGACAATCCATAAACTTCAGGAGAAAAAGCACTTAACACAGTCCTTGGCATAATTCTTAATTTTATCAAAGCAAGAGAAAAAGCAGTAAAGAGAGCCTTCTGGGACGAAAAAGCAGCAATTCCAGTCTATTCTGCATCTTGTATACTGCTTTAACAGAATTTCAAAGCCATTCACAATAAGAATAACATCTCTTTCAGACATAACATACAATAAATGTTAAATATTCCTTTCAATAAAGGAACATTGCTTTGCAAATTAATCACGGTAGCATTAAATGATATTGGTTTTTCTTTGGAGCCTCCGAAAGAATAAAGCCAAATTTGGGAGCAATTTGGATAAAATATTTAAGCTGAAATTTCTCTTCTACCCAGTGGTTAAAAGTACGTACATCGGTTTCAGAGACCATGCACTTCGGCTCGGTCCTGCCGGAGCCCTTGCCCGAGGGATGCGGGTCCCCATCCCCCCACCCCTCTTGCCCATTCACCCTGTTTGGGTGTACTACCCCCATGGGCTTTTCCTGCAGCTCCCAGGCTTTCCATAAGTGCTTGCTTCAGCAGCACATATACCAAAAAATATATATATAATCAATTGGCCTGCTAGCTTTATACCCTTGCTCAGAGACTAGTGCTGTGGTAAAGGACTAAGTAGGGAATTTCCCTCTAGGCATACCCAGAGAGAGCCGGGGACAGCAGAGATGCTGGAACCCTGGGCCTAGGTAGGCCTGGGCAGTCAGGCCTGTGTGTCTGCCATGTGGTACACAGTGTTGCCAGGTGGGCGGTTTTACCGCCCAATTGGGCGGTTTTCCGTGACCCGCCGCGGGGAAATTTTTGCCCGCGGCGGGTTGCGGTTTTTTGGGTTTCTTTTTTGTCTTTTAGGCGGTTTTTTGGGCGTTTTTTCGGCCGCGAGGGGCGGGGTTAGTGACGTTTTGGGCGGGGTTAGTGACGTTTTGGGCGGGGCCGATGACGGCGGGGGCGGGGTGATGACGGCGGGGGCGGGGGTGATGACGCGGGGGTGGGGGTGTCAGGGGCGGGGTTTGAGTTTGGGCGGGTTTTGGGCTGGATTTAGGCTGGTTTGGGTGTGAAAAAAATTTTCCACCTGGCAACCCTGGTGGTACAGCATCCTGATAGAATATGGTGCACGGCCTTCAGAGCCAGCAGCTGAGCAGGGATAATGGCTTATTTTGGTATTGTGTAAATGTGGACTCATTCAGTCTGTCTGTCTGTCTTTTCCAGGGTTGCCAGGTGGAAAATTTTTTTCCCACCCAAACCAGCCTAAATCCAGCCCAAAACCCCCCAAACTCAAACCCCGCCCCTGACACCCCCATCCCGCGTCATCAACCCCGCCCCCACCGTCATTGGCCCCGCCTCCCCATCACCGGCCCCGCCTCTCTCGTCATCGGCCCCGCCTCCCCGTCATCGGCCCCGGCCAGAACGTCACTAACCCCGCCCAAAATGTCACTCACCCCGCCCCCCGCGGCCGAAAAAACCGCCTGAAAACCGCCCAAAAGAAAAAAAAGCCCAAAAAACCGCAACCCGCCGCGGGCAAAAATTTCCCGCGGCGGGTCACGGAAAACCACCCAATTGGCCGGTAAAACAGCCCACCTGGCAACACTGGTCTTTTCTCTCAATGGGCATTTTACATGTGCTGTTCCCTCCTCCCCCCCCCTTCAGCTCAAATGGGTACATTTCTCTCTTTTACAGTTTACCTGACAAAGGTACATTGGCAGTCAGAATCCCCTCTCAATTCACTCAGACTGGGAGGACAAACAGTTAATCACGTAACAAGCTTTTTCATTCTTTTCCACCCCAGCTCCTTCTGCTGGGTGGGGGGGGGGGGGGGGGGGGGCTAGGAGTCCATGGGGCTCTGGTGTTATTTTGGCTCCAGAGCTTGACCTAGATGGTTAAACAGGCCCTGCACAGATCCCCTCTTGGAACTAATCCTAGCCCTTATCCTAACCCTCATTCTCTTGGTGAGGGGCTCCAAGGGGATTGGTGGGGGCCCTGTTTGGAGTCTCAGCATTATAGAACACTAGTGAAAAAGGCCCGTTTCTTAACGCAATGAAACGGGCGCTAGCAATGTAATGAGTTCCTGCCATTAATGTTTCCACGGTTGTATTCTGAATATAATTGTTGTTTACATGTGTAAGATTTCTTTATATACAATATTTTTTGTGTAAACTGTGTTACAATGTGGTAAAAGTTTTCCTTGTTCAGGCCCTTCAATCAGTTTAACAATCACATCAGAAGAGCTCCTTACTCCTGAGAATGCAACATACAGTTGCCCATGTGAGAGACTGAGAGTGACAGTGTGTTTTACAGACAGTGTAAGAGAGAGATACACGGAGTGATTGAGTGTGTGTGTGTGTGTGTGTGTGTGTGTGTGTGTGTGATGTGTGTGAGTGACAAAGTGATTCAATGTTTGTCTTCCCTTCCGTTCTGTGCACTTGCCTCCACTGATGTTCGTACCTCCCTGTACATGATTGTTTGTTAGAGATTCAATCCACTCCACTTCCCTCCTCCAAGTTCCGTTCTGTCTGATTGGTTCTTCGTTCCTGTGACGTCACGTTTGTTTGCTTGGCAACTATGCAGCATTCCATTTCCTCGACGTGAGGGCGGGGACAGTGAAAGCCAATGAAACGCTGAAATACAGACTTACGGACCCTATACTGCCACAGTGCCACGGAGTCAGCTTCAGAATGTTGGAGGTGCTTTTTATTATATAGGATATCTGGTCATTTCAGGGGGTCTGAGTCCTCGCTGTCGTTCCTTATTGCTTGTAGCATTTTTATTTAATCTCACTTGTATTTTCAAACGTTATTATTATTACATTTGTATCCCGCGCTTTCCCACTCCAAGCAGGTTCAATGCGACTTACACAGTAAAAGGAATACAGAATATTGTTAGAGAGGGTAAAAGTTAAGGACACCAGAATAAAAGACGAGATGAGTAGGTAGAAATAGGCAATGGAGAGGAGAGTAAGCTGGGAGATGTAGTCTGGGTCAACGTCGTTATCATGGGGGTATGTGTAGGTAGATGGTTCGTAAGATTAATCAGGATCGTTTGGATAGGCTTGCTTGAATAAACATGCCAGCTTGTGTAGCATACCAGATGAACACAGAGGAAGTATAATATCGGAATAACTTTTCATAGGTAGAGTAGTAATCCTATATAATAAAACTCACCCTCAACGTTCTGAAGACACTGACGTCAGTGAAGCCAAGCCACTGACGTCACTTCCTTCAACACAGGTTCGAAGGGTTCGTGGTGGTAAAGCCACCGAAATCGCCAAGTCGCCGGGCCCCCCCCACACGTCAAACGTGATGATGTCGAGGGCGGAGCAATGGCGTACGGTGCGTGGAGCAATGGCGTCTGAACGTCCAAGGGGTCGGTAGGTACGTAGGGAGGGAGGGAGAAGGGGGGGGGGTGTTGGGGAGGAAAACCTTGCTAGCGCCCGTTTCATTTGGTCCAGAAACGGGCCTCTTTTACTAGTTTCTTATAAATCGTAATCGGTGTGTTATGTGGAGGGGCTGGTTATATTTGTGCAGAGAAAAAGATAGAGTCCTGTGTGGCTGGGATGGGGGGGGGAGCATAGACCTGTAGGGGGGTGGGGGGCGGAGATTGGTTTGGCCAGGCCAGAGGGGGGGAGGGGGATGCCACGAAAACTTGCTCGGACACGAAAGATGCCGTGAACCGGAAAAGTTTGGGAACCCACTGCTTTAATGGAAAGCTTACCCTGGTCCAGGTTCCAAAACAATGTATTTCCTACTCAAGGTATATCTTCTACTACTACTATTTAGCATTTCTATAGCGCTACAAGGCATACGCAGCGCTGCACAAACATAGAAGAAAGACAGTCCCTGCTCAAAGAGCTATGTAATAAAAGTAAGCCAAGTATAGGACAATCAAGCCATTGTGACATCACTGATGAGGTTGGCTCTTATTGGTGGCCTGAGGCATTATGACATCACAATATTAGCTCTGGTTACAAGAGACTACTACTACTACTATTTATCACTTATATAGCACTACAAGGCATACGCAGCGCTGCACAAACATAGAAGAAAGACAGTCCCTGCTCAAAGAGCTTACAATCTAATCTTAACCATATGGCTTAACAGATATGAGTTATGGGATACTTAAGCCTTTTTGATTAAGCCCCTGTTGAACTTTAGATTGCAATCATCAGCAGCCTGTACAATTTAAATTTTAGATTATTTAAAGAAGCCTTCAGAAGGAAAAAAAAAAGACATTATAATCTGAGGTGATTATTGTAGCTGTTTTGAAAGAGCTAGTTAAATCCAGTGGGAATATTCATCAGCCCTACCGTAATCAGCAACTTGAGAGAATGCTTAATTACAGTTATTTAGGTGACATGTTGATGCAGTTACAGAGGTGTTGAAAGCAGAGAACGTACATGAATTAGCAGGGGTACCAGTGCAAGAGGATATTGGAAAGCATTAATATCGATGTGGGGTGTCTGGTTATGTGGCTGTTTATATTAATTTGTCCAACCGTAGGAACTTACTGTGTCGAAGAAAATAAATTATTTCACTCGGGCTCTCATTCCATTGCGTTCATCTTAGGAAAAGCAGCTGTACTCTGCCTCTCTGTCTATAGGTACAGATGTATCAATACATTAATCAGTTATATAAGCATACCACCGTTATACTGTGGCTGGTGTTCAAAATACTTAAATCATAGCTCCTCCACACAGCTCAATCTAATGAAGCTATTAGGGTAGGAAAAAGCCTACGAAAATACGGGTAGCTTGGCCACAAACCCCGGGATTCTATGCAGTGTGACTGAAATTCTGCGTGCAAATCCAGTCGTATTCTGGATTTGCTCATGCAGTTTAATTACTTAACAAGCCAATCAGCGCCGATAATTACCTCGTAAGCAATTACTGACACTAATTGGTATTAATTAGAATTGACGCGCACAACTTGTTAAACATATTCTGTAAAGTGATGCGTGTAAGTTCTAATGTACGCTGCCGTGGGTGTGGAATTTGTAGATGGGCAGTGGCGTAGCTACATGGGGCCACGGGAGCCTGGGCCCCCGTCGATTTGGCCCTGGACCCCCCTGCCGACGACCTTCTCGACCCCCCTTCCTGCCGTCGCCTACCTTTGCTGGCGGGGGACCCCAACCCCCGCCAGCCAAGGTCCTCTTCTTCCGGCCACACAGACTATTGCAATGGAATTAATGCAGGATGCAAGGAACAAATCATAAAGAAACTTCAGACCGCCCAAAACACAGCAGCTAGGCTTATATTTGGAAAAACGTGTTTTGACAGCGCCAAACCCTGCTGAGAAAATTTGCACTGGCTTCCAATCAAAGAACGTATTGCTTTCAAAATCTGCACGACAGTTCATAAAATTATTTACGGCGAAGCCCCGGGATACATGACCGACCTCATCGACCTGCCAACAAGAAACACTACTAAATCATCACGATCATACCTAAACCTCCACTACCCAAGCAGCAAAGGACTCAAATACAAATCTACTTATGCATCCAGCTTTTCCTACTTAAGCGTACAACTATGGAATGCACTGCCAAAAGTAGTAAAAACTACGCTCGACCACCTAAATTTCCGGAAAGCACTAAAAACAGAACTGTTCAGAAGGGCATACCCCACCGACCCAACATAAAAAACCTGGCCACCTGCGACATAACGTAACCAAAGACCGTAATGGACATATCCTAACCCTTCCTCTCCTTCTCTAAGTTCCCCCAATGTATTTACCATACACGAACCTCATTGTACCATAATATCACCTTGTATTTGTTCATACCGGAACTGGCTAACGCCATTACGGTACTATGTAAGCCACATTGAGCCTGCAAATAGGTGGGAAAATGTGGGATACAAATGTAACAAATAATAATAACATTCCATGCTACAACTTCCAGGGCAAGCAGTGGCTTCCCCATGTCTGTCTCAATGGTGTAAATCCTGGTGCATAACTTAGGCATGGATCCCTGGTATTCTGTACCCACATCTTTAGTGAATGACTCTGACGTGCCCATGCCTCTCCCATGGCCACGCCCTGTTTTGAGTTTCATGCTATAAGAATTGCGTGTGAATCTTTATAGAACAGCTCTTAGCAAGCTAAGGGTGAAAATCCAAGTTGTTGCCGTTTAACGCTAATAAATGATTGGCGCTAATTGGCTTGTAGCCAATTTAGTTGCATGCACTTCGCAGGAGAATGTGCAATTTTACACACAGAAACTTGACCTCCATTTATAGAATGTGTGCATTTCAGTGATGTCATAACCACTGGTATTTAACCATAGGTGCGCCAACACCAACATTCAGGAATGGAGGCGTGGCCTTAGTGCACTAGTGTTGACATCCAGAGGCGGCTGGTTCAAATCCCACCGCTGTTCCTTGTGATCTCGGGCAAGTCACTTAACCCTCCATTGCCTCAGGTACAAACTTAGATTGTGAGCCCTCCTGGGACAGAGAAATATCCAGAGTACCTGAATGTAACTCACCTTGAGCTACTACTGAAAAAGGTGTGAGCAAAATCTAAATAAATAAAGATTCTAGAATTCTAAAGAATAACAGAATGTCAAAGTGTAGCAACATTCCGTGTAGAACCCCAAAGAGTAACAAGATTCTTCAGGGTGGAGGAGTGGCCTAGTGGTTAGCACAGTGGACTTTGATCCTGGGGAACTGAGTTCAATTCCCACTGCAGCTCCTTGTGACTCTGGGCAAGTCACTCAACCCTCCATTGCCCCAGGTACAAAATAAGTACCTGAATATATGTAAACCACTTTGAATGTAGTTGCAAAAACCTCAGAAAGGCAGCATATCAAGTCCCATTTCCCTTTCTCCCCCTTCACCGCTAGGTCCATGGCTGGTGGTAAGGTCTGAGACCCCAAACGGACATGCGGCAATTTTCATTTTGTCGCATGTCCATTTTCGGCAAAAATTTTTTTAAAGCATTTTTTTAACAGGTGCTGCTGAAAAATGATTCTGCGCGCGGCCAAAATACGCATCTACACTGCCGCAGGCCATTTTTCAGTGCGCCTTAGTAAAAGGGACCCCAGAATAGCCTGGAGTGAGCTTCGGCAGCGACTCCAGTTGCTGAGGCGTAAGGCCAGTGCTGGGTAGACTTCTACAATCTTTATCCTAGTAATGGCAAAGAAAAATCAGGATCCCGTATATGTATTTTTCAACTGCATTCATGTAGTCCATCCAGTCTACCCAACAGTCACATTCATTATCAATTCATTATCGTGAATTTAATGAATGTGACTGTTGGGTAGGCTGGATGGACCGTTCAGGTATTTATCTGCCATTATCTGCACGGGAAGAGCTCATACATCTGTCATCCTGTTCTGCAGCATTTCGCTGCTATGTTTTTACATCTTTCTATGTTCTATAATATATTTCAATGGTTGCCAAAGGCTCAGCTGAACAGGTGTTGGAGCGCTCTACTCCTCCATGACAGGTTGCGTAATAGTCAATTTGTATTTAATTAACACAGCAAAACTGTTTTACTGAATGTAAAAGACGGGTGCATTCAAGTATCTGTTAGACATCTAATTAAAAGTGTCTACCTTAAAATCAATAACATTGAAATTAGTGACTAAAATAATTGCTGTTTTCACACAAGGCAAGTATTTTGATAGCATAATTCATGATTAATAAATGCAACAGTCGATGTGTGATTCTGAGTTTAAAAAGTGTAAAACTCAAAGTATTAACAGCAATTTCCTGCTGCAGCTGAAGGTTAGATTCTGCGGCGCAGGTTTGGATTCTATGTACGCCATTTTTGAGGTTCTACGTAACTTCTTTTTTTTCATTTACGTTCGTGTAATAACACAAATATATGAAATACAGAAAATATTCCAAAATGAGGAAGTAAAAGTTAAAAAGAGAGAAAAAGAAGACAACAGTGCAATCAAATACTTTGTCCACAATAAGGTGATCCAAGTACTAAGAAACAACAATTAATGTTAATTATTCACATTTCAAGTAATAAGATTGGGTGGCAGAGCCGGTGGCAGGAGGTGGGGATGGTGCTGGGCAGACTTATACGGTCTGTGACAGAGCCGGTGGTGGGAGGCGGGGCTGGTGGTTGGGGGGCGGGGATAGTGCTGGGCAGACTTACACGGTCTGTGCCCTAAAAAGGACAGGTAAGGTATACACAAAATTAGCACATATGAGTTTATTTTGTAGGGCAGACTGGATGGACCGTGCAGGTCTTTTTCTGCCGTCATTTACTATGTTACTATGTAATAATCAATAGAGTAGAAGAAGTTCAAGAATACACAGCCGAGTAGCGTAACTGCAATCGAGAATGTCCCCATTTTATTCTTTACTATTTATAAATTCCAGTAATTTCCCAGGTGTGAAAAGGACATAGAAGAATTCAATGAGACAAAACATCTACAAGGAAATTTGAGGAGGAAAAGTTCTCCTAGTCTAAGGATTCTTGGTTTTAATGCCAAGAACTCATTTCTTCTTTTTTGAGTGTCTCTTGATAAATCCGGAAACATCTGTATCTTACAACCTAGGAAAAGAGCATTTATGTGGCAGAAATATAATCTAAAATTATTATTCCGGTCAGGCTCTAAGGCAAACGACACCAACATTGTTGTTCTTTCGGAAATAACTTCCATTGAACTTTCAAGGAAATCTGAAAGATTTAAATCGGGTTGTGAAGTATCAGTCATTTTCTTAATTCCCGTAATGTATTGGGCCTTTATTACTGGCGGGAAGCCTTCAGATGGAACACCCAAAACTCCCCTAAAGTATTTCTTCAGCATTTCTAGTGCTGGAATAAGAGGAGACTTGGGGAAATTTAATAATCGTAGATTATTCCTCCTAGCCTGATTTTCTAAGTATTCAATCTTGCGTGCTTGGTAGTTAATGAGGCATATTTTCAAAGCACTTTGGGAGGCTAAGTTCCATAGGTTTCTATGGAACTTTGGGAGGCTAAGTGCTTTGAAAATGAGCCCGATTGTCTTTTACTATTGCTGAGATATTGTTTTTAGAAGAGTTGACCTCATTTTCTAGAGCTTCAACCTTGGCGGTTTGCTCCTCTATCTTCCCGGATAATTGAATCTGAGTTTGTTTGATTTCCATCACATCTCCCCGAAGGGAGCTTGAAATTTGTTGGAGGGTATTACTCATTCCCTCAATTGCATTCCATAAAAGTTCTAATGTGATTACAGCCGGTTTTGATAATTCAGCATTCCCTCCGTTAGGACTTCTCTGTGCTGTTACGGGTAAGGGAGGATAACACATCTGCCTTCCTGATTGAGTTGTTTTCACAGGAGTCGAGACGGCTGCGGGTCCTCCACTCTCAGCAACCGAGATTCTTCCCCTTCCGGGTGACTCAGCCCACTGTAACTCCGTTGCCACCAGTTCTCTTCCAGGTCTCGGAGGTGCTGTAAATGAAGGAGGGCTAAGCGTCACTCCCTCTACGCTATGGTCCTGTTTGTCCGTTGGTCCCCTCGAAGTGTTTCCCTGAGCTCCCGGCGTTTGTAGCCCAAGCTCTTCCAGTGTCATCTGTCGCATGGGGGGGGGGGGGGGGTTTCAGACCTGCTCGTGGAGGTGAGCTTATAGGCTTTCCCCTTCCTCTTTCCCATTTCTGGTCCGAGGGTTAACCCAGTTGTCAGAAACTCACTGGGAGTCAGGAGCTAACACAACGTACTTCTACTCCAGGCGCCATCTTGGATCTGCTCTCCGTAACTTCATTTATGGATGAACATTAAGACACATGTAAGACTCATGGGGGGAGGAGCGGAGGGGGGATTCTATACCATTATGTGGTGTCAAGATGTAGGCGCCAGGATACTGAGTTCTTAATGTCAATTTTATAACAGAACTTAGGCATGTCTAAGGGTCCTTTTACTAAGGTGCGCTGAAAAATGGCCTGTGCGGGTTTTGGGCACACACAGATTCATTTTTTGGCGTGCCTGTAAAAAAAATGCCTTTAAAAAATTTTTGACGACAGTGGATGTGCAGCAAATTTATAATTGGTGCGCATCCATTTTGGGTCTGAGACCTTACCGCCAGCCATTGACTTGGTGGTAAGGTCTCACGCGCGTCCTAAAATATTTCGGACTAGTAAAAAAGGCCCGTTTCTGATAGAAATGAAACGGGCGCTAGCAAGGTTTTCCTCACAGTTGCAGCTTGGCCTCCTGCCTCACTCCCTGTCATGTGAATTCCAGGCCCCTCTCCCTGTCCTCAAAGTTCCATGCTCCCTTCTCCTTAGAGTTCCAGCTCTCCATCCCTCGGTCTCTGTCTTTGGAGTTCCACACCCCCGCATGTCCGTCCCTCTCTGTCCTTGGAGTTCCAGGCCCCTTCCCCACCAAGTTCCATGGCCCCTACATCCCTCCCTCCCTATCCTCTGCGTTCCAGGCCCCCCTCCCCTTTGAGTTCCAGGACCCCCTCCCCTTCGAGTTCCAGGACCCCCTCCCATTCCAGTTCCAGGACCCCTTCCCTCCCCGTTCCAGGACCCCCTCCCCCCTCCCGTTCCAGTTCCAGGACCCCCTCTCCCACTCCCGTTCCAGTTCCCCCTTCCCCCTCCAGTTCCAATTCCCTACATGCAGTGTTTCAGTGTCGAGCGTGCCAGGTCCCTGCATCTCCTGGTGAGGTGTTAAGGGCAGGGGGGTTAGATTGAGAACTGTTGACCGTATATATGATGATCTAGATGAAGCTTGTAAGTGGAGATTGCCGCCACACTGGGAGAGGGGGGGCAGGACTGCTGAACTGGAAGGGGATGGAGATGGTGGTGCGAACTCATCGCGCCCATGCTTGAGACGTGTTGCGGTTTCCCAGGCAACAAGATGACGTCACCGGAAGGCTTCAGACATTACAAACCGGGCTTCAACTTCCTGGCAGCTTCAGAACGTTGGATTGCAAATTATTATAGTAGATGTGTGTAGTGGATACGTTCCAAAAATTAAATTACCGTAAGGTCCATGCAGTAGCCGGGCGGTAACTCCATTTTGGCATGCGTTGGGCGTGCATAGGCACCTATGCAGCTTAGTAAAAGGGCCCCTAAGTCATTATAGACTGGTATCCCCCAAGCTTCTGTGCTTTCAGAAATTTTTATATCATCTATTTGATTCCATTATGTATGATTTTGCAATCTTTGCGTGTGCATTATTGGCTTTATGTTGAGGATATACAATTTTCCTTTTCATTCCAGACATCAGCGCTAGAGGCTATTATGTGCCTGATCGATCTGATGGTGGAAACTACTGTATGGTTAGCCCAGAATAAACTTGTCTTGAACCTTTCAAAGACAGATGTAGTGTTAGAGGAGACGAAGTTGCATGACTTGCCTGGGAAAATTCAGGGGCACTTTTACTAAGGTGTGATAAAAAGTAGCCTGTGTTAGTTTGAATACGTGAAATTGGCGTGCACGGGGCCATTTTTTACCGAGGCCAGGAAAAAAGGCTTTTTAAAAAAAAAATGGGGAAGTAAATGGCCATGCACTAAAATGAAAAGTAGTGCGTGGCTACTGTAATGGAAGTGAATTTTAAAGATTGTTTTTCAGCTCTGTCTTTGACCAAAAGTAACTTTTCTTGTAAATACAAAAAGAAGTTGGAATGCAGAAAATAAGACACAGCTCTAACTAATTTGGTATGCAAAGGGGAGGATGGTTCTTGTTTCCAGGTCCAGCCTGGCCACCTGGAGTTGGAAATCATGTGACCACATGCCCATAGTATGGCTTGTTTATTTATTTATTGCATTTGTATCCTACAGCATTCTGTAATTTTCCTTAGAAGCATTCTGTAATTTTCCTTAGCTCTGAACATGAGCTCAGAGCCTAATAAAAAGGGAGGGCTTGTCACAACAGAGTGGTGGCTCATCTGTGAGTAGACGTACTGCGCAGAGGATCTGTTCCTGGTCCAAGAAGCTCCTGGCTCTCGCTGTGAACCGGGCCCCCCCAGCTGATGTAAGGACCAGTAATGTATGTATTATTGCTTCTTTTCCTGGTCTAAGAACTCTTGGCATTGCTTAGATGTAGAGACCAGTGGTGTAATGATTGTTTAGCTAATCACTGTGTGTATAGAGCTAATCATTGTATATGTGCTAACCATTGTATATACCTTAATCATTGTAGAATTTAGCTCCTCTAATAAAGGTCTTATTTACTTGATATGAATCCAAAAATATCCACAGTAATTATTGGGTAGTCTGTGTCAGTGAGGCAGGCTATAAATCCATAGCAGTTCAGCTATTTACTGCCTGAGCCCTTACCGCCACTCACTGGCCTAGTGGTAAGGGCTCACGTGCTACTCGTCTGGTAATCATGCAGCGTGCACCAATGCGGCTACGCTGCCGATTACCGCCAGGAACGTGCTCCGCTGTAGAAAATAGGAAATTATTTTCTACTACGGGAAATAACACACGCCAACTTCGAAATTACCGCTGGTAGTATCAGTTGGCACAGGCGACCCACGCTTTAGTCCTACCACTGCTTAGTGAGTACCGGCACCTTTTCCATTGTCTGCTAAAATTGACCCACCATGGTCCCCAAGTTTTAACGAAAAAGCTCAGGCTGTACACACCAATTCTGCCTTGTCATAGATTCTGTGACTGGTTGCAGGGGGCCTGGCTATTGTGGTGTGGATCCCTCAGTGATCACCCTACCCCTGAAGGGTGGCCTGGCAGTTGAGTGCCGGCACCTTTTTCGCTAGAAAAAACGCACTGGATAGAAGTGATTGGTCTTGTTTCTTTCCCCTCTCGCTTCTAGCCGTCTGACTCAAAAAACAAAAAATGCCTTGCTAACTTCACGGCTTTTAAGATGAAAGAAAACAAAGAATGATATTTCATTCGTGGTTTCCTGTCATTTCATTCGGTAATGAACCAAAACAAAACAGATTATTTTACTATGTTTTTCATTCCCTTCAAAATGAATGCATATCCTGATTGTGCATTGCTTGGAAGGATTCTCATCTCGTATAGAATTGTATGCAATCAGTTCAAGAGTGTCATTTGTTTAAAAGCTGGATGTTACGGCATACTCTTTCTTGTGATGAGGCATAACTTTGACAAAGCAAGGAATAGGTCAGTTTGGAAGATTCATGCTTGCTGCAGTGTGCAGGTGTTTAAGTTAATTCCATGGAAGTGTAACTAAAAATAGTGAGTTTGGGACACTGAACATTTACAAAAATATTTTTGTGAAATGCACGTAAGTATTGCCATACTGGTACAGACCAAAGGTCCATCAAGCCCAGCATCCTGTTTCCAACAAGTACCTGGCAAGGTCCTAAAACAAGAGGTGGATTTTCCCCAAGTCCATCTTAATAATGGCTTATGGACTTTTCTTTTAGGAAGGTATCCAGACCTTTTTATAAACCCCACTAAGCTAACTGCTTTTACCACATTCTCTGGCAACGAATTCCAGAGTTTAATTACACGTTGAGTGAAGAAATATTTTTTTCCGATTTGTTTTAAATTTACTATTTTGTAGCTTCATTGAATGTCCTTCAGTCCTAGTGTTTTTGGATAGAGTAAACAAGCGATTCACGTCTACCTGTTCCACTCCACTCATTATTTTATAGACTCAGGAGACAACCCCCTAATTCTAAACGTTTACAAAAATTGTGCATGCAAATTTCAGTGCGCGCCCAATTTGCATGCACAATTTAACAGAATAACGAGCCAATAATTGTTTTTTTTTTTACAAACAATTATTGGCATCAACTGAAATTAGCATGTGATCTGTGCCTACATTTTATGAGTGTCCCAGAAAAGGTGGCGTGGAAATTGGAGGGTCATGGGCATTTCGGGGTGGTGCATGGGCGTGGATTCCAATTACGCACGCAAATATAGAACAAGTGGATTCCGCGCATACATGGAAGCTGGGGCATTTGCACCACATTTACATTGGTGCAAAGGTACACGCCTAAATTTACGTACAATCCCTGCACTTAAGCGCTATTCTATGAACCGCACCTAACTTTAGGCATTGCTTATAGAATAGCGCTTAAGCTTTTTTTTACCACCCTGATTTTGTAGGTGCAATTCACCCCTATTTGTACATTTTGCAGAATATACAGTGGGAAGAGTCATTTTATAAAAACACAAGTTGAAATAAAAGAGTCACATCACGTTGGGCTTTATACGTGTAAGTAGTAGTAGCACATGTATAAGTGGCACCACCTACACCTGTAAGTGCAGATTTTCCAAAATTGAAATTCCAGGCAGAGGCAGCGGAACGCTTTATGGTTTAGGGGTGGCCAAGCTCCACCCCCCCAAACCTTCCATACCATCCTACTCCCTTCCTATGGCACCTGCCATATCTATCCTTCCCTCGTGGTCTACAGTTCTCTCTTTTCCTCTCCCATGGTCTCCAGCACCTCTGTCCTTCCCTTCCCCATTCAGCATTTCTCCTTCCCTTCTCCTGTCCCCTGTCTGTAGTATCCGCCATTCCACCCACTCCATGGTCTGCAGCGTCCTTTTTTTCTTCCCTCCCTTCCTACCCTTTATGGTCTCTAGTATCTCTCTCCTTCCCTGCCCTCCCCCTTCTCTCTCTAGCATCTGTACCCTTCCCTCATCCCTCTGCCTGTGGTGTCTATCATTCAACCCACCTTTAGTGTAGAGTATTCCATCCCTCATGCTTTCCAGCATCTCTCTCTTCCTACCTCTCAAACCATCATCATCTTCAGCATCTCTCCCTTCCCCTCCCCTCCCCCTCTTCAGTCTCCCTCTCCTTCCCTCCCCTTCAGCATCTCTCTCTTTCTCTTCTCCCCCCCTTTTGTAGTGTCCATCATTCAATCTCCCCCCCCCCCACACCATATTCAGTAATTTTCTTCTTCCCTGCTGTGTCCATGAGGTATTTCTTTTACCATGCTCCCCTGGGGTAGCAACTCTAAAAACTATGTTGGAGCCATCGCATGGATGGGCCGGTGAAGAGATGTCAGATGCTAAAGGCTTGCTGGCTCTCACACTCTCCAAACTTCTTTTTTCGGAGGGGGCAGAAGGCAGCCAGCAAGCCTTAAGCACGTGCAAATGCAAGGTAGGAGAAAAAAGCACCATAGAGATTAAGGGTTGCAAAATGTTGGGGGTGTCAGGGAACTTGTGGCTCCCCCTGTTCCGGGACCTGTGATTCCAGGGGAGCCAGTGAAAGAGTTGAACTACAAAACTCAACCCGATATTCAGTCATGGCGGTCAGTGTTTGGTTTAAAGACCAGTCACCATGATTGTTGCAATTGTCTAGGTCTTACCGTGCCTAAGTGGAACCGACATTTCAATCATCGTGCAGCGGCCTTCTTCAGGGTGTGCTGTGGGGGCTTTGCTTTGTCTTTATATAGTGGGTTCTCAAACCTGATTGGTTGGGGTCTAAGGCAGGAGATATCGGCAGGAAATTGAGGCGGGGAAGTCTGTTGGTCATTAAATTTTAAATTTGATGAGAAAGTTCACTGGTCACCATATATATATTTTTTATACCTGGATATTCAACACTGGTATCCAGATACTGGGGGCACGAATTGTAGGCGTCTTAAAAATGCTAATGCACCTTAGTAAACAGGGCCCCTTAGTTTGAAAGGGTAGCTGCTATTTAAAGATGCAAAACGTTGATGCACACAGATAAACAGGCATTTATGATAGAGCTCTATAATATAAAACAATGAGTGGAGTGGAAAGGGTTGACGTGAAGCGTCTGCTTACTCTTTCCAAAAATACTAGGACTAGGGGACATTCGATGAAGCTACAAAGTAGTAAATTTAAAATGAATCGGATAAAAATTTTTTTCGCTCAACGTGTAATTAAACTCTGGAATTCGTTGCCAGAGAATGTGGTAAAGGCAATTAGCTTAGCGTGGTTTAAAAAAGGTTTGGACGGCTTCCTAAAAGAAAAGTCCGTAGACCACTATTAAAATGGACTTGGGGAAAATCCACTATGAGCATTTTAAGGGCTCGCACATGGCCCACACAGTCCCCTCCCATGGCCACACTCCCTTTGCAAATCAACATGGAAACCCTTAAGTGCTATTCTATCAATGAGCCCGCACGCGTGTTTTCATACGGATCTGCCGTTTCTGCCCCGTTTCGGGGCCTTGCATCGGTCAGAATGATTTTTCACACCAAATCCTTGGCATGGAGCTAGCACCTAACATTTGGCATGATATATAGAATTTCCCCTCATAGTTCAAAAAACGTAATTCTTGGCATTTAACCCCAGTTTCGAGGCATCCATAACTGTCAGCTAACTACTTGTTTCGAAAGGATCTTGGAAACGTGATTGAGAGGAGAATTATACTTCTATCAATGGTGTGGGGGGGGGGGGGGGGAAACCTCCAACAACAAAACTGAAGAGCTGATACTGATCGGGACTTATTTGAGTAGGAATGGCTCCTACCAAGTTAAATACTCCTCTTCGGGCCATACCAAGATTTTCGGTGGCATTAGCAAGATAACGCCACTGAAAATCTTATTGACCACTCCAGTACTATTCACATAGTGACAGGGCAGTCTGGGGTGGCATTTGGACAGAGTTTCTAGTTACCTGCTTAGCATTAATATGCGAAGGGGCATTTTCGATATGATGTCTAAGTCCAACTGAATAGCAAAGAAGTTCATTTTCAAAAAAAGAAAAAAACATCTATCTTTTTTATTGAAAATACTGTTTAAGATAAGGTTTCGTAATTTGGATATTTTGATTTTTGGTCATTTTCGAAAAAAAAAAAAAAAAGGTCCAAGTGCAAAACGCACAAAATCAAGTCATTAGGATGTAGGAGGAGCCAGCATTTTTGCTAGACTGATCCCTTTGGCATCCCAGGAAAGCAATAGGGCACCCTAGGGGGGGCACCATAGTGGACTTCATAAAATGCTCTCACCATTGTTCCCTTACCTTGTCTGCTGAGCCCCCCCCCCCAAACTCACCCAAAACCCACTACCCTCAACTATACACCACTACCATTGCCCTTACGGGTGAAGGGGCACCTATATGTGGGTACAGTGGGTTTCTCGTGAGTTTTGGAGGGCTCACAGTTTCCTCCACAAGTGTAACAGGTAGGGGGAGGTAGAAGCCTGGGTTCACCTGTCTGCGGTGTACTGCACCCACCACTACACTACTCCAGGGACCTGCATGCTATTCTGATGAACCTGAGTATAACATCTGAGGATGGCATAGAGGTTGGTAAGTAATGTTTTTAATCACATTTTTTGGGGGTGGGAGGGGGTCAATGATCACTTGGGGAGTAAGGGGCGGTCATCCCTGATTCCTTCCAGTGGACATCTGGTTATTTAGGGCACTTTTTTGTGCCTTATTCACTATAAAAACAGGTCTTATAGTTTTAGTCCTGGACGGTTTTGGTTTGTTCCATTATGGCTGAAAAACGTCTAAGTCTTAGGAACGCCCAAGTCCCACCCTGATCACACCTCTCACACACCCCCTTGAGATTTGGACGCACTTCTGATGGACTTCATAGAAAAACGTCTAAAAATAGGTTTCGAAAATACTGATTTGGACTTTTTTGCGAGAAAAACGTCCAAATGCTTCTTTATGCCACTTTTTAGACGTTTTTCTGTTTTGAAAATGAGCCCAACATGTCCGCTAACTGGGTTAGCTAGCTGAATAAAGTTAAGACAGCAAAAAGGCTAACCTACCATTAAATATAGTTAGTTATCCATCTACTAGTCAGATTATCATTGATACCTGGTTAACTGAGGCTTTCAGATTATACCTGGGTATACCATGTAAGCACCCACGACCAGCCCGATTCCCAGTCAGGTTTTCAGGATATCCACAGTGAATATTCATGAGAGAGATTTGCATACACTACCTCCACTGCACTTAGGCTACTCTTCTACTCCATAATAGCTGCAGGACACGATAACTGAATGGTCTTTAGAAATGTTTGTAGCATTCATGCCACGTTTCTCCTGTACCTTAGCCTTTCTTCCAAGGCAGACCTAAGGAAAGCTGCAAATAAATTTACATCCTTTGAATCATAATCAAATCAGCTGTGCTTTAATGAGCTGAAAAAACAAATACTGTTTTTGATGAGACTCACTGGGGCTGTAGACACTCTATGGAGCCTTGTAGTCTTACTACAATGATTCAAGATGTCGAAAAGCCTCCCTTGGCATGATATATGAAAACAAAGAGTCTGCAATTACCTCATTTCCAGTTTTATGATTCATGATAACAAAAATAGTAGTTTTGCTAATTGACTTCATGCTGCGACTGGATGAACTGTTTATTAAAAATCCTAGAACATTGCATCTTTATGCACAGACTTGACTTTACCTCACTATTACCAATCAGGAATTTAACATTGCCACAAATGATTTGTGTGCTTTTTTTTTTTATTTTGCTCAGACCTTTTTCAGTAGTAGCTCAAGGTGAGTTACATTCAGGGATGCTGGATATTTCTCTGTCCCAGGAGGGCTCACAATCTAAGTTTGTACCGGAGGCAATGGAGGGTTAAGTGACTTGCCCAAGATCACAAGGAGCAGCAGTGGGATTTAAACCTTCCACCTCGGGATTGCAAGACCAGTGCTCTAACCACTAGGCCACACCTCCACCCTGAAGAGTCTTGTTACTGTTTGGGGTTCTACATGGAATGTTGCTACACCTTGAAATTCTGCATGGAATCTTGTTATTCTTTAGAATTCTAGAATCTTTATTTATTTATTTAGATTTTTCTCACACCTTTTTCAGTAGTAGAAGCTCAAGGTGAGTTACATTCAGGTACTCTGGATATTTCTCTGTCCCAGGAGGGCTCACAATCTAAGTTTGTACCTGAGGCAATGGAGGGTTAAGTGACTTGCCCAAGATCACAAGGAGCAGCAGTGGGATTTGAACCGGCCACTTCTGGATTACAAGGCCGGTGCTCTAACCACTAGGCCGCTCCTCCACTCTGCATAATAGGTATTCTTGAACTGATATATGTCTTTATATTAGCGTAATTACTTACATTAGTTGTATGCGTTATGACAAGGGAGATGCCTTACCCCGGCAGGAAAGCAATTTATTAAAGATGTTCCAGAAAATCCTAATCTTGCTTTGCCAAGATCTATCTGAACAATTAACTTCTATTTACCCTTCAGAAAAATCTTGAAGACACATCTTTTCAAGCGAGCTTACATTACCAACCCAACTTAATCTTATCAACCCACCCACTTAGCTTTGGTCTGACACTGATAATGACTCCCACATTGATTATACCCTAGACCCCTTCTCCCTACCTCCTTATACTCACCCCCCAGCCTTTCCTTCTCCATTCTTTCCTACCATACCCCACTCAGTCCCTATTCCTTTTGCCTATCCTATCTTTGATTACCTTCCCTTATTCAATTCATTTATCCTTAAAACCACACTATTATTTTGTTTATTACAGTTTGTAATTTTCACAAGACTCTGTCATTTTATTTTATTTACTGTGTAAGCCGCATCGAACCTGCTAGATGTGGGAAAGCGCAGGGTACAAATGTAATAAATAAATAAATAACCACGAAGAAGGATCTAAGGGGGTCTTTTTACTAAGCTGTGGTAGAAATCAGCTGGCGGTAAAAACACCGAGATACCCATAGGAATATCATGAGCATTTCGGCATTTACTGCCAGTTGATTTGTACTGCGAGCTACAAATACTACTGCGGCTTAGTAAAAGACTCCCCCCCCCCCCCCCCTAAGCCTGGAAACAGAAACCTTCAAATGTAGCAGGTTTAGCAATAGGATCACAAATCCTAGAAACCTTCAGGGACCAATTGGACTCTGGGGGTTTGAGAGAATACATTTATAAATGACTAGTAAAAAAAGCCCCGTTTCTGATGCGAATGAAACGGGGGCTAGCAATGTTTTCTTCTGTGTGCATGTGGGAGTGTGTGTGTCCCTGCCCTCTGGCCTCTCTCCCCTCCCCCCTCTGAGTCCTTCACTGTTACAGAGCCAGCGATTTGATTTCGTGCTCTGCTGTTTTCCTTCACTGACTGTGTTACAGAGAGGGCGGGGCAGACACTCATAGGGAAAGCGGATATCTCGCCCCCTTCACACTTCCGGCTGGAGGCTTCATAGAACGTTGGTGTTGCTTTTTATATAGAGAGATTATTTGTCCATACTTGTGATAATGTGGTCAAGGCTGTGGCTTGGATTAGGCACAGACCAGGGGCGTAGACAGACTTCGGCAGGAGGGGGGTCCAGAGCTCGAGGTGAGGGGGCACATTTTAACCCCCCCCCGGCGCCACCGACCGCCCCCCCGCCATTGCCGACCTCCCCCCCGCCGCCACCACCAACACCACCACCAACAACAACTTTGACGACCCCTGCCGACGACCCTCTCGACCCCCCTCCCGCCAATGACCCTCTCGACCCCCTTCCCGCCGCCAACCCTCCCCCGCCGCTGCCGTCGCCGTGGGCTACCTTTGCTGGTGGGGGACCCCAATCCCCGCCAGCCAAGGTTCTCTTCTTCCTGCGAAGGCTTTGTTCTGTTTCTGTGTCATCGGCAGGGGGGTCCAGGGCCAAATCTATGGGGGCCCAGGCCCCCGTGACCCCATGTAGCTATGCCACTGGCACAGACTCAGTCACACATACAAGGGTTATAAGCAATAAGGAAAAATGTTCTTATTTGACACACCATGTGCCCCTGTTACTTCACAGGCTTTCATCCAGCACAAGTCCAGTCTCTAAATAGGGCTGGCTCCCAGCCTAGCCCAACACATTGTCTATTCAAATAAAAAACAAGTACTTTCTGAAGGTAATTCAAGGTGTCTCCTACCTTGCCAGTCTTCCCATACAATATTGATACCAATGAAGCTTGAGCCACACCACTTCCCTCGTTATCTCCTCAGGTACTTTGGCTCAGCTTGGAGTGGAATTCCTCTTGCCTCGGGTCCTCCCTTCTTGAAGCCTCTACACCCAGGATTTCCCTGGATCTACATTCTCTCAGGGCATTTAACTTTCCTTCCCTCTGAGCCCTGCCCTTTTGACTCAGGACCTGCTTTGGCAGTTTAGCGCCACCTGCTTTCGGGAAGCTAAACTGCATCCTCTTAGCGCCACCGGCTGTAAGGTGGCTAACCTGCACCTTCAGTGAAGGAGTGTTCCTAGGGACACCTTCTGCTATACCACTCACCCCTCACAAAACGTAAAGGGCCTCTTTATGCATGTATAAGGGCTTTTATAAATTACCCTACACTTATCATTTAAAAAAAAAACATTTCGTAATCTAAGTATCTAAAATGAAAAAAGCCCTGTCATAAGGTCCCTTCAGGCATCAGATTGGCATGAACGATGACATAGTCATAGCTGAGGCAAGTATTCAAATTATTATATCCTTCAATCATATGTTATGGCATAGTTTGGAATGCACCTCTTTCTGAATGAACGGCTTTCAGAGTGATATTAGTCAGAAGCAGGGCTTTTTTTGAGGGGGTACTTGGGGGTACTCAGTACCGGCACCTTTTCCTTTGTCTGCTAAAATTACCCATGGTCCCCAAGTTTTAATGAAAGAGCTCAGGCTCTACACACTAATTCTGCCTTGTCATAGATTCTGTGACTGGCTGCAGGGGGGCCTGGCTATTGTGGGGTGGGTCCCTTAGTGATCACCCCACCCCTAAAAGGTGGCCTGGCATTTGAGTACCAGCACCTTTTTCGCTAGAAAAAGCACACTGGTCAGAACTAGCAAGCTATGTACTCACAAAATCATATGCAGTGCCTTGTAAAAGTCTTCACATTCATAATATTATGCTGTCTAAAATATATACTTTAAAAGGTATTAAAGTAGGATTTTGTTCACTGATCTATACATCATTCTCTGCACTTTCAAAGTGAAAGTCCAATTACAGAAAAAAATGAAAAAGTAATTAGGAACACGAAACCAAAAGGTTTTGATTGATAAGTCTTTATTCCCTTTGTTACTGCAAATTCAAATTAGCCCCATTTCCAAACCTTGCCTTTACGGAACATAAGAGTAGCCATACTGGGTCAGCCCAATGCTCCATCAAGCCCAGTATCCTTCTTCCAACTGTTGGCAATCTAGATCACAAGAACCTGGCAGAAGCTCAATCAGTAGCACAATTCCATGTTACCAATCCCAGGGCAAGCAGTGGCTTTCCTCATGTCATACATAGTAACATAGTAGATGACGGCAGAAAAAGACCTGCATGGTCCATCCAGTCTGCCCAAGACAAACTCATATGTGTATACCTTACCTTGAATTTGTACCTGTCCTTTTCAGGGCACAGACCATATAAGTCTGCCCAGCAGTATTTCCCGCCTCCCAACCACCAGTCCCGCCTCCCATCACCGGCTCTGGTACAGACCGTATAAGTCTACCCTCCCTTATCCTCGCCTCCCAACCACCACCCCCTCTTCCCCCCACCTGCTCCGCCACCCAATTTCAGCTAAGCTTCTGAGGATCCATTCCTACTGCACAGGATTCCTCTATGCATATCCCACGCATCCCATATCCCATCCATCTCCATAACAGACTATGGACTTTTCCTCCAGGAACTTGTCCAAACTTTTTTTTAAATCCAGATGCGCTAACCGCTGTTACTACATCCTCCAGCAGCGAGTTCCAGAGCTTCACTATTCGTTGAGTGAAAAAATATTTCCTCCTATTTGTTTTCAAAGTATTTCCATGTAATTTCATTGACTGTCCCCTGGTCTTTGTACTTTTTGAAAGAGTGAAAAACTGATTCACGTCTACCCATTTTACACCACTCAGGATTTTGTGGACCTCAATCATATCCCCCCTCAGCCATTTCTTTTCCAAGCTGAAGAGCCCTAACCTCTTTAGCCTTTCCTCATACGGGAGGAGTTCCATCCCTTTTGTCGTTTTGGTCGCTCTTCTTTGAACCTTTTCTAATTCCGCTATATCTTTTTTGTGGTTCGAATGTTATGAATTTTCTCTAAAAATTAAGAAGCTAACTGATCAGACAAATCTTTCTTGTCGTCCTCCTTCTCCTCCACTGCTAACTCCAGGCTTCGCTCCTTTTCTCTCGCAACACCTTATGCCTGGAATAGACTTCCTGAGCCTGTACGTCTAGCTCCATCTCTACCTGTTTTCAAATCTGTGCTGAAAACCCACCTTTTCACTGCTGCTTTTGGCTCCTAACCACAATTGCCCTCCCCTTGTCCCTTCCTCCCTTCTCACCCATTACTTCCCTCACCTAGACCTTTGAAGTCAGAATGATTGAATATTTTATCACCCAACAGAAAGGACTTAACAAGGATCTGGGGTTCCTAGCCCATTATAAACCATAAAGCTGTATGTCTCTGTTGATCACCCCACCCCTCACCTATCCACACCCATCCTGTTAGAGTATCAATGATATGCTTTGATGTCCCCATGCATACTTCCGACCCACCCCCCTCCTCCCACCCTGTCAGACTGTCATAGTAATGCTTGAAGGTTTTCACTTATATACACTGTCAGCTAGCACATTTGCTTATTTCCGATCTGAGGAAGAAGGGAGACCTTCGAAAGCTAATCAAGAAATGTATTAAGTTATGTCCAATAAAAAAGGTATCATCTTATTTTCTTTTCCATGTTTTATTTTGTTTGATTTCTATAGATTCTACATGGAATGTTGCTATTCCACTAGCAACATTCCATGTAGAAGTCGGCCCTTGCGGATCACCAGTGTGGCCGCGCAGGCTTCTGCTTCTGTGAGTCTGACGTCCTGCACGTACGTGCAGGACGTCAGACTCACAGAAACAGAAGCCTGCGCAGCCTTCTACATGGAATGTTGCTAGTGGAATAGCAACATTCCATGTAGAATCTCCAATAGTAGCAACATTCCATGTAGAATTTCCAATAGTAGCAACAGAATCTCCAATAGTAGCAACATTCCATGTAGAATCTCCAATGGTATCTATTTTACTGTCATAGTAATGCTTGAATGTTTTCACTTATATACACTGTCAGCTAGCACATTTGCTTATTTCCGATCTGAGGAAGAAGGGCAACCTTCGAAAGCTAATCAAGAAATGTATTAAGTTATGTCCAATAAAAAAGGTCTCATCTTATTTTCTTTTCCATGTTTTATTTTGTTTGATTTCTATTGATTCCCTCACCTGTAACTGTCTTGTCTGTCTGTATTATTTAGATTGTAAGCTCTTTTGGGCAAGGACTGTCTCTTTGTATCAGGTGTTCAGCACTGCGTGCATCTGGTAGCGCTATACAAATGCTAATAATTTATTTTATTTATTTATTGCATTTGTATCCCACATTTTCCCACCTTTTTGCAGGCTCAATGTGGCTTACAATACATCATGGATAATGGAAATAAGAAGAGAATAGACATTTGGTATTACAGAAGGATTTTGGGTTACATGATAATGAAAAACATGATAGTAATATAACAAGAGAACATTTTAGGAGAGTTTTGGATACATGTGGGGGAGTTCACATGTGTTAATCTTTGTGGTATGTCCTATCAACAAGATGGGTCTTCAGTAGTTTGCGGAAGTTGGTTAGTTCATAGATCGTTTTTAGGTTGCGCGGCAGTGCGTTCCAGAATTGCGTGCTCATATAGGAAAAGGTTGGTGCGTGCTTTAGTTTGTATTTTAGACCTTTACAGTTGGGGAAATGAAGATTTAGGAATGTGCGAGATGATTGTTTTAGCATTCCTGGGTGGTAAGTCTATCAAGTCTGACATGTAGGCTGGGGCTTCGCCATGAATGATTTTGTGAACTAGGGTACATATTTTGAACATGTTGCGTTCTTTGAGTGGGAGCCAGTGTAGCTTTTCTCGTAAGGGTTTAGCACTTTCATATTTTGATTTTCCGAATATGAGTCGAGCTGCTGTATTCTGGGCTGTTTGCAATAATCAGCAGAAGACAAAAGGTGAATACCAAGTATCTGATTTTAAGGTTGTCAATCTGTGAAAAATTCTAAAAAGCTTCTTTTGATCTAAAAAACCATGTTATATCTGAGAAGTATAATATATATGTTTAGATGATTGAATGCAAGTTCTCTTCTATTTTTCTTTCATATGAAGATTTTTTGGTCTTCGCGATACATGTTCTAACCTGCGGCATGCCCTTTTTAGGGCATTTAGGTCTCTAGTCTACTAGGGAACCTGATGTCTAGTGAAGCATGACTTACAGACTATTGGTGATAAGATATCTACCGTTGGAGAAAGAACATTATTCCATGTATACAAATTACCAGGCCCTGTTTACTAAGCTGCGCTTTAGGCGCGCTAATGTTTATATTGCGTCCTAATGCTAGAGACACCTTAGTAAACAGGGCCCTGATGTTGCTAGCACTGAATAGTAACATAGTAAATGACGGCAGATAAAGACCTGAATGGTCCATTCAGTCTGCCCAACAAGATAAACTCATTTTACATGGTATGTAATCAGGGGTGTGCTGGTAAATTTTTAACAACAGGCTCTTTCTCCGGACGTAGCCAGCTCTGTAGTTGGAAGGGCCAAGGGTGGCCGGGGAGGGGGAGCAACACTTGCCTCTCTCTCCTCCCTCCCTTCGTGCGGGCACACTAGGCATACCTTTGCTGGCAGCCAATAAATGGACTGCCACCACTCCCAACGTCTTGCTCTGAGCAGCATGCTGAAACTTCTCACACATGCTCGAGAAGTCCCAGCCTGCTGCTCAGAGCTGGAAACAAGGAGCGGGGAACAGTAGCAGTCTATTTACTTGGCTGGCAGGGCTCAGCATCCCCACCAGCAAAGTAAAAGAGAATTCAGCAGGGGGCCCAAGCCCACATTTTGGAAGCCAGTTGTTAAAGTAGCCATGGAGGGCCCTACTTTAACAACCGGCTCCCAAAATTCTTAAAAACTTAACAACCGGCTCTTGCGAGCCTGTGAGAGCCTGCTCCAGCACACCACTGTATGTAATACTTTATATGTATATCCGAGTTTGATTTGTCCCTGCCTTTCTCAGGGCACAGACCGTAGAAGTCCTCCCTGTACCGGTTTTATTCTCCAAATACCGGCGTCGCCGCCCAATGTCCGCTAAGATTCCATAGATCCATTCCTTCTAAACAGGATTCCTTTGTGTTTATCCCAGGCATGTTTGAATTCCATTACCATTTTCATCTCCACCACCTGCCGCGGGAGGGCATTCCATGTATCCACCACCCTTTCCGTGAAAAAATACTTCCTGACATTAGTCCTGAGTCTGCCCCCCTTCAACCTCAATTCATGTCCTCTAGTTCTACCGCCTTCCCGTCTCCGGAAAAGGTTTGTTTGCGGATTAATACCTTTCAAATATTTGAATGTCTGTATCATGTCACCCCTGTTTCTCCTTTCCTCCAAGGTATACATGTTCAGGTCAGCAAGTCTCTCCTCGTGTGATTTGCAATGCAAATCCCATACCATTTTTGTAGTTTTTCTTTGCACCGCTTCCAGTCTTCTTATATCTCTAGCAAGATACGTCCTCAGAAACTGAACACATGAGAGCCTGCTTCAGGACTCTGTTGTGGTTGCAGAAGAAATAAAGTCTTCAGAAAAGGCATTTAATATCACAGTTTTTACATAAGTATTGCCATACTGGGACAGACCAAAGGTCCATCAAGCCCAGCATCCTATTTCCAGCAGTGGTCAATCCAAGTCACAAATACCTGGCAAGATCCCCCAAAAAGTACAAAACATATTATGTTTCTTATCCCAGAAATAGTAACATAGTAACATACATAGTAGATGACGGCAGAAAAAGACCTGCACGGTCCATCCAGTCTGCCCAACAAGATAACTCATATTTGCTGCTTTTTGTGTATACCCTACTTTGATTTGTACCTATGCTCTTCAGGGCACAGACCGTATAAGTCTGCCCCGCACTAGCCCCGCCTCCCAACCACCAGCCCCACCTCCCAACCACCGGCTCTGGCACAGGCACAGACCGTATAAGTCTGCCCAGCACTATCCTCACCTCCCCACCACCAGCCCTGCCTCCCAACCACCGGCTCTGGCACAGACCGTATAAGTCTGTCCAGCACTATCCCCGTCTCCCAACCACTGGCTCTGGCACAGACCGTATAGGTCTGCCCAGCTCTATCCTCGCCTCCCAACCACCGGCTCTGGCACAGACCGTACAAGTCTGCCCAGCACTAGCCCCGCCTCCCAACCACCAGTCCGCTTCCCACCACCGGCTCAGGCACAGGCCGTATAAGTCTTCCCAGCACTATCCCCGCCTCCCTACCACCAGCCCCGCCTCCCGATCTTGACTAAGCTCCTGAGGATCCATTCCTTCGGCACAGGATTCCTTTATGCTTATCCCACGCATGTTTGAATTCCGTTACCGTTTTCATTTCCACCACCTCCCGCGGGAGGGCATTCCAAGCATCCACTACTCTCTCCGTGAAAAAATACTTCCTGACATTTTTCTTGAGTCTGCCCCCCTTCAGTCTCATTTCATGTCCTCTCGTTCTACCACCTTCCCATCTCCGGAAAAGGTTCGTTTGCGGATTAATACCTTTCAAATATTTGAACGTCTGTATCATATCACCCCTGTTTCTCCTTTCCTCCAGGGTATACATGTTCAGGTCCGCAAGTCTCTCCTCATACATCTTGTAACGCAAATCCCATACCATTCTCGTAGCTTTTCTTTGCACTGCTTCAATTCTTTTTACATCCTTAACAAGATACGGCCTCCAAAACTGAACAAGTGGGGCCTCACCAACGACTTAAACAGGGGCATCAACACCCCCTTTCTTCTGCTGGTCACACTTCTCTTTATACAGTTTCCCCAAGTCCATTTTAATAATGCTCTTTGGACTTTTCCTTTAGAAAGCCATCCAAACCTTTTTTAAACCCCGCTAAGCTAACTGCCTTTAGCACATTCTCTGGCAACAAATTCCAGAGTTTAATTACACTAATAAGAAACCTACTAAAATTTGTGCATTTAAGTAAGCTTATTTATTTTAGTTACATTTGTACCCTGCACTTTCCCACTCATGGCAGGCTCAATGTGGCGGGCAATGGAGAGTTAAGTGACTTGCCCAGAGTCACAAGGAGCTGCCTGTGCTGGGAATCAAACTCAGGTCCTCAGTTCTCCAGGAACTGGGTCCACCACCCTAACCACTAGGCCACTCCTCCACTCAATGCTGACTAGAAATGATAGTGAAACCTCTTCCAGGAAAAACACAAACACTGCAGCACCATTTGGTTCCTGGAAGAGACGTTTCACTTTCATTGCTCCTTAGCATTGAGAAAGCTCACCTAATAGTAAGTTTCCTCCATAGATGTTTTCTATGAGGCCGATTTTCAGACCAGCTAACTCCCACGGTCTGCGCTGGGATCCGATATCCAATGCCGGGCCGTTTCCGGTGACCGGCATTGATTATCCGATTTATCTTTGGCAGAATTTAACCGGCTAAGCTGATATTCAGCCCTGGCTGGTTAAATTCAGACCGGCCAAACATATTGTAGGATTGCACGCAGCCAAATATGGCTGGTCACATTTTAAAATTCGGCGGATAGCCGGATAGATCGCCTGATATAACCTACTATCCACTGGCCGCTAACAGGCAATATTCAGTGGTACGTTGTCGGCCATGTTAGACTGAATATCGACAGTTTTTCCATCAAATGCAGCTGAATATCCGGGGGAGGGGGGATATGTTTATACTTGTGAAATGGATGTTCCTGCCATAAATGACACAAAATACACATAACACCCCTGCATCTCTTTTACAACAGTCTCTGTAGCGGTAGATCCTTTTCTAAGGGGTCCTTCTACTAAAGGAAAAGTCCATAGACCGTTATTAAATGAACTTGGGGAAAATCCACTATTTCTGGGATAAGCAGTATAACATGTTTTGTACTTTTTGAGGATCTTGCCGGGGCAGACTCAGGAAAGATGTCAGGAAGTATTTTTTCACAGAGAGGGTGGTGGACGCTTGGAATGCCCTCCCGCGGGAGGTGGTGGAGATGAAAACGGTAACGGAGTTCAAGCATGCGTGGGATATGCATAAAGGAATCCTGTGCAGAAGGAATGGATCCTCAGAAGCTTAGCTGAAATTGGGTGGCGGAGCAGGTGGGGGGAAGAGGGGGTGGTGGTTGGGAGGCGAGGATAGGGGAGGGCAGACTTATACGGTCTGTACCAGAGCCGGTGATGGGAGGCGGGACTGGTGGTTGGGAGGCGAGAAATACTGCTGGGCAGACTTATATGGTCTGTGCCCTGAAAAGGACAGGTACAAATTCAAGGTAAGGTATACACATATGAGTTTGTTTTGGGCAGACTGGATGGACCATGCAGGTCTTTTTCTGCCGTCATCTACTATGTTACTATCCAGCTTATAATCGAACGAGAATAACGCCCAAGTTCCGACCTAAATCGGGAGATGGGCGTTTATCTCACAAAAACGAATAACGCGGTATAATCAAAAGCCGAATTTGGGTCGCTTTCAACTGCACTCCGTCGCGGATGCGGACAAAGTGGACGGGGGCGTGTCGAAGGCGTGTCGAAGGCGGAACTGGGGCGTGGTTATCGGGCGAACAGAGATGGGCGCCCTTCGCCGATAATGGAACAGTTTTGAGCTAGAATTTAGGACACTTTTCCTGGACCCTGTTTTTTTACGAATAAGGCCCCCAAAAGTGCCCTAAATTACCAGATGACCCCCAGAGGGAGTCGGGGATGACCTCCCCTGACTCCCACAGTGGTCACTAACCCCCTCCCACCACAACAAATGATGTTTCACAACTTTTACTTTCACCCTCAAATGTCATACCCTCCTCCCAAGCAGCAGTATGCAGGTCCCTGGAGCAGTTGTTAGGGGGTGCAGTGGACGTCAGGCAGGTGGACCCAGGCCCATCCCCCCCCCTACCTGTTACAATTGTGCTGCTTAATGCTATTAGTCGTCCAACCCCCCCAAACCCACTGTACCCACATGTAGGTGCCCCCCTTCACCTCTTAGGGCTATAGTAATGATGTAGACTTGTGGGCAGTGGGTTTTGAGGGGGATTTGGGGGGCTCAACACCCAAGGGAAGGGTGCTATGCACCTGGGAGCTCTTTTACCTTTTATTTGGTTTTTGTAAAAGTGCCCCCTAGGGTGCCCGGTTGGTGTCCTGCCATGTGAGGGGGACCAGTGCACTATGAATCCTGGCCCCTCCCACGAACAAATGCCTTGGATTTATTCGTTTTTGAGCTGGGCGATTTCATTTTCCATTATCGCTGAAAAGCAAAAACGCCCAGCTCACACCTTGACGAATAAAACATGGGCGTCTTTTTCTTTTAAAAAATACGATCCGCCCCGCCCCTTCACGGACCCGTTCTCGGAGATAAACGCCCATGGAGATAGGCGTTTCTGTTCCATTATGCCCCTCCATGTTACCTTTGGTCTTTCCCAGTATGGCAATCAGGGGCGTATCTGGACTTCGCCGGTAGGGGGGGTCCAGAGCCGAGGTGAGGAGGCACATTTTAGCCCCCCCAGCAACCCCCCCCCCCGGCACCACCGCCGCCCCCCCCCCCCCGGCGCTGTCGCCGCCAGAACCAGAACCACTTCCAACAACCGTCGCCCGCCCATCCGCCCGACGACTCTCTCGACCCCCCGCCCGCTGTCGCTTACCTGTGCTGGCAGGGGACCCCAACCCCCACCAGCCGAAGCTGTTGTCCTTCATTCGTTTGTTTTCTTCTTTCTGAGTCTGACTCTGACGTCCCGCACACGTCCTGCACGTTGTGTACGTGCAGGACGTCAGAGACGAGTCAGAAAGAAGAGAACAAACGAAAGAAGGACGACAGCTTCGGCTGGCGGGGGTTGGGGTCCCCCGCCAGCAAAGGTAGGCGACGGCAGGTTGGCGGCGGGAGCGAGGGTTGCGAGGGCCGTCGGTAGGGGGGTCCAGGGCCAAATCTATGGGGGCCCTGGCCCCCGTGGCCCCATTACAGATACGCCCCTGATGGCAATATTTATGTACTTATGTAAGGTGCGCTGAAAAATGGCCTGCGCTAGTATAGGCGTGTGTTTTGGACGCGCTCAGGTTCATGTTTCAGCGCGCCTGTAAAAAAAGGCCTTTTTTTGTGGACAAAAATGGATGTGCGGTAAAATAAAAATTGGCGCATGTCCATTTTGGGTCTGAAACCTTATGGCCACTCATTGATTTAGCAATAAGGTCTCACGCGTTAACCCGGCGGTAATCACCAGCGCACGTACACTGCCCATTACCGCCCGGTTACCGCCACGCGTTAGACCATTAAAAAATATATTTTTTGATGCGCGTATTGGACGCATGCAAAAAATGGAATTACCGCCCGGGCCACGTGGCAGCCGGGTGGTACTTCCAAATTGACGCAAGTTGGATGTGCGTAGGCGCATCCGCAGCTTAGTAAAACAGCCCCTCGAATACTATCAGAATTGTGCTCATCCTGCCCTCAAAATATTGATTCTGATTTTTAGGTTCTTTCTAAAATGAGCCTTTCACACCTAAATTACTGCCACCTATTGGTTTGCTCCTGATCTTCTAGACGTCTTTCACATTCCCTGTCAAGTTACCTCGCCTGCAAATGATATTAATTGTGAATTGTGCCCATAATAATAGAGAGATATGAGAAATTCAATTAAATTAAACTAGCCATAAGAAACGTAACCTTTTAGCATGCCTGCAATAAACCTTGATTTCTTGCCTTTACATAGTGTGATCATTTTCTTAACGACATTACCTTCTTTTCTGGACCTGACTTTTTAGGTTCCCTGTTTTCACTTTATATAATTGGTTTATAGCTCGTTTCATTTCAGCTTGATTTGATATTCCACCTATGAGAGAAAAAAAATAGCATAACGTTTATTGGGGCCAAAAGACCTGGACTGAGGGAATGTGCTGGTTGTGGTCTATTCAGATTTCGGCAAATTTTTGATACTAGTCTTTCCCTACACCCCTTCCCGTGCACTCCGCTCCATGGACAAATCCTTCTTATCTGTTCCCTTCTCCGCTACTGCCAACTCCAGACTTCGCGCCTTCCGTCTCGCTGCACCCTACGCCTGGAATAAACTTCCTGAGCCCCTACGTCTTGCCCCATCCTTGGCCACCTTTAAATCTAGACTGAAAGCCCACCTCTTTAACATTGCTTTTGACTCGTAACCACTCGCCTCCACCTACCCTCTTCTTCCTGTACACATTAATTGATTTGATTTGCTTACTTTATTTTTTGTCTATTAGATTGTAAGCTCTTTGAGCAGGGACTGTCTTTCTTCTACGTTTGTGCAGCGCTGCGTATGCCTTGTAGTGCTATAGAAGTGATAAGTAGTAGTAGTAGTCTCTTGTAACCAGAGCTAATATTGTGATGTCATAATGCCTCAGGCCACCAATAAGAGCCAACCTCATCAGTGATGTCACAATGGCTTGATTGTCCTATACTTGGCTCACTTTTATTACATAGCTCTTTGAGCAGGGACTGTCTTTCTTCTATGTTTGTGCAGCGCTGCGTACGCCTTGTAGCGCTATAGAAATGCTAAATAGTAGTAGTAGTAATATTGTTCCTTACTGGAGGTTCATAAATAAACGGAACAGCTTGAGAAGAGGACTCGAGGTGGAAAACTGGATCCAAAATTGGTTCATAGGCAGTAAAGAGTGAAGGTAAATGGAATTCGCTCGAAAGAAAGGTGAGAAGTGGGTGCCTCAGGGATCCATCCTGGGGCCTATTCTCTGCAATATATTTGTCAGCAACATTGCCGAAAAGTTTAAAGGAAAAGTGTAGCCTTTTTACGGATAAGAAATCTGCACAAGAAATACTAACACACCCACAATAAGGGGTCCTTTTACCAAGGCGCGCTAAAAAAAATGAGCTGCGGTAATGTAGGCACGTGTTAGGGACGCGTGCAGATCCATTTTTCTGCGCGCCTGTAAAAAAAGGCCTTTTTAAAATTTTTGCCGAAAATGGACATGCAGCAAAGTAAAAATTGGCGCGTCCACTTTGGGTCTGACACCTTATCGCCAGCCACCCTTATAGCCAGCCATCGACTTAGTGGTAAGGTCTCTCGCATTAACTGTGCGGTAATCGCCTACGCATGTCAAGTCGGAATTACTGCCCGATTTTCACCGCGCGCCAGAAAATAAAATATATTTTCTGGTGCGCGTAGCGGACGCGCTTTGCAGTGATGGCTGCCCGGGTTACCTTGGCTGCTTCATGGAAATCTTCGCAGGTGCCTTCCTGTATCAAGTGGCTTAATAAGCTTTGGTACATATGTGAGATGGAAAGGGTTTGGGCTCAGCGTAACAGCACACTGGCTAAATGGGAAGCTATATGGAACCCTTTTTTTGGTTAACTGTTCTTGTTGAGGTATATAGATGAGTAGGAGGTGAGTGGAAATTTTTTTTCCCCCTTTTTTATACCTAGGGTGGGAAGGGGGGGATAACTTGGGATTCATATCTTAAAATTCTATAAAAATGTGAAGTAGTTGGGGTAATTGATTACACTTTGGGGATGAGTTTGAATGGAATCTATGTAAGATTGATAAGAGTTCATCTTTAGTGGATTTGTATGTAATTTTTTGCGAGATGTTTTCGCAGGCTTTTTTTTCCCCGAAGTTTGAATAAAGACTTCTTTCAATTAAAAAAAAAAAATGAAATTGCCGCACAGGCCATGTGGTAGCCGGGCGGTAATTCTGAATTGATGCACGTTGGGTACGCATAGGTGCTGACTCAGCTTAGTAAAAGGGCCCCTGACTGTGTTAGAAACATAGATGACGGCAGATAAGGGCCATATGACCCATCTAGTCTGCCCATCCTCTGTAACCCCTAATTCTTCCTGTTCCTAAGTGATCCCACATGCTTATCCCCAGTGGCGTTCCTAGGGTGGATGACACCCGGGGCGGATCGCCGATGCGCCCCCCCCCCCTGAGTGCAGTGCGACCCCCCCCCCACCCTCGGCGAAAGGCCACACCTCCCCCCGGTGAAAGGACACCCCCCCCCGGGTGCATTTTTACCTGCTGGGGGGGGGGGTGCCGCACACCTGTCGGCTTCGCTTGTTCCATGCTCCCTCTGCCCCGGAACAGGAAGTAACCTGTTCCAGGGCAGAGGGAGCACGGAACGAGTGGAGCAGACAGGCGCGCAGCACCCCCCCCCCCCAGCGGTGTGCACCCGGGGCGGACCGCCCCCACCGCACCCCCCCCCCCCCCCGCTACGCCACTGCTTATCCCATGCCTTTTAAAATTCTGGAACAGTCCTCGACTCCACCACCTCCACCGGGAGGCCATTCCACGCCTCCACCACCCTTTCTACTACTACTACTACTACTATTTAGCATTTCTATAGCGCTACAAGGCATACGCAGCGCTGTACAAACATAGAAGAAAGACAGTCCCTGCTCAAAGAGCTTACAATCTAATAGACAAAAAATAAATAAAGTAAGCAAATCAAATCAATTAATGTGAACGGGAAGGAAGAGAGGAGGGTGAAATAATACTTCCTTAGGTTATTCCTAAGCCTATTCCCATTATGACATCACAATATGAGCTCTGGTTACCAGAGACTGAAACACACTAAGGGGGGAATAGCCAAGAATAGGACAATTGAGCCATTGTGACATCACTGATGAGGTTGGCTCTTAGGCATTGGTGGAATAGAAACATAGAAACATGACGGCAGATAAAGGCCATATGACCCATCCAGTCTGCCCATCCTCTGTAACCCCTAACTCTTCCTTTTCCACAGCGATCCCACATGCTTACCCATGCCTTTTTAAATTCTGGAACAGTCCTCGACTCCACCACCTCCACCGGGAGGCCATTCCACACCTCCACCACCCTTTCTGTGAAATAATACTTCCTTAGGTTATTCCTAAGCCTATTCCCATTATGACATCACAATATGAGCTCTGGTTACCAGAGACTGAAACACACTAAGGGGGGAAAGTAAGCCAAGAATAGGACAATTGAGCCATTGTGACATCACTGATGAGGTTGGCTCTTAGGCATTGGTGGAATAGAAACATAGAAACATGACGGAAGATAAAGGCCATATGACCCATCCATTCTGCCCATCCTCTGTAACCCCTAATTCTTCCTGTTCCTAAGCGATCCCACTTGCTTATCCCATGACTTTTTAAATTCTGGAACAGTCCTCGACTCCAGCACCTCCACCAGGAGGCCATTCCACGCCTCCACCACCCTTTCTGTGAAATAATACTTCCTTAGGTTATTCCTAAGCCTATTCCCATTATGATATCACAATATGAGCTCTGGTTACCAGAGACTGAAACTCTTCACACTAAGGGGGGAAAGTAAGCCAAGAATAGGACAATTGAGCCATTGTGACATCACTGATGAGGTTGGCTCTTAGGCATTGATGGAATAGAAACATGACGGCAGATAAAGGCCATATGACCCATCCAGTCTGCCCATCCTCTGTAACCCCTAATTCTTCCTGTTCACAAGCGATCCCACATGCTTATCCCATGACACAGTCCTTGACTCCACCACCTCCACCACCCTTTCTGTGAAATAATACTTCCTTAGGTTACTCCTAAGCCTATTCCCATTATGACATCACAATATGAGCTCTGGTTACCAGAGACTAAAACTGTTCACACTAAGGGGGGAAAGTAAGCCAAGAATTGGACAATTGAGCCATTGTGACATCACTGATGAGGTTGGCTCTTAGGCATTGGTGGAATAGAAACATGACGGCAGATAAAGGCCATATGACCCATCCAGTCTGCCCATCCTCTGTAACCCCTAATTCTTCCTGTTCTTAAGCGATCTCACATGCTTATCCCATGCCTTTTTAAATTCTGGAACAGTCCTCGACTCCACCACCTCCACCGGGAGGCCATTCCACGCCTCCACCACCCTTTCTGTGAAATAATACTTCCTTAGGTTACTCCTAAGCATATTCCCTTTTAACTTTGTCATATGCCTCCTCATTCCAGGGCTCTCCTTCATTTGAAAAAGGCTCTCTTCCTGTACATAAATGCCCTTGAGATATTTAAACGTTTCTATCATGTCTCCTCTCTCCCAGCGTATACATATTGAGGTTCATAAGCCTGTCCCTATAATTTTGGCATTCAAGACCGCTTACTAATTTCGTAGTCGCACTCTGGACCGACTCCATCCTGTTTATATCTTTCCGTAGGTGCGGTCTCCAGAACTGCACGCAGTACTCCAAATGGGGCCTCACTAGAGACTTATACAACGGCACTATCACTTCCTTTTTCCTGCTGGTCATGCCTCTCTTTATGCACCCAACCATCCTTCTGGCTTTGGCCGTCACTTTTTCTACCTGTTTGAAAGCTTTGAGGTCGTCAGACACAATCACCCCCAAGTCCCGCTCTTTCTTCACACACTGAAGCACTACACCTCCTATACTATATAATATTTGACTGAACAATATCTGATCAATTAAATGCTGGATTATGGTGACTTTGGACATCAATGCACTTTATACTAATTTCTTACAATTGGAAGTTTGAATGCTGTTTATGAGTATCTTTCTATAGGGGGATATTCTAAGTCTAGAATAACTTTTTAGCTTCAACTCCTGTCTTTGGTGCTGACCCCTAATTATTTTTGATATAGAAATCATTTTTTCATCAAATTAAATGCAGGACAATGAGGGCTACAGTGGCTCCGTCAGTGGCCTATTTATCTTGTCCTCTCAGAACATTTGACGAGGACCCAAACTGTACATCTCCTAATTGGATTGACATTAAAATATGGGTCCGCTTCCTTGATGTCATCTTTTTTTCTATGGCATGAATCTTGAACAACCCTTGAGATTTTTTTTTTATTTAGATTAATCATGAATATACTTACATAAGTATATAAGTGTTGCCATACTGGAACAGACCGAAGGTCCATCAAGCCCAGTATCCTGTTTTCAACTGTGGCCAACCCAGGTCACAAGTACCTGGCAAGATCCCAAAACAATACAATACATTTTATGCTGTTTATTCTAGAAATAAGCAGTGAATTTTCCCAAGTCCATTTTAATAATGGCTTATGGACTTTTCTTTTAGGAAGGTATCCAAACCTTTTCTAAACCCCGCTAAGCTAACTGTTTTTACCACATTCTCTAGGCAATGAATTCCAGAGTTTAATTACATCTTGAGTGAAGAAATATTTTCTCTGATTCATTTTTAATTTACTACTTTGTAGCTTCACTGTGTGCCCCCTAGTCCTAGTATTTTTGGAAAGCGTAAACAAGCACTTCACATCTACCCGTTCCACTCCACTCATTATTTTATAGACCTCTATCATATCTCCCCTCAGCCGCCTTTTCTCCAAGCTGAAGAGCCCTAGTCACTTTAGCCTTTCCTCATAGGGAAGTCATCACATCCCCTTTATCATTTTCATCACCTTTCTCTGTACCTTTTCTAATTCCACTATCAGGCTTATTTTCGAGAGAGAAGGGCACCCATCTTTCGACACAAATCGCAAGATGGGTGTCCTTCTCCCAGGGTCACCCAAATTGGCAAAATCGAAAGCCGATTTTGGGCGTCCTCAACTGCTTTCCGTCGCGGGGACGACCAACATTCACGGGGGTGTGTCAGAAGCATAGTGAAGGCAGGACTGGGGCGTGCATAACACATGGACATCTTTGGCTGATAATCGAAAAAAGAAGGGCGTCCCTGACGAGCACTTGGCCGACTTTACTTAGTCCATTTTTTGTTACGACCAAGCCTCAAAATGGTGCCTGAACTGACCAGATGACCAGCGGAGGGAATCGGGCATGACCTCCCCTTACTCCCCCAGTGGTCACTAACCCCCTCCCACCCTCAAAAAAATACTTTAAAAATATTTTTTGCCAGCCTCTATGCCAGCCTCAAATGTCATACCCTGCTCCCTGACAGCAGTATGTAGGTCCCTGGAGCAGTTTTAGTGGGTACAGAGAACTTCAGGCAGGCGGACCCAGGCCCATCCTCCCCTACCTGTTACACTTGTGGTGGTAAATGTGAGCCCTTCAAAACCCATCGGAAACCCACTGTACCCACATGTAGGTGCCCCCCTTCACCCCTTAGAGCTATGGTAGTGTTGTACAGTTGTGGGGAGTGGGTTTTGGGGGGGCTCAGCACACAAGGTAAGGGAGCTATGCACCTGGGAGCAATTTATGAAGTCCACTGCAGTGCCCCCTAGGGTGCCCGGTTGGTGTCCTTGCATGTGAGGGGGACCAGTGCACTACGAATGCTGGCTCCTCCCATGACCAAAGGTCTTGCATTCGGTCTTTTCTGAGAGGGGCGTCTTCGGTTTCCATTATCGCCGAAAACGGGGACAACCATCTCTAAGGTCGGCGATCTCAGCATTTAGGTCGACCATCTCTAAGGTCGACCTAAATGTTGAGATTTGGGCGTCCCTGACCGTATTATCGAAACGAAAGATGGACGCCCATCTTGTTTTGATAATACGGGGTTCCCTGCCCCTTCGCAGCGCCATCCTTAGAGATGGGCACCCTTAGAGATGCTCGTCCCCGTTCGATTATGCCCCTCCATGTGGTCTGAGAAATTTACAACAAACTTGTTTCCAATTAACTACAGAAGTTATATGAAAAAAAAATACTTTTGAATATTGTCCTAACTATTATTGGGGTCCTTTTACTAAGGTGTACTGAAAGAATGGCCTGCGCTGGTGTAGACGAGTATATCGGACATGTGCACGTCAATTTTTCATCGCACTTGCAAAAAAGGCGGGGTTTTATGGCTGACAATGGACGTGCGGCAAATTTAAAATTGGTGTGCATTCATTTTGGGCCTGAGACCTTACCGCCACCCATTGACTTAACAGTAAGGTCTCACGCGTTAACCGGGCAGTAATCATCAGCACGCGCACACTGCCGATTACTGCCCGGTTAGCGCCGCATGCCGTAAATTTTCCAGCGCACGTAGTGGATGCATGTAAAAAATGAAATTGCTGCCTGGGCCACGGGGTAGCCAGGCAGTAGTTCCAAATTGGCGTGCATAGGCACCTCCGCAGTTAGTAAAATGGGCCCGTTATTTTTAAAATTCTGAAATATCATTCAGTCATAAAGGCAAGGGAATCCAGTGGGATAGAACGCTTAAATACTTATAGCTTCAAGATGTTTTTTTAATGATCAAAATACACTGTTTTACTCATTTTGCAGCTATGCAGGAAACAATAAGCTCCGTGATATTTCAGACTCTTCTTAATTAGCTGTTAAGTTCTCTAATATGCTATAATCTTTGAATAAGATCATTTGTGCCTGAAGTCTGCATTTTCATTTTAATAACCAATTAAACCCAAACTGGAAGATTTATCAGTCAGAAAACTGTAATTTCATATTAAATCTTTTGCAATTCTGTTGTTTTTTTAAATTATTATTGTTATTGGAGGCTCGGTAAGTGTTGTGGGATCAACAAGACATCTTATGTTATCGAGCAATCATGCAGTGTAGGGAAAATCTCTATACTCTTTCAAAGTGAAAAAAATACTAGGACTAGGGGGCATGCGATGAAGCTACAATGTAGTAAATTTAAAACGAATCGGATAAATTGTTTCTTCACTCAACGTGTAATTAAACTCTGGAATTCGCTGTCAGAGAATGTGGTAAAGGCGGTTAGCTTAGCGGAGTTTAAAAAAGGTTTGGACAGCTCCCTAAAGGAAAAGTCCACAGAAACCCCTTTGACAACTGCCTCCTCGGCGAACTCTTCCTTCCCACATTTTACTGCACAGGCAATGTTTCAGGGTAAAATGAGACGGGTACTGATTTTTTTTCTTTACTTTGGTACTAACATTGCAGTGTGATAATTTTTGGAAATGTGATAAGATAGGATTTCTCTGACCAACGTAAGTCAGTGATTTCATTGTGCATGGTTTGATTAGTTTCTATAACTGATGCTATCATTTCACATTTTTATTGTGATCTGCTCAGGATGAAATGGATATAGATGGAATATAAATGTTTCATAGGAATAATATCAATAAATTCACAAGCCCCGTACGCAGTTTATTTTAAAGTTGCATTTACCTATTTTAATACCATGCAAACAATTTAGCCCATGCTTGCAGCCCTTTGACCAGCCTCAGATTATAAGAGCTGAACATTATTGACGAGGGAGGGCCACGGAAATTGCAGTTTACACAAAGCTTTGAATGCAATATGTAATTGAATTTATCCATTAACCTAAAATCAATTCAGTCAACCAGAAACACACCAAACATGGCAGGCATACTTTTCTTCATCGTTAAGCCTAATTGATACTTTAAGAACTCAATATGAATGACAGAATTGCTATGTGGCGATAGCCTCTGAAGACACTGAGAATTATACAGTTTTTGAATGTTTATTGACGTGCTGAAAAACTACTTTCAGCTATTCAATAACCCAACCAAACTTTTTTATTTTTTATTTCTTTACCACTGGGAGAGGTATAAAACAGAATCTCATCTACTATAACTGCTATATCCTGACTAAGCAATTTAAACGCCAATTCACTGTTGCCATCAATGTTTAATGTTTAATATAAGTCGTAATAGAACGCTAAGAAAGCGATTTCTATTAATACAACATAAAAAGGTGCAGGCAGAGAATTTTTACAAGCTACGAGGATGGTATGGGATTTACGTTACAAGATGTATGAGGAGAGACTTGCTGACCTGGACATGTATACCCTGGAGGAAAGGAGAAACAGGGGTGATATGATACAGACGTTCAAATATTTGAAAGGTATTAATCCGCAAACGAACCTTTTCCGGAGATGGGAAGGCGGTAGAACGAGAGGGCATGAAATGAGATTGAAGGGGGGCAGACTTAAGAAAAATGTCAGGAAGTATTTTTTTCACGGAGAGGGTGGTGGATGCTTGGAATGCCCTCCCGCGGGAGGTGGTGGAGATGAAAACGGTAACGGAATTCAAACATGCATGGGATAAACATAAAGGAATCCTGTTCAGAAGGAAGGGATCCTCAGGAGCTTAGCCTTGAATGGGCGGCAGAGACGGTTGGGAGGCGGGGCTAGTGCTGGGCAGACTTATACGGTCTGTGCCAGAGCCGGTGGTGGGAGGCGGGGATAGTGCTGGGCGGACTTATACGGTCTGTGCCCTGAAAAAGACAGGTTCAAATCAAGGTAAGGTATACAAAAAAAACTAGCACATATGAGTTTATCTTGTTGGGCAGACTGGATGGACCGTGCAGTCTTTTTCTGCCGTCATCTACTATGTTACTATGTATATGTATTCATTATAGCATATGACAGAAATGATCACAAAGACGAAAGAAGTAGGAGCAAATAGTAAAAGAGATAATTGAATTGTCAATACACTGGAGACAAAAAAAAAAAAAAGGAAAAGTTGCCTCAACCACTACCCCTAACATCATAAATAAGACTGATCAATAATTCAACTTTGATTCCACTTGACTGATCAACCTCCTTACCATTAATGAATAAACATAACCACTTCAATCTCTATGTCGAATATGGTCTCTCTCCATAGTCAATAACCTAAAGCAGTGATGGCGAACCTATGGCACGTGTGCCAGAGAGGGCATGCAGAGCCCTCTCTGTTGGCACGCGCGCCGTCGCCTCAGCCAGAGTCGTACTGCCGCTATGAACTGCTGGCGCAATCGCACTAGCAGTTCAAAGTTGTGTCAGAGCGGAGGAGAGACCCACCGGAAGTTCGTTCACCCATCGGAAGTTCGTTCCCCCCTCCCTTCGAGTTCCAGGCCCCCTCCCTCCTAATTTTAAAAGTCATCTATTTTACCTCGTTGGGGTTAGGGCGGCAGCATGCAGGCTTGGCTCGGTGCTTAGTTCAGTTTTCCCTTCTCTCTGTCTCTCAGCTCTGGTCCCGCCCTTGCGGAAACAGGAAATGAGGGTGGGACCGGAGCTGAGAGAGAGAGAAGGGAAAACTGAAAACTGAACTAAGCACCGAGCTGAGCCTGCATGCTTTTTACCGCTGTTGCCGCCCTAACCCCGATGAGGTAAGATAGGTGACTTTTAAAATTTGGAGGGATGGGGCCTGGAACTCGAAGGGAGGGAGGGGAGAACTGGGAGGGAGGGAGGGGGGACCCTGGAACTGGGAGGGAGGTTAAATTGCCCTGTTGGCACTTTGCGATAAATAATTAGATTTTGGGTTGCTGTTTGGGCACTCGGTCTCTGAAAGGTTCGCCATCACTGACCTAAAGTATGATACAACCCAATTTCTTACTCAGGAACTTTCATGTATTACCATAATTTATTCTTCCTTAACATATATATGCACATGATATATATCTATACCATGATCTGTTCACGTATGTTATGTTACATGTATGTTACCATGTATGTATGCAACTTAACACATTACCATTTGTAATTCTGTTACCTGGAAATGGCAGCCGCCATTACGGCAAATGTAAGCCACATTGAACCTGCAAATTGGTGGAAAAATGTGGGATACAAATGCTACAAACCAGTGGCGTACCAAGGGGGGGGGCGGTGGGGGCGGTCCGCCCCGGGTGCACACCGCTGGGGGGGTGCCACGGCACGCGCCTGCTCAGCGTTGGCTGAGTTGGCGCGTTCGCTGCAGCCTGCAGCTCCCTCTCTGCCCCGGAACAGGTTACTTCCTGTTCCGGGTCAGAGGGAGCTGCAGGCTGCAGCGAACGCGCCAACTCAGCCAACGCTGAGCAGGCGCGCGCTGCGGCACCCCCCACAGCGGCGTGCACCCGGGGGGGGTTCTTTCGCCAGGGGGGTGCTTTGGCGGGGGGGGGCATCCGCGCTGCATCGGGGGGGGGGGTGGTGCTGCACCCGGGGGGCGGGGCGCCGCCCCGGGTGTCCGCCCCCCTAGGAACGCCACTGCTACAAACAAACAAACAAATAAATAAATAAATAAATACAGGGTAATAATGGAAGGAGCTCTATAATTTGGCACCTCGCATTAGTCGACACAAGGGGGCACGATGGGTCCCAATTTGATAATGACTCTTAGGCCCCGATGATCAAATCCCCCGCACTGTTCCGAACAGCGCTAGAAAATTAGCGCCGGAACAGCGCGGGGGATTAAAGCCCTCATGATCAAAACTGACAGCAAGCAAATTCATGCACGCTATTAGTTTGATCATGGGGGTATTCTGTGGGAGGATTGTGCCCGGACAAGAAATGTTGAAGCGGTGTACTACTTGATACGGTAATGACACACGGACACGGATCGAATCCAGTATGGATGTGGTATTCCTGACCGTATAACATTAAGTGCCTAGATTTATTACATTTGATTACACAGCACAACAAAAAAAAAATTTTTCGTGTGCTACTGGGCAAAAACCATTCGTCCTATGCTAAATTCAATGTGCGTATTCCAAATCCGAAGTCAGAATTGTTGTAACACGTCAGGAAATTTTGTTATGCATAAGTTTGCCCAAATGAATTAAGCACTTGGAAAACACTGAATTATTTTTCACAGAACGAGTTTTACTCCAACAATGACCTGATCTACATCAAAGTTTTTGTAGTAAACAGTATATGAAAATGGAATGGAATAACAAAATTTCAAAAAAGTCTCGTATTCCAGTTTAAAAGTCTTACTTCAGCAAAACCAGTTAAAAGTGCTTCAGGCATCTGCTTTTGCGTTTGTGACCGGTCATATTTTCCCGTTGCAAAAACCAGCAGTAGCCCCCCATTGTGTTGGGATTCCAGCGGCCTTGATATCTGTTCTCCATTGTAGAAATGTCTTTATGGAACCTCTCTCTATTTTCGTCACTTATGCGTCCCAAATTGGGTGGGAAAAAGTCAAGATGGGAATGTAAGAAATGCATTTTCAATGACATTCGGCAGCCAAGTTGTTCATATGCTTTAAGCGTGTTGTCTACTAGTTCAGCATAGTTTTCAGCTCGTCTGTTCCCAAGGAAGTTCTGCACTACTAGTACAAATGCATCCGAAGCATTAATATTATAAGTGAATAGGCTTTGCATGTATAACTTAAGATCTAGACGTGTCAGGCAAATTCGGAGTTCATATTTGGAATTGGCGGGTTCAATTTAGTATAAATCACATGTTTTTTCTCTCAGTAGCAAAATCATTGTTGCGTTGTGTTATCATAGAAAACAGTGAAAGTTAAGGTTTACTGTTTATAGAAACAGCACACAAAAGTGATCGAGAGTGTTTGAATATAACATATTTTTACTCTTGTGTGCACGAGGTTCATTGGAGCAAGTGATAGAATTGACTCATTCGTTCTTTAATTTTGTGGGAGGTGAATATTTATATTTGTCTTTATTATTTAAAATCAATCACAGCACGGGTGTGCAATTGCTCATAAACATTGAAAAAATATTGAAAGCGAAGTTCTGTGATCGAGAAACTTGTCCACCCTTAGAGACGTAATTCACTTCAGTGTCGCCTCGCTTGGGTGAGTTTATACTCTGAGAACTTCCTTACAATCTTCATATATTAACATTAATATACAAAAACTACCTCCATATCTTTTAGAACTTTTTGGGGGTCAATCCTTTCACTATTTTGTCTCCTTTATACCATACTCTGGTTCTTATAACTTGCTATGGACATGTGTCCAAGGCACAATCCTCCAACAGAAGTTGTTTGACAGGTCCGAGCTGTCAAAAACAAAAAGCCCCGACCAGGAAACAGGAAGTCGCCCCCCCAGCCCCCCTAAACCCCCCAGACAGGCCCAGTGGCCTTCTCCCTCCCCTGACTCTACTATGTCACAAGGGTATGGGGGGGGGGGGGCTGAGATCCAGTGGACCAATAATCCCCCTTACTCCCCCCCCTCCAACACAACACTCCTAAGATGTTATAAAATACGTGAATAAACCCATTTTGATGTGCCAAATATTCGGCATCATTGCTTATGCTGATGTAACTGGGTACACCTAAGGCCTCTATGCAGTGCTTGCAACTGATCATAGTCTCTAAATTGCATGTGTCACTTGACGCCATGTTCATGGCCTACCCATGCTCTATGATAGCAATAGTGAGCTGAATATTTTTGAACATCTAATCAAAATATTGAGCGGTATCCATTCTGTTAATCCTACTTATCTTTGTCTTTTTTATTCTTCAGGGGGCCAAGCAACCTTTTGGCTAATCACGATATCTTATAGCATGGCGTCTCTGCTACCGGAGTCACAGTAGCAGAGACGCCATGCTATAAGATATCGTGATTAGCCAAAAGGTTGCTTGGCCCCCTGAAGAAGCTTATTACATATAGCGAAACGGAGAGCCCCGTAGGGCAAGATTAAAAGCTAAGTAACATTAAGTATTGTTTATAACATCAGATTTTAGAGGAAAGAAATATCACGATTGACTATCATTGATTATTATATTCATTATTCACTATATGGAAGCAGAGTTTTTTTAAGACCGAGGATTATAACGGAGTCCAAGGAACGCTGGCGTTTGAGCACATTAAGCACAGTAACGCCATGCGAGGACTGATGAGGTCTTTTTCTCTGCTTTGAGTTTAATATAGAAAAAAGAAGATAAAAGAAAAAATAAATAAAAAAGACAAAGATAAGTAGGATTAACAGAATGGATACCGCTCAATATTTTGATTAGATGTTCAAAAATATTCAGCTCACTATTGCTATCACGGTGAAAGTGTTTTTTGCTGAAATTGTGTCCAATAAGATCTTTTTGTTTTTACTACCCATGCTCTACCCATGTGTGCGTCTCTTTGCGATTATGCACCATAGCACCTATGGTCTCCTGCGTAGAATAGTGCGTAGTGCATTTTCCTGCATGTCTACCGGTTAGGGCAGTACTTACGTGCATAACTACACACCCATTTATAGAATTGTCTTCATTATGTCTTCGTTATACTAAGGTGTGCTAACAGATTTTTTTGTTTCCGATCTGAACAAGAAGGGTTACCTTCGAAAGCTAATCAAAAGATGTATTAAGTTAGTCCACTAAAAAAAAAAGTATTATCTTCTTTTCTTTTCTATGTTTTAATTTATTTCTGTTTTATTATCTAAAAGATTTAGAATGTGCTAAATCAAGTTTCATCACGATTAAAGTTTCTTTATTGCTTGATATACCGCTGAAGGGTGACTGCCATCAAAGCGGTTTATAGAGGTACATAAATAAATAAGAGGCCCTTTTACTAAGCCATGGCAAGAAGTGGCCTGCGGCAGCGCGAGCGCATCTTTTGAGCGCACACCAGGCCAGTTTTTGCCGCGTCCTGGAAAAAGGTCCCATTTTATAAGGGGCTGGAAAACAGACGTGTGGCAAAATTAAACCAGCAGGCATCCATTTTTGACCTGAGACCTTATCACCACCCATTGACTTAGCGGTAAGGTCTCACGTGCTACCAGGGCGGTAGGTATGCAGTGCATGCCCACTGCCGTTTACTGCTAGGTAAGCGCCATTCAGTAGAAAATATTTTCTACCTCGTGTTTTTGGCAAGTGCCAAATTCAGAATTACTGCTCGGGGCACGCGGCAGCCGGGTGGTAATGCTGATTTGGTGCATTGTGGACACGCGTAGGCCCCTTACCTGAGAGTTAATGAACCGAACTACAATGTGCATAGGAAAGGAGAGGGGGAAAGAACGAGGGGAAATGAGTGGTATAAGGGTAAGGGGTATAGGGATATAATGGGTATCTTATCATTTAGTGCATGCCAGTGGCGTAGCAAGGGCGGGGCGGTGGGGGCGGTCCGCCCCAGGTGCACGCTGCTGGAGGGTACAGAGAGCAGCCGCGCACCTGTCGGCTCTGCTGGTTCCCTGCTCCCTCTGCCCCGAAACAGGTTACTTCTGGGACAGAGGGAGCAGGGAGCCAGTGGAGCCGACAGGTGCACGGCTGCTCTCTGCACCCTCCAGCAGCCAAGAATGCACCTGGGGGGGGGGGGGGGGGGCTTGATGCTTTGTACGTACAGGACGTCAGAAACAGAAGGAAGCCTTTTGCAAGAAGAAGAGGGCCTTGGCTGGTGGGGTTTAGGGTCCCCCGCCAGCAAAGGTAGGCGACGGCGGGTTGGCGGCGGGAAGGGGGGTTGAGAGAGTCGTCGGCAGAGGGGGGCAAAGTTGGTTGTGGCGGCGGCAGGGTCGGCAATGGCGGCGTGGAGGGGGGTCGGCGCCGCCGGGGAGGGGGCTAAAATGTGCCCCCTCACCTCGGGCTCTGGACCCCCCTCCCACCGAAGTCTAGCTACGCCTCTGCCAACAACATTATGTTAGCATGACATATCCTCAAACTAGTAACTCTAAGGGCTTCTTTTACTAAACTGCTCCGGGAATCACGCTGCCTTGTTACTGCCGGGTTAGTGCGGGAGCCCTTACCAACACCTCAGTGGGTGGCGGTAAGAGCTCCCCCCTCCCCCCGAAATGGCCTACTTGGCAAGTGCTTTACTTGCAGCATGGCCATTTCCTGCAGAAAAGCAAGACCTGCCCTTTACCTGCCGCAGTATAAAGGGGCCTCGGCGCACATCAAAAACACGAGTCAACGCCAGCGCATGCCCCCTTTTACCGCAGGATGCCTTAGCGCACTGTGAGAAAGCTAGCACTCGGGGGCCCCACAGAGAAGCAGCTGATCCCTGAACTACGGTTCCCAGAAGCCCTTGCAAGCAGGAGAGAGGAGGGTAGCCCCAAAAGGGTGGAATGAATTTCCAACCCCAGCAGGGGGAGCAGTGGCTCAATGCTAGGGGAACCAGTTACTCCCTTCACCACTAGAGGGAGAAGGGAGGTGAAGCTCAGTCCCTTGGCTGCATCGCCGGTATATAATTCCCGCCAGCTGTGAAAGGGGGAGAGATTTCTGGATGGCTCCCAGCCACCAGGATGGAGAGGAAACTGATTGAGAGAGAAGCTGCCATGGAGTAGGTGGAGGACGGAAAGAGCCTGCCACTGGAGCTTCCCTGGGGGGGGGGGGGGGGGGGGGGGAAGAGAAAGATGCCATGGGGTGTGAGAATGTAAAGGTAGCCCTGACCAGCACATAAAGGCAGTGTGAGAGGCCACAGGGGTGTGGTGCTGCAAGGTAGGAGGAAAGCTGCCATCCCTGTTTGGAACAGGGTCCTCCTGGGTGCTGTGAAGAGGACAGGGACATTAAGTAATGGTTTCCTTTGAAGAGACTGTGAAAGGGTTGAATTATTGGGATGTAAAGAACTTTGACTGAGCCCTTCTGAGGGAGAGGGGAAGGTAGTGCAAAGGAAGTGGGCCTGAACTGTTAAGGAACTGAATGTTGGCTGGAGTCTGGAACCCGGCCTGAACCCTGTTTGTGAACTGCATTTCAATTTTGAGAGTGGAACTGAATTGAGAATAAAGCACTTTGGTCTTAAGTCCGTATGGCAGTCTGGTTCTTTGCTGGAAACCTGTGAGCCTAACAGGGCTGCCGGCCCCAACCCAGAGTGGAGGAAGCGGACCCCTTTACAGCACCCTTTGGTAAGCCCTTTTTTGCTGTGGTTAGCAGACATTACTGCTTACTGCAGCTTTGTAAAAGGGCCCCATAGGATGCTTTTTTTTTTAATTCATTGAGGGGCACTTTTACTAAAGGGTTGGCATGTGGCAACAGTCTTGCCGCATGCCAATCTGGAACTACCGCAAGGCTACCGCAGTAGCCTGGCAGTAGCTCCTACCCCCAGCCCGCACCATTTCTAGTACTACAAAAATAGTTTCTATTTTCTCAGCGGTAATCAGGCAGTGTCAAGAACACACGCTGATCAGGGGTGTAGCCACACCTTGGCGGGAGGGGGGGGCAGAGCCCAAGGTGGGGGGACACTGTTTAGCCGCCTCTGCCCGCCGCCAACCCCCCTGCGACTTTGGACCCCCCTGCTGCCGCAACCGCAACTCCCCCCCCCCCCGCCGCCCGCCCCCTGCCCCGCCACCGCATCAGGTACCTTGTTTGCTGGCGGGGGTCCCCAATCCCCGCCAACCGAAGAGTCTTCTTCAGCGCCGGTCGACTCTGGCGCCTTCGTGGTGTGATCATCTGTTTCTGACGCCTTATGTCCTGCACCGTGCATGTAGCCTCATGCAGGACGTAAGACGTCAGAAACAGATGATCACACCACGAAGGCGCCGGAGTCGACCGGCGCTAAAGAAGGATCTTCGGCTGGCGGGGATTGGTGACCCCCGCCAGCAAACAAGGTACCAGATGCGGCGGGGGGTTGTCAAATGTAGATGGGGCCAGGTCGTAATCTGTGGGGGCCCATGCCCCCGTGGCCCCACGTAGCTACGCCCCTGACGCTGTTGCTAGTGCAGGCCCCCTTTTACCGCAGCTTAGTAAAAGGACCCCTGAAACTTTTATTCATAAACTTTCCAAAGTTCAAAGTTTAGAGGCGTCATGTTCAAATATTGCTTAGAATATGAATGAAATGACTTTGACTACAGTAAAAATAGCATTTCCCCACATATCGTATCAAAATCACAATATCCTACTGATTAATACTAGAAGGATGACAATGACATTTCATTACTTTTTCTTATTATTTTTGACAAATGATGCTATCAGAAGATTTTCTATCAAATAAACCCTTTGAAATTCATCAAAACATATGCCAAATCTACCATGCTTGAATAGACAATATAATATAATTTGTCAAGCTGAAATAGCAAGCCTTAATAACTGGATAACTGGTCTAAAAAAGCATTCATGTCAAAGAAAAAGATGAAAGATGACATTTCTAGTGGGTTATAAAGTACTTTGGAATCTTAAGCCTCTTAAAATTTAAGAATTCTCAAAGTCAAGTAGGGTTTGGAACCCTTAACTCTAAATTTCAATCCATACTGGGATCAGATTTAGTGTACTAAGGGCCCCTTTTACTATGCCGCGTAAGCGCCTACGCACGCCCAACGCGTGCTGAATTGGAGTTACCACCCAGTTACCGCACGGCCCTTGCGGTAATTTCAATTTTGGTGCGCGTCCGCTACTCCCGTCTGAAAAATATATTTTATTTTCTGGCGTGCGTAGCGGGCACGCTCCAAGTGGCATCTGACGCGCATAGGTCATTATCACCCAACTTCTTTACCGCTAGATCTATGGCTGCCGGTAAGGTCTCAGACCCAAAATGGACGCGCAACAATTTTGATTTTGCCGCACGTCCATTTTCAGCAAAACAAAAAAGAGGCATTTTTTGCAGGCGCGCTGAGAAATGCATTTGCGTGTTCCCAAACCCGTGCCATTTTTCAGCACGCCTTTGTAAAAGGACCTCTAAGGTAGGTACAAACAACAAAAGTATGACCATTCTCAAAATTTCAGTTGACATGAAATTGCCACTCCAATTTTCCCCATCCCCTCCTATTCTATCCAGAAGCTTCAGGAAACTAATTAGCTGCTGATTGACTGGAGGGAGAGGGTAATGACAACTAAGAAAAGCAGAAGGAGATATAAATGAGGCATAGACAAAGAAAGAAAGACATGCATATATGGAGCAAGGAAAAGAAGAACCCAGAAAAGCAGGAAGACACCTATGAACTAATGAGGACAAGGAAAGAAAGGCTCAGACAGACTTTAAAAGAGAAAGACATTTCTACGAATCTGAATTCAGTAAAATGACATGGAAAATATTACTAACATTTCCTATGTCATTTCAAGCAGAAAAGACAGATACAATTTGAGGATTTTATCTCTGTCAGAGGAAAATGAAAAGTTCACACTATTTCTGGCATTGCCCCAAAATGAAAAAAAAAAAAAAACAACAAACAAAACTATAAAAAATTTGGAACATTTCGGGGCCCTTTTACTAAGCCGCGTAAGTGTCTAAGCACGCCCAACGCGTGTCAAAATGGAGTTACTACCTGACTTCCGCGTGGCTCTTATGTTAATTTCATTTTTGGCGCGCGTCCGAAAAATATTTGTTATTTTCGGGAGCGTTTAACAGACGCACGCCGAGTGGCATTTGACGCGCATAGGTCATTACCGCCCGGATTCTTTACTGCTAGGTCAGTGGCTGGCGGTAAGGTCTCAGACCCAAAATGGACACGCGGCAATTTTGATTTTGCTGCACGTCCATTTTCGACAAAAAAAGTTATTTTTTACAGGCGCGCTAAAAAATGGATCGGCGCGTACCCAAAACCCACGCCTACACTACCGCAAGCCATTTTTCAGCGTGCCTTTGTAAAAGGACCTCTTATTTATTTTTAAAAATTCTAGCCCGCCTATATCCTAGGCAGGTTATAAGATTAAACACGCATGATAGAACAACACGCAAACATAAAAACAATCCATTGAGTTGCTGCTTCACTATTACTCCCAAATATTAAATCAACCATGTTCTTATACCGCTGACACCGTAGCAGTACCAACCATCTACCATACTGCTGTATTGGCCTGCCACGAAAATTGAACACATTACTTTACTCATCAACATTAAAAAATGCGTGAACAAATAGATGAGTTTTTAGCAAATGATATGGAAACTAAACAAAACAAATTTTGCAAGGGGTAGAATGAAGAAAAAGAAAAGTTATTGAGAGAGAGGCACATGTTAAATACTGAGTGGAGTGGAACGGGTAGACGTGAATCGCTTGTTTACTCTTTCCAAAAATATTAGGACTAGGGGGCACTTAATGAAGATACTAAGCAGTAAATTTAAAACAAACTGGAGAAAATATTTCTTCACTCAACGTGTAATTAAACTCTGGAATTTGTTGCCAGAGAATGTGATAAAAGTAGTTAGTTTAGCAGGGTTTAAAAAACGTTTGGCTAATTTCCTAAAAGAAAAGTCCAAAAGCCATTATTAAGATGGACCTGAGAAAATCCACTACTTTATACTACTTAGGATAAAATCTGTTTTTCTCTTTTTTTAGATCTTGCCAGGTACTTGTGACCTTTGTCCACTGTTGGAAACAGGATGCTGTGCGTGATGAACCTTTGGTCTGTCCCAGTGTGGCAATGCTTATGTTCTTATGAACTAAATGGATGCTCTGCAGTTTTGCTCCATAGCAATAGCCCTGAACAACTTTCAAAACCCAGCCAAGGCCCTTATGCTGGTTTTCGCTGCATGTTAAGGCCATTTTTACCACAGCAGTAAAAATGGTTAATTTTCCTTTTATTGCATTAATGGCCAAGCTCTAGTGTTAAACTACAAAAATAATAAGGAAAAGAATCAGAAATGTCTAACAACACAAATAAACAAATAAAGATTCTTTGTATATTAGATAAGAGTAGCCATACTGGGGCAGACCAATGGTCCATCTAGCCCAGTATCCTGTTTTGTAAACAGTGGCCAAGACAGGTCACAAGTACCTGGCAGAAACCCAAAAAAGCAAACAGGATGCTAGGAATTCTTAGGAAAGGGATGGTGAATAAGATCGAAAATACTATAATGCCTTTGTATCGCTCCATGGTGCTTCCATACTTTGAGTATTGCATTCAGTTCTGGTCACCATATCTCAAAAAAGACATAGCGGAATTAGAAAAGGTTCAAAGAAGAGCGACCAAAATGATAAAGGGGATGGAACTCCTCTCGCATGAGGAAAGGCTAAAGAGGTTAGGGCTGTTCAGTTTGGAAAAGAGACAAATGAGGGGAGAAATGATTGAGATCTACAAAATCCTGAGTGGTGTAGAACGAGTAGAAGTAAATCGATTTTTTACTCTTTCCAAAAGTACAAAGACTAGGGGACACTCAAGGAAGTTACATGGAAATACTTGTAAAACAAATAGGAGGAAATATTTTTTCACTCAACTAATAGTTAAGCTCTGGAACTCTTTGCCAGAGGATGTGGTAACAGTGGTTAGTTTATCTGGGTTTAAAAAAGGTTTAGACAAATTCCTGGAGGAAAAGTCCATAGTCTGCTATTGAGGCAGACATAGGAAGCAACTGATTGCCCTGAGATTTGTAGTATGGGGTGTTGCCTCGATTTGGGGTTTTTGCCAGGTACTTGTGGCCTGGCTTGGCTACTGTTTGGAAAACAGGATACTGGGCTGCTCGACTTAGAGGGAACGGTGTAGGATAGCCTGCTTCAAAGATCCCTTTTCCCTTATCAACCAAATGTCTGATGAGCCCCATCTCCCTGAGGTGCTTCCCTTTAAACCGCTATACCGCTGTAAACACACCAAAACTAAACCTTCCAATCTCAGAAACTCTAAAAATCCTTGGAGTCACTATCGACTGCCACCTAATACTCGAAACTCATGCAAACAACACAACCAAAAAGATGTTCTACTGCATGTGGAAACTGAAAAGAATAAGACCATTCTTCCCAAGATCCGTCTTTCGCAGCCTAGTGCAATCCCTCGTACTCAGCCATCTGGATTACTGCAACTCACTATACGCAGGTTGCAAAGAGCATATACTGAGGAAACTTCAAACAGGCCAAAACACAGCAGCCAGACTCATCTTCGGAAAACCAAAATATGAAAGTGCAAAACCCTTACGAGAGAAACTACACTGGCTTCCACTCAAGGAACGCGTCACTTTTAAGTATGCACATTAGTCCACAAAATCATTCACGGCGAAGCCCCAGCCTACATGTCTGAGTTAATAGACTTACCACCCAGAAACGCTAAAAGATCATCCCCAACTTTCCTCAACCTCCACTTCCCTAATTGCAAGGGCTTGAAATACACTACACGCGTCAACCTTTTCTCACATGAGCACGCAGTTTTGGAATACACTGCCGCGCAACTTAAGAATGATCTACGAGCAAGCCTCCTTCCGCAAATTATTGAAGACTCATCTTTTTGAAAAAATCGACGGAAAGAACCAACACACATAAAGTCCACACTCACTATTCATTAATGCATCAATACTTCCACAGACAGCAGAGATCCTGGATATTCATTGCTAGGCTGTTTCCCGTGCCAGGATTGAAAATCATGTTTATTTTTGGCCAGTTTAAACTTAACCGGTCAAGTCCATATTCAGCTCTGGCCATTGAAGTTTAAACCAGCCAAAGATACGCCTGTTATTTGGGTGGCCCAATTTGTCCACCAAACTTAGCCAGTGATGTGTTGAATATTCGCGGTTAGCTGGTTATATCACGTGATATAATTGGTTAACCACTAAGTGCTGACCCTGAATATTCAGTGGGAGATAACCAGCTATCCCCTGATGAATATTGGCAGATAGCCAATTCAGTGCTATTTAACCAGCCAGGAATGGCTATTGGGCCATAGGTACATAAGTAATGCCACACTGGGAAAAGACCAAGGGTCCATCGAGCCCAGCACCCTGTCCACGACAGCGGCCAATCCAGGACAAGGGCACCTGGCAAGCTTCCCAAACGTACAAACATTCTATACACGTTATTCCTGGAATTGTGGATTTTTCCCAAGTCCATTTAGTAGTGGTTTATGGACTTGTCCTTTAGAAAATTGTCTAAGCCCTTTTTAAACTCTGCCAAGCTAACCACCAGTTAAATAGTGCTGAATATCTGGGGGTTGATTTCACGTCCAGTCCTTGAGAGGTATCAACAGGTCAGGCTTTTATGGTACCCCTGGTGAATATGCATGAAAGAGGTAGTAGACTTGCAAATCTCTATAATGAATATTTATTAGAGATATCTTGAAAGCCTAACCTGTTGGTTAGCCCTTGGGACACATGGTGAGATTTATTTATTTATTTGTTGCACTTGTATCCCACATTTTCCCACCTATTTGCAGGCTCAATGTGGCTTACAGAGACCTGTTATGGCGTCACCATATCAGGGTACAAAAGATACAATTGATGTTACAGAGATATCAAGGAAAACAAGGGTCGTAGGTTAGATTTTTAAAATTGAAGCAAATAATACTACTAGTACTACTTAACACCTCTAAAGCGCTACTAGGGTTACGCAAGGACGTGAAAGGGGTGTGGTGTGGGCGGGGCAGGGGGCGTGGCATGAGTCCTCTTTTTCAGAGGACAAAATATGGTAACCCTAGGTGCAATAAATCAAATAGCTAGTACAAAATCTTAACGTGCAGGGCCCTTAAAGCACAGCCAAAACTATTCACGGCATCATACACAACTCATATGTCTTAAACTACTTTGTAACACGTCACTTTAATAGTATGGATCTTCAGAAATAGCAACACAAATGCTGCAGAATCAACTTATCTTAAGCAGCAGAGTGTAAATCGTCACTGATCCAGAAAGATTTTTCAAGGATTTTTGTTTGAATAGCATTGCAGCAAAAAATAATGCTACTTAGGTTCAAGCTTCATAAACAGCTGGAACCTCTGCTAGAAGCATAACATTAATGTCCATCTAAAAAAATGTCACAAAGCAAAATATACAACAGCAACTCACATTTAATTCTTCTCACTTCATACTCAACTTCAAAGAAGGGATGATTGGTTGAGGCAGCAAAACAGCTGATAGGGCAAACACAGCAACGATTGGCTGACACCAGACAGCCTCAGCTAATCAAATTAGCAAAAAGTTGAAGAACAGCAGTAATAGGTTGGAATAACAACAGCTGATTAGACAAACATGACAATGATTGGCTGAAACCAGACAGCCTCAGCCAATCAAGTAAGCGACCACCACTCCAGCTCAGCAGCATTCAGTCCTTTGGGCTGCACAGTTTGTAAGAGAAACATCCAAGGTTCTCTGTAATTTAGAGTTTGTTCAATATTCCCGCCTTCCCTCCCTAATGAACTTCATCAAGAATACGCCATTTGATATCAGTTAGTTGATGTTGACAGTCAAACCAATGTTTCGCTGGTATGGCTGAAAAATTATTTTTTATTTTTGTGGGATTTCTGTTCAGTTAATCATATTTTTCTAGGATGACTGGAAAGTCCGATGTATATCAATGAACAGGAGCATACAATCATATACACCACATTCTTAGAGTTACAGGTTAGTGTGTGCTCAAGATGTTATTCGTCTTGAGGTAGCAGGCCATACCCAATCAGCAACTTCCATAATCAAGGAGCACCACTGACACTGACCAAATTTAAAGTGCCTCAAATCTACAGAAGATATATTGGCATAGTCTAGACACTTATAGGACAATGCCTCACCAAGCGTACGACCACGGCAAAATGCACAAATTGGATGATCCTTAAAGCAATCATAAATTTGCAATACAGTCCAGTATTTACGGAGCAGATAAACAACAAAAGAACTGCCAGAATTGTATGGTAAAACAGCAACTAATCTGCCTTCTTCTGTAGTGGAATTGTATTGAAGTAGGAGATGCTTTTTAGTAGTTGGGTGCGAGCATTTGCATCAGCCTTTGGCAGGCGTAAATGCTCATGCTCAAATTTAGATGCAAAGGGGTAACTTCTATAAGTTGTGCCTAAAAATTAGGGCAGAAAATTTTACGTGCCGAGCGCTATTCTGTAAAGGATACACATCCTTTATGGAATAGCGCTTAGGGCATAAACCACGCTTAACTGTAGGCACCGACAATTATGCCTGCTAAAAACAGGTGTAAATACCTGTGCCTTAATTAGGCCCCCAAATTATATGAATTAGGATTTACCCACAGATCATTATAGACTACGATCCTCAAATATTGTGTCCAATTCTGGTCGCCGCATCTCAAAAAAGATATAAAGGAATTGGAGAAGGTGCAGAGAAGGGCGACAAAAATGATAAAAGGGATGGAATGACTTCCCTATGAGGAAAGGCTAAGACGGTTCGGGCTCTTCAGCTTGGAGAAAAGGCGGCTGAGGGGTGATATGATAAAAGTCTATAAGATAATAAGCGGCGTAGAGCGGACAGATGTGAAGCGTTTGTTTACACTTTCAAACAACAACAAAATCAGGGGACACAAGATGAAGCTAGAATATGGGAGAATTAAAACAAACAGGAGAAAGTTTTTCTTTACTCAGCGTGTAGTTAGACTCTGGAACTCATTGCTGGAGAATGTAGTGACAGCAGCTGGCCTTACAGAATTTAAAGGGGGTTTGGACAGATTCCTGAAGGAAAAATCCATTGAACATTATTTTTAAAAATTATTATTATTATTAATTTGGGGCGGGGGGGGGGGGGGGGGGGTTGCCGGGTTCTTGAAGCCTGGATTGGCCGCTGTCAGAGACAGGATACTGAGCTTGATGGACCCTTGGTCTTTTTCCAGTATGGCAGTGCTTAGGTGCTTATATCCATGCATTAATTCTAATGAAGGCCAATTAACACCAATAATCGGTTGTTAGAAGCTAAGTATTGGTGCTAATTGGCTTGTGTTGCACACGTAAATCGGCTACATGCACTGATTCGCGTCCGCAAATTTAGTCGCTGTTTATAGAGTCGAGGGTAAAATGTGCACCAAGCTTATATTCTGTAAAGGACACTCCACACAGAGCGTCCTTTATGGAATACTAGCTTACTACTACTACTACTTAACATTTCTAGAACGCTACTAGGGTTACGCAGCGCTGTACAATTTAACAAAGAGAGACAGTCCCTGCTCAAAGAGCATACAATCTAATACAATCTAATAGACAAGTGAACGGTCGGTCCGATAGGGGCAGTCAAATTGGGGCAGTCTGGATTCACTGAACGGTAAGGGTTAGGTGCCGAACGCAGCATTGAAGAGGTGGGCTTTAAGCAAAGACTTGAAGACGGGCAGGGAGGGGGCTTGGCGTAAGGGTTCAGGAAGGTTGTTCCAAGCATAGGGTGAGGCGAGGCAGCTTAGCGCTGATCATCCCGGTGCATAACTTTGGGCATCGTTTATTGAGCCTAACCCTATACCACCGTGTTTTAAATATATTCATGTTTGATCTATTCTTACCTTACACCGCCTTGAGTGAATTCCTTCAAAAAAACGGTAAATAAATCCTAATAAATAAATAATGATAAATAATATCCCTCTGGATATTATTACAGTGAAACCTCGGTTTTCGTTGACTTCGGATGTCGTCGGTTTCGGTTATCGTCGATTTCTTTCGCGAAATTTTCGCCTCGGATTTCGTCGGCGTGCCCACCAGCTAATCTTGCGTTCTCACGTGTCGTTCTTCTGGGGCGTTGTTTCCAGTTGTGGGATCACACTTCTGCTGGTTTTTGACCACATTTTCGTCGTTTTGCCATTTAAAAGAAAAATTGCTTGTTGCCTCGGGTTTTCGTCGGCTTCGGTTTTCGTCGATAATTTTCGGACGAGGTTTCACTGTATAGAGAACCTTTTCTGAATGAATCGACTATGTGCGTTTCTATAACTTAAATGTACTGCCATAGTAAAATAGATTTCTCCAGTCAAAAGCACTAGACCTTCACCTTGCAGCTTTCTGCCACCAGAGCTCCAGTCCTTTTTTTCTATACATGACTGCGGTCTTCTCCTCATAACCATTTACCCACTTTTTCTTCCCATTAAAGTTTCCAACTGTACCCCACACCTGCTTCTCAAACTTCCTATCCTTCCTTATTCTGTTCCATAAGTACATAAGTTATTGCCATAGTGGGACAGACTGAAGGGTCCATTAAGTCCAGCATCCTGTTTCCAACAGTGACCAATCCGGGCAAGATCCCAAAACAGGACAATACATTTTATGCTGTTTATCCTAGAAATAAGCAGTGGATTTTCCACGTCCATTTTAATAATGGGTTATGGACGTTTCTTTTAGGAAGCTATACAAACCTTTTTTAAACCTCATTAAGCTAACTGCTCTTACTGCATTCTCTGGCAATGAATTCCAGAGTTTAATTACGCATAGAGTGAAGAAATATTTTCTCTGATGCGTTTTAATTTTACTACTTCATAGCTTCATTGCGCGCCCCCTAGTCCTAGTATTTTTGGAAAGAGTAAACAAGCGATTCACGTCTACCCGTTCCACTCCACTCATTATTTTATAGACCTCTATCATATCTCCCCTCAGCCGTCTTTTCTCCAAGCTGAAGAGCCCTAGCTGCTTTAGCCTTTCCTCATAGGGAAGTCATCCCATCCCCTTTATCATTTTCATCACCCTTCTCTGTACCTTTTCTAATTCCACTATATCTTTTTTCAGATGCGATGACCAGAATTGCACACAATATTCAAGGTGCGATCGCACCATGAAGCGATACAAAGGGATTATAATGCTCTTGTTTTTGTTTTTCGTACCTTTCCTAATGATTTCTAGTAGCCTAGTGGTTAGTGCAGTAGACTTTGATCCTGGGGAACTGAGTTTGATTCCCACTGCAGCTCCTTGCGACTCTGGGCAAGTCACTTAACCTTCCATTGCCCCTGGTACAAAATAAGTACCTGAATATATGTAAACCGATTTGAATGTAGTTACAAAAACCTCAGAAAGGCTGTATATCAAGTCCCATTTCCCTTTCCATTTCTTAGCTGTCGCCACATACTGAGCAGGGGGTTGTCTTACCACTTGCTCCCTTGCTTGCTTTTGGAAACAACTGTGCAGGGGAGCCAGTAGGAGGAGAATAAAGGCCAAGCAGATGGTCAAAGTTGATGTACCTGAGAAATGGCCAGAGAAGAGAAGGTGCAAAAATAGACTGGAGGGTCCAGGGCAGTCAAGAACTGAGGTTAGAACGGACTTTTGGGACTCTTTTACTAAAGGGTTGCCACGTGGCAGCCTGGAACTAACACCGGCCCAACGCAGCCGCCGGAGGTAGTTACGCCTCCAGCGTGCACCATTTCCGGTGCTGCTGGATTAAAAAAAAAAAACAGGGTAGCACAGGTGGCGGTAAGTGCTCCTCCCCCGCACGGCCATGCGGTACGTGCAAGCTTACCACTTGGCTATGTATTTTTTTCAAGCTTTTTACCTGCTGCAGTAAAACGTGCCCTGACGTGCTACAAAAACGGACGCTGCTGCTACCACAGGGTTCTTTTTACAGCCCCTCTGAAAGATTGTGATTTTCCATGAACACTTATTTATTTGTTGTTATTTTTTGCATTTTGGTTGTTTAATTGTGTTTTTTGGTTCCAGCCTAAAATCAGAATTCCTAGTTAGAATACAGAGTTTAAATATGTTGATGTACTTCAGCCACACATTAATACTTAATGCACCCAAAATTTAAATCTCTGAAGGAGGTTTGAGGGAGGGGTTTACATTAATTGTTTTGATTGTGTTTTTGTGACTGGCAGAGCTAATTGCCTTTTCTTTGTTATGCTGGTGATAAAAGTTTAGCTCTACTCAATCAAACGCAGAACACTCAACCCCCTTTTTTTTTTACCTGCTGAAAGCATTTTAGAAACTGTCGTGTTTCGTACTTCCATTATAATTAAATGTATCTGTTTGCAAAGTAGTTTTGCAGAGAAGGTGTCAGTCTTAGATATTTATAATGGAAATGATTTATAACAAGACCAATAATGCGAATGTCTAATTATTAGCTTGTTGTAATTATTCATGCACTTACAGTAATCAGTTTAACATTTTTATTAGCAGGGGGTTGGCAATTAAGCATTTGAACATACTAGAATTCAACAGTGACACCACAGCAACATCGAGAACTGTTTAATTCAGTTTCTGAATGCATCTTCAGAAATACCCCTGATTAAAGATGTTTGGTCACTTTCAGTTTAAATGTGGTTGTCATTAAAATAGATTAGCTTCCGGGTCTGGATGGAATGAGTAACTATCCTATATAATAAAACTCACCCTCAACGTTCTGAGGACACTGACGTCAGTGTCACTTCCTGCGGGCACTTCCTTCGGGTTCGAAAGGTTCGTGGTGGTGAAGCCACCGAAATCACTGTGTCTGGGCCCCGCCCTCGCGTCAAACATTATGACATCGAGGGCGGAGCAATGGCGTCAAAGATCGAGGGCGGAGCAATGGCGTCAGTGGATGAAGGTGGCGTGCGTTGACAAGGTGCGGGGCAATGGCGGTGAGTGGCTTCACAACGCCGAAGGGGTGGGTAGGGAGGGGGGGGTTCGGCAGGAAAACCTTGCTAGCGCCCGTTTCATTTGCTCCAGAAACGGGCATGTTTTCCTAGTTTCCTAATAAAGGGCAAATTTAACAACCAGTTCAAAAGGGTTTCCTATTGAACCTGTGCCATCATCCCCATTACCAAGAACTCAAAGGAGGTAATTCTAAAATGAAGCATCATTTAAATATTGTAAGGAGTTGCAGAGAAGACGGCCTCAAGGAAAGCGAGAGCAGCCCCGGAGGGAGATTAAAAGACATTTGCAAAAGCGCCCTCTAGTGGCCAAGAGACCGATTAGAATAAGGGATAAGCCTAGGAACCACGATTCCCACAATGCATCTGACCCAATACAGGACTCACAAGAAGTGGAGGGGGAGGAGCAGGATTGGGAGATGGATTCTAATCAGGGTGATGAGGAGCAGCTGGAGGAGCCCTGTGAGGAGATAGATGAGATGGAATGGGATAAAAGGGAGGCTATAGAGGAGACAGGTTCTCTTCCTACCTCTCCCTCTGCACCTTTAGTGTTCACTCTGGTGGATCCTCTTCTACTTCTATCCCTCTGCCTGTCGGCGTACCTCAGGGTTCTGTTCTTGGTCCCCTCCTCTTTTCTATCTACACTTCTTCCCTTGGTTCATTAATCTCATCCCATGGCTTTTCCTACCATCTCTATGCTGATGACTCCCAAATCTACCTTTCTACCCCTGATATCTCATCTTGCATCCAAACCAAAGTTTCAGCGTGCTTGTCTGACATTGCTGCCTGGATGTCTCAACGCCACCTGAAATTAAATATGACCAAAACCGAGCTTCTCATTTTCCCCCCCAAACCCACCTCCCCGCTCCCCCCGTTTTCTATTTCTGTTGATGGCTCTCTCATTCTCCCTGTCTCCTCAGCTCGAAACCTTGGGGTCATCTTTGACTCTTCTCTCTCCTTCTCTGCTCATATCCAGCAGACCGCCAAGACCTGTCGTTTCTTTCTTTACAACATCCGTAAAATCCGCCCCTTTCTTTCCGAGCACTCTACCAAAACCCTCATCCACACCCTTGTCACCTCTCGTTTAGACTACTGCAATCTGCTTCTTGCTGGCCTCCCACTTAGTCACCTCTCCCCTCTCCAATCGGTTCAAAACTCTGCTGCCCGTCTCATCTTCCGCCAGGGTCGCTTTACTCATACTACCCCTCTCCTCAAGACCCTTCACTGGCTCCCTATCCGTTTTCGCATCCTGTTCAAATTTCTTCTACTAACCTATAAATGTACTCACTCTGCTGCTCCCCAGTATCTCTCCACACTCGTCCTTCCCTACACCCCTTCCCGTGCACTCCGCTCCATGGATAAATCCTTCTTATCTGTTCCCTTCTCCACTACTGCCAACTCCAGACTTCGTGCCTTCTGTCTCGCTGCACCCTACGCCTGGAATAAACTTCCTGAGCCCCTACGTCTTGCCCCATCCTTGGCCACCTTTAAATCTAGACTGAAAGCCCACCTCTTTAACATTGCTTTTGACTCGTAACCACTTGTAACCACTCGCCTCCACCTACCCTCCTCTCCTCCTTCCTGTACACATTAATTGATTTGATTTGCTTACTTTATTTATTTTTTGTCTATTAGATTGTAAGCTCTTTGAGCAGGGACTGTCTTTCTTCTATGTTTGTGCAGCGCTGCGTACGCCTTGTAGTGCTATAGAAATGCTAAATAGTAGTAGTAGTACAGGAGAGTGAGGAGGAGAGTATGGAGGTGGCTGCATTCACACAGACTGCTGGTGCTAAGGTGAGGGGTTTCCTGGCCAAGGTATTTCCTCAACTGTCTGGGATAGGAAAGACAGAATTGATGCAGCTGGGAAGAAACCTGTGGCAGCAAGCAATTCAAAAGTTTAAGGGTACTAGAAGCTAAATACTGTGTGTTGTAAGGAACTGATGATTAACAGGCTGATCAGTGACCAACTCGGAAGCAGGGGCGTAGCCACGGGTGGGCCTGGACGGGCCCAGGCCCAGTCACTTTCCCTCCAGGCCCGCCCATCCACATCCTTGCTCGCTGACGCTGTCGCTGCCTTTTGTCCCGCGGCTCCGCCAGGTACGGCCGTCCGGGAGGCAGCGTTCAGCGTAGCCTGCCTGTCTGTCCTTAATTCTTCTCCCCAGGCTCCGCTTCGCTGCATCGCCCCATCGCTCCCTGCATTCTTCTCGCCTGTCACGCAGCGCTGCCATTCACACAGGCAGCTGCGCTCCCCCCTACCGCGTCCATCCGGTCCTAACAGGAAGTGCATCAGAGAGGACCGGACAGACGCAGCAAAGGGGAGCGCAGCTGCCTGTGTGAATGGCAGCGCTGCATGACAGGCGAGTAGAAGAATGCAGGGAGCGATGCAGCGATGCAGCGAAGCGGAGCCTGGGGAGGAAGAATTAAGTGCAGGCAGGATTTGCACATGTGCAAAAATTGAGCACGCGCAGGATGGAGCCAGTGGCTGACAGCTGTGGCTCGCGGACACTGCCACTGGCCACCCAACTACTACTACTACTACTACTACTTAACATTTCTAGAGCGCTACTAGGGTTACGCAGCGCTGAGGTAAGGTTCTTCGGCAGGGAGGAAGTCTTAAGCTGGCGGGGCTTGAGGATCCCTGCTAGCACAGGTATTTTGTTTACTTTGGAGGGGGGGGCACAGGTAGGGTTACCATTTTTGTCCTCATAAAAAGAGGACACTTGCCCCGCCCCTTTCACGCCCCTGCCCCGCCCCTTTCACGCCCCCATGTCCCACCCCTTTCACACACTCGCCCCGCCCCTGACACATATTCCCCTCCCCCGGTCACCCCCCTCCTCCCCCCATCACCTTCCCTCCCCCGTCATCTCCAAGAAGTATCACTTCTTTACTGGGTAACTTGGCAGCTTTGCAGTAACGGTGTTATTTTAGCAACAAAAAGGTGTCTTTTAATTTTCGTTTCTATGTTTTATTGCTGTTGATTACTGACGTTACCAACACCCCACAGACAGTTCACCCTAACCCCGGAGCTCTCACACTGCCTGCCTCTCTGAAGCGTTTTAGAATGCACTGCTGCAGCCTAAAAGCGTCCAAAGTCCGGGAGTCGGACCCGCTAGCGTCGCGACGACTACACAAACTTTACAGTGGCCGGCCAATCACACGACAGCTCCCGCCTTCCTCTCCTCTGATTGGACGCAATATTCAAGGCCACCAATAGGAGCAGCTTCTCCAAGGTCCTGGGGGAATCATTGTAGGCTGTAGCTAAGTGTCACTTTGGCGACGTGGGCTGTTGGAGCGCAAGGCCTGCGCAGGCTCCTACTTGATGTTAGCGGCGTTCTCTACGACAGCAGTGGGGAGGACGGACTGGGGAGCGCTATTGCCGGTCTGTGCAGGCTGTGCATGCCCTCCCGCACACACGTTTGTCCAGAAATCCGGACAAACGTGCGTGCGGCCAAAACCCGCCGGACGCCCCGGACATGCCCTCAAAAAGAGGACATGTCCGGGGAAATCCGGATGAATGGTAACCCTAGGCACAGGTAGGGGGAGGAGTGGAGATGACATTTTTGGCCCACCCACTTTGGCCTTGGGCCCACCCTAAACCGGCTGTCTGGCTACGCCATTGTTCGGAAGAAGAGAAAGATGGTGTTAGAGAACATTGGACTATTCCGCAAACTGAGAGGAAAAGCTCTGCCTGGCCTTGTGAACGTGGAAATTGTCAAAGAGTTGATGATGGTACAGTTTATCGTGCTGCCGAAGTTACTACAACTGAATGGATGTGAATAAAAGTGAACCCTTTATTACGAGACTGTTGGAGTTTCTGTCCGTTTGTTGGGGTTATCACTGAATGGTGAGCTATCTGAACAGTCGCTCACGGAAGCAGTGGCCGGAGGGGCAGAGAACTGGAATTAACTGGTGCTGCGAGGGAGGAAGGCCAGTACTGAAGCAGCTCAGCTAAGCAGGGTTGACCTGGGCTGAAGAGCGGAGGGGGGGACCTGTTGACAATATGTAAAAAAGGTCATTTGTGCATATGGGCATACATGTGTTGGTCGCAATTTTAGAAAAGCTGCTACTCACACATTTATATCCTTAGCACATACAGATTCAAAGGGGGCATGATGTATTTTTCGTGTGGAAGTGGTGTATCCCTCTACTACTGGGTTCTTTTAATCCCATAGTAGAGGAGTGTGGTAGCCGTGTTAGTCCACTCTTAAGGTTATCAATAGAAATCAAACAAAATAAAACATGGAAAAGAAAATAAGATGATACCTTTTTTATTGGACATAACAATACATTTCTTGATTAGCTTTCGAATTGCCCTTCTTCATCAGATCGGAAATAAGCAAATGTGCTAGCTGACAGTGTATATAAGTGAAAACATTCAAGCATTACTATGACAGGGTGGGAGGTTGGGGGTGGGTCGGAGGTATGCATGGGGACATCAAAGCATATCATTGATATTCTAACAGGATGGGTGTGGATAGGTGAGGGGTGGGGTGATCAACAGAGACATACAGCTTTATGGTTTATAATGGGCTAGGAACCCCAGATCCTTGTTAAGTCCTTTCTGTTGGGTGTTAAAATATTCAATATTCACCTATCCACACTCATCCTGTTAGAATATCAATGATATGCTTTGATGTCCCCATGCATACCTCCTACCCACCCCCATCCCCCCACCCTGTCAGACTGTCATAGTAATGCTTGAATGTTTTCACTTATATACACTGTCAGCTAGCACATTTGCTTATTTCCGATCTGACGAAGAAGGGCAACCTTCGAAAGCTAATCAAGAAATGTATTAAGTTATGTCCAATAAAAAAGGTATCATCTTATTTTCTTTCCCATGTTTTATTTTGTTTGATTTCTATAGATTCTACATGGAATGTTGCTATTCCACTAGCAACATTCCATGTAGAAGTCGGCCCTTGCGGATCACCAACGTGGCCGCGCAGGCTTCTGCTTCTGTGAGTCTGACGTCCTGCACGTACGTGCAGGACGTCAGACTCACAGAAACAGAAGCCTGCGCAGCCTTCTACATGGAATGTTGCTAGTGGAATAGCAACATTCCATGTAGAATCTCCAATAGTAGCAACATTCCATGTAGAATCTCCAATAGTATCTATTTTACTGTCATAGTAATGCTTGAATGTTTTCACTTATATACACTGTCAGCTAGCACATTTGCTTATTTCCGATCTGAGGAAGAAGGGCAACCTTCGAAAGCTAATCAAGAAATGTATTAAGTTATGTCCAATAAAAAAGGTATCATCTTATTTTCTTTTCCATGTTTTATTTTGTTTGATTTCTATTTTTAATCCCATGAAACTTCAGTGCATTGTTACATAGATTTTGACCTAGAAATATAAAATAAGAAATTATATAACTTTGTCCTTGCAATGTACTCCATTTACTACTTTCTGATTTTCACATTTAGATGTGCTCAGGGCCCATGAGGAGGCATCTTCTTGCTCGGTGGACTGGCTTTGTATGTTGCTCTGTTCAGTTTGTTCAATAAAGATATATTAAAAGAAGAAAAACAGATATTTTCAGTGTAGCCTTTGAGCAATAGATCCAGGTTCTCCATGAAATTTTAGGAACACCTAGGGTTACCATATGTCCGGATTTACCCGGACATGTCCTCTTTTTGAGGGCATGTCCGGGCAACCGGACGGGTTTTGCCAATCTGCCCATTTGTCCGGATTTCTGGACAAACGGGCAGGCTGGTGGGCGGGCCTTTGCAAGAGGTTCTTCTGTATATTTATGCCATGGTGGTGTTGAAATGTCTCTGTCATATCTTCTCTCACTCCCTTTTCTTCCAAAATACACATAAGAACATAACATAAGAACAGACGAGTAGCCATACTGGGTCAGATCAATGATCCATCTAGCCCAGTATCCTGTTTCCAGCGGAAAACATATCGTATTTATTGTTGGTTTAATCATGACTTGATAATGAGTGTGACTGTTGGGCAGACTGGATGTTCCATTCAGGTCTATCTGCCATCATTTACTATGTTACTATCAGGCTTATTTTCAAAAGAGAAGGACGCCCAACTTTCGACACAAATCGGAAGATGGGCGTCCTTCTCACAGGGTCATCCAAATTGGTATAATCGAAAGCCGATTTTGAACATCCCCAACTGCTTTCTGTCACAGGGACGGCCAAAGTTCACAGGGGCATGTCGGAAGCATAGCGAAGGCGGACATGCCTAGCACTTGGATGTCCTTGACCCATAATGGAAAACAAAAGGGTGTCCCTGATGAACACTTGGATGACTTTACCTGGTCCTGTTTTTCTTATGACCAAGCCACAAAAAGGTGCCCGAACTGACCAGGTGACCACCGAAGAGAATAGGGGATGACTTCCCCTTACTCCCCCAGTGATCACTAACCTCCTCCCATCCTCAAAAAAACATCTTTCAAAATATTTTTTGCCTGCCTCAGATGTCATACTCAGGTCTATCACAGCAGTATGCAGGTACCTGGAGCAGTTTTAGTGGGTGCAGTGCACTTCAGGCAGGCGGACCCAGGCCCATCCCCCCCTACCTGTTACACTTGTGGTGATAAATGTGAGCTCTCCAAAACCCACCAGAAACCCACTGTACCCACATCTAGGTTAGGTGCCCCCTTCAGCCATAAGGGCTATGGTGGTGGTGTACAGTTGTGGGTAGTGGGTTTTGGGGGGGGGGGTTGGGGGGCTCAGCACCCAAGGTAAGGGAGCTATGTACCTGAGAGCAATTTCTGAAGTGCCCCCTAGGGTGCCCGGTTGGTGTCCTGGCATGCCAGGGGGACCAGTGCACTGCAAATTCTGGCTCCTCCCATGACCAAAGGGCTTGCATTTGGTCGTTTCTGAGATGGATGCCCTTGGTTTCCATTATTGCCGAAAATCAGAAACAACCAAATTTAGGGACCACCATCTCTAAGGATGACCTAAATGTCAAGATTTTGACGTCCCTGACCGTATTATCGAGACGAAAGATGGGCGTCCATCTTGTTTCGATAATACAGGTTTCCCTGCCCCTCCGGGACGTTTTGCGAGGCCGTCCTCAATAAAACATGGGCGTCCCTTTCGATTATGCCCCTCCACGTAGAAAAAACAACATAATGATAAAATTACAGTGCACCTGGGACAACATGATCCCCCTCCACCACCACCACCACCACCACCATTCCCTACCTTAAAACACCATTGCCTCTAATCTACACCCTTTACTCCCACCCTTTCAAAACTGCCGAATTGTCCCAGAAACTCAGCTAAAGAAGAGCTGTTCCAACTAGCCTTAATAACCAGTGTTGCCACTTAATTATTATTATTATTTGTTACATTTGTATCCCACATTTTCCCACCTTTTTGCAGGCTCAATGTGGTTTACATATAACCGTTAACGGTGTTAGCCGATTCCGGTCTGAACAAATACATAGTATGAATGAATACAAAGTGAGGTACATGTATGGTAGGTACAATTGGGGGGGGGGGGGGGAACTTAGGGAGGGCAAGGGGGAAGAAGAGTCCAGTAATGTCCGCTATGGTCTTTGGTTACTTTGTGTTGTAGGTGTCCAGGTATTTTTATTGGGTCGGTGATATTCATTATGTGGTCAATGAGCCCTGATTGGTGCCTTCACTACTGTTCGTTGCTTTACACTCAGTGAAGGGACCAACCAGTGCCCGAGTGCACTTCTGCAGGTCACTCCGCACGTCCCACTCCCTTCTCGCTTTATCCGGGAAGAGGTTTGTTCAGGCTCATGGGGCCTGAATAGGGACGAGTTTGCAATCACGGGAATTGTGAGAGAAGCACAATGGCCCAATTCAAGTGACCTTCACTTCTGCCTTACTTATAACCCTCATTCACCTAGCTCAATGCAGCTAAACAAAGCTAGAAATACTCAGCTGCAGGATCCATTGCTTCGTGCCGTCTTATTCATTCTGTTGTCGTTCCTTGATACGTCTAATTACATTCCTGTGAAAAGGAGTAAAGAAGTACCAACTTAATGAGACGCATTATTATCATTACGTTTAAAGTGATAGTATCCAGCTGCTTTTCAGTCACTTTATTTACAATTTTCGACACCTTCGCAGAGCAGGTGCTCAGTGAATGCTGCGGAAGACTCTACGGTAAGGAGCAAGATAGTGGAGTATTTTGTATAGTTGCGTATTATGGCATATAAAGGTTGTTAAATTGAAAATCAGGGGCAGTTTCCAAAACATAAAAACATCTAATAATTATAAACTTTAGGAAACTGACATCACTACAAGCTATTATAAATGTATATAAATATAAATAGGAGGAAAAACCTCAAGAAGCACCTTTCTTCGTTAAATGTGGCGAATGAAAGGGCTAGGGCTTCTTCATCATTGGAAAAAACCTCCTAAATTTCAAAACCTTATTTCTATAATTATGAATGTTTTGACAAATATCTCTGAAAAACTCGAGAAGGAACTTAACTTCTCTCGGGCTCCTCCATAGTTAAAACCGTGGTTGACGTAAGCCTCCGTTTCGCCAGAGCTGCTTCAAAACCTCTGGTCTACTATTATTCCGTTCAGACTGCCTCATGTGTCCGTCGGCAGTCTGAGCGGAGGCTTACGTCAACCACGGTTTTAACTACGGAGGAGCCCGAGAGAAGTTAAGTTCCTTCTCGAGTTTTTCAGAGATATTTGTCAAAACATTCATCAAACATATAAATGGCGAGTGACTGACTCACTCGCAAATGTGCAGTAGAGACTTCCCTCTCTGTCCCGCCCCCGCGTCAATACGTGATGATGGGGGGGCGGGACAGAGAGGGAAACTGCGCCGCCGAGGTTGCTACCGCTCCCCCCCCCCACTCGGAGTTGCCGCCGCCACCCCTCCACCCAGCCCGGGCCCTCTCTTCCCTTCTGAACTTACACATCCATTCGCCGAACGCAGCAACGCACATCAGCTGAGCTGCAGTGAGCCCTTCCTTCTTTGCCTGTGGCCCCGCCCTCCTGTGACGTAACGTCAGCGAGGGCGGGACACACACAGGCAGAGAAGGAAGGGGCAGCTCAGCTGATGTGCGTTGCTGCGTTCGGCGAATGGATGTGTAAGTTCAGAAGTGAAGAGAGGGCCCAGGCCAGGTGGAGGGGTGGCGGCGGCGACTTCGAGGGGGGGGAGCGGTGGCGACTTCGCGGGGGGGAGGGAAGCGGTGGTGACCGCGGGGGGAGGAAAACCTCAATACCAGCCCGTTTTTACGGGCTCAACGGCTAGTAATTATAGAAATAAGGTTTTGAAATTTAGGAGGTTTTTTCCAATGATGAAGAAGCCCTAGCCCTTTCATTCGCCACATTTAACGAAGAAAGGTGCTTCGTGAGGTTTTTCCTCCTATTTATATTTATATACATTTATAATAGCTTGCAGTGATGTCAGTTTCCTAAAGTTTATAATTATTAGCTATAAAGGTTGTTGACACGATGTTCTGCATTTTGGTGTGGCTTTTATAACAAGGAATTAGTGTGGACATTTCACAACCACTCAACAGTTTTAGTTGAACTCACTGTCTTCTCCTACGCCTGTGGACAAAGCACAGCCCAAGGGTTATATTTGGTTCATGGGACGCTTTTGGCATGCGTAGGTCATTACCTCCCGGTTCCCGCGTGAGACTTTACTGCTTGAGCGACGGCTGGCGGTAAGGTCTCAGACCCCAAATGGAAGCGCGCCGATTTTGATTTTGCCGCACGTCCATTTTCGGCAAAAATATTTGTAAAAAGGGCTTTTTTTTTAACAGGTGCGCTGGAAAATGGCTTGGTGCACGCTCAAAACCCATGCCTGCACTACCGCAAGCCATTTTTCAGTGCACCTTGTCACTTCGATACCAGTCGACACCTCGAGGGGTTGCCCCCTCCTTGCTCCGCTCCGGGAACCACCTCCGCACCGCAAGTATTCCTCCTAGTTGTTATTCAAACACAGATCATACTTCCTCTGCTAGGTTCACTCTAGCCAGCCGTGAGCCCATTAGTTTCAGGACCGGCTGGCCACTCCAAAAGAATACGGCTCTTTGTGTATCCCCAAGAAACAGTTCCGTCCGCCAGGACTTCCCCCCCCCCTTCCTGGTGACCCGCCCGGGTTCTGCAGGTCCGGAGTTCTTTTCCTCAGGATGAGGCCGTCATCTACTTTTGAGCAGACCAAGCATTCACAGTTTTAGGCCAGCAACCGAGCCTATCTGCTCCTTGGCTTCTCTCCAGCCAGGCTACCAAGCAAAAATGCCTCCAGACTGGTCCTGTTCCTGGCACAGGCACCTTCAGTTCATTTCTCAACCCACTCCAGAGTTCTAAAACAAAGTTCAGCTTTCAAGTTCAAATGCTATCCAGTTCCCAACTTTCTCACTGCTGTATGAATTCCCCTAGGTTTAGCAATTTCTTCTCAGCTAAATCTAGAGACCCACCTCCCTCATTTGTCAGCCCTCACTCCTGACAACCTCCCGCTCAGGTCTAGAACTCATACAGTGTGTTTTTCCAGGACTTACGTTCCTTCAGTCCCCTCTGGCCACGAGCAAAAGCTGAGGTATCCATCTCCTCTTGCCCCCCCCCCCCTTCTTCTCCCACTTGCCAGTCCATATGCTCGGTCCCTCCCTCCCCCAGCAGGTGTTCCTCATTCCCTTCCTCAGACCTCATTTCCCAATCAGCCTCCTCCCCCTGGCTTCTCTGCGAAGGAAAGTCCTCCCCCTCCTGTTTCCTTCTCAACTCAAGCTCCTGGGACTTGTAGTTTCCCCTCTCCCCCCTCCCTCGGCCCTGCTCGGCCTTCTGGGATCGGTAGTTTCTGTAGTCCCCCTCTTTCCCCTTTTCCTCCCTACATGGAAGAAGGGCACCTTTTCTCCCCTGCCGCTTCTGCTTATCAACCCATTCCTCACAACCTTAGTAAAAGGACCCCCCCCCCCAAAAAAAAAAAAAGAGTAAACCAGACTTTATGCTGCTTATCCTAGAAAAATGTAGTTAATTTTCCCCATGGTCATCTTAATAATGGCTTATGGACTTTTCTCTTAGGAAATTATCCAGACCTTTTTTTTTTTTTTAAATGCTCAGCAGATCTTGTAACGACCACAAACTGGTGTATACAATAATAAATAAATACATTATCAAATATAGGACTGAATAATATGAAGGAAAAAGCCCCAGAAAATTAAGGTAGCACCATAGTCTCTAATGTTCCAACATTTCAATCATGGGCAAAAATAAACACTTTCCAAAATTTATAAACACACACACACAAAAAAAAATCAAGAACATCAATACGGGGGTAGTAAACAGGTTTCTTGCCAAAATCAATAACCTTGAAAACTTATCTGTGGCTGAAAGTGAACAAAGTTCTTGCCTGAATCAATGCCATTGATTCTTACACTTACAATTCACCATGCTGTCTCCACAGGTACAGAGCCAAAGCAACGCTGGTGGGGTAGATTGTTCTGGTCCAGCGGTTGTGCACTCGACCAGCCTCAACCCTCTTGCCTCGTTTTCCTAGGTTTTCCAGCTAAACTTTCAGCACACCCCGGTTCTTTTCACTCTACCGACAACTTTAATAACAGAACCCGAGGAAATGTTGGCAGCCTCTGTCTACGTTCATTTTCTTTTCCTCCCTCCGGCTATATTAATCCTTGAAAGACGCGGTGGCAGTAAACCATTTCGAACATGTGCAGCTCTAACACATAAAACAGAAATGCATGTCATGTTTAGTAAGAGAAACTAATTGGCCTTGTCCTCAGCATTTTATTTAGCAATACATATTGAGAGAATACGCAGCAAATGTGTCTACTTTGTTTTCCAGTTTTAAATGCCCTTGAATGCTAGGTAAAGTAGTGTAAAATAAATCTCTGCTATTGAATTTCATGGCCCTATAAAAATGTAATCTGATGGCAGAGCAGCAGCTTGCAAATTCATATTTTCAAGTCTCGATAAACTCCGGGGAGTGCTACATTAAATTGCCAGACACTGATTTTTATTATTATCGGATTTTGTTCTGTCCTTTAGCAGGGCCGACGCAAGAGGCAGCCAGATTTTTTTTTTTTATAAGTTGACACAGAGAGGTTTACAGTTGTGTTTTTTTGTCAGAAAGTGCTTATGTAATTTACCTGGAATTGTCAAGCAGATTCTTGGAAGGATTTTAACGAGCAAGTACAGGTACAGTACATGCAGGATTCTTAATGTACGTGACAAAGAATGACGGGGTCCTTTTACTAAGGTGCGCTGAAAAATGGCCTGCGCTAGCGTCAGTGGATGCGCACAGATCTATTTTTTTCAGCGCACCTGTAAAAAAAAAGCCTTTTTAAAATTTCGGCCCAAAATGGAAGCTGCGGCAAAATGAAAAATCGACGCATGTCCATTTTCGGTCTGAGACCTTACCACAATGGGTAAAAGCTCCCCCCCCCAAAAAAAACGCTCACGTGGTAAGATAACCCTTACCACGTGGCCGTGCGGTGGGGAGCACTTACCAGCAGCCATTGAGGTGGCGGTAAGGGCTCCTGCGTTAACCTGGCAGTAACCGGGCAGTGCGTGGCAATGCCTGATTACTGCCGGGTTGGTGCCGTGCTAGGGAAAAAAATTCCTGGAGCACCTGAAATGGCAAGCGTGCTCCAGTGGGATCTACTGCCAGTGGCCGTGTCAGGTTGGCGGTAGTTCCATTTTAGCGTGCGGTAAGCCCACATAGGTCTTTGAAACTACGCCTCAAAATCTTATTATTTTTTGTAGCTCTGGTGGAGGTACAGGTACGGAGGGGGACCTTTAACTAAAGCGCAGTAAGTTTTTGCACCTATCACACCTTAACTGCAAAAATTAAGATGTGGTAAATGCCAAGCCGGTGCAATAAATACAGGAGGCATGCCCAGCATCTGCTGTGCATTTACTAAACAGGCAAATGCTTGCCACACCGGCAAACCACCGTACCTGAACTGGAACATAATTTGTTATTTGTTGCATTTGTATCCCACATTTTCCCACCTATTTGTAGGCTCAATGTGGCTTGCATAGTACCGGAGAGGCGCTTGCAGACTCCGGTGTAAACAAATACAAAGTGATGTTGTGGTAAGATAAAGTTCATGTGGCACAGCCACACTAGGGAATCGTACAACGGAAGAGTTGTGTTATGTCCATTACGTTCTTTAGTTTTGTTGTGTTGCAGAGATCAGGCATTTATGTTGGATCGATAGGGTATGCCTTTTTTAACAGGCTAGTTTTTAGTTTTTTCTGGAAGTTTAGGTGGTCGTACGTAGTTTTCAAGGCTTTTGGTAATGCGTTCCACAGTTGTGTGCTTATGTAGAAGAAACTGGACGCGTAAGTTGATTTGTATTTGAGTCCTTTCCAGCTTGGGTAGTGCAGATTTAGGTACGTTCGTGTCCATTCGGATGTGTTTCTAGTTGGTAGGTCGATCAGGTCTGTCATGTATCCCGGGGCTTCACCGTAGATAATTTTGTGAACCAGGGTGCAGATTTTGAAAGCAATGCGTTCTTTGATTGGGAGCCAGTGTAGTTTTTCGCGGAGGGGTTTTGCGCTTTCAAATCGTGTTTTTCCAAAGATAAGTCTAGCTGCCATGTTTTGAGCTGTCTGAAGTCTCTTTAATGTTTGTTCTTTGCATCCCGCATAAGGGAAGTACGCCCATGCTACCCGACAGTGCATATAGGGGCCCTTTTAAAAAGCGTCGGTAAGTCGGTAATGTCCCACTCCTCTTTTACTTTCTCTTTAACCTTCGGTTCCCAGACTCAAAACACTACAGTGTCTTCATCTACTACAAAAAGTGTTCTATCTACTTCGTAGTGACCTCAGCTGTGCTCATTGCCAGCAATGTTTTTTTGGCAATGGATCAAGCACACAATTCTTAATTGGCTCACTTTTAATGCCACTTTTATTTATTTTATATTATGAATAACTTATTTTTATATTTTTATATATTGTTTCAAATACTCATCTTAATGAGTTGTATCAGGTCAGGGGATTGTTGTTAACGCCCGACATGCATGTTTCGCCCTTGTCCAGGGCTGTCTCAAGGACTGACCCCCCCTTGCCGTCTTAGCGTCAGCTTTCCTTTATAGTTAAATGGATACATCAAGGGGGGGGGGGGGGTCAGTCCTTGAGACAGCCTTGGACAAGGGCGAAACATGCATGTCGGGTGTTAACAACAATCCCCTGACCTGATACAACTCATTAAGATGAGTATTTGAAACAATATATAAAAATATAAAAATAAGTTATTCATAATATAAAATAAGTAAAAGTGGCATTAAAAGTGAGCCAATTAAGAATTGTGTGCTTGAATCATTGCCAAAAAAACATTGCTGGCAATGAGCACAGCTGAGGTCACTACGAAGTAGATAGAACACTTTTTGTAGTAGATGAAGACTCTGTAGTGTTTTAAGTCTTTGAGTCTGGGAACCGAAGGTTAAAGAGAGAGAAACTCTAGTGGTTCCAGAAATAACACATTGAGGAGAAGCCACTCAGATTGGTATTTATAGTATAACCACTCCTCTTTCATGCACAAAAGGTCTTCACCCCCTAAATTGTGCCGTTCCCTCGGGCTTTTGCAGCCCAAATACATGACCTTACATTTTTTATTATTAAATCTTAGCTGCCCAATTCTAGACCATTCCTCTGGCTTCCCTAAGTTCTTGCTCATGTTTTCCACACCATCAAGGGTGACTACACTGTTGTAGATTTTGATATCATCTGCAAAGCGACAAACATTACTAGTCAGCGCTTCAGCAATATCGCTTACAAAAATGTTACCCCAGCTATGAATAAAACAGGTTTATTAAATCTCTCTTGATCTATTCTATTCGTCATTCAACAAGGAGGAAAAGTCTTCAGATGCTCGGCTGAATTTTTCAGTTTGCCAGGCGAACTTCCTCATAAGCCTAAAAGCCTCCTATGTTACTCCTTCGTATATTTTCTTTTTCTAATCCTTTTTTCTATTTTTTTAATCAATAGAAATCAAACAAAATAAAACATAGAAAAGAAAATAAGCTGAGACCTTTTTTATTGGACATAACTTAATACATTTCTTGATTAGCTTTCGAAGGTTGCCCTTCTTCCTCAGATCGGAAATAAGCAAATGTGCTAGCTGACAGTGTATATAAGTGAAAACATTCAAGCATTACTATGACAGTAAAATAGATACCATTGGAGATTCTACATGGAATGTTGCTACTATTGGAGATTCTACATGGAATGTTGATACTATTGGAGATTCTACATGGAATGTTGCTATTCCACTAGCAACATTCCATGTAGAAGGCTGCGCAGGCTTCTGTTTCTGTGAGTCTGACGTCCTGCACGTACGTGCAGGACGTCAGACTCACAGAAGCAGAAGCCTGCGTGGCCACATTGGTGATCTACAAGGGCCGACTTCTACATGGAATGTTGCTAGTGGAATAGCAACATTCCACGTAGAATCTATAGAAATCAAACAAAATAAAACATGGAAAAGAAAATAAGCTGAGACCTTTTTTATTGGACATAACGTAATACATTTCTTGATTAGCTTTCGAAGGTTGCCCTTCTTCGTCAGATCAGATATAAGCAAATGTGCTAGCTGACAGTGTATATAAGTGAAACATTCAAGCATTACTATGACAGTCTGACGGGGTGGGTAGGAGGTATGCATGGGGACATCAAAGCATATCATTGATATTCTAACAGGATGGGTGTGGATAGGTGAGGGGTGGGGTGATCAACAGAGACATACAGCTTTATGGTTTATAATGGGCCAGGAACCCCAGATCCTTGTTAAGTCCTTTCTGTTGGGTGTTAAAATATTCAATATTCACCTATCCACACCCATCCTGTTAGAATATCAATGATATGCTTTGATGTCCCCATGCATACCTCAGACCCACCCCCATCCTCCCACCCTGTCAGACTGTCATAGTAATGCTTAAATGTTTTCACTTATATACACTGTCAGCTAGCACATTTGCTTATTTCCGATCTGAGGAAGAAGGGCAACCTTCGAAAGCTAATCAAGAAATGTATTAAGTTATGTCCAATAAAAAAGGTATCATCTTATTTTCTTTTCCATGTTTTATTTTGTTTGATTTCTATTGATAACCTTAAGAGTGGACTAACACGGCTACCACACTCTTCTATTTTTTTTAAATGTTATTTCTATGTACAGTTCATTCTTCTATGTCATTTTAATTTAACCATTGATTCACATCTTAAGGATACTAAAGTCACTTCTCTTCGTTGAAGTCCTCTTAATGTTAGTTTGCTTCCAACGCAAGCCGACGTTAAGAGCACTTCAACAAAGATAAGCGACTTTAGTGTTCACAGAAGTAAAATTTAAAAAAAAAAAGGATTAGATAAAAGAAAATATATACGAAGAAGGAGTAACATAGGAGGTTTTTTAGATTTATGAGGAAGTTTGCTCGACAAATTGAAAAATTCAGAGATAACAGCCGAGCATCTGAAGTCTCTTCCTCCTTGTTGAATGAAGAACAGAATAGACCAAGAGAGATTTAATAAACTTGTTTTATTTATACTTGGAGAATTCTTATATGCAAGTTTATTGCCAGGTCATTTTTACAAAAATGTTAAAAAGTACAGGCGGGTCCAAGAACCGAACCTTGCGGCACACCAATGGTAACATCCTTTTCCTCAGAATGAGCTCCATTTAACATTACCCTCTGTCGCCTTCCACTCAACCAGTTCCTAACCCAGTCAATCTCTTTAGAGCCCATACCAAGGGCACTCAATTTATTTATTAATCATCTATAAGGAATTCTGAATGTCATTGACTGACTCTGGTCCACAATGCCGACTTTAATATTTATGGGAAACCACAAATATGTGACCCATACAAAGCCACTATTTTTTTTGATGTTTCAGTGTTTTTATTGATGGCAAAATGAAAAGACAAATAACATATTGAAACTGTCATATTAACAACCAAACTGTGCACATAACAACACAAAGCCACTATTTTAAAAACTTGAATAGATGGTATACATTTTGGTTAGTACCAGTGCCCTACATCCACAGCTGCAAATCAAAATGTGAATATTTTTAGTGGAACTGAGTTTTGAAATCTGTATAAATAAATCCCACCTCGAACGTTCTGAAGCTCACTCCAAGGCAGAGAAGCACTGAACTCCTGTAGTCTTCGTAGGCTAGGCTATCAGGACCAGTCACCCTCACTCATAGACCCGTCCTCAGCCGCGCCCTATCTGTACATAAAACGCTACCTCAACGTTCTGAAGACAACCTGCTGAAGCCATCTGCAAACTCCCTAAAGAGTTCTTTCGTTCATGGTGGTGAAGCCATCCAACTCACCATGTCTCTCTGCCCCGCCCTCGCGTCAAACGCCATGATGTCAAGGGCGCAACACAGAGAGTGAAGGGATCTATGAACGCACCCCTACCAACCTGCAACCCCCTCCAACAAACAATGCCCCAGGCAGGGGGAGGAGTAGGGAAACACGCGCAGCTGACTTTACTTGGTCCATTTTTTTTCACGACCAAGCCTCGAAAAGGTGCCCGAACTGACCAGATGACCACCAGAGGGAATAGGGGATGACCTCCCATTACTCCCCCAGTGGTCACCAATCCCCTCCCAACCCCCCCAAAATGTAAAAACATTTTTTGCCAGCCTCACATGTCATACCCAGCTCCATCACAGCAGTATGCAGGTCCCTGGAGCAGTTTTTAGTGGGTGCAGTGGACTTCAGGCAGGTGGACCCAGGCCCATCCCCCCCTACCTGTTACACTTGTGCTGGTAAATGCGAGCCCTTCAAAACCCACCCGAAATCCACTGTACCCATATATAGGTGCCCCCCTTCACCTCTTAGGGCTATGGTAGCGGTGTACAGTTGCGGGGAGTGGGTTTTTTGGGGGGGGTTGGGGGGCTTGGCACACAAGGTAAGAGAGCTACAGTATGTGTCACGTCTGTGGCCGTGACCCCTCTCAGACTCACTTTATTTCCTGTGGTCAGCTTCTGAGCTGGCTTCTGTCTGTTCTTTGTGAGTTAGTTCTGTCTCTGTCTCTGTGTGCTGGCTGCATTAGATTGTCTGTGTGCTGTCACCCGTTCCAGATTTCAGCGCCGTCCGGTCCGGATCTTCCAGACTGCCAGACCTGCTTGTTCTGTTTGAACCTGCACAGCACCCTTAGTTGCCTGGTGATTGTTGCAGTGAGTCTCAGCTGCTGCTGGGCTTATTAGCCATTTTGATACTCTCTGCCTTTGCCTTTGCATTGCGTCTAAGGCCCTGGTTTGTTGGTGCTTTTGCACTTCAGCCTGAGTTTGTTTCCTTGCTCTAGTTCTTGCCTGAAGTCTTGCCTGTTCTAGTTAGTCTATGTTTAGTTTAGGGTATTGCTTGTTTACTGTATTGCTTGTTGTTTCCCAGTCTGGTGTCTTGTTTGTATGTCTTTGCCTGGTTCTGGGTTTATCTGTGTTTGTTCCCTGCTTCAGTGGCTGCTTGCAGCTTTCAGTTCAGTCTCCTGTCTAGCTGTGTTTGTTCCCTGTTTCAGTGGCTGCTCGCAGCTTTCAGTCTTGTCCTTTAGCCTATCCTTTCCCTGCCTTGCTGTCCCTGTGCTGCCTAGCTGTTATCCAGTCCTGCCCTGTCCAGTAAGTCCTGCCGGCCACCTGAAGCCTGGAGCTCAACTCTTGGTGAAAAGTGGCCAGGTGCAGGTGAAGTCTAACTGTTTGTCAGAGATCTGCCCTGTCTCTAGCGTGGGGTGGTTTTGCCTGCCACTGCCGCTCCTCGGCAGTGGCCCAAGGGCTCACAAACCCAGTTTCCAGCTTTGGAAACGTGACACTATGCACCTCGGAGCAATTTGTGAAGTCCACTGCAGTGCCCCCTAGGGTGCCCGGTTGGTGTCCTGGTATGTGAGGGGGACCAGTGCACTACGAATGCTGGCGCCTCCCATGACCAAATGCCTTGGATTTGGTCGTTTTTGATATGGGCGTCCTCGGTTTCCATTATGGCCGAAAACTGGGGACGACCATCTCTAAGGTCGACCTAAATGTTGAGATTTGGGCATCCACGACCGTATTATCGAAATGAAAGATGGCCGCCCATCTTGTTTCGATAATAGCGGTTTCCCCGCCCCTTCGCCAGGACGTCCTTAGAGATGGGTGTCCCCATTCGAAAATGCCCCTCCATTTATCTCAGGTCCTATTTTGTGCAATGAGTGGCTATTTTACAAAGGCAGGGTATGCTCTATGTTTGTGCAGCACGGGCCAAAATGAGTCTAATTCAAGGCCAGCACACCACCCTGGCGGTAATTTCAGACTTCAAGCGCACCCATACCACTGGGACAAGCTAGTATTTTTATTTACTACCGTGTGCAGTGTTTCCGGCGTTCATTGGCAATTGGCGTGTACCAACCGGTCACGTATGTAGAGCGTGAGCCCTTACCACTAGATCAATGGGTGGGGTTAAGAGCTCAGGCCTTAATTAGGCACATGCTGGTTTCAATTTTACCACAGGCCTTTTTCCCGGTTCATTGAAAAAAAACCCCCTTTTTCCCAGATGCGGTAAAAACTGGCCCAGCGTGTGCCAAAAACATGCGCCCACACTACCGCAAGCCACTCTTTGCCGTGACTTAGTAAAAGGACCCCTGAGTTACTAATAGCTGCAGTTAAGAGTGCAGTAACCCTTTTTAATGTTTGATAACTTCCCTCTTAGGGGGTCTTTTACTAAAGCTTAACTCGAGTTATCTGCAGCAGGACCCATAGGAATAAAAGGGGCCCTGCTGCAGATTACTCGAGCTAAGTTTTAGTAAAACACCCCCCTAGGTATTTGTTTATATTTCACAACATCTTATCCTATATAATAATTTGCACCTCCAACGTTCCACGGCTGGCTGTCTGGGTTCGTAACATCTCCTGACGTCAGCCAGCCTCCAGCATTCCATTTCCCCTCACTGTCACTGTGGGTGGAGGAGTAGCCCAGTGGTTAGGGCAGTGGACTTTGATCTTGGGGAACTGAGTTCGATTCTCACTGCAGCTCCTTGTGACTCTGGGCAAGTCACTTAACCCTCCATTGCCCCTGGTACAAAATAAGTACCTGAATATATGTAAACCACTTTGAATGTAGTTGCAAAAAACTCAGAAAAGCGGTATATCAAGTCCCATTTCCCTTTCCCTTATGACATCACAATATCAGAAGTGAGCCAAGTATGGGCAATCAAGCCATTGTGACATCACTGATGAGGTTGGCTCTTATTGGTGGAATGAGTTGAGGAGCAGCCTAGTGGTTAGTGCAGTGGACTTTGATCCTGGGGAACTGGGTTCAATTCCCACTGCAGCTCCTTGTGACTCTGGGCAAGTCACTTAACCCTCCATTGCCCCTGGTACAAAATAAGTACCTGAATATATGTAAACTGCTTTGAATGTAGTTGCAAAAACCTCAGAAAGGCAGTATATCAAGTCCCATTTCCCTTTCCCCTTGCGTCAAGACGTAATGACGTCAGAGGGCGAAACAGTGAGAGGGAAGAAAACACTGGACGTCAGGAGGGATGTTACGAATGGAACGGAAGCCAGTGCCAGCCAGCCAGAGAACATTCAGGTACAAATCGAGGGGAGGAGGGAATCGAGGGAGGGGAGGGGAAGGGGAAGGGGAAGGGGAGGGAAGGGCAGGGCAGAGGAGAATTGATGGACATGGATGGGATGGGAGGACAGTAGTGGAGAGAATCACGGGACACGGATGGGAGGGCAGGGAATAGGAGAATCGCTGGACATGGAGGGTAGGGCAAGGGAGAGAGAAAAAAAAGCTTACATGACAGCCCTCCTAGGGCCCGTTTCATTGTTGAGGAAACGGGCATGGTTCCCCTAGTTTTCCTATATGTTATATACTGTAGTGTTACATAGATTCTAGAGGGAATGAATTTGAAATACGTAATTGACCGCCTTTTAAATTTGGCATCAAGAGGAGTTAGATATATTTAAGAATATTTGAATTAACCTTTATCAATGTGTTTCTAATTTCATTTACAGTTCTATAAGACCGTAGTTTTAACCTCTGTGTATTTTGGTGAATCATGGCCATGTTGGGTTTTATCTTTAACTGATTATGTTTATTTTTGAAAGATTTTTTTTTTTTTACATCATGATGTCTTCTTGTCTGTTTCCTTATGCTGATTTCTTGTTTCCGTTGTGTGCAGGGTGGTCACTTCTCTTTATTGTTGTTAGAAATTGAAATTGGAGAGTGTATATTTTCTGTGGCCCATGTGCTGATTAATCTGCCATGTTGAGAAGCTGTACAGAGTCTCTTGTAGCGTTCAGCTTAAGAGAGTCATTTTGCCCCTAAAGACAAAAAAAACCCCCGCGACGGGAAGAAGCAGGTGGTTTCATATATTTGTTGTGCCTTAAAATATGTATTCAAAGCATGCAAGATCATAACCATTCTATTTTTCAGGCCCGTAGACACACCGATTCCATGACTTTTATTCTCTTCCAATAACCTGCAGAATCAAAGCAAGTTATTTACTAGCGCCAAGAAGAGCATCTTGGCTTCCTCGGCATCTGTCGGGATGATCAAAGGAAGGAAAACCCCATCAATCAGTTTGCAGCACATTAATCTGTAAGCAAAGACTGTCTCCGCAAGAAGAAACAGGATATAAATTCCCTCACTCTCTAACAGGGAGCTTAAAGTTGGAAACTTTGCCTGCTTTTGAGGCTCAGCTTGTCTGTTTATTGCTACTTTCGGCCTTAGTCGCACTTCGCAGACTACTGATTCCATGGTCACCAACAGATGATGCTTTTTTTGGTTATTATTATTTTACTAGTAAAAAAAGCCCCGTTTCTGATGCAAATGAAACAGGGGCTAGCAATGTTTTCTTCTGTGTGCATGTGGGAGTGTGTGTGTCCCTGCCCTCTCTCCCCTCCCCCCTCTGGGGCTAGCAATGTTTTCTTCTGTGTGCATGTGGGAGTGTGTGTGTCCCTGCCCTCTGGCCTCTCTCCCCTCCCCCCTCTGAGTCCTTCACTGTTACAGAGCCAGCGATTTGATTTCGTGCTCTGCTGTTTTCCTTCACTGACTATGTTACAGAGAGGGCGGGGCAGACACTCATAGGGAAACCGGATATCTCGCCCCCTTCACACTTCCGGCTGGTGGCTTCATAGAACGTTGGTGTTGCCTTTTATATAGAGAGATAGTAAAAAAGCCCCGTTTCTGATGCAAATGAAACGGGGGCTAGCAATGTTTTCTTCTGTGTGCATGTGGGAGTGTGTGTGTCCCTGCCCTCTGGCCTCTCTCCCCTCCCCCCTCTGAGTCCTTCACTGTTACAGAGCCAGCGATTTGATTTCGTGCTCTGCTGTTTTCCTTCACTGACTGTGTTACAGAGAGGGAGGAGCAGACACTCATAGGGAAACCGGATATCTCGCCCCCTTCACACTTCCGGCTGGTGGCTTCATAGAACGTTGGTGTTGCCTTTTATATAGAGAGATAGTAAAAAAGCCCCGTTTCTGATGCAAATGAAACGGGGGCTAGCAATGTTTTCTTCTGTGTGCATGTGGGAGTGTGTGTGTCCCTGCCCTCTGGCCTCTCTCCCCTCCCCCCTCTGAGTCCTTCACTGTTACAGAGCCAGCAATTTGATTTCGTGCTCTGCTGTTTTCCTTCACTGACTGTGTTACAGAGAGGGCGGGGCAGACACTCATAGGGAAACCGGATATCTCGCCCCCTTCACACTTCCGGCTGGAGGCTTCATAGAACGTTGGCGTTGCCTTTTATATAGAGAGATTTTATTTAGGTACTCCTTAGCTGTCTCTTTCTCTTCTCCTTTTGCCTTGTATCTCTCTCTCTACTACTGTATTCGGAGTTATTTTCAGCTTTTACTATTCCATTTGGATTATAAAGTAAACCTCTCTGACAGTTCTCCCCTAGGGCGGCGTATTAAGTTGCTTAATAAACCTGAACTAGTTGCCAATCTCCTAATTCTATAAGAGTTGCCAAAAATTGTGCACGCAAATTTTGGCCCGTGCCCAATTTGCATGCACAATTTAACTGAATAGCAATCCAATTAGCGCCGATAATTGGCTTTTTAACAAGCAATTATTGGCACTAATTAGATTTAATTGCCATTTAGTTGTGTAAACCTAGGCATGGGATCCACATCCAAAATGTACACGTGATCGGAACAAAAAGGGGTGCAGAAAGGGGAGGGACGTAGGTGTAACAGAGGCGTTCCTAAAATGAACGCGCATTGTCATAGAATAATGGGGACACGCACCTAATGTATGTGTGTACATTTGCACCACATTTCAGTTGGCGCAAATGGCCATGTCTAAAGTTACATGTGATTCCTAGACATAAGAGCTATTCTATAAACCATGCTTAACTTTAGCGTGGCCAATAGAATAACGCTTTTTCAGCACCAATTATTATTTTGCCACCATTTATAAAGTCTAGCCCCAAAGGGGAAATTCTATAAATGGTGCGTAATTTTAATATTTTTTCATTGAAGTATTTAGCAAGATTATCAGCGGATGGAATGTCTGCACTGGTTGTAGTAATTGGGTTGGTATCAAGTAATTTGTTGACAACTTGGAATAATTTCTTCATGTCTGTGTAATCATTACCTATTTTAGATTTGTAAAAGGACCTTCTGGCCTTTCTGATTGCGTATTTATATTTTCCTTGAGCTTGTTTCCATTCTTTAAGTGTGTTTTCGCCATTTCCTTTTTTCCAACTACGTTCCAATTTCCTGGTTTGCATCCAGTCTGCCCAACAAGATAAACTCATTTTACATAGCATGCGGTACTTTCTATGTATACCCGAGTTTGATTTGTCCCTGCCTTTCTCAGGGCACGGACCGTAAAAGTCTGCCCAGCACTGTTCTTGTACTAAAAGTTCTGAAGATTCTGGAATCCTAAAGAGTTACAAGATTCCGGAATCCCAATTAGTAGCAACATTCCATGTAGAACCCCAAAGAGTAACATAGTAACATAGTAAATGACGGCAGATAAAGACCTTACAGTCCATCCAGTCTGCCCAAGATAAACTCATTTTACATGTATGTGATACTTTATATGTATACCCGAGTTTGATTTGTCCCTGCCTTTCTCAGGGCACAGACCGTAAAAGTCTGACCAGCACTGTTCCTGTACTAAAAGATCTGAAGCTAACGTCAAAGCCCCTTTAAAACTGACACTCCAACCCATCCATATCTATTCAGCCACAATCAGGGCGCAGACCATAGAAGTCCGCCCAGCATTAGTTTTACTCTCCAATTATCGGCGTCGCCACACGATCTCTGCTAAGATTCCGTAGATCCATTCCTTCGTGTTTATCCCACGCGTGTTTGAATTCCATTACCGTTTTCATCTCCACCAGCTCCCGCGGGAGGGCATTCCACGTATCTACCACCCTTTCCGTGAAAAAATACTTTCCGACATTCCTCCTCTCCATATTTCCTGCACCTACCTTGGATTTTACTACCTTGTAGCCTCGTATCACATCCTTTAGTTCTAGAACTTTCCTTCATTTGAAAAAGACGTATTTGACCAGTAATACCTTCAAATATTGAAAAGTCTGCACCAGAAAAGGTATACTTCTATTTTTTTTTCATAACCAGGACGATTAGAGTTCTATAGATGACAAGTCTTCCTTAATGAATATTCTTTACAAGTAACTTGTTGCCTCCTAGCCATTCTCAGATAAAAGGAACTCACTGTTCTCTTATAATCATGGATAATATTATTACAATTTAAGTGAGAATTTGCATAGCAGCTGGCATTATCAGGAAATAATTGCCCAAACTGCTAGTTTGATATCTCAAGCAAAGAGACCTAACAAAAACGTAAGAGCAATTATCCAGTACCATCTGCTTCAGAGACTACTCTCACTATCAGAATATGGAATAGGGGAAAATTAAAGAGAAACATTCGTTTTCATTTTTTGTACGCAATTGACATATTCGTGGAATGTTTACATGTTTCTCCTGTCAGTTTCTGCTCACTAAGGGCTTCTTATGCTAAGGCGCGCTCACATTGTTAGCGCGCGCTAAAATTGTGGGTGTGCTAAACATTAGAGACGCCCATAGGAGTGCATTGGCGTCTCTAACGTTTCGCGTGGCTACAATTTCAGCATGCGCCAAAAATGTGAGCGCGCTTTAGTAAAAAACCCATAATGGCCCTGTTTACTAAGTCGCGCTAGAGGTGTGTTAGCGTTTTAGCGTGAGATAAGCATTAGCTTGCGCCAACCGTGTAGATGCTCATAATATTCCTATGGGCGTCTACATGGTTAGCATGCTAATTTTCAGCATGCACTAAAAACGCTAGCGCACCTTAGTAAACAGGGCCTTAAATCTAAGTGCTGATTGGACGGCACTACTGTTCTATCCTATATAATAATTCTCACCTCCAACGTTCTATTCGTCTTGCTACCTGGGCCCGTGACTTCTTCGGAGATGGTCTGCTAGGCTCCGTAGCACAGGCTGACATCACCGTAGCCATTATGGAGGAGACGAGGGAAAGGAGACACGATTGGCTAGCAGAGGGAAGAGGGGAGGAGCTGCGAAGACAGGAGTGGCGAATTTGGATGCATCAGGGCCGGAGGGAGGAGACGAGGGATAGGAGACACCAGATTGGCTAGCAGAGGGAAGAGGGGAGGAGCTGCGATGACAGGAGCGGCGAATCCGGACGAGTCGGGGCCAAGCCAGTGTGAGGCCAGCTGTGACACGGAGCGCCAAAGAAAATAGCAAAACAGCCCAGCCTGCGTGTGCCGGAGGTGCGCGCCACATGGCTACGGCAGCCCAGGCTCCGTGTTCCCCAATGACAGGGGTAGGATGGAGGGAGGGAGCCCTGGACCCTTGCTAGTGCCCATTTCCTTTCTGTTCGGGGATCCTGGAACAAAGGGAAGGGGAGGGAGGGGGTCCTGGAACTCAAAGGGGAGGGGGTCGGGGGTCCTGGAACTCGGAGGGACGGAGGGAGGACCCTGAAACTCGGAGGGCGGGAGGGGCCGACCCTGGAACTGGGAGTGGGGGGCGACCCTGGAACTGGGAGGGGGAGGGGTATGACCCTGGAACTAGGAGGGAGAGAGGGAGGGGGCGACGACGACGACCCTGGAACTGAGAGGGAGGGGGGCGCCCCTGGCACACACTTTCAATCACACACACACTCTGTCTCTCACAGACACACTCGCACCCCGTCTCACTCTCTCTCTGTCACACACACACACTCGCACATTCACTCTCTCTCTCTCTCTCTCTCTCTCACACACACTCTCTCAAACATACACACTCCAAAGAAAACCTTGCTAGCGCCTGTTTCATTTCTTTCAGAAACGGGCCTTTTTTACTAGTATTCTAATAATTGTTATTAATCTAATTATTTCACTATAGGGCTCATTTTCGAAACAAAGGCACAGCACTTGCCAAATCGGCACTACTGCCCGGCTAGAGCATGAGCCGGGTGGTAATTCTGAATAAGGCAATCGCTGAGTCCCACGCTAGAAAATAATTTTCTATTTTCTACCATAGGCCGCTTACCCGGTGGTAAACAGCAGTTGGCGTGCGCAGCATGTTTACCGCGTGGGTGGCATGTGAGACGTTACCGCTAGGTCAGTGGGTAGTGGTAAGGTCTCAGGCCTAAAATGGACACTCGCTGGTTTCAATTTTAGCGCACATCCATTTTCTGACCCCTTAAAAAGAGGCCCTCTCTGCTAGACACGATAAAAAATGGCCCAGTGAGAACAAGATGGCGCCGAGAAGAGAACACAGCTAAGCAGTTCTCTCTCCTACCTTCACTTATTAATTTGAATTGACTTTCCTGTTCCCTATGCCTAAAAGGAGGGGTAAGCATTGCGTTGGCCCCGCAACAGCTGCGTTACCTGTGGTGGGACCGATGGACCGTTTTGCTGCACTCGGACATTCTTTTTTCTTTCCTGTCCTTCGGCTGCACAGGCTGCAAGGCTCATAGCAAGCACACTGATGCAATCCTCATGGTTCACTTCCTCCTCCTCCTCCTCCTCCTCTTCCTCCTCCTCTTCCTCCTCCTCCTTTTGACTTCTGTTTTGAAACAGGAAGCATATGAATAGATGGAGAAACAGGACTCCAGGGTCTAGTGTCACTTAACATGTTCTGCCTTTCCGTCACCTATACTAATATAGAGAGCAGGCAGCATAGATTATTACACTTTTGTCATGTCATCCATCCACGGACGTAGTTTGACTGTTTCATTCGGGGGGGGAGGGGCAGGGCAAAGGATGGAGCATAGTGGAGGAGTGGCCTAGTGGTTAGGGTGGTGGACTTTGGTCCTGGGGAACTGAGGAACTGAGTTCGATTCCCACTTCAGGCACAGGCAGCTCCTTGTGACTCTGGGCAAGTCACTTAACCCTCCATTGCCCCATGTAAGCCACATTGAGCCTGCCATGAGTGGGAAAGCGCGGGGTACAAATGTAACAAAAATAAAATAGATACTATTGGAGATTCTACATGGAATGTTGCTACTATTGGAGATTCTACATGGAATGTTGCTATTCCACTAGCAACATTCCATGTAGAAGGCTGCGCAGGCTTCTGTTTCTGTGAGTCTGACGTCCTGCACGGCTACATTGGTGATCTGCAAGGGCCGACTTCTACATGGAATGTTGCTAGTGGAATAGCAACATTCCATGTAGAATCTCAAATAGTAGCAACAGTGGAGGAGTGGCCTAGTGGTTAGGGTGATGTCTTCTTCACAGCCGTCGCTGTGACTGAAATTAAAAGGGTTAAACGCACGGGGGGGGGGGGGAAGGAACGGAGAGGAGGGCTGTCGGTCGGGGGGGGCGCTGGTTTCATTTTTACTGCAGACCCTTTTCCCGTCCCATTTAAAAAAAACAAAACATTTTTTTTGTAGATGCGGTAAAAACTGGACTGTCTGAGAGCTGCCTGCAGCGTTGCGCCAGCCCTGCGTTTGGGGGGCGGGGCAATGCCCCCTCGCCCCCCCAAACTATGCCCATGCATCCATCTCTTCAACCCTCACTTGCTGGGGACCTCACCAACTACTCCTTCCTCATGTGCCAGTCCACACTGCGTTCTCTCATTTTATCCATCTGACTGAAACACCTGTCTTTCTGTTCTACTTGTCTATACTTTTTTTCTGTAGTTGTATTAAAAAAAAAAAAAGAAAATTCGAACTTTGCCTTCCACTGTATCTTATACACTGCTTAGTATCTTAGGAGTCCTTTTACTAAGCCGTGGTAGGCTCTACGCGTGTGCAGCACGCGCCAAAATGAGACTACCGCCAGGCCAGCGTGCCCTCCTGGCGGTAATTTCAGATTTGGCGAGCGCCCATAATGCCTGGCTGAATAATTTATTTATTTCCTCCTACGCGCGCTGGTTCCGGCAGTAATCAGCATTTGGCGCGTGCCAACCGGTCACCGCGCATGTAGCACGTCAGTCTTTGCCATTGGATCAATGTGTGGCGTTAAGGATTCAGGCCGTTTTTTGGGCGTGCGCTGGTTTCATTTTTACTGCAGACCCTTTTCCCGTCCCATTTAAAAAAAAAAAACATTTTTTTTGTAGATGCGGTAAAAACTGGCCTGGCGCATGCCCAATGCACGTTGCCTACTCCAGGGGCGTATCTGCGTGGGGCCACAGGGGCCTGGGCCCCCGCAGATTTCACCCTGGACCCCCCTACCACAAACCCTCTCCACCTCCCCCTCCCGCCCGCCACCAACCTGTCGCCGATCTTTGCTGGCGGGGGACCCCAAGCCCCCGCCAGCCGAAGTCCTCTCTTCCATGCAGGATACAAGTTTCAACGCTTCCTGTTCTTCTGAGTCTGACGTCCTGCACGTACAACGTGCAGAACGTCAGACTCAGAATTTGGAATTCAGTCTGACGTCCTGCGCGTTGTACGTGCAGGACGTCAGACTCAGAAGAACAGGAAGCGTTGAAACTTGCAGCGGCGCAGCCTGCATGGAAGAGAGGACCTCGGCTGGCGGGGGGTTGGGTGTCATTGGTGGCGAGGGGGGGGGTCCGGAAATGGCGGGGGGGGGGGGGATCGGTGGCGCCGGGGGGGGGGGGGCTAAAATGTGCCCCCTCCCTCTGGCTCTGGCCCCCCCTACCGCCCAAGTCCAGATACGCCCCTGGCCTACGCTATTTCTGATATTTGAGAATTTGTGATATTTTGTCTGGTAGAAATCAAGATTCAGCTGTGCCTTTGCTGCTATCAAAGTTACTGTATTAGCCTCCTGTCCTCTTCCCCCAACCCTTTCTCTAAAGCAGTCCCCTGTTGTGGAGGCAGGCTGTTCTTGCAAAGCAGAGATGTGGCCATTATCCTGAGAAAGCCTTGCTTCCTAGAGGGAACAGGCTTTGTTACTGCAGCTGGACTCTGTCACAAGATAAGCCATATATCTGTATTCCATCAATTTATCTATCTGACTGAAACTCCTGGCTTTCTGTTCTGCTTCTCTATATGTTTTCTGCATTTGTTAAAAAAAAAAAAAAAAGAAAATTCAAACTTTGCCTTCCACTGTATCTTTGATGCACTGCTTACTATCTTAAACTGTTAAATTTCTGATTTAGAGAATCTGTGATATTTGATATTACTGGTCTGTTAGAAATCAAGATTTATCTCTGCCTTTGCTGCTATAAAACTACTACTTATAATTTCTAAAGCGCTACTAGACGTACGCAGCGCTGTACACTTGAACATGAAGAGACAGTCCCTGCTCGACAGAGCTTACAATCTAATTAAGACAGAGAAACAGGACAAATAAGGGATAAGGATAAAGGGTAGCAAGATTCCGGAATCCCAAAGAGTAGCAAGATTCCGGAATCCCAAAGACTGCTACTACTACTACTTATCATTTCTATAGCACTACTAGACATACGCAGTGCTGTACACTTGAACATGAAGAGACTGTCCCTGTTCGACAGAGCTTGCAATCTAATTAGGACAGACAAACAGAACAAATAAGGGATAAGGACAAAGGGTAGCAAGATTCCGGAATCCCAAAGAGTAGCAAGATTCCGGAATCCCAAAGACTACTACTACTACTACTTATCATTTCTATAGCACTACTAGACATACGCAGTGCTGTACACTTGAACATGAAGAGACTGTCCCTGTTCGACAGAGCTTACAATCTAATTAGGACAGACAAACAGAACAAATAAGGGATAAGGACAAAGGGTAACAAGATTACGGAACCCAAATAATAGCAAGATTCCGGAATCCCAAAGACTACTACTACTACTTATCATTTCTGTAGCGCTACAGGAAAAAAATAGGGTTGAAGCTTTGGTAGGCCTTTTTCTTTCTATCCACAGGTCCAAAAAATCCACATCTTGCCCCATAAAGCTACTGCTCTCGATACAGTTTCTGCCTCTATCCAGCCTGAATGCTTAGTCCAAGGCAAAATTCTGGTTTCATGTGATAAATGTATGCACACTGAATCTCTCATGAAAGAAATGCAAGAACTAAGAAAGACAAACTAAGCCTATAACACTACTAGACGTATGCAGCGCTGTGCACTTGAACATGAAGAGACAGTCCCTGCTCGACAGAGTCTACAATCTAATTAGTTCAGACAAACAGGACAAATAAGGGATAAAGACAAAGAGTAGCAAGATTCCGGAAACCCACTTTAGCAACATTCTGTGTGGAATCCCAAAGAGCAGCAAGATTCTGGAATCCCAAAGACTACTACTACTACTACTTATCATTTCTATAGCGCTACTAGATGTACGCAGCGCTGTACACTTGAACATGAAGTGACAGTCCCTGCTCGACAGAGCTTACAATCTAATTAGGACAAACAGGACAAATAAGGGATAAGGACAAAGGGTAGTAAGATTCCGGAATCCCAAAGAGTAGCAAGATTCCGGAACCCAAATAATAGCAAGATTCCAGAATCCCAAAGACGACTACTACTACTACTATTTATCATTTCTATAGTGCTATTAGACGTACGCAGCGCTGTACACTTGAAAATGAAGAGACAGTCCCTGCTCGACAGAGCTTACAATCTAATTAGGACAGACAAACAAGACAAACAAGAGATAAGGGAATATTAAAGTGAGGATGATGAACTAAGGGTTCTGAACAAGTGAATAAGGGTTAGGAGTTAAAAGCAGCATCATTAATATTTTTGGTGGTACCATCTAGTGTTAAAAGTGAACTGGAGAAGCTTAAACGGTTTTTAGTCTGCAGTGTAAAAATTCGCCAGGGATCAAGATCACTGGGCACTGAGGTCTGCTCAAGGACTGTTAGATAGAGAATGACAGATTCTTTTATTAAGACATTAATCCTTGCAAAAAGAATAGCTTGAGAAAGGGAAGACCACAGAACTCCCTGTAGTGAATCACTACGACTAGGTTTAAAACAATCTAACGGGGAAGAATGTCTGTGGGAGAGTGAGATTTCAATAGAAATCTCAGTAAGAAGTATAGACTCAAAACTGTGTGGAGCATGCTGAGTCTGAGAAATGGAATGTACTGATTCACCTTCTGATAAGGTAGGGAGAGGGGTAATTTTGTAACATGTTTTTCTTCAATGCTGCTGTCACTATTGAAGGCTTAGTTGCAGTAAATTCTACCTTCTTTGGAATTAAATCTAAGCAGTTCCAAGACTAGGGGATACTGTATGAGCTGGTAGGCAGCACGTTTTTTGCCCAGCTCACTGGACTTTGTTACCCTAAATGATAGTGAAAGCAGCTAATATAGCTGAATTTAAAAAGGGATTAGAGGAGGTACTGGAGGAAAGGTCAATAAATCATTTTTAGCCAGGTAGACTTGGGAAACCCACTGTTTATCCTTGGGTGTAAGCAAAAAGGAATGGATTAATTCTTTGGGATACTCATTGGTCACCGTTGGAAACAGTATGATAGGCTTAATGTACCATTGTTTTAGAAATGTGCATTCATTTGAAATGTGTTGGTTTTTGCCCCAAATGACAAAAAAATCCCAAAGCTTTGTTTTTGTATGGGGGGGGGGGGGGGGGTGCCATTAATACCTCACACTGTTCCAAAAGTGTACAAAATTCTGAAATAGTGTGCATTGTTCTGAAAGTGTGCAATGTTCCAAAAGAGTGTGACAAGTTCCAAAAGAGTGTGCACTGTTCTGAAAGTGTATGCACTGTTCCAAATAGTGTGCACTATTTCAAAAGTGTGCACTGTTTCAAAAGAGTGTGCACTGTTCTGAAAGTGTGACAAGTTCCAAAAGAGTGTGCACTGTTCTGAAAGAATTTACACTATTCCAAAACAGAGTGCACTGTTCTGAAAGATTGTGACAAGTTCCAAAAGAGTGTGCACTATTCCAAAAGTGTGCACTGTTTCAAAAGAGTGTGCACTGTTCTGAAAGTGTGACAAGTTCCAAAACAGTGTGCACTATTCCAAAAGGGTGCGCACTGGTCTGAAAGAGTGTGCACTGTTTTGAAAGAGTATACACTATTCCAATGCAGAGTGCACTGTTCCAAAAGAGTGTGCACTGTTCCAAAAGTGTGTGACAAGTTCCAAAAGAGTGTGCACTATTCCAAAAGTGTGCACTGTTCCAAAAGACTGTGCACTGTTCTGAAAGACTGCACTGTTCCAAATAGTGTGCACTGTTTTGAAAGAGTGTGCACTGTTCTGAAAGAGTGTGACAAGTTCCAAAAGAGTGTGCACTATTCCAAAAGGGTGAGTGCACTGTTCTGAAAGACTGCATGCTTTTCACAGAGCGCACACTTTTTTTGAAGAGTGCAAACTGCAAAAATGAACACAAATTCTACCACTAAGTGCACATTCTTTCCTGATAGTGTATACATGTGTGTGGCATTTTTCATGCATGAATAGTGCACACATGTGCTCTCTTTCAGAGAAATAGTATACTGTCTTTTGAGAAATGTGCTATTTTCATGAATAGTGTGCATTCTTCGTGAAAAGCAGGTACTTTTCAGAACAGTGTGTAATCTTTATGAAAGGGATTATTCTGTTAAGAATATTGTTCTTTTAACGGAAAAGGAAAACAAATCAAAACAGAAACCCCTGTGAATAACATGGGAAACAATGCAAAATGAATATATTTGGGCAGTGCACTCATACTTTGTTCCGACTCAGGGACCCTTCTACTAAGGCGTGCCGAAAAATGACCTGTGCTGGTGTAGGCGCGTGTATTGGATACACGTAGGTCCATTTTTCAGTGCGCCTGCAAAAAGGGTCTTTTTGGGGGGGGTCAAAAATGGACAAGTGGCAAAATAATTATTGCCGCATGTCCATTTTGAGCCTGAGACCTTACCACCGCCTATTGAGTTAGTGGTAAGGTCTCACACGTTAATCGGGCGGTAGTCGTCAGCGCGCGTACACTGCCAATTACCGCCCGGTTAGCGCCACGCTGTAGAAAATAAAAAATATTTTCTGCAATGTATATCGGACACACTTAAAAATTAGAATTACCGCCCAGGGCACATAGTAACTAGGCAGTAGTTCTAATTTGACACATATTGTACACACATAGGCGCCGACATGACATAGTAAAAGGTCCCCTCAGTATGGTATTTCTTATATTCTTATGTTCAGTCTCCTTCATACTCTCATGAACGGCCATCCTTTTACTAAGCTGCAGTACAGATTGGTCTCAGTGCGCCCTTGCAGACATGTTGCCTGTACGCTAAGGCCATTTTTACCGTAGCAGTAAAATGGTCAATTTCCATGTGTATTAATGGCCATGTGCTAGTGTTGCCATTAGTGCATGGCCATAAAAAGTATTACCACATGAGCACTTCTTGACGCCTATTTGATGATGATAAGATGCAGTAATCTATTTGGATTTTGCTCACACCTTTTTCTGTAGTAGCTCAAGGTGAGCTCATAATCTAAGTTTGTACCTGAGGAAATGGAGGGTTAAGTGACTTGCCCAAGATCACAAAGAGCAGTACTGGCCACCTCTGGATTGCAAGACTGGTGTTCTAACCACTAGGCCACTCCTCCACTAGCAACATTCCACGTAGAATCTTCAATAGTAGCAACATTCCATATATTTATTTAGTAGCTCAAGGTGAGTTACATTCAGGTACTCTGGATATTTCTCTGTCCCAGGAGGGCTCACAATCTAAGTTTGTACCTGAGGCAATGGAGGGTTAAGTGACTTGTTCAAGATCACAAGGAGCAGCATTGGGATTTGAACCGGCCACCTCTGGATTGCAAGACCAGTGCTCTAACCACTAGGCCACTCCTCCATTACCACAGAGTAATGCAACTGCACTAATGTATTAGTGCAGCAACACCCACTCTCCACCCCCTAGACATGCCACCTCCAAGAAAAAAATGTAAAATATTGTTAGCGTGCTGTTAGAACACACCGATTTAGCAGTTACTGCAGGATTCCTGAGCACATCCCACGATATGCCATTTTAAGCTGGGGTAGGTGTGTGCTTGCAGTTACCAAATCGTAGTAAAAGGTCCCCTAAGCTAAGAAAAGGAAATCTATCCACAATGGCTCAGTTAAACCCATTGGTTGAAACTTTCAGCACCAGGCACTCCACACAGGAGCTCCAAAACACAGCAGCCGGGCTAATATTCGGCAAAACACGATTCGAAAGTGCCAAACCCCTCCGAGAAAAACTGCATTGGCGCCCAATCAAAGAAAGTATTACTTTCAAAATCTGCACCCTGGTCCACAAGATTATCTACGGCAAAGTCCCAGGATACATGACAGACCTCATAGATCTACCAACCAGAAACAGAACCGGATCATCAGGAACATGCCTAAACCTCCACTACCCAAACTGCAAAGGACTCAAATACAAAGCAACCTACGCATCCAGCTTCTCCTATTTAAGCACAAAACTATGGAACTCACTGCCAAAAGCTGTGAAAACAATCTACGACCATCTAAACTTCAGGAAATCACTAAAAACCAACCTGTTCAAAAAGACATACCCTACCGACCCAACTTAAATGCCTACACTCTGCAACACAGCAAAACCAAAGATTGTGCTGGACACATAACCTTCCCTCTCTTCGACCCCCATTGTGCCTGAAACACACGTACCCTATTCGACCACAACATCACCTTGTATTTGTTCCTCTACCGGACTTGGCGAACGCCTTTAAGGTACTATGTAAGCCACATTGAGCTTGCAATAGGTGGGAAAATGTGGGATACAAATGTAATAAATAAATAAATAAATGACATTGTAGATGAAGACAGGTAGGGAGAGGATTGATTTTGTAACATATTATTTATTTATTTTGAAGATTTCTAACCCATTTACTAAGTAGGCGGCTTCCATAAAAACATACAAAACCATTTCAATTAGCAAAATCACAACACAATAAAATAAAATATCACAATCATAATTTCCGTAAGACAAAAAGAAAATGCTGCTATTATCATCCCCAAAAACTGTGCTACACATTAAAAAAAAAAGGCTTGAACAAAATACTGTGTTTTCAACAGTTTCTTGAACAGTTGGAAACTAGTCGTTGAGCTGACCTGATAAGGCATCCCACATTAATGTGCCTGCTATACAGAAAGCTGAGACCTTAATAAAAACATAATGTACTAAAGACACCAAATGTAAACTCAGGGACCTTTTTACTAAGCAGCGGTAGGCTCTACACGCGAGCAGCGTGCCCAAATGAGATTACCACCAGGCCAGCGCACCCTCCTGGCGGTAATTTCAGATTTTAAAAAAATGTTTATTTATTATTATTCAAACAAAATCTTTACAAGTTAAACACTTGAGCGAGAAAACGGACAACTAGAGGGGCATTTTCGAAAGAAACGTCCAAGTTGCGATTTCGACGTCTTTGCAAAACGTCGAAATCCAAGGGCGGGGAAACCCGTATTTTCAAAAAAAGATGGACGTCCATCTTTCATTTTGAAAATACCATCAGAGACGTCCAAATCCTTAAATTTGGACGTCCTTAGATTTGGACGTCCTTGGATCTGGACATTTCTGACTTTCGGCGATTTTTGAAACCAAAGACGTCCATGTCAAAAACGTCCAAATGCAAGCCATTTGGACGTGGGAGGAGCCAGCATTTGTAGTGCACTGGTTCCCCTCGCATGCCAGGACACCAACCGGGCACCCTAGGGGGCACTGCATTGGACTTCATAAATTGCTCCCAGGAACATAGCTCCCTTACCTTGTGTGCTGAGCCCCCCAAAACCCACTACTCACAACTGTACACCACTACCATAGCCCCTAGGGATGAAGAGGAACACCTATATATGGGTACAATGGGTTTGTGGTGGGTTTTGGAGAGCTCGCTGTTTCCTCCACAAATGTAACAGGTGGCGGGGGGGGGGGGGGTATGGGCCTGGGTCCGCCTATCTGAAGTGCACTGCAGTACCCACTAAAACTGCTCCAGGGACCTGCATGCGCTGTCAGGGACCTGAGTATGACATCTGAGGCTGGCACGACCTAGACACAACCGAAATCTTATCACTTGACTGATTAACCTCTTTGCTATTAGTGAACAAGCACTACCACTTCAATCCTTATGTCGAATATGGTCTCTCCATAGTCGATAACCTAATGTATGTTATAATCCAATTATTACTCAGGAACCTTCATGCAATACCATAATGTATTCTTCTTTACCATGTATGTATGCATGTATGCACATGGTATATATATATATATACACACCATGATCTGTTCCATGTATGTTAGCATGTATGTATGCACCTTAACGCAATACCATTTGTAATTCTGTTACCCGGAAATGGCAACCGCCACGACGGCAAATGTAAGCCACATTGAGCCTGCAAATTGGTGGGAAAATGTGGGATACAAATGATACAAATAAAAATAAATAAAAATATTTTTAAAGGTGCTTTTTGAGGGTGGGAGGGGGTTAGTGATCACTGGGGGAGTAATGGGAGGTCATCCCCGATCCCCGGTGGTCATCTGGTCATTTCGGGCAGCTTTTTGAGTCTCAATTGTAAAAAAAACACATCCGGGTGAAAACTTCCAAGTGTTTATCAGGGACGTCCTTGCTTTTTTCGATTATGGGTGAAAGATGTCCAAGTGTTAGGAACGCCCAAGTCCCGCCTTTGCTATGCCTCCGACACGCCCCTTTGAAATTTGGACGTCGTTGTGACGGACTGCAGTTGGAGATGTCCAAAATCGGGTTTCGATTATACCGATTTGGACGTCTCTGTGAGAAGGACGTCCATCGCCCGTTTTATGTCTAAATATGGACGTCCTTCTCTTTCGAAAATGAGCCTGATATTAACATAAGTCAGCATAAACCATGAAAAAATGCCATTCCTCATTAGACCACATTGGGGTGACATGTTCAAAGGAAAAACTCAGGGGAGAGAAACTTAGAAGAATATTTATCAGGAATGCTTAACAAGCAATAACCCCGCCCTCTACATTATACTATAATCTCAATTTACTGGATTACTACCTGTGGTCTCTTTTTTTTATATCTATAAAGGCACACAATTGTTCTGGTAAAAAAAATACATATTTTAGTCCCATATATTTAACTACACATTTACATGGATAGTTAAGATAAAAGGATGCCCCCAATGCCAAAGTTTTCATTCTCAAGGCTTGATTGAATGATTGAATGATTGAATATTTTAACACCCAACAGAAAGGACTTAACAAGGACCTGGGGTTCCTAGCCCATTATAAACCATAAAGCTGTATGTCTCTGTTGATCACCCTCCCCTCACCTGTCCACACCCACCCTATTAGAATACCAATGATATACTTTGATGTCCCCATGCATACTTCCTACCCACCCCCATCCTCCCACCCTGTCAGACTGTCATAGCAATGCTTGAATGTTTTTCACTTATATACACTGTCAGCTAGCACATTTGCTTATTTCCGATCTGACGAAGAAGGGCAACCTTCGAAAGCTAATCAAGAAATGTGTTGAGTTGTGTCCAATAGAGAGGGTATCGTCTTGTTTTCTTTTCCATGTTTTGTTTTGTTTGATTTCTATTGATAACCTTAAGTGGACTAACACGGCTACCACACTCCTCTACTTAGGAGTTACCAAGGTGATCAGTGGAAATAAAACGGAATAAAACATGGAAGGGAAGGCGGGACGGTGCCTTTTTTATTGGACATAGCTTGGTGCATTTCTTGATTAGCTTTCGAAGGTTAATTTATTTATTTGTTACATTTGTATCCCACATTTTCCCACCTATTTGTAGGCTCAATGTGGCTTACAAAGTATCAAACAGGCCTTTGCAAGCTCCGGTGTGAACAAATACAGGGTGATGTTGTGGTAAGATCAAGTTTATGATTAAATATTTTGACACCCACCAGACAGGACTTTACAAAGATCTGGGTTTTCTAGCCCATTACAAAACATAAAATTGTATTGCTTTGTAAATTGTATTGCTCTCCTGTCTCCCTCTCACCTGTCCACCCCCATCCTGTTAGACTGTCACTGAAATGCTTTGATGTTTCACTCATATATACTGTCATCTTCCGACATTTGCTTATTTCCGATCTGACGAAGAAGGGCAACCTTCGAAAGCTAATCAAGAAATGTATTAAGTTATGTCCAATAAAAAAGGTATCATCTTATTTTCTTTTCCATGTTTTATTTTGTTTGATTTCTATTGAATACATTCTCAAGGCTAAAAGAGCCTTTCTCCTTCCTTGAGTTTGTTTTGTAACATCGGGGAATATCCAAACTTTCTTGCCATAGAATAAAGTTTGTAATTTTCGAAAGGATAAACGCTTTACAGCCTTTAAGTCTTACTCAAATACAAATGAAACAAGTAAAGTCACTCTTTCAGAATCTTCAGAGAGAGATGCCTCTAGTAATTCAGATACATTCAATGAATCTTTCTTATTGATTTCTTGAGGGATCATATCAAAAGTCTCCTCCGGAGCCTTTTTATCTGGTATATAATATATCTGATTTATCGGGGGAATAACTTCTGGGGTATAATTCAAAATTTCAAGCAAATATTTCTTGAATGCTTCCAAAGGAGTAACACCCGGGGTTTTTGGAAAGTTCAAAAAGTGAAGAAGTAATCTACGATTGTAGTTTTCAATCTGCTCAATTTTTCGGTGTAATAACATTTTATCTTTCATCATTGTAGCTGAAAGATCTTGTACCTTCTTAACATCTTCTTTAAATTCAACCATTTGAGTAGTGAATTCTGCTTTTGTACCTTCTAAAGATTTAGATAAAATATCAACTGTACTCACTAAGGCAGAAACTTCTATTTTGGATTTGGCCACCGTAGTATCCAGTCTTTGAAGAGCTTCCCATATGCTCTCCAAAGTTACCATCTCTGGCTTCTTTATTAGAGCCTCACGCTCAGTTCGAACTCCCACAGGAGTTGAACCTCTGCCGGGACCCGCGTTCTCAATATCTCAAACCAGAGACCTACCCTCAACGTCGTCCGATTTGGGAGACCTCTGCTGGGATAAGCGTCCTTCGGGGAGAGGCGGTGGGTTGAGAACCGGGGGAAAAAGAGTAACATCCAGCCCCAAGTCTCCAGGGTCTCCTCCTCCTAGAGCAGCAGCAGGGCACCTCCCGGTATTTTGGACGGGGATTCTCGCTGCGAACCTTTCAATGGATTACTGTTGCAAAGAGGAGGTTCTGGCCATCGAGGAACCAGCCTTGACCGTCCCCTAATGCTTGGTATGTGGCATCGGAAATGTGGAAAAGCTGAACAAAAGAGCAACCAGCGAAAGAGCTCAGCTGTGATCAACAGCTTGCCACCATCTTGACACCCCCCCCCCCCCCCCCCCCCCATAATTTCAGATTTGGTGCATGCCCATAACACATGTTTATTCATTTCCTTCTATGTACACTAGTTATGGCAGCAATCAGCACTTGGCACGTGCTGACCAGTCACTGCGCATGTAGCGTGTGAGCCTTTACTGCTAGATCAATGGGTGGCATTAAGGGCTCAGACAAGTTTTGGGTGCGAGCTGGTTTCATTTTTACAGCAGGCTCTTTTCCCGTCCCATTAAAAAACCTATGTTTTGTAGATGCGGTAAAAACTGGTCTGCCATGCACCCAATACACACGCCTACACTACCGCAGACCACTTTTTACAATGGCTTAATAAAAGGACCCCTCAGGCACTTTGAAAAATCAGATCTTAAAGACCTTCTCGATAAAGACAATTTAAAAACGTGACTAAAATACCACGGAACTTTACCATAAATTACCTGATGAATAATACTCAAACATTTATGCTGCACCTGATATTGCACGGGTAACCAAAGAAGCTGTTTCAAAATTGGAGTTATATGCTCAAATCTTGAAACATCAAAGACTAACCTAGCTGCTGAATTTTGTACAATCTGTAATGATTTCATCCTATACTGTGGAACACCCAAATAAAGTGAGTTACAGTAATCAATTTTTGACAAAACCATGGCCTGAGTAACATTCCTGAAATCTGATGCACTTAACGTAGGCTTTACTACTACTATTTATCATTTCTATAGCGCTACAAGGCATACATAGCGCTGTACAACAACATCCACAAAGAATGGAAAGATGATTGAAATACACGCACAATTTGCTCTTTTATTTAAAGACTAGTAAAAAAAAACCCGTTTCTGATGCAAATGAAACGGGGGCTAGCAAGGTTTTCTTCAGAGTGTGCATGTGGGAGTGTGTGTGTCCCTGCCCTCTCTCCCTCCCCCTCCGAGTCCAGTCCTTCAGAGTTGTTTCCTGCTGTTCTGTGTTTTTGTTACAGAGAGAGTGAGGGCATCTCTCTCCCCTCCCCCCTCTGAGTCCTTCACTGTTTCCTGGGATTTCGTGCTGTGCTGTTTTCCTTCACTCATGGGGAAACCAGATATCTCTGGCGCTTCACACTTCCGGCTGGAGGCTTCAGTGGTGCCTTTTATATATATAGATGACAATCCAGAATTACGCCCAACAGCTTTATCTCTTTCTGCACTGGCACATTCAACATACCCACTCAAAGAGTTTTCGGCCAACGTTCATCCTCCTTTTCCCCTACTATAAGAATTTCAGTTTTCTCAACATTTAAAGTAAGTTTGTTAGCTGTCATCCATTTACTAATCACAGTCATACAAGTTGTCAGTCGAAAGGACAACTGCTCCCCCCAAGCTACTATTGGGAAGAAAAATTGTATCTAAAACGTCACAAAAAAGGGACCATATAGATATTAAACAAAAGTGAAGACAATGTAGATCTCTGTGGGACTCCTCTCAAAATAGGAATAGATTTAGAAACTCTTCCTCCACTTTGAACTATGTTCTTTCTGACAAATAAGACGTAAACCAATCATACACTTTACCCCCTATCCCAAGATTGTGTAGTCTGGCTAACAAAATACTTCCATCAACTGAATTGAAGGCAAACTAATTAGTTAATGAGCCATTAACAATTATTGATATTATTCGTCCCAGAGTTGTATTCTCTTTTCAGGAACCTTATCAGCTTCCTTGCACCTACTGTTACTTTATGTTCCACTCTGTATAAATTCCCGGAGTTGGTACTCTCCTCTCCGGAAACTGTAAGCCACATTGAGCCTACCGCTATGTGGGAAAATGTGGGATACAAATGTAATAAAGAAATAAATTGGCAGTAATTAGGATTTGTGCAAGGATCTGCTTGTACATTATGGTATAACACTGCATGTCTAAGTTGTCTCACGTGCAACTAAAAAGGGAGTGAAGTCATGGAAGAGGCATGGGTGGGTCAGGATGTTCCCAAAATGTAGGCGCAGTGTTATCAAATACCGGGGTTATGCGCCCAACTTACACACCAGAATTGTATAAATTCTGGTGTGTAAGTAGAGGTAGAAACATTTCCCACCCTTTAGTGTCCAATGTTCCCATCAATCTGTTCCCATATGGAAACCCTCACTGTTAATCAGTGAGGGTGATAACATTGGCTGAGCCAGAAGCAGCCAAGTTAGAATGATGAGGGGCGGGGGGGGGGGGGGGGGGGGGGGAGGGGAAAGAGAAGGTAGTGGGTGAGTTAATTGGAGGCTGGCAGGGCAGCAACAAAGGAAAGAAAAGGGGATTGGATGAAAGAAAAGGAATAGGATTGGTTACAAGGAAAGGGACAGGATAGGAGGAAATTGGCGCTGAAAAAAGGATTGTTAGTTAGGTAGGAGAGAGGGAGGGTGGTTAGAAGGTAGTTGAAGGACCCGTCCCAGCCCGCCCCTTTTTGGTGGGAGTTTGGAATTTTGGGGGGGGGGGGGGGGGTCGAGTTTTTGGAGAAGTTTGGGAGGGGAATGGGGGAGTGGGGGGTAGTATTTGGGAAGATTGGTAGCAGCTTTTAATAGGAAAAGGGGTGCCTGGATGAGGGGTGCTACAGGCACCAGAAGCGGTTAAAATGAATATTGTGAAAGTTATGAAATGGAAAAGAACTCATGGGCGGAACCGCCATGAGTAAGATGTGGCTTGACGGCACCGTAAGTCACATGGGGGGATGGGGGGGGAAGGTGGGGGAAGGTAAGCCAGTTTCGTGACCGAATGGCTTAACAGTATTAAACCGCTATATGAAGTTAACCGGGATATTGATTGATATGTTACTAAGTGGTTGTTAAGTGAAATGAGTTATTTATGATTATTTGGAAATAAAGCTGCAGCCAAATTTTATTCCAAAGAAAACGTTGTTTGGTATTATTTATATAATTAAGAATTTATTAAGGCTGGCTGAGGTGCGAATGTCAATGTTAGGCTTATTACGGGAACATTGGTCACTCAAGGGTTAAAGTGAAACTTACATAGGGCCTCAGTGCTTAGTGTAGATTCTTCCTGGTACTGAATCTGGCCCATAGTGCGAACTTTTCTTGCAAATGGCACATCATTTGCACATAGTCAAGGCAAGAATTACCTTCAAGCAATGTACATGCGTCTACAAAATCATATTTGGTCTAGCTCCAAGATACACGGCAGACCTAATAACCATATCAATATGCAACATAAACACGGAATCAAGAAACTACCTTACACTCCACTTCCCCAACTGCAAGGGACTGTGATACATATCAGTTTACTCATCGGACTTCACATATCTATGCACACAGAACTGGAACGCACTCCCGAAAGCCTTAAAAATTATGAACAACCTCCAGAACGTCTGAAAACAACTCAAAACATTCTTCTTCAGAAAGTTCTTCTATGAAGATGAAAGGGAACTCCAAAGCAGACCTGTTAATCAGGTTAATTCCTTGTTAACTTGAATGTCGTCTCCAATCTGTATGCCACCTCTTTTTCCCATCATTGACACAGATCATTCCATCAAATGTAACCACTCTATCTAGTTCGTAATGCACATTGAAACAATGTCAATTCGAAAATGTGGGATATAAATGCCGACATAAATAAATACATACAATAAAGAGTGCAAGTCTTTCCTGAGAGGGTGTGCATGTGTGATGGTCTATGCATGCTAGTTCATGTATGTGCACCCCTTTAAGAAAAGCATGCATTATGTACACAGAATGTAAACTCTTAACAGTGAATAATATTTATTTTTTTAAATGACTGCCCACCTCTATTAAATAATGCAGCAAAGCTAAGGGTGGTAATGGAACATAGTAACATGGTAACATAGTAGATGACGGCAGAGAAAGATCTGTACGGTCCATCCAGTCTGCCCTACAAGGTAAACTCATATGTTCTACTTTATATGTGTTCCTGACTTTGATTTTTATCTGCCATTTTCAGGCACAGACTGTAGAAGTCTGCCCAGCACTAGCCCCGCCTCCCTCCACTGGCTCTGCAACCCAATCTCCGCTAAGCTTCTGAGGATTCATTCCTTCTGAACAGGATCCCTTTATGTTTATCCCACACATTTTTGAATTCCGTTACCGTTTTCATCTCCACCACCTCCCGCAGGAGGGCATTCCACCACTCTCTCCGTGAAAAAGTATTTCCTGACATTTCTCTTGAGTCTGCCCCCCTTCAATCTGATTTCATGTCCTCTCGTTCTAACACCTTCCCATCTCCGGAAAAGGTTCGTTTGCGGATTCATACCTTTCAAATATTTGAACGTCTGTATCATATCACCCCTGTTTCTCCTTTCCTCCAGGGTATACATGTTCAGGTCAGCAAGTCTCTCCTCATACGTCTTGTAACGCAAATCCCATACCATTTTTGTAGCTTTTCTTTGCACCGCTTCAATTCTTTATACATCCTTAGCAAGATATGGCCTCCAAAACTGAACACAATACTCCAGGTGGGACCTCACCAATGACTTATACAGGGGCATCAACACTTTGTCTTAAGCTTTGGATTGAGCTGTTCCACTTAGTTCATGGAGTCTCCTGGAGCATCAGGCCAGAGAAAGATGGGTAACATAATGACATAGTAAATGATGGCAGATAAAGAACTTCACGATCCATTCAGTCTGCCCAAAAAGTCACATTCATTATCAAGGCAAAATTGAACCAACAATCCAGTAGTATTGTTACATTTTGCTGGCGAAGTTCCTCTATATGATGACTTCCCCTCCCCCACTGGGTAAACGTCACGTACCTATTCAATAACTTATACTTGTGATAAGCCACCTTCACTAAGAAACCAGGACTCACGGAGGCTCATTTTTGAAAAGAGAAAATCATCCAAAAAGTATCATAAAGCACCTTTTGGATGGATTTCTTCTCAAAATGTCCAAATTGGTATTTTTGAAACCTGTTTTGCAGAAGTCTATCTTTGCAGTTCTTTGACAGTGCATCCAAATCACAAAGGGGGAAAGGGAAATGGGACTTGAGATACCACTTTCTGAGGATTTTGCAACTACATTCAAAGCGGTTTACATATATTCAGGTACTTATTTTGTACCAGGGGCAATGGAGGGTTAAGTGACTTGCCTAGAGTCACAAGGAGCTGCAGTGGGAATCAAAGTCTGTTCCCCAGGATCAAAGTCCACTGCACTAACCACTAGGCTACTCCTCAGCTCATTCCACCAATAAGAGCCAACCTCATCAGTGATGTCACAATGGCTTGATTGCCCGATACTTGGCTCACTTCTGATAATGTCATAAGGGAAAGGGGGAAAGGGAAATGGGACTTGATATACTGCCTTTCTGAGGATTTTGCAAGTACATTCAAAGCGGTTTACATATATTCAGGTACTTATTTTGTACTAGGGGCAATGGAGGGTTAAGTGACTGGCCCAGAGTCACAAGGAGCTGCAGTGGGAATTGAACCCAGTTCCCCAGAATCAGAGTCTGCTGCACTAACCACTAGGCTACTCCTGCAATGTGGCTGTGCAGGCTTCTGTTTCTGTGAGTCTGACGTCCTGCACATATGTGCAGGACGTCAGACTCACAGAAACAGAAGCCTGCGCGGCCACATTGCTGATCTGCAAAGGCAGGCTTCTACATGGAATGTTGCTAGTGGAATAGCATCGTATAACTATTGTGTATCCTTTAATCTCTGGTAAATATATCCCAATTATCTCATCAAAACCAGGAAAACATTAGCCTACCGCTAGTGTAGTACAAAATTTCTATTTTTCTTGAGGAGCACCCTCAGATATTCCCACTATAATAAGCACACAATATATCTCCGTAGCTTAGTGGTGTAGCACTTCATTCATCGGGTTGCTCTGGTTTTTTTTTTTGTATATTATTATTTTATTTTGTTACAAGCATCATGTCCCAATAAAAGTGCTATCAGACTGGTGCAAATATTTTTTTTTATATATGTTTGTTTTTTCTTTTTAAATTAAAATTTCTTGTACCCCCACCAGTCCAAAAAATACGTATTCACTGTTCACGTGCTCACTGCCTCATTAATAAATGCTGTTATCTCAACATATGTACTGGCATCAAGCAGCTACTATCTCTCTATATAAAAGGCAACACCAACGTTCTATGAAGCCTCCAGCCGGAAGTGTGAAGGGGGCGAGATATCCGGTTTCCCTATGAGTGTCTGCCCCGCCCTCTCTGTAACACAGTCAGTGAAGGAAAACAGCAGAGCAGGAAATCAAATCGCTGGCTCTGAAACAGTGAAGGACTCAGAGGGGGGAGGGGAGAGAGGCCAGAGGGCAGGGACACACACACTCCCAACATGCACACAGAAGAAAACATTGCTAGCCCCCCCCCCCCCCCCGTTTCATTTGCATCAGAAACAGGGCTTTTTTACTGAAGGACTCAGAGGGGGGAGGGGAGAGAGGGCAGAGGGCAGGGACACACACACTCCCACATGCACACAAAAGAAAACATTGCTAGCCCCCGTTTCATTTGCATCAGAAACGGGGCTTTTTTTACTATGTCTCTATATAAAAGGCACCACCAACGTTCTATGAAGCCTCTAGCCGGAAGTGTGAAGGGGGCGAGATATCCGGTTTCCCTATGAGTGTCTGCCCCGCCCTCTCTGTAACACAGTCAGTGAAGGAAAACAGCAGAGCACGAAATCAAATCGCTGGCTCTGTAACAGTGAAGGACTCAGAGGGGAGAGAGGCCAGAGGGCAGGGACACACACACTCCCACATGCATACAGAAGAAAACCTTGCTAGCCCCCGTTTCATTTGCATCAGAAACGGGGCTTTTTTACTAGTTTAAACATAAACAATCACTTATCTGAGTCCTGCCTCTGGAACTGCTCATCATGGCTGCCTTGTTGTCACAATATATATCTCCTTGTTCCACCATATAACGGGAGATCACATGGTGGTTGGGAGGCGGGGATAGTGCTGGGCAGACTTATACGGTCTGTGCCAAAGCCGGTGGTGGGTGGCAGGGATAGTGCTGGGCAGACTTATAGGGTCTGTGCCAGAGCTGGTGGTTGGGAGGCGGGGTTGGTGGTTGGGAGGAGGGGATAGGGCTGGCCAGACTTATACGGTCTGTGCACTGAAGAGGACAGTACAAATAAAAAAAAGTAGCACATATGAATTTATCTTCTTGGGCAGACTGGAAAACTCTTTTTATTGGAAAAAAACTAAAAACAAATAACACAAATCAAAAACAAGCCCCTAGCTATACACGGTCCTCCTATCTATGTACACCCCCTCCCCCTCCTCAATAGTACAGTGGAAACTGTTTATTAGAAAGACCAAAGAAAAAAAACCGGACATGCAAATCAAACCCCAGGCTCCTAGCTAGACATGGTCTGCCTATCTATGTACACCCCCTCCTCAATAATACAATGGATCAACCCCCGACCCCCCACAACCCCTTCAGACAACTGGCACACAATCCCCTGGGAAGCATGTCCCCTCATGGCGGCTTAAGCCTCACGTGTCTCCACCACCTCGAAGCCACCCCCACCCCTTTTTCCACCCTTTCCCACTTCGCCGCTTCCTGCACCGCCCTTACCACATCCCAGCTGACTACCTCCGCCGGCCGGACCTCCTGGTACAGGGACACCCTGCAGCGCGCCATCCAGAGGCAGTACCGCAATATCACCGAAATCAGAAAGCGTGTTACCGGATCCCCGCGTCCCTCTCCACCCTCTGGGCCATACACCCAGTCCGCATAGCTGTAGTTGCGGAAACTGGGGATCTGCAGCAACGAGGAAACCCGGTCAGAGACCTGGACTGTAAATGGGCACCTCACCAGGAAATGCTCCATCGTCTCTTCAGTTCCAGCACATTCCTCCCGTGGGCACCCTCTATCCCGCACATTGCGATATTTCAAATTTCCTCGGACGTACAGTCTACCGTGAAAGGACAGCCACGCCAGGTCTTTATACTTCACCGGGATGCGGTTCGAAGCAATCAACCGTAACCCCTGCTGCATCCGTGGGGCCGGCGCGTCCCTCAGCGCCAGAGGAGCTGAGAACACCTGCGCCCGTACTCTGTCCATCCAGACCCCCCGTTGTCCTGCCTTCACCTCCCCCACCGTCAGCCCCCACACCCTCACCAATTTCACTAGGGTCTTGCAATAACTCACCCCCCCCGGAGCCCCCCTTCGCAGTGCCACTACCCTCCCCCCCTCCCGCCATAGGTCCCAATATCTCGGCCACCACTGCAGGACACTCCTAGCCCACCCCGGTGGCTCCCGCCCTACCGCCCTCCCCAGATTGAACTGCAGGAACAAAGCGCTGAAAAACAGGACTGGGTTTATCATGCCCACCCCCCCCTCCCTCCTAGGCAGATAGGTAACATTCCGTTTTACCGGATTCGTCCTGTTGCCCCAGAGCAGCCGGAAGAACACCCCATACAAGGCCGTGTACCGGCTCTCCGGCAGCAGGCAGATGTAACTGATGAACAGAAACAAAGGAACTAAGTGTGCCTTGATGAGCTGTACCCGCTCCCCCATGGTCATTTTCCACCCCTTCCATCTATCCACCCTCCCCTTCACTTCTTGGAGACACCTATCCCAGTTGTAGAGCCTATAATCCCCCTTCTCGAAGTATATTCCCAAGACCCGTATACGTTCCACAGCTGTAGGAAACCTACCTCCCAACTCAAATTGCAGCCCCTGATCCCCAACCCACAGGCTATTGGACTTTTGAAAATTGACCTGCGACGCTGTTGCCTGCGAGTATTCCTGGATCAGGTTCTGCAATCTACCTCCCTCCCTCTGGTCCGCTACCCACACTGTAACGTCATCTGCATACGCCACGACCCTTAACTGGTTATTGTCCCCCACCTCCACCCCTTCCAGCCCCTCCGCCCCCCCCCTTCTCCAGCCGTCTTATAAAAGGGTCGATGGCGTATGCATACAACAGCGGGCTGAGTGGGCACCCCTGTCGGACCCCTGCCCCTACCTCAAACCCCTGCCCTCTCCACCCATTAACCAGGGGAAAACACCCCGCATGCCGATAGAGTAGCTGTAATTGCTCTATCCAACCCTTCGGAAACCCATAGCGCTCCAGAATGCTCCATAGGACACCCCACTGCACTCTATCAAACGCTTTTTCCTGGTCGAGTGTTACCAACAGCCTACCATGCCCTCCCACTCTACTGCGTTCTACCCCCTCCCGCACCCACGCTGCAGCTTCCAAGACACCTCTCCCTTTAACCCCACATGCTTGCGAGGCTGCTAGCAAATCCCCAGACACCTGCCTCATTCTCTGGAATAGCATTCGTGCGAAGATTTTTCGATCCGTATTAAGCAGTGCTATAGGCCGCCAGTTGGCCAGCATCGCCGGGTCCTTCCCCTTACTTAGTAGGATAAGAGCCGCCTCTGTCAAGGAACTAGGCAAGGAACCCTCCAACTGGGCTGCCCCCCATACCCTCACCAGGATCGGCACCAGCTGCTCCTTAAAGGCCTGGTAGAACTCAGTTGTTAGCCCATCCGGCCCCGGCGAGGTCTTCCTGTGGAGCGCCCCGATGGCTTCCTCCACCTCCTGTTCTGTCCACGGGTTCAAGAGGGCCTGAAGCTGGGGTCCCCCGTGACCTATCCCCGGGGTTCCTTCCACATAACACTCCATCTGCTCCATATCAATCTGCTGGGCTGAAAGGAACGCCGCAAAGTGGTCCCTCACTGCCCCCAGAATCCCCTCCTTGGTGTCCTGCAGGACCCCCCGTGCATCCCGCACCCCCTCCATCACCCTGCACGCCCTCCGCTCCCGGCAGCATGCGAAGGGGTCCGGGCTACACATTTTCCCGAAGTCCCGCTCATACACCAAGGAGGTGTAGCGGTTGTACTGTACCTGCTCCAGGAGTGCTTGGAGATCATGTATTTCTTCCTCCCTCCCCCCTTGTGAAATCAATGTGTCCCTCTTTTTCTTTATTGCCATGCCCAACTTTGTCCTTTCCCTCCCCTCCCTTCTCGCCTGTCTGAGAAAGAATCCCCGCGTTCGTCTTTTCACTGTATCCCACCACTCCCCCAATGACTGAAATGCCCCCTGCACTGACACCTGATCTTCCAAAAACCGGCGGTACTCCTCCCGCACCTGCTCGCTACCTAACCACTTTAAGTTTAGTCGCCATAACCCCCTCCCTGGCCTCTGCGCTGCCGCCCCCCCCCACCTGAAGGAGGACCATGTGGTGGTCTGAAAAGTCCACGTCCACGGTTCGTGGACCCCCCAGACAAACCCCCTTCTTTACCAGGAATCTATCGATTCTACTTTTACACTGCCCTCGAAAGAACGTGAACCCCTCCTGTTCCTCACAGAAGGCCACATGCGCGTCTACCAGCTCCGCCTCCCGCATGATCCCTGCCAGCCTCACCCCGTCATAGCCCACCTGTACCGATCGTCCCCCACTATCCTTTTTCTGCAATATGGTGTTAAAATCTCCTCCCCAGACTACTTGGCGCGAAGTGTATAGGTAGGGCTTGATCTTCCCAAAGAGGAGCACCCTTTCCTTCTTGCTTTGGGGCCCGTACACATTCACCACCCTCAGTGCTCTATCCTCCCAAATCGCATCCACAACAAGACATCTCCCCACCCCCAGCTCCACCACTCGCTGAATATTCACCCGGTGGGACTTAAATAAGATCCCCACCCCACCATACCTCTCCCCCGCCAACCCCCACACCGAGGGACCCCACTTCCAGGCCCGCCTTGCCCGCCTGATCACCTCAATGGACCGCAGCCGAGTCTCCTGGAGCAGGAAGCAATCTGCTTGGACCCTCGCGAACCAGTCATACGCTAAACCCTGCTTCTTCGGAGAGGCGATGCTGGCCACATTCAGCGTGGCAAATGTCAACACTAAGCCTGCCATCCTCATTGCGAGTCACGGGTCTGCTCACTCCCAACTTCTTTCCTTATCTCCTGGGATACCCCCTTCTTACCCTGAAGCAGGTCCTCTGCTATGCAGTCTACATCATCCCCTGCCAGATCCCCCTCCCCCCCCCCCCCGCAGCCGTCCTGTCTGCACCTTACCCCCCCCTCCCCCTTTCTTCCTTCCTTTCTTCTTTGCTCTATCCGGACCCACCCCCTGATCCCTCCCTCTCCCCTCTTCACCCCCGCCCCCTACCTCCTCCTCCGAGTCCTCCACCTCCCCCAAGTCCTCCAAGTCCTCCAGATCCTCCTCTAGCTCCACTCTGTCCCCCCAAGCCTGCACTTGGGCCTTCACCACCTGCCCGGCCCCCTCAGCTTTCCTCTTACTCCCCTTTCCCCTCCCTCCCTCCCTTCCCTCTTCCTCCTCCCTCACCCCTCCCCCTCCCCCCAGAGCCTTACCGCCCTTCTTCCTACCACCAGTACCCTCCTCCAGTGCTTCCTCATATTTCCGTTTGCCCTCTCCAATCCCCCCTGCCGCCCCCTCTTCCTCCATTAACTCCACCTCTTCTCCTTCCCCCTGTTCTTTCTCCTCCCTCCCAACCTCCCTATCCTCCTCCTCCTCCTCCAACACCTGAAATCTGTTCCCCCCCCTCTTCCCCTGCAGCGACCCCTCCCTGCCCACCCCTAGTTTCCCCCCCCTCTGAAACTTCCCTTTCCTCTGTGGCACTTGTACCCACTCCCCCTCTCCCCCCTGCTCCACTCCTGACCCAGCCCCCTGCCGCCCCCCCTCCTGCATCCCCTCCTTCTCCCCCCCTTGCCCCTCCCTGCCTATCACCCCCTGCCCTATCCCCTCCTCCATTACCCCCCCTCCCCGTCCCTTCCCCCACATATCCCACTCGTTATGGGCCGCCCTAGGGCAGTTCCGATATGCATGGCCTAACCCGCCGCAGAGGTTGCACCTGATCGCGGTGCAGTCCTCTGTGGCATGCTGATCCCCGCATCTTCCACACTTTACCACTGGGCATGACATGCTGAAGTGCCTAAACGAACCACATCTGAAGCACTGCCGCGGCTGCCCCTTGTAAAAGCACAGTATCCTGTCACGACCGATAAAGGCAGCCGAAGGAATGTGCTGGACCACATGGCTCTCCTGTCTCAATTTGACCAGGGCTCCCCAACCTCCTGCCCAAACCCTGCTTGGATCCGGTAACTTTGTAAGTGGGGATCTCAGCTCCGCGTACCTCTGTAGCCAGTAGGCTAAATCTGCCCCAGAGATAGACTCATTTCTCACGAGCAGGGTGATCTGCACCAGGTCTGGCTTGCTGACTGGAATGGCCCTGAGGTCCCGCCACTCCCCCTTTCCCCTCACCCCCTCGTACCTTTCCCAGAATATTTCCATCCCCCTCTGGGTCATGAAGCTCAAGTCATATTCTGGGATGTTGATGGGGTGTATACACGCGTAAAAGTCCTCGGGTATAAACCCCATCCCCATCACCAGCCTCAAGACCCGATCCCTGGAGGGCATTGCCCCCTCCCCTATCCATTTCAGCTGTACCACATTTCGCCGCTTAGGCAGCTGTCCACCCCCTGTCCCCGCTCCCCCCAACCCCTCCCTGGGCCCTCAAAACCACCCGATCTCCCCCCCTCCCTCCTTCCCCCTCCCTGGACTACTGCCACAAAGGACTTGGACCCCAGCCCCCACCGCCCCCCCTCCACACTTGTTCCAGCCCTTCCCTCTGCCTCCCCCCCCTTCTGTCCCTCTGCCCCTCCCCTCATCCCTCTCCCTTCCTCAATATCCACCGCCCCCTCCCCCTCCCGTTGTCCCCCGTCCCCTTCCCTCTCAGACAAACATCCAGCAACGTCCATAGTCAGTTCTGCGGCTTGGGCTGCCTCCAACTGATTGTCCTGCCCATCTCCACTTCCTGGAACGTCCCTGCTCGTCCCTGCCACTGCAGGCTCCAGCCTCTGGGCTAATCGCCTCCTCTCCTCTGTCTCCTGGCGATACTCTGGCACCTGCCCAGTCAGGTCTGCAGCTGGCGATACCAGACTCCCTGCTCGCTCTGCCCCCGAACTCCCTCCAACCTCCGGCACCAGGGGCGAAGCCTCCGGAACTCCGCCGCTCCCCTTGGCTCCTCGCTCCCAGCCGTCCTGCTGGCAGGTCTGCTCCACCACCCGCTGCACATCTGTTAGACTTGCCATGTCCACTTCTGTAGTCAACGAAAGTCTCTCAACAATCGGGTTACTTCCCCCTTGCTTCTGGTGCAGTCCCTCCTGCGTTCTCCCAATGGCTGGCGCTTCCCGGGGGCATGGCTTGTCTGTTCCTGATTCCGCCACAGGCTGGCTGTTAGCACCCCCCGATTTCACCTCTTGTAATGGACAGCTGGTCAAATGAGCTCCTAGCTGCTGCCCGCTCCTATTCCTCTCTCTCCGACCCCTCTCCTGTAAACCGCCAGCTACTCCATGCTCAGGGAAGACCTCCCCTGCTCCCGGACTTCGTGGGCGGGGCTTCTCCAGATGCCATGCTGCTTCGGTTTCCACTTCAGTCATTGCAGACCCGGCCAAAAATACCGGAGTCTGCCTCTGCTGACCCTTTTCCAACAGGGCCTCCTTCACGGCAACTGTCTCTGCTGTTTGCACAACTGCAGGTAAGCCCTCTGAGACTTCGACCACCACCTCTGTAGAAAACAGGCTGCTACCTGCGTCTCCCTCTGCTGCCTCCATTATCTGGAGTTTTGAAAAGTTACTGAGTTCTGTCCTCCCCTCCACAGGTAGGATCTCTACTCCAGCCCCCACCTCAGAGCCATGTCCTGCCGCTGCCTCCTTATCCTCTGGCTGCTGGGTAAGTGCTCTGGACTGTGTTGCCAACTGTCTCATGTATTTTAAAGTGGGGTCACCTCTGAACCCAGACAACTCTTTTGAGTCTAATGCTGCTGAAGACACTGAAGCTTGCTGCAACTGTAGTGTTCCTGAACCCCCAGACTGTGGTATTGAAGCCATCCTTTCTCGGTTAACATAGAGCTCCCTCAAAGGATTCACAGAGCCCTTTTTTAAACAGTGCAACAAGTGTTCTTTTTTCCCCAACAACTTTGATATCCGGGCTTCCTCTTTAACATACATTTGTCTGTGCTCCGCTGGGGCAAATTTACACATAGTTCTTGCCATTTTCAGACGTTTTCCTAGCTCCACTACTTCTTTTTCCACCAGCTTAATTCGTCTTACAATATTTACCACACTACTTGCTGGATCATCAGGGTCATAGCTCACTTCAAGGAACTCCTCATCTGACGATCCACTCTCCTCACTCTCACTCTCAGCTGCCTCCAGCAAAGGCTTCTGGCAAACTTCCATCGCCTCTTCCTTCTCCCTTCCTTGGAAGCGCCCTTCTGGGGCCTGTACTATCTTCCTCCCCCCTCCACTGTCTTCTCGCTTACCTTCCGCAAGCTGGGCCATGGAGGGGGAAATGCTCTGGTGGCCTCCACTGGGCTGCTTCTCCCTTCGGTCCACTGGACTCCTTTCCCTTCTCCCGGTAGTCAAACCAGGGAGAGAGCCACTCCTTTCGGCCTTCTGGTCCCGGGCCCCAGGAGGCCCCATAGCCTGGGACTTTCCTGAGGCCTTCTCCCCAGGGACCCTCCTCATCTTTGGGGAGGGAGCTAGGTCTCACTCCCTTTCCACTGGAAGTCAGCAGAGCTCTCTAAAACACCTCCTTCCTCCTCAGCAGACTGGATGGACCGTGCAGGTCTTTTTCTGCCGTCATCTACTATGTTAATCCTTCGCCTTCCCCTGAACACACCCTGGGCGAAGGCGAAGGATTAGAATGTGATCTCTAATTATATGGTGTTTTAGACGTGCGCCGAGGCCCCCTTTTACCGCAGCTGGTAAACGGGCCGGTCTCGCTTTCCTTCAGGAAATGGCCAGGTGGCAAGTAAAGCACTTGCCACGCGACCATTTCTAGGGGAGCCCTTACCGCCGCCCACTGAGGCGGTGGTAAGGGCTCCCGCGCTAACCCAGCGGTAACGGGGCAGCATGTGGCACTGCCCGATTACCGCTGGGTAGTATCCGGTGCTACAAATTTGCGTAGCGCCGGAAATGACGGCGCGGTAGGGGTAGGAAGTCCCGCTGGGCTGCTGCGCTAGCCCGATGGTACTTCCTAAAAAGCGAGCGGTAAGCCCGCGTTGGGCTTAGCGCCGCTTAGTAAAAGGAGCCCTTCATTGGGTAAAACATTCTTCAGAAATTTAACATAACAAGACCTTACAATTCATAACCAGTTAATAAATTTAAGCTAAAGATATTTTGTCCACTGAAATGTCCCAGGGGAACAAAACAGCACAATGTCTAAGACGTGAATAATACGCTGTGAGTGAATCACAGCAATTCTGGTAGACAGAACTCAAAGAACCCCCCTGCTTCTGGATTTTCTGTAGAGGGCAGCAGAATCTAATCCAAGATAAGTCTGGGTGACATACATCCAGCTGTTGTTTTCCCTGTGCGTGGATGGTGGTGGTGGGGTACCAGAACTGAAGCTAAATTAACAGCCCTCCTAATTAAAATTCTTTATGTTAGCAAACACAGGTTGCTCAGTTTCCTGTTTATCTAATCTCTTCTTTTATATACAGAGCTGACGAAGCTGAACAAAACCCGTAAGATAAAATTAACACACAAATTGTTTTTCTTCCCTTTGGGCAGGAAAAATTCCTGTTTACAAGGGAAAGCAATTATGTATACATATTTATGAGAAAAAAGAAAAGTTAAGCAATAGAAAAATAAAATAAGATAGAATATTTGATATAATTATTATTCCCGTGCACATATATTATAATTTGAAACATACTGCATTTTATATTGTGAATAATTCAGTGTAAGCATCAAGAAAGTTTGTATCTATTTAGTGGCTCAAAAAACTGGTGATTCAATTAACAGAGATTAGAGACCGGTTCTTCTCTCTGACTGCAAAGTTTTCAGATGATTACTGTAGAAAAAGAATGAAGAAGGCAAGGAGAACGTTTGTGTTCGTTTTGGGGCCACAGGGAGAATCCAATCTGGTCAGAGGTTTTCCTGGTAAGATTATAAGCGAAGAACAAGATTTTACATATAACGAGACATATGGAACACATTAATAGGGGCCGTGAGAGTTGGAAAGCCTTCTTTTATAATTATCTAAATATAATATGGAAGTAGCAGAATACGAAATCATAATCAAAATACCTCCCACTGCTGTCTGTAAGAAGGGATATAGAGGGGCATAATCGAACGAAAACGTCTATCTCCATGGGCGTTTATCTCCGAGAACGGGTCCGTGAAGGGGCGGACCGAACCGTATTTTCGAAAAAAATAGACGTCCATGTTTTATTCGACAATTTGTGAGCTGGGCGTTTTTGTTTTTCAGCGATAATGGAAAATGAAAGCGCCCAGCTCAAAAACGAATACATCCAAGGCATTTGTTCGTGGGAGGGGCCAGGATTCGTAGTGCACTGGTCCCCCTCACATGCCAGGACACCAACCGGGCACCCTAGGGGGCACTTTTACAAAAACAAAAAAAAAGGTAAAAGAGCTCCCAGGTGCATAGCACCCTTCCCTTGGGTGTTGAGCCCCCCAAATCCCCTCAAAACCCACCGCCCACAAGTCTACACCATTACTATAGCCCTAAGGGGTGAAGGGGGGCACCTACATGTGGGTACAGTGGGTTTGGGGGGGGTTGGACGACTAAGCATTAAGCAGCACAATTGTAACAGGTAGGGGGGGATGGGCCTGGGTCCACCTGCCTGAAGTCCACTGCACCCCCTAACAACTGCTCCAGGGACCTGCATACTGCTGCCAGGGAGGTGGGTATGACATTTGAGGGTAAAAATAAAAAGTTGTAAAACATCATGTTTTGTGGTGGGAGGGGGTTAGTGACCACTGGGGGAGTCAGGGGAGGTCATCCCCGATTCCCTCTGGGGGTAATCTGGTCATTTAGGGCACTTTTTGGGGCCTTATTCGTGGAAAAAACAGGGTCCAGGAAAAGTGCCCTAAATTCTAGCTACAAACGCATACTTTTTTCCATTATCGGCGAAAGGCGCCCATCTCTCCTCGGCCGATAACCACGCCCCAGTTCCACCTTTGCCACGCCTCTGACACGCCCCTGTCAACTTTGTACGCTTCCACGATGGAATGCAGTTGAAAACGTCCAAAATCGGCTTTCCATTATACTGATTTATTCGTTTTTGTGAGATAAACGTCTATCTCCCGATTTGGGTCAAAATCTAGGCGTTTTTCTCTTTCAATTATAAGGTGGATAATCTCCTAATATAATTTTTTTCTTATTTTCTTATTATTTATTTATTTATTTATTTTTACTTTATTAATTTTTTAGGTGGGGAAAAAATGCCTCAAAATGCCTGGGTAAACCAGTGCACAAACAGTAGACGATCCTGTTGACCAATCTCTCGGTCTTAAAAGGATCTGATCTTTATCATCGGCAGAAAAAAACTCAAACAAACTGATGCCACAGTATAGGTCCAGACTGGACACGCTACGATCTATAATTGCCAACTGTTTCCCTACACGGACCCTGAAGCAGCTAGAGTTTGCTGTAAGTACGGCGAAACGCTGGCCATCGTTGGTCGAGAGGAAACTATGGCAAAGATGTCAACAAGGGAATAAGGAGAGCTAAGTGCTTTTAAATTCATCAGTTGACCACAGCACATATTAATGATTATTTCGTACTGAGTATCAACCTAATCTGTGGCATCAGTTTGTTTGGGGGTTTTTCTGCCGATGATAAAGATCAGATCCTTTTAAGACCAAGAAATTGGTCAAGAGGATCGCCTACTGTTTGTGCACTGGTTTATCCAGGCACTTTGAGGCATTTTTTCCCCACCTAAAAAATTAATAAAGAAAAAAAAAATTAAAATAAAAAAAAAATAAGAAGAAAATAAGAAAAAGTTTATATTAGGAAATTATATCCCTTCTTACAGACAACAGTGGGAGGTATTTTGATTGTTCTTTTATAATTACTCAGGTGAGACTGACTTGCAGGCTTATTTTCGAAAGAGAAAGACGCCCATATTTCAACCCAAATCGGGAGATGGACGCCTTTCTCTCATGGGCGCCCAAATCGGTATAATCGAAAGCCGATTTTGGGCGCCTCCAACTGCAGTCTGTCGCGGGAATGAACAAAGTTGTCAGGGGCATGTCGGAGGCATGGTGAAGGCGGGACTGGGGCGTGTTTATCGGCCGAGGAGAGATGGGTGCTCTCGGCCGATAATGGAAAAAAGAAGGGCGGCAGTAGCGAGAATTTGGGCCGCTTTTTTTGGACCCTTTTTTTCACAAACAAGTCCCCCAAAAGTGCCCCAACTGCCCAGATGACCACCGGAGGGAATCGGGGATGACCTCCCCTGACTCCCCAGTGGTCACTAACCCCCTCCCACCAAAAGAAAAGAACTTAAAAAAAATTTTTTTCCAGCCTATATGCCAGTCTCAAATGTCATACCCAGCTCCATCACAGCAGGATGCAGGTCCCTGGAGCAGTTGTTAGTGGGTGCAGTGGACTTCAGGCAGGTGGGCCCAGGCCCATCCCCCCCCCTACCTGTTACACTTGTGCTGGTAAATGGGAGCCCTCCAAACTGCCCCCAAAACCCACTGTACCCACATCTAGGAGCCCCCCTTCACCCATAAGTGCTATGGTAATGGTATAGAGTTGTGGGGAGTGGGTTTTGGGGGAGATTTGAGAGGCTCAGCACCCAAGGTAAGGGAGCTATGGACTTGGGAGGTATTTTAAATTTTTTTTTTTTTACTTTTTACAAGTGCCCCCTAGGGTACCCGGTTGGTGTCCTGGCATGTGAGGGGGACCAGTGTACTACGAGTCCTGGCCCCTCCCACGACCAAATGCCTTGGAGTTGTTCGTTTTTGAGCTGGGCAGCTTTGGTTTCCATTATCACTGAAAACCGATACCGCCCAGCTTAAATCCGACCAAATCTGATGCATTTGCCCGGCACCAACCGTATTATCGAAACAAAAGATGGACGCCCATCTTTTTCGAATATGGTCTGTCTCGCCCCTTCACGGACCCGTCCTGCCAACTCCAGGCTCCGCCCATTTTACCTTGCCTCACCCTATGCCTGGAACAATCTTCCTGAACACCTACGCCAAGCCCCCTCCCTATCCATCTTCAAATCCTTGCTTAAAGCTCACCTCTTCAATGCTACTTTCGGAACCTAACCTTTCGAACATATAGACTGCCCCAATCTGCCTGACCTATCAGATTGACTGTACATTTGTCTCTTAGATTGTAAGCTCCTTGAGCAGGGACTGTCCTTCCATGTTAAATTGTACAGCGCTGCGTAACCCTAGTAGCACTTTAGAAATGTTAAGTAGTAGTAGTAGTAGTCCTCAGAGATAGTCGCCCATGGAGATGGGCGTCCACATTCGATTATGCTCCTCTAAGGGGCCCTATTACTAAGATGTGCCAAAACAATGTGCTGCGCTAGTGTAGGTGCGTGTTTTGGGCGCACGCAGATCCATTTTTCAGCGCACCTGTAAAAAGGCCTTTTTAAACATTTTTGCCAAAAATGGACGTGTGGCAAAATAAAAATTGGCGTGCATCCATTTTGGGTCTGAGACCTTACGGTCAGCCATTGACTTAGCATTAAGGTCTAAGCATTAACCGGGTGGTAATCATTTATGTGCATAAAATGACAATTACCGCCCAGTTTCTGCCGTGCGCCAGAAAATAAAAATTATTTTCCGGCGTGTTTAGCGGACATGCATCCAAAATGAAATTACCACAAGGGCCACGCAGTAGCTCGGTGGTAACTCCAAATTGACACATGTTGGGCTTGCGTAGGCACCTGTGGAACTTAGTAAAATGGCCCCTCAATGAATTCAGACAATATATACACAAGCTTTTAAGCTAGAGAACAGGGGTGAAGGATGGGAGTGAATAGGCTCTAGATGTGACCCCCTTGCAAAAGTAAAGTGATGGGGATCGGGAAGGGATGAATTATTATCATCAGCAAAACAGAAAAGGAAAGAATGGTAAGATAATGGGCAAAATAAAATGTGACTAAAGATGCAAAGTGAGGTGACAAGACTTTTTTGGGGGTGAATGTCAGGCAGAGGAGAAAGTTCAGAGATAGAAATGTAAAATGTAATGTTGCCAAGGGAGCAAAGTGTGGTGACTGACAAGAGAACAAAAGGCAGAAATCCTCAACAAATATTTCTATCTGGTGTTCACCGAAGATACTAGAGATATGAACCAAAAGTTCATATTTGAATGGAGGAGGTACCCCATCATTCATGGAAGAATCTGTTTACAAGCGATTTGCAAGAGTGAGAGTGGATGACATTGTGAGATCAGACGAGATACATCCCAGGACACTAAGGAAGCAGAGGAGGAGTAGCCATAGAACGGAAGGACATGATATGAAACTACAAGGAGGAAGATTTAAAAGCAATGTGGCTTGGGCCAGAGCATGGAAGAGATGCTAGGCCCAGGACAGGATGATCCACATAGATAAACAGCTATAAAGTGAGTAGCAACAATAAAAACAGAGTTGGATAGAAGCCAGTATAGGACAAGCCCATTGGATGAAGTGCTAGATCAGCAAGAATGTGCTGGGCTGACTTCCTTATATATGATAGAGACACCCCTGCTGGTCCAGTGGAATTCTTCTGGGAGCAGGGACCTCATTCCACCTCCTTCACTCAAAGGCTCTAAGCGCTGGATCAAGGCTGTTGAGAAGTTATCGCTCACTCACAGGTCAGCAGTCTCTGTACCATGAGGTTCTAGGTTTTAGCAGGTATAGGTAGTAGTAGCAACTATCCTTGGGTACTGTCTCATGGAACCTTTTTCAAGCACAAACACAACAGAATCCTTACTATTTTAAATTTACTACTTTGTAGCTTCATTGAGTGCCCCCTAGTCCTAATATTTTTGAAAGAGTAAACAAACGATTCACATCTACCCATTCCACTCCACTCATTATTTTATAGACCTCTATCATGACGGCAGAGGAGTGGAACGGGTAGATGTGAATCGTTTCTCCAAGCCGAAGAGCCCTAGCCGCTTCAGCCTTTCTTCATAGGGAAGTCGTCCCATCCCCTTTATCATTTTCGTCGCCCTTCTCTGCACCTTTTCTAATTCCACTATATCTTTTTTGAGATGCTGTGACCAGAAATGAACACAATATTGAGGTGCGGTCGCATGATCGAGCGATACAAAGGCATTATAACATCCTCATTTTTGTTTTTCACTCCTTTCCTAATAATACCTAACATTCTATTTACTTTCTTAGCTGCCGCAGCACACTGAGCTGAAGGTTTCAACGTATCTGCATTAAAGTTTAAAATTTGATATACTGCTCAGCTTTAAGAAATGAATGACATAAAATTTGATAGATCAAATTATTAGGATGAGGCAAAATCTCGAGGTGGCAGCATCAAAATACCACTCAACATGCCACCTAGGCTCTTCATCAGGTCAGTAACATGATTTCAGCTTGCTCTTATAAATACTTTTTTAAATATTGATTTCATATTTTATAAATACACATCAAAGAGCACTTGCCTCAAATTTCAGGCCAACCAACATTGGCCATATTTTGCTGCTGCATCAGGGGGTTGTCTAAATATATGTTCTCTCACCATCTAAAATCTTCAAATTTGATGGACCAGACCTAAAACATTCATTCCAAAGGAAGAGCAAAAAAATATATAGAAAACTATATTATCATTAATACATTATTGCAGTTTGTTCCCCCAGAGCACTAACAGATCTTTCATTCACCATCAGCCTGAACATCAAATGCCAGGGTTAAAAAACCATGTGTTTAATAAAAATTATAGACAACACCAAAGAAGCACAAAAGGGCCTCCAAGGTTGGAACAATGCACAAACTTTAATGGAAGGAGATCCGACACAGGTCGTGCTTTGGCACGCAAAGCGCCTGCTTCAGGGGTCAAGAGTGACGTCTTGAATACCGATGAGCGTGCAAACCGCGTTATGGTAAACTCACTCTGCGAAATCAGCTGCTACTTGCCAAAGTTCTTGTATCAAATTGTGGAGTGAGTTTAACATAATGCGATTTGCACGTTCATCGGTATTGAAGACTTCAATCTTGACCCCTGAGGCAGGCGCTTTGAGTGCCGAAACACGGCCCGTGTCGGGTCTTCTTCCATTAACGTTTGTACGTTGCTCCAACCTTGGAGGCCCTTTTGTGCTTCTTTTGTGTTGCCTATTGGACTCGTGTACTTTTGGCCCCTCTCTTCTGCTGCCTAATAAAAATTATAGTCATTTCAGCACGAACAGGATATAAAGGAATTGGAGAAGGTGCAGAGAAGGGCGACGAAAATGATAAAAGGGATGGGGCGACTACCTTATGAGGAGAGGTTAAGAAGACTAGGACTCCTTTAGCCTGGAGAAAAGGCGGCTGAGGGGTGATATGATAGAGGTCTACAAAATAATGAGTGGGGTAGAGCGGACAGATGTGAAGCATTTGTTTACACTTTCTAACAATAATAGAACCAGGGGACACAAGATAAAATTAGAATGTGGTAGATTTAAAACAAATCGGAGAAAGTTTTTCTTTACTTGGCGCGTAGTTAGACTCTGGAACTGATTGCCGGAGAAGGTAGTGATGACAGCTGGCCTTGCTGAGTTTAAAGGGGGTCTGGACAGATTCCTGAAGGAAAAGTCCATTGATCGTTAATCAATTTTGGGTTTTTGCCAGGTTCTTGTGGCCCGGATTGGTCGTTGTCGGAGACAGAGTGCTGGGCTTGATGGACCTTTGGTCTTTTCCCAGCATGACAGTGCTTATGTACTTATGTAAATCGTAGCAAAACAGCAAAAGTAGAGGCTGACAAATGCACAAACCAATAGGGAGATAATCTCAAAAAACAGTTTATTCAGAATATTCGTATCAATATCAAGGTCCTTGATATTGATACGAATATTCTGAATAAACTGTTTTTTGAGATTATCTCCCTATTAGTTTGCGCATTTGTCAGCCTCTACTTTTGCTGTTTTGCTTATGTAAATCGTTCCACTATGAAGGCGCTAACCATGCAAAGCCACTTGTAAGTCTGGATTCCCATCATGCACTGGTGGCATGAGGGAGGACCATGCTGAAATCCTGAAGAGACCTCGGCGTTCTCGTGTGCCTTGACGCCATTGTACAGTTGGTGCTGAGCATCCTTGTTTGTCACGTCTACATTTAACCACCACTGTAGACTTGCCGCCATCATTTGTTTTCTTCAAGAAATAATATTTCCCTAGCTTTTTGAAAGGTCTCTGAGTACAGAAGCATTTGGGGGGCACCTAGGGGGTACCTAATGGAATACAAAGTACTTCTTCTAAAGCTGCGCCTGTTCATTTTTCAGTTTGATAGTGTGTACAAGCACATAAATGACAAAGAAATAATTTTCAAGTGCTGGAATCGCACACAGAGCAATTTCATATGCAGTCATTCATTCTACTGAAAGAAGATAAAAGAAAAACACTTTTTTTCTTTTGCCTTAATGATTTTCACCAGAGGCAAAGATTGTGGATGAGCACAGAGCTCTGTATCAGCATGTTGCTAAACCAGTAATCTAATTAACTGTAATTAAAGGGAATGCAATTCAATTAGATGTATTTAAATTGAAAGCACCTTTTGTTGTTGAGAATAGAGACAAGAACAATTATTTATCCAAGGGAAAATGAAAATAAACATTAAAAAAAAGCAATTTTATATCCTTTTAACAAACTAGAGTAAATAAATACTTGTTGTTATAACATTTTGCTTATTTCAATCTATATTAGATGGATTTGCTAAATTGTTGTCCTATATAATCAGTAGCGTGAAACTCCTTAGACCAGGAAGACTTTGATTTGTTTTCTTTACACACTAACAAGTCAGCTCTTTTATGCCTCACTCAGCTATAAACTGTGCCAGGCAGAGTACCTGTCACATTTACAAAGCCTGGCCACACCAGTGCGACTGACTGAATGGAGGCTTATTCACCTACAAGGCATGACGTGTTTTCTTTTAAAATATTACATAGTAACATAATAGCATAGTAATGCTGGATCTAGTGCTCACGAATGGAGGTAGTGTTTCCGAAATCCGGGTGGGTGCCCACCTATGTAATAGCGATCATCGCACCGTATGGTTTGATATAAGGGCGAAGGCGGAGTGCGGACGCACAAAACTCAAAGTACTGGATTTCAGACGTACTGATTTTGATAAAATGAGGGAATATCTGAAGAAGGAGCTGTTGGCATGGGAAGGTGTAGGAGAAGTGGAAAAACAGTGGTCCAAGCTAAAGGCTGCTATAAATATGGCGAGTGATCTTTCTGTGAGGAAAGTAAACAAAAATTAGCAGGAAGCCTATATGGTTCTCCAAACAAGTAGCTGACAAAATAAGAGCAAAAGAGGCTTTGTTCAAGAAATACAAAAGAACGCAACGAGAAGATCACGGAAAAGATTATCGGATTAAACTCAAAGAAGTGAAGAGGGAAATACGGCTAGCGAAAGCGCGAGCAGAAGAAAAAATGGCTAAAGATGTAAAGAGAGGTGACAAGACTTTTTTCAGATATATTGGAGAAAGGAGAAGAGATAGGAAAGGAATTGTGAGACTGAAAGATAATGAGAATGGCTATGTGGAGAGTGATGAAGATAAAGCAAACGTGCTAAACAATTATTTCTCTTCGGTGTTCACGGAGGAAAATCCTGGAGAAGGACCACAGTTGGCTGCTGAGGGAGCGTCTGGGAATGGAGTGGATACTGCACCGTTTATGGAAGAAAGGGTTTATAAACAGCTGGAGAATCTGAAGGTGAACAAAGCTATGGGGCCGGATGGGACACATCCCAGGATACTGAAGGAGCTCAGAGAGGTCCTGGCGGGACCTCTTAAAGATTTATTTAATAGATCTTTAGAGACAGGAGAGGTTCCGTGAGATTGGAGACAAGCGGATGTGGTCCCTCTTCACAAAAGTGGAGACAGGGAAGAAGAGGGAAACTACAGACCGGTAAGTCTCATGTCGGTGGTAGGAAAAATAATGGAGTCAGTGCTGAAAGAAAGGATAGTTAACTTTCCAGAAACCAACGGGTTGCAGGACCCGAGGCAACACGGCTTTATTACTACTACTACTTATCATTTCTATAGTGCTACTAGATGTACGCAGCGCTGTACACTTGAACATGAAGAGACAGTCCCTGCTTGACAGAGCTTTCTTTACCAAAGGAAAATCCTGCCAAATGAATCTTATTGACTTTTTTGACCGGGTAGCCAAAGAACTGGATGAGGGACGTGCGCTAGATGTAATCTACTTGGACTTCAGCAAAGCCTTTGATACGGTCCCCCACAGAAGACTCGAGAATAAGCTGAAAGGGTTGAACTTAGGACTGAAAGTGGTGAACTGGATAAGAAACTGGTTGACTTACAGGTGGCTGAGGGTGGTGGTAAATGGAATCCGCTCGGAGGAAAGGAAGGTGAGCAGTGGAGTTCCTCAGGGGTCGGTGCTGGGGCCTTTTCTGTTTAATATATTTGTGGGAGATATTGCTGAAGAGTTGGAAGGAAAGTGCCTTTTTCCAGATGACACAAAAATAGCCAATAGAGTGGATACCCTGGAGGGAGTAGAAATGATGAGAAGGGATCTCCGAACATTAGAAGAATGGTCGAGGGTCTGGCCGTTAAAATTTAATCTCGAAACTCAAAACCCAGCTTCACACCAGCTGTAGTAAACATTACAGCTGTCACCACTGGCTTAACACTACCACACACTTAGTGGTGGAGAAAAAAAGCCTCAGTAACTCCACCCAGCCAGCCCAAAACAAGACTATAAGGAAAATCATAGTGAAAGTTAAAGTTGCTCAATATGATTGGGTGATAGTAGTTGATGCAGAAGTCAGCTAGTAGAGATTGAAGGAGTTGGAATGATTGTACTGAGGGTGGAGCGATTCTAGAATTGATCCACTAGAGCAGATTTACAGGATTTCCCCAATAAATATGCATGAGATCTGTTTGCATGCATTGCCTCCATTGTATGCCAATAGATTTCATGCGTATTCATCGGGGAAATCCTGAAAACCCGACTGGGTTGCAGCCCTCATGGACTGACATTGCATACCCCTGCACAAGAGCAGTTCTCAATTCTAAAGTAAGAGCATATATGACGGTCTATTATTTCTACTACTACTACTACTATTTAGCATTTCTATAGCGCTACAAGGCGTACGCAGTGCTGCACAAACATAGAAGAAAGACAGTCCCTGCTCAAATAGCTTACAATCTAATAGACAAAAAATAAATAAAGTAAGCAAATCAAATCAATTAATGTGAACGGGAAGGAAGAGAGGAGGGTAGGTGGAGGCGAGTGATTACAAGTGGTTACGAGTCAAAAGCAATGTTAAAGAGGTGGGCTTTCAGTCTAGATTTAAAGGTGGCCAAGGATGGGGCAAGACATAGGGGCTCAGGAAGTTTATTCCAGGCGTAGGGTGCAGCGAGACAGAAGGCGCGAAGTCTGGAGTTGGCAGTAGTGGAGAAGGGAACAGATAAGAAGGATTTATCCATGGAGCGGAGTGCACGGGAAGGGGTATAGGGAAGGACGAGTGTGGAGAGATACTGGGGAGCAGCAGAGTGAGTACATTTATAGGTTAGTAGAAGAAGTTTGAACAGGATGCGAAAACGGATAGGGAGCCAGTGAAGGGTCTTGAGGAGAGGGGTAGTATGAGTAAAGCGACCCTGGCGGAAGACGAGACGGGCAGCAGAGTTTTGAACCGACTGGAGAATCTTAAATACCAGACATAGCAATTTGAATTCCACATGTGCAGCCATGGGAAGCTGAGAATGAGATGTTAATAATGGAGTTACACTGTCAAATGTGAATTTAAATAAAATTATTTTTTTCGGCTGTATTTTGAACTGCGACCTGGACAGTGAGTTCTTGGTGATAACCATATAAGCAGTACTTTCGAATTCATGGGTAATTGTTTTCATAAAGTTTCAAATTAGATATCATGTCACTTTCTTAAGTTAAATGCATAAAAGACTATTCTGTCATGGGTCTTGAAGAATCCATCCAGAGGAACAGGGGTGATATGATACAGACGTTCAAATATTTGAAAGGTATTAATCCGCAAACAAATCTTTTCCAGAGATGGGAAGGCGGTAGAACGAGAGGACATGAAATGAGATTGAAGGGGGGCAGACTCAAAAAAGATGTCAGGAAGTATTTTTTCACAGAGAGAGTGGTGGATGCTTGGAATGCCCTCCCGTGGGAGGTGTTGGAGATGAAAACGGTATCGAAATTCAAATATGCGTGGGATATACATAAAGGAATCCTGTGCAGAAGGAATGGATCCTCAGAAGCTTAGCCGAAATTGGGTGGCGGAGCAGGTGGGGGGAAGAGGGGTTGGTGGTTGGGAGTCGAGGATAGTGGAGGGCAGACTTATACGGTCTGTGCCAGAGCCAGTGATGGGAGGCGGGACTGGTGGTTGGGAGGCGGGGAATAGTGCTGGGCAGACTTATACGGTCTGTCCCAGAGCCGGTGGTGGGAGGCGGGGCTGGTGGTTGGGAGGCGGGGATAGTGCTGGGCAGACTTATACGGTCTGTGCCCTGAAAAAGACAGGTACAAATCAAGGTAAGGTATACACATGAGTTCATCTTGTTGGGCAGACTGGATGGACCGTGCAGGTCTTTTTCTGCTGTCATCTACTCTGTTACCATGTTACTATGTTTCAGTTGTTAATCCAGTACTTGAGGGCAGAACAAAATGTCCTTCAACTGAAAATCCATTGTCTAGGTGACTGCTTAGATTCTTCTTTAAAAGGAGATTATCAGATTAAACTCCTGACCTCTTCTGTGTTTAGACAACTCTGCTTTCTACGACAGATTCAGGCTTATTTTAAAGTGAATGACTTGCAAAAAGTTGATCATGCTATGATTTTTTCCAGCTTAGATTACTGCAATTCTATTTACTGAACAGATTACAGGAAACTACTGAAAACCAACCTGTTCAAAAAGGCATACCACAAGGATCCATCCTAAATACTAGACAACAAAACTCTACCAAAACTTGACAAAACCGAACTCTCTACACATGATTGCTTCAGCCACTCTGTCACTAATGAACGTTAACATACTACCTCTTTATTTCTCATGCTGAAATGAACTGTCTATATTTGATTGTTTAACTTACTCTATAAGTTACTGTCTAACTTACTCTATAATTTACTCTGTCATGTATGAACTTTGTATTTATCATTCCGGAAACGGCGATCATTACTACGGCATAATGTAAGCCACATTGAGCCTGCAAACAGGTGGCAAAATGTGGGATACAAATGCAACAACTACATAAATAAAATTATTTGCAGATGTTGTAATATGCAGATTTGTAGATCATCTGCATAGATGTAATATGATAATCCTAGGACCCTGTTTACAAAGGTGCACTAGTGTTTTTAGCATGTGCTAACCATGTAGACACCCATAGGACTTTTATGGGCATCTATACAGTTAACATGCACTCATTTTAGTGTGCGCTTAAAATGCTAGCACACCTTTGTAAATAGGGCCCCTAATGTTTAAGGGGCCCTTTCACCAAGCTGCGGCAAAAGGGTTACACGCACGCTGAGCCCCCCTTTTACTGCAGCTGCATGGGCGGATGCATTCCAACTAAAGCTAAATGCAGAAAAGACACAATGTCTCATTCTATCCTCACAATATAACACAAACAAACCCATTACTATAAATACCCCAGACTACACCATTCCAGTCTCAGACAGTCTGAAAATTCTGGGAGTCACAATTGACCGAAATCTCACACTCGAAGACCATGCGAAAAATACCGCAAAGAAAATGTTCTACGCAATGTGGAAACTTAAAAGGATCAAACCTTTCTTCCCAAGGGAAGTATTCCGCAGCCTGGTATAATCAATGGTGCTAAGTCATCTAGACTACTGCAATGCCATCTACGCCGGATGCAAAGAACAAATCATTAAGAAGCTTCAAACCGCTCAAAACACAGCAGCCAGACTCATATTTGGGAAAGCGAAATACGAAAGCGCCAAACCCCTAAGAGAAAAACTACACTGGCTCCCACTAAAAGAACGAATTGCGTTCAAAGTTTGCACCCTGGTCCACAAAATCATTCACGGGGAAGCCCCAGCCTACATGTCAGACCTTATAGACTTGCCTACTAGGAACGCAAAAAGATCAGCACGCTCATTCCTCAATCTCCACTACCCCAACTGTAAAGGGCTAAAATATAAAACCACATACGCAACCAGTTTCTCCTACATTTGCACGCAACTATGGAATGCACTACCGAAGGCCATAAAAACAACGCAAGACCTCACTATCTTCCAAAGGCTACTGAAAACTGAACTGTTCAAGAAGGCATACCAATAACACCTATCCTCAAAACTAAATAATAAGATTGCACATGAACTAGAATAATCGAACTTTTTACCACTTGAATAAGTAACCTCTCCGTTAATAATGATTAAGCACTATCACTTTAATCCTTATGTCAAATAAGGTCTATCTATAGTCGATGACCTAATGTATGTTACAATCCTATCTATCACTCAGGAACTTATATGCAATACCATAATGTATTATTCTTTACCATGCATGTACGCACCTTAATGCAATGCCTTTGTAACTCTGCAACCCAGAAATGGCAACCGCCATTACGGCAAATGTAAGCCACATTGAGCCTGCAAATCGGTGGGAAAATGTGGGATACAAATGCTACAAATAAATAAATAAACAAAGGTCTCGCTTTCCTGCAGGAAATGGCCAGGAGGTGAGTAAAGCACTTGCTGTGTGGCCATTTCGTGGGGGGGGGGGGGGAGCCCTTACCGCCACCCATTGAGGTGGCGGCAAGGACTCCCAAGCTAATCCGGCATCAACTGGACAGTGCATGACACTGCCTGATTACCACTGGGTACAGTCCAACGCTACAAAAATACATACATTTTTGTAGCGCCGGAAATGACGGCGTGGTAGGGGTGGGAAGTACTGCCGGACTGCCTGGTGGTACTTCCGTTATAGCGAGCGGTAAGCCCGCATGGGGCTTTCCGCTGCTTAGTAAAAGGAGCCCAACTGTTCTAAACCAAGCAAACTAAAGAAGATGTTAAAGAAGATCCGGTTAGTGGAGAGCCCTGAGGAACTCTATATTTAAGTGGCCACGTTGAAGAAGTCTCTTGATTTTCGATGAGTCTAGTCAACAGTGCTGATTTTATTTTTTCAGAAATATTGAAAACCAAGACCAGACTGGTCCAATTATTACAATAAATACTGGTATTTACATGTACACAAATAAAATTTCTAAAATAAGGGCCTCAATTATCATTCATGCAGATGCTCCAATATACATGTTAAACCTCGTAGACCTACCTCCCAGAAACGCCACAAGATCATCTCGCAAATTTCTCAACCTGCACTACCCCAGCTGCAAAGGACTGAAGTACAAACTGATGCATGCCACTACCTTCTCGTACAAGAGCACGCAATTATGGAATGCATTACCCGCAGACCTGAAAGCAATCAACGAAACAACTAGCTTTCGAAAATCTCTGAAGACATTCTTCTTCAACAAGGCCTACAATGAACACCTATAATCACTCTAAGGCACCTCACCAACCCGCTCAATTATGAAAGGTCACCTTATACAACTATCCTTATCACTACCTTCCTTCTCCCTCTTCCCGTCCTTGATCGTCACACATTATTACTAACTGTATCTGATATAGTGTTACGATAATGTCAACAAATCTATGTAAGCCACATTGAGCCTGCAAATAGGTGGGGGAATGTGGGATACAAATGCAATAAATAAATAAAAAATTTCTACATGGAAAATCTAGCATTTACATGTGTAAACTATATCCATGTGGAAATTGTGGTTTTAGGAAAATTGACATGTGGATACACCCGCCAGGTCCATATTTCTATATCTATAAAAGAGTTGTGTTTACTTGTGGGATTTCGACATTCAGCCACCTCGGTGGTTCCTTTGAGTTGGGAGGTATGCTATAGGCAGCGCTGAGGTTTACATATGTAGAACATATTTTGCAAAGCATGTAGCCATGCAGCAAGATTCAGGAAATGAGAGCGGGACCAGAGGCAGAGCTGAGACAGAAGGGAAGGCAGGCTGAAGCGCTGTGCCTGCTCGCCTTTCACTGCTGCCGCTGGACCCCGAGGTAAGAAGTTTTAAATTTTGGGCGGCATGCAGGAAGGCGAAGAGCAGGCAAAGGACTGGGAGAAGAGGGCAGGCAGCGCAGGTCGGACTAGTACTCGGAGGAGAGGGAGGGAGTGAGGCCTGGAACTCGGAGGAGAGGGAGGGAGGGGGGTCTGGAACGCGGAGAGGGAGGGAGGCCTGGAACTCAGAGGAGAGGGAGGGAGGGGGGCATGGAACTCGGATGAGAGGGAGGGGGAGGGAGGGGGCCAAGCTGGAACTCGGAGGATAACCTTGCTAGCGCCCGTTTCGTTTGTGTGAGAAATGGGACTGTTTTACTAGTGTTACTATATGTTACTATGTTACTCTTTGGGGTTCTACATGGAATGTTGCTACTAATTGGGATTCCAGAATCTTGTAACTCTTTAGGATTCCAGAATCTTCAGAACTTTTAGTACAAGAACAGTGCTGGGCAGACTTCTACGGTGTGCGCCCTGAGAAAGGCAAGGACAAATCAAACTCGGGTATACATCTAAAGTAACACATAGCATGTAAATGAGTTTATCTTGTTGGGCAGACTGGAATGGACCGTACAGGTCTTTATCTGCCGTCATTTACTATGTTACTATGTAGCCCTGGATATGACGGCGCGCTGGGGGGGTGGGAACTCCCTTTTTAGCGAGCAGTAAGCCCACTGCAGCTTTGTAAAAGGGGCCCTTATAGCACCTTGAGATACACAAATCTCACAGTATTCTATAAATCGTGTGTGCCTGTAGGGAGACTTCCACGCTCTTCCCTCAGGCATGGCCTTCTTACAGTTGCCCCCAGATTCTATATATGGTGCCTAAAAATCTGCACGGAAATCGAAGTGTATTCTATAACAGTGTGCATAAGTCAATTAATTAACTAGCTAATCAGTGCTGTTAATTGGATGTTAACAAGCAATTATCTACTTGAAGCAGTGGCGTACTAAGGGGGGGGGGCGGTGGGGGCGGTCCGACCCGGGTGCACGCCGCTGGGGGGTGCCGCGGCGCGCACCTGCTCTTCCGAGTTCGCTAAACTTCGTTCGTTCGCTGCAGCTCCCTCTGCCCCGGAACAGGTTACTTCCTGTTCCGGGGCAGAGGGAGCTGCAGCGAACGAACGAAGTTTAGCGAACTCGGAGGAGCAGGTGGGTGCCGCAGCACCCCCCTCCCCAGCGGTGTGCACCCGGGGGGGTGTCATTTCACCGGAGGGGGGGAGGTGTCATCTAGCATGGGGGGGGGGGGGGGGTGCGCTGCACCCAGGGGGGGGGGGCACATCGGTACTCCGCCCCGGGTGCCATCCAGGCCAGGAACGCCACTGACTTGAAGCCCACCAAATAGAAAAATGTGGGGACTAACATTCAGTATATATTAACAACAATGTCCCAAACATTTGAACTTGCAGCAGAAATTTCATATAACTGCAATGACACTCAACTTTATCTAATTTTTTATGGGGATCATCAGATCTAACTGCATCTCACACCATATGAACAATCATGTTCTTTCGTCACAGGAGAAATGGCTGTGGTGCAACTCTACATAAGATCACCCTTCTTTTATAGATTATTACTTTCTTTTTTGTCTTATTTTACATCTTTTTATATTCAAATTGCTCTACCTCATTAGGAAAAAGATGAGAAAAAGAACAACTATGTTTTCAATTATTACAATTTAAATATAGCCTCATACGTCCAGGGTACCTTTATAGAAACTTAGGACACCACTGACTGACATTCATCATAGGCTACCACCACCTGCCAAGCGTTACAGAGAAAAACTCTCCTATTAAAAATGAGAGAAAAGTCTGTAGCGCTACGGCATATGGGACTATCAATTTAATAAACACAGGTTCAAAAACTCATCAATCCTAATTCGACCCCTTTACAAAAAGATTTTTTAAGGGTCAAAATGAAAAGAGAAGAAAATGTAAATATCGCAAAACCTTGGGGTACATTTGCCGGGTACAAATATAGTCACTTAGCTTTTGCCCAAAAAGAGCTCCATTAAAGGTGAATTCACTTCATTTCAGTGTCCATAGTTGTATCTTCTTAAACTCGACATGTAACTCCCACGCTTTCTCATATAAATTCCTCGACAGGATTAGGACTCCTACTGTTTCGATTTCTTCATCAGGAGAAACAATAAGAAAACTTCATACATTTCTCTTTCGAGAAAGAGAAATGTATGAAGTTTTCTTATTGTTTCTCCTGATGAAGAAATCGAAACAGTAGGAGTCCTAATCCTGTCGAGGAATTTATATGAGAAAGCGTGGGAGTTACATGTCGAGTTTAAGAAGATACAACTATGGACACTGAAATGAAGTGAATTCACCTTTAATGGAGCTCTTTTTGGGCAAAAGCTAAGTGACTATATTTGTACCCGGCAAATGTACCCCAAGGTTTTGCGATATTTACATTTTCTTCTCTTTTCATTTTGACCCTTAAAAAATCTTTTTGTAAAGGGGTCGAATTAGGATTGATGAGTTTTTGAACCTGTGTTTATTAAATTGATAGTCCCATATGCCGTAGCGCTACAGACTTTTCTCTCATTTTTAATAGGAGAGTTTTTCTCTGTAACGCTTGGCAGGTGGTGGTAGCCTATGATGAATGTCAGTCAGTGGTGTCCTAAGTTTCTATAAAGGTACCCTGGACGTATGAGGCTATATTTAAATTGTAATAATTGAAAACATAGTTGTTCTTTTTCTCATCTTTTTCCTAATGAGGTAGAGCAATTTGAATTATTTAGTTTCTATTATAATATTGCTCCATGCAGTTCTGAAGAAGTTTGCTACATCTTTTTATATGCCAAAACTGTGCAGTATAGCAGCATTGCTTAAGTATAGCAAACATGCTTTTTAGCATAGACTTATCTTTAAACGGCGGCAGTTTACAACCACAGGAGAACCTCCACCGACGTGGCCAGGTTTCGCAGTAAGCTTTTTCAAGGAAGAGGCTCTCATAACATCCTTCATCCTTCGTATACTCCCGTTTAAAGACAAGTGGATTTTCCCCAAGTCCATTTAATAATGGTCTATGGACTTTTCCTTTAGTAAGCCGCCCAAACCTTTTTTAAACTCCGCTAAGCTAACCGCCTTTACCACATTCTCTGGCAACGAATTCCAGAGTTTAATTACACGTTGAGTGAAGAAAAATGTTCTCCAATTCCCTGTGTGTTTACACAATATCGCCTAACATTTACGCTGTATTATCCCACACATAAGTGCTAGTATTCTGTAAACATTAGCGCACAATTTCCGTCTTAATTTAGGTATGCCTTATAGCAGTGTTTATCAAGTCCAGTCCTGGGGTACCCCTTGCCAGTCAGGCTTTCAGGATATCCACAACGAATATGCCTGAACTTAATTTGCATTCATTGTGGATATCCTGAAAACCTGACTGGCAAGGGGTACTCTAGGACCGGACTTGGGAAAGATTGCCTTATAGAATTGGCCTTCACATTTCTGTTTAAATTGATCGTTTGTAATGATAAATCTACTGCAAAAGTAATTAAATGTTATTAATTGGTAAACAATTGAGCTGGCATTCATCTCAGCTTGTTTTTGTAAGTAGGTTTTTTTTAAAAGTCCCATTTATCATTTGAGACAGTAAAAGGAGTTTGAAGGCAGAAGTCATAGGAAATTATTAATCTACATTTGACAGGAGTGGAATGCCTGTAAGGGCAGCGGGAAAAAATCTTCAAGCCTCGCTGAAAGGGAATGACACCTTCATGAAAACAAACAAAACACCAGTGCGATTTAGCATATGACAATCCCCAGTCTTGCCAGTCAGTTTTGCCAGTGATCTGGAACATTCTGCACAATAGCAGTCCCGGGCTAATGTATGATGAAGTTTCTATTGAATAGATCTTCTATTAAGCCAATCAGTTTTCATTATTTACCTGATCATTTTTCATTGTTTTCTCCATCAATATTAATAAGTCATACTAATGTAATATGAGCCATTGTGGCAAGGGCCATTTGAAAAATGTATTTATAGATTTTTTTCCTCTGTAATATGCATTTATATTTCTCTCTGACATTATTTCCTAGATGCTAGGACTTCAAAATTTGCTGCCATGTATACGACGAACAAAGCAGCATAATGAGTATTTGTAAGAACTGATGACGTTTACTCAATTTCTATATATCCTGAATGAAAAAAAAATAAGAATAAGTATCAATTGAAGAAAATGGAAATGCATTTAGTATGCTGTTGATAACACCTGCTGCTAGCTTCTAAAGAGAAGATTGATAACAGACGATGACAAGAGTAGACACAACCTAGAAGTTGGCGACAGACTTATAGATCTCAATATGTAAATATGTGTGCCATTTATAGAATATGGACAATCTAACCAACTTTCGCAAATCTTTGAAGACACACCTCTTCAACAAAGCCTACGAAAGACTTCCTTAATAAACCATTCCTAAATTCTCACAACACCTTTATAGCACCTTGCATCTAATTCATCTAATTTCAGCTTATGTATTTAAAATCAAGCAATGACCTTGCAGCTTATTCATTTACTTTCAGCTTAAGTATCTAAGTCCATGTAATGACTACATCATAACATCACTCTGTAAGCCACATTGAGCCTGCAAAAAGGTGGGATAATGTGGGGTACAAATGCAATAAATAATAATAATAATAATAAACTGTGGAAGAAAGGCGGGAGAGGGGAGATAGGATAGAGACATTTAAATACCTATGAGCATAAATGCATAGGAAGCGAGTCTCTTTCAACTGAAAGGGAGCTCTGGAATGAGGTGGAAGGGGATAGGCTCAGAAGTAACCTGAAGAAATACTTCTTTGTAGAAAGAGTGGTGAATCCATGGAACGGCCTCCCAGTGGAAGTGGTGGAGACGAAAGCAGTATCTGAATTCAAGAGAGCTTGGGACAAGTACATAGGATCTCCAATGGAGTGATAGAGAGAGTAGATGGTATGGATGGGTAGACTGGATAGGCCATGTGGAGGGGCATAATCGAACGGGGCACCCAACGTTTCATGAGGACTTCCTCGCAGGATGGCCCTGCAAAGGGGCGGGAAACCCTGTATTATCGAAACAAGATGGGCGTCCATATTTTGTTTCGATAATATGGTCGGGGATGCCCAAATCTCAATATTTAGGTCGATCTTAGAGATGGTCATCCCCGGTTTTCGGCCATAATGGAAACCAAGGACGCCCATCTCAAAAACCACCAAATCCAAGCCCTTTGGTCGTGGGAGGAGCCAGAATTTGTAGTGCACTGGTCCCCCTCACATGCCAGGACACCAACCGGGCACCCGAGGGGGCACTGCAGTGGACTTCACAAATTGCTCCCAGGTGCATAGCTCCCTTACCATGGGTGCTGAGCCCCCCAACCCCCCCAAAACCCAATCCCCACAACTGTACACCACTACCATAGCCCTAAGGGGTGAAGGGGGGCACCTACATGTGGGTACAGTGGGTTTTGGAGGGCTCACATTTACCACCACAAGTGTAACAGATAGGGGGAGATGGGCCTGGGTCCGCCTGGCTGAAGTGCACTGCACCCACTAAAACTGCTCCAGGGACCTGCATACTGCTGTCATGGAGCTGGGTATGACATTTGAGGCTGGCATAGAGGCTGTCAAAATATTTTTAAAAAGTTTTTCTTGGAGGGTGGGAGGGGGTTGGTGACCATTGGGGGAGTAAGGGGAGGTCATCCCCGATTACCTCCGGTGGTCATCTGGTCAGTTCGGGCACCTTTTTGAGGCTTGGTCGCAAGAAAAAATGGGCCAAGTAAAGTCGGCCAAGTGCTTGTCAGGGACGCCCTTCTTTTTTCCATTATCAGCCGAGGGCACCCATCTCTTAAGTATGCCCCGGCATGCTCCTGTCCCACCTTCACTACCCTTACGACATGCCCCCGGGAACTTTGGCCGGCTCCGCAACAGAAAGCAGTTGGCGCCGGCCAAAATCGTCTTTCGATTATACTGATTTGGCCGGGTTCAGGAGATCGCCGGCCATCTCCCGATTTGTGTCGCAAGAAGGCTGGCGATCTCCTTCGAAAATAAGCTGGATAGTGGAATTACAAAAGGTACAGAGAAGGGCGACGAAAATTATAAAGGGGATGGAACAACTTCTCTATGAGGAAAGGCTGAAGCGGCTAGGGTTCTTCAGCTTGAAGAAAAGGCGGCTGAGTGGAGACATGATTGAGGTCTATAAAAAAAATGAGTGGAGTTGAATGGGTAGATGTGAAACGTCTGTTCACGCTTTCCAAAAATACTAGGACTAGGGGGCATGCGATGAAGCTACAATATAGTAAATTTAAAACGAATCGGAGAAAATTCATTGCCAGAGAATGTGGTAAAGGCGGTTAAGTTAGTGGAGTTTAAAAAAGGTTTGGACGCCTTCCTAAAGGAAAAGTCCATAGACCATTATTAAATGGAGAAAATCCACTATTTCTGGGATAAGCAGCATAAAATGTATTGTACTATTTTGGGATCTTGCCAGGTATTTGTGACCTGTTGGAAACAGGATGCTGGGCTTGATGGACCTTTGATCTGTCCCAGTGTGGCAATATTTATGTACTTATATAACTCTATCTGGATTTGGCCTTAGCTCCCACTACTCTTGTTCCAAATAATTCCTCAACAGCCATGTTGTGTTTCCAGCCTCTTTCTATTTAGACAGTTCTGATAGCTAAGCCTACCTCTCCCTCTGCACCTTCATTGTTCACTCTGGTGGATCCTCTTCTACTTCTATCCCTCTGCCTGTCGGCGTACCTCAGGGTTCTGTTCTTGGACCCCTCCTCTTTTCTATCTACACTTCTTCCCTTGGTTCATTAATCTCATCCCATGGCTTTTCCTACCATCTCTATGCTGATGACTCCCAAATCTACCTTTCTACCCCTTGCATATCTCACCTTGCATCCAAACCAAAGTTTCCGCGTGCTTGTCTGACATTGCTGTCTGGATGTCTCAACGCCACCTGAAATTAAACATGACCAAAACCGAACTTCTCATTTTTCTCCCCAAACCCACCTCCCCACTCCCCCCATTTTCTATTTCTGTTGATGGCTCTCTCATTCTCCCTATCTCCTCGGCTCGAAACCGTGGGGTCATCTTTGACTCTTCTCTCTCCTTCTCTGCTCACATCCAGCAGACCGCCAAGACTTGTCGTTTCTTTCTTTACAACATCCGTAAAATCCGCCCCTTTCTTTCCGAGCACTCTACCAAAACCCTCATCCACACCCTTGTCACCTCTCGTTTAGACTGCTGCAATCTGCTTCTTGCTGGCCTCCCACTTAGTCACCTCTCCCCTCTCCAATCGGTTCAAAACTCTGCTGTCCGTCTCGTCTTCCGCCAGGGTCGCTTTACTCATACTACCCCTCTCCTCAAGTTGCTTCACTGGCTCCCTATCCGTTTTCGCATCTTGTTCAAACTTCTTCTACTAACCTATAAATGTACTCACTCTGCTGCTCCCCAGTATCTCTCCACACTCGTCCTTCCCTACACCCCTTCCCGTGCACTCCGCTCCATGGATAAATCCTTCTTATCTGTTCCCTTCTCCACTACTGCCAACTCCAGACTTCGCGCCTTCTGTCTCACTGCACCCTACGCCTGGAATAAACTTCCTGAGCCCCTACATCTTGCCCCTTCCTTGGCCACCTTTAAATCTAGACTGAAAGCCCACCTCTTTAACATTGCTTTTGACTCATAACCACTTGTAACCACTTGCCTCCACCTACCCTCCTCCTTCCTGTACACAATAATTGATTTGATTTGCTTACTTTATTTTTTGTCTATTAGATTGTAAGCTCTTTGAGCAGGGACTGTCTTTCTTCTATGTTTGTGCAGCGCTGCGTATGCCTTGTAGCGCTATAGAAGTGCTAAATAGTAGTAGTAATAGTAGTAGTTTGGAGTAAATCATCGTTTGAGTGCGAGAACACCAGATTTTTGTGCAAATTACATGGTCTAATAAGCATGGCCAAAAGGTCAGTAATAAGGTGATGAGTTATATGCACGAGGAAGTTGCAGGAAGGGGCTGTAGTTGGCATTGATGGTGGAAGGAGTGCTGAGTGAGAGGGAAACAAACAAACAACTGAATGCATATTTTTCACAGCCACAATTAAATTCTGTGACAATGCATCACAATGCACTGGTGGTCTTGGCAATAATGTTCATTGAAGTGAAGGGATATTCCTTCCAGCTATTTTTCAATATATGTTCACTTTCATTTGATTGTTTTTTAAGTTGAAAAAAGACATAAAATAGCTGTCATCACCATATCATTTCTAACTTAAGGGAGCTTGAACACATTTATAATTTGTTGCCTAATGGATTCTGGTTTATTAAGTACAATAAAAGCAACAAGAAATTTTACTCAATAGAAAGTAAATTGAATTGGAACCACACAATTAGCTATTCAGATCTTTGTTCCCTATAAAGAGTCTGCAGATATAATAAACCATTGTATATACTTAAACTGTTCATTATCATAATTAAGTTTATCAAACAATTGACCCCCAGCATAGAAATGCTAATTCTTGTAATGCCTCCCAACCATTCAACCATGTTATAATAGAATTAATATTATAGTTCAGCGAATGATTACATGTTCACGCTTTCTGAGTTTATATTTGGTACAAATAAAGAATAGTCAACTCTTTCAAGTTTGTGAAAAACGGTATAGTTGTAGACTTGAGCATCGTCAATTATGGGTTTACAAATAAATTCAAGAATATTAAACAGGATTCCACTTTGTGTTACTGGACTTCATGAAAAGAGGGATAGCCTGCAGCCCAATATGCTTAAGCATTACTCTCCGCTGCAAAAATGTCACAATACTTAAGTACATAAGTATTGCCATACTGGGAAAGACCAAAGGTCCATCAAGCCCAACATCCTGTTTCCAACCGTGGCCAATCCAGGTCACAAATACCAGGCAAGATCCCAAAAAAGTACAAAACATTCTATACTACTTATCCCAGAAATAAAAGATTTTCCCCAAGTCCAATTTAATAATGGTCTATGGACTTTTCCTTTAGGAAGCCATCCAGACCTTTTTAAACTCTAACTGCCTTTACCACATTCTCTGGCAACGAATTCCAGAGTTTAATTACACGTTGAGTGAAGAAAAATGTTCTCCGATTCGTTTTAAATTTACTACATTGTAGCTTCATCGCATGCCCCCTAGTCCTAGTATTTTTGGAAAGCGTGAACAGACGCTTCACATCTACCCGTTCAACTCCCCACCTTTAGATTGTAAGCTCTCTTGAGCAGGGACTGTCCTTCCCCATGTTTTACTTGTACAGCGCTGCGTAACCCTAGTAGCGCTTTAGAAATGCTGAGTAGTAGTAGTAGTAGTAGTAACTCCACTCATTATTTTATTGACCTCTATCATATCTCCCCTCAGCCGCCTTTTCTCCAAGCTGAAGAGCCCTAGCCGCTTTAGCCTTTCCTCATAGGGAAGTCGTCCCATCCCCTTTATCATTTTCGTCGTCCTTCTCTGTACCTTTTCTAATTGCACTATATCTTTTTTGAGATGTGGTGACCAGACTTGAACACAATATTTGAGGTGCGGTCGCAGCATGGAGCAATACAAAGGCATTATAACATCCTCAATTTTGTTTTTCATTCCTTTCCTAATAAGTAGTGGAACTTTTGTTCTCAGTAATTAGAACACATGACAGGATCCGATAGAAGGCTAATTCTGTTGAAACATTCTGGGAAAGAGCTTAACATACATATTTATAGTAATGTACCATAGTAGATATACGTACTTTGAAAGAAACACAGGAGAGGACATATTTGATACCTTAAGGAAAGGGAAATGGGACTTGATATACCACCTTTTAGAGGTTTTTGCAGCTACATTCAAAGTGGTTTACATATATTCAGGTACTTATTTTTGTACCAGGAGCAATGGAGGGTTAAGTGATTGACCAGAGTGAATCAGGACATTTCTTTGCCGGTTTGGGGCGATAGGTCGGGAGAGTCGACTCAACGCCGTTTAGCTAAATTGGACATTCATCGAGCTTTGCGTTCTTACTGGACAAGGACACTGCACTAACCACTAGGCTACGTCACTTAACTGTCCTGATTCATTTTAATAATGGTCTATGGACTTTTTCTTTAGGAAGCTGTCCAAACCCTGCTAAGCTAACCACCTTTACCACATTGTCTGGCAACGAATTCCAGAGTTTAATTACATAATCCCTGGATAATCAATGCCAAATGTGAAAATATTACCGCCTTTTACCCATTGCAGTGGATTCTAACCCATGGGACCCACTGCACAAAACACAGCAGCCAGAATCGTATTTGGTAAAACGAAATATGAAAACGCCAGACCCCTAAGAGAAAAACTACATTGGCTTCCACTAAGAGAACGCATTGCGTTCAAGGTCTGCACTCTGGTTCATAAGATCATACACGGTGAAGCTCCGGGGTACATGTCAAGCCTTATTGACCTACCAACCAGGAATTCTACTAGATTATCACATACGCTCCTGAATCTCCACTACCCCAGCTGCAAAGGACTAAAATACAAATCAACATATGCATCCAGTTTCTCCTTTATAAGCACGCAAATATGGAATGAATTACCAAAATCCATAAAAACAACACACGACATAAATAATTTCCGAAAATTATTGAAAACCAACCTATTCAATAAGGCTTACCACAAAGATCCACCCTAACTACCAGTAACAAAAATTTACACCAGAATTACACAAATCGTAACTCCTTATTCCTGATTGTTCGAGCTAATCTATCACGATTGAAGTTTAATCCAATACCTTTTATTACTTACTAGCCGTTGAGCCCGTAAAAACGGGCTGATATTGGGGTTTTCCTTCCCCCTCCCCGCGAGGTCGCCACCGCTACCGTATCCCCCCACCCCCACCCCCGGAGTTGCCGCCATCCCTCCACCCGGCCCGGGCCCTCTCTTCGTTATTCAAGTTACAGCAGCGGCAAAACAGCAGCAAGCAGCAGCTCCCGTTGGCCTTCCTTCACTGCCTGTGCCTCGCCCTCGTGTGATGTCACGTCGGCGAGGGCGGGGCACAGGCAGGGAAGGAAGGCTGACGGGAGCTGAAGCTGAGCTGCTTGCTGCTGTTTCGGCGCTGCTGTAAGTTGAATAACGAAGAGAGGGCCCGGGCCGGGTGAAGGGGGGGTGGTGGCGACTCCGGGGGTGGGGGGCGGTAGCGGCTACCTTGGGGGGGTAGCGACGTCAGCGGTTCCCTCCCTCCCCTTCAGCGCGATTTCCCTCTCTGTCCCGCCCCCCTTCCCCCGTCATCACGTCTTGACGCGGGGGCGGGACAGAGAGGGAAGTCTCTACTGCGCATTTGCAGGTGAGTCGGTCACTTGCCATTTATAGGTTTGATTATGAAAATAAACTTTATCTGACTACCTAACCCACTCTGTTACCTCTATCTTACTATGTATTTCTCTTTGCCGGAATTGGTGACCACCATTACGGAAAAATGTAAGCCACATTGAGCCTGCAAACAGGTGGGAAAATGAGAGATACAAATGCTACAAACAAACAAACAAATAAATAAATAAATAAATACACATGACTAAAAATACTATAATGCCTTTGTATTGCTCCATGGTGTGACCTCACTTTGAATACTGCGTTCAAATCTGGTCGCCGTATCTCAAAAAAGATATAGCAGAATTAGGGAAGGTTCAAAGAAGAGCGACTAAAATGATAAAGGGGATGGAACTCCTCTCGTATGAGGAAAGGTTAAAAAGGTTAGGGCTCTTCAGCTTGGAAAAGAGACGGATGAGGGGAGATATGATTGAGCTCTACAAGATCCTGAATGGTGTAAAATGAGTAGAAGTAAATCAATTTTTTAATCGTTCCAAAAGTACAAAGACTAGGGGACACTCAAGGAAGTCACACGGAAATACTTTTAAAACAGAAAGGAGGAAATATTGTTTTCACTCAATGAATAGTTAAGCTGTGGAACTCTTTGCTGGAGGATGTAGTAACAGCGGTTAGTGTAGCTGGGTTTAAAAAAGGTTTGGACAGATATGGGGAAGCTGCTGCTTGCCCCTGGATTGACAGCATGGAATGTTGCTGCTAATTGGGTTTCTATCAGGTACTTGTGACCTGGCTTCGCCACTGTTTGGAAAACAGGATACTGGGCTAGATGGACCATTGGCCTGACCCAGTACGGCTTTTCTTATGTTCTTAATATTTGGGCTTATGTGGCCAGCTAACATTTCTGTGGTTAATTGCAATATTCAGCACTTAACCGCATAAGGTGAACCACATAAAGACAGGACTGTGTTTTATTCAGTTACTTTATGCAGTTAAGTGCTGAATATGGGCATTTAACTACTTAAGTACTGACTCCACCCCAGACCGCCCACAAATTAGCCGGTTTTGGCTTAGGCACTAACCGTGAATAGTCAGCAGCACTAACCAGTTAAGGAGTCCTGTTACCAAGCTGTGGTAAAAAGGGTCCTGCGGTCATAGCCACCGAGAGGGGGGGCAGGGGGGACCAAATACCCCGGGCCTTCAAGGGGGGCCCGGTGCCACAGTCCCAACTGCCCTCCATTGTCGACCGTCTGCCCCCTGCATTGAAATCACAGTCTCACCTCCGTGAAAGCAGCGCTGCAGGCAGCAGAACGCCTCCCTTTGGGCCTCCTTCCCTCCCTGTGTCCCGCTGTCGTCTGACGTAACTTCCGCGAGGGCGGGACACAAGGAGGGAAGGAGGGCCGAAGGGAGGCATTCTGCTGCCTGCAGCGCTGCTTTCACGGAGGTGAGACTGTGATTTCAATGCAGGGGGCCCGGCCCGGTGGCGGACGGAGGGAGGGAGCGGCAGCGGCGACCTCGGGAGGGAGGGGTGAGCAGTGGCTGCGGTGACCTCGGAGGGGGGTGGAGGGGGGAGCGGTGGCGACCTCAGGAGGGTGGAGGGGGAGCGGCGGTGACCTCGGGGGGGGGGGGGTTGGTGAGGGCGGCAGGGGCAGGGCCCTGGGGATGGCCTTGCCCTGGGCCTGGCCCAGTCTCTCGGCGGCCCTGCCTGTGGTAGCGGCGTGGGCCGTTCTTGCCATGCATCAGGGTCCTTTTAACCACAGCGGGTAAAAAGTCTGTACTAAAGACGTGGCCATTATTCTTACCGCACGGCCAGGCAGGTGGGAGCACTTACTGCCACCCATTGAGGTGGCGGTAACGGCTCCCGCAGTAACCCAGCTAGATTACTGCTGGGTTAACGTCAAACTCGAATCTATGGAAAATAATGGCGCACGCTGGAGGTGGAGCTACCATCGGCAGCCGCGTTGGGTCGGTGGTAGTTCCGGGTTGCCGTGCATATCCATGGTTAGCCCCGGAGAAACCATTTAAACAGCCAGGAGCCTCTTCTGCCCTTTTATATTGCTTTGCATATCAACCTCTAACTGTGTTTCAGGCGCTTGGAAAAGCTCCGAGTTCTGGTCTACAACCATTCTTTAAGAAATTCCTGGGAGAATTTTTGGAGCTGTAATTTTATTTTTTCCATTTTGGTTTCTTTCTTCTTTTTTTTTTTTTCTTGCCTGCGTGGAAGAAAAATGTAAAGAGAACCCAGTCCAACGTACTGTTAGAAAAAACAGGTCCCACTTGTCCTGTCAACCATATCAATCCAGCAGTATCTGTTATTAATCTTGTCAAAGATAAGAGTGTGTCTTCTTTTCCTCCACGGTGGCAGTTTATCTCTTTCAGTAAATGCATTTTTTTTTTCCTTTTGGAAAATCAACAAGGAGAACATCCCTTGTAGCTAATGGTTGTTATCGCTCCGGCTTTACAGCTGATAGATTTTCTTCTAAATACCCTCCAGTGCCACTGGCCACCTTGCTGTCACCTTGCTGTCATCCAGAGAATTTGGATATGTCTGCTGCAATCTTCCCTGTGCTGCTGTAAAGCATCGGTGCACTCTGGAAGAAAAACAGTCAATGGCTGCGAAAATAGAAGCTGTGGGTGACGTAAGAGCAGAAGTGTCTTTTGGAATTTGCTGTGAGAAGTTGTCTGGCGAACGTGTCAAATTAAAAGACCCTTTTTTCTGTCACACTGCACTGTAACGCTCATTGGTGAATTTTCAGAGAGAGGGTCTGCTGTGTGGTGTTTGTGATAGTAACATGGAGGGGCATAATTGAACGAAAACGTCTCTCTCCATGGGCGTTTATCTCCGAGAACGGGTCCGTGAAGGGGCGGACCGAACCGTATTTTCGAAAAAAAATAGACGTCCATGTTTTATTCGACAATTTGTGAGCTGGGCGTTTTTGTTTTTCAGCGATAATGGAAAATGAAAGCGCCCAGCTCAAAAACGAATAAATCCAAGGCATTTGTTCGTGGGAGGGGCCAGGATTCGTAGTGCACTGGTCCCCCTCACATGCCAGGACACCAACCGGGCACCCTAGGGGGCACTTTTACAAAAACAAAAAAAAGGTAAAAGAGCTCCCAGGTGCATAGCACCCTTCCCTTGTGTGTTGAGCCCTCCAAATCCCCCTCAAAACCCACTGCCCACAAGTCTACACCATTACTATAGCCCTAAGGGGTGAAGGGGGGCACCTACATGTGGGTACAGTGAGTTTTGGGGGGGTTAGACGACTAAGCATTAAGCAGCACAATTGTAACAGGTAGGGGGGGATGGGCCTGGGTCCACCTGCCTGAAGTCCACTGCACCCCCTAACAACTGCTCCAGGGACCTGCATACTGCTGCCAGGGAGGTGGGTATGACATTTGAGGGTGAAAATAAACATCATGTTTTGTGGTGGGAGGGGGTTAGTGACCACTGGGGGAGTCAGGGGAGGTCATCCCCAATTCCCTCTGGTGGTAATCTGGTCATTTAGGGCACTTTTTGGGACCTTATTCGTGAAAAAACAGGGTCCAGGAAAAGTGCCCTAAATTCTAGCTACAAACGCATACTTTTTTCCATTATCGGCGAAAGGCGCCCATCTCTCCTCGGCCGATAACCATGCCCCAGTTCCACCTTCTCCACGCCTCCGACACGCCCCTGTCAACTTTGTACGCTTCCGCGATGGAGTGCAGTTGAAAACGTCCAAAATCAGCTTTCCATTATACCGATTTATTCGTTTTTGTGAGATAAACGTCTATCTCCCGATTTGGGTCGAAATCTAGGCGTTTTTCTCTTTCAATTATAAGGTGGATAGTAACATAGTAGATGACGGCAGAAAAAGACCTGCACGGTCCATCCAGTCTGCCCAACAAGATAAACTCATATGTGCTACTTTTTGTGTATACCTTATCTTGATTTGTACCTGTCCTTTTCAGGGCACAGACCGTGTAAGTCTGCCCAGCACTATCCCCGCCTCCCAACCACCAGCCCCGCCTCCCACCACCGGTTCTGGCACAGACCGTATAAGTCTGCCCAGCACTATCCCCGCCTCCCAACCACTAGCCCCGCCTCCCACCACCAGTTCTGGCACAGACCGTATAAGTCTGCCCAGCACCATCCCCGCCTCCCAACCACCAGTCCCGCCTCCCACCACCGGCTCTGGCACAGACCGTATAAGTCTGCCCAGCACCATCCCCGCCTCCCGCCACCCAATCTCGGGTAAGGTCCTTAGGATCCATTCCTTCTGAACAGGATTCAAGAACAAAAAATTAAGAAACTAAAGAAAACTAGCTCTAATTCATTGTGTGAATCATCTATGCTATGAGCAAAGAATATATCAGGAAATGATTTAAATAAAGGGCACACCTGTTAGGGCTTCAATCATGGGCCAACCACCACCTCTGAAAAACCTACAGAGTGAAATAGCTAAACCAATCTGTAGTAAAAAATGGAGTGGGGCTGTAATATATCAGTAACCAGTTGACTATAAGCCCAGATAATATCAAATAAGCCTGAAAATTGTAATTATAATATATGTCGGAAGAATGAAAAATATATATATTTCAAAAGGGAAAGCTAAATGCAAAAAAAACAATGACAACGAGAGTACTTAGCTTCAAACCCGGGAAGGAAAAAAATCCACATCCGAGAGGCGCCTCCAAAAATTCTCTAGCGAAATGGTCTTACAAAATAGAAAGTCTCGTTCATTCCCTTTCAATCTCTCTCTCAACAGTCGTAGAATTCTCACTGTTTCGTTACTTCTTCAGGAGAGGATATGCAAAAATAGCGAACATCTTCCGCATAGAACAAAAAAACACATTTTAATAAAATGTTACAGAGACTTTATTACATCGCACCTTCATTGTTCACAAATGGTCGGAGGGTACTGACTACTGCAATTAGCAACTCTAAATGTAATTTCAGCAAAGTTTCTATACGTGGGTTTTGCAACAGTTTCTAAAGGTCCTCTATTGCATCATAGATTTCTTATGTAGTATATTTTTTTCTTTATTTGTTGCATTGGCTCTATTATTGTGTGTCACAAAACGCCTGCCTGACTTGCATTAATCATGAACAAAATTAAAATAATGGCTGTCTGACCCTGATGCAGCTAGACGAAACACTAGCCATCATTTGTCATGGTCTGCATGTGGAAGACGAAAAATTGTTCAGCTAAGTACCATGAGCTGCTTTATTGAGTAAAATTCTTTAAAGGAATTATTGTAAATCAATTTTGAGCATTGCTGCATTTTGTATTCTTGTTCAAAGGAGGTTTTTGCCGATGATGAAACAGTCCTGCTCCCGTGGCATCTAGCCGGGAGCTTCTTGAGGCTTTTTCCTCCATATTTTTTTTCAATACAGTTGATCCATCGCTCACTTAGTATTGTATAGAGAATCCTGTTCAATTTGTAATTTTGTTCACAAAATACCTAGCCACCTGCCTGGGGCTACCCCGCAGCCACTTAGAGGGTCTTTCCCCAGCACAGCTCAGGTCTGCCTGCACCTGCAGCTCCTGTTCTACACTAGCACCCTCCTTCCACCAACTAGATGACAACAGCCTCTGGGCGAGTCACCTACTCTCAAGTTATCCCCAGTGATTGCTAGGTTACTGGGCCACACTGCCAGTGATCCCACTGTTCCTAGAAAGCACTTACAGACCCAACCACACAAACCACTAGGATTCTTAATCAGTCCAGACAAGCTGAGACAATAAACTAACAAGGTTTATTGTCATGAAAAAAAAAAAAGAAAAAATAGAACACTGAACTGAAAAAGTGTAATCAGCAAACAGTAATAAGTAACTAACTAAACATTTGTTTACTATCTAAATAGTACCTAGTCAGATCAGGACATGTGGAAGGGCAGAATTGAAAGGGGCGCCCAAGTTTTCCTGAGGACGTCCTCGCAGGACATCCCAGTGAAGGGGCGGAGAAACCCGTATTATTGAAACAAGATGGGTGTCCATCTTTCATTTCGATAATTTGATCGGGGACGCCCAAACCTTAACATTTAGGTCGTCCCTAGAGATGGTCGTCCTTAGACTTGGTCGTTTCTGATTTTCGACGATAATGGAAACTAAGGACGCCCATCTCAGAAATGACCAAATGCAAGCCCTTTGGTCATGGGAGGAGCCAGCATTCATAGTGCACTAGTCCCCCTGACATGCCAGGACACCAACTGGGCACCCTAGGGGGCACTGCAGTGGACTTCAGAAAAAGTTCCCAGGTAACACTAGTAGCGCTTTAGAAATGTTAAGTAGTAGTACATAGCTCCCTTACCTTTGGAGCTGAGACCCCCATAACCCACTCCCCATAACTGAATTTTATTTATTTATTTTTATTACATTTGTACCCCGCGCTTTCCCACTCATGGCCCCAGGACCAAAGTCCACCACTCTAACCACTAGGCCACTCCTCCACTACACCACTACCATAGCCTTTATGGTTGAAGGGGGCACCTAGATGTGGGTACAGTGGGTTTCTAGTGGGTTTTGAAGGGCTCACATTTACCATCACAAGTGTAACAGGTGTGGGGGGGATGGGCCTGGGTCCGCCTGCCTGAAGTGCACTGCACCCACTAAACCTGCTCCAGGGACCTGCATACGGCTGTCATGGAGCTGGGTAAGATATTTGAGGCTGGCATAGAGGCTGGCAAAATATATTTTTAAAATTTTTTTGAGGGTGGGAGAGGGTTAGTGACCACTGGGGGAGTAAGGGGAGGTCATCCCCGATTCCCTCCGGTGGTCATCTGGTCAGCTCGAAAACCTTTTTGTGGCTTGGTCCTAAGAAAAAAAGGACCAGGTAAAGTCGTCCAAGTGTTCGTCAGGGAGGCCCTTTTTTTCTATTATGGGTCAAGGACGCCCATGTGTTAAGCATGCCCAAGTCCCGCTTTCGCTACGCCTCAGACACAGCCCCAGAAACTTTGGTTGTCCCCGCGACGGAAAGCAGTTGGGGACGCCCAAAATCGGCCTTCCATTATACCAATTTGGGCGATCCTGTGAGAAGGACGCCCATCTTGCGATTTGAGTGGGGTAATGGGAAGCTAAAATGCAATGTGAGTTATTTTGCCTTAAACAGTACCTACACAGAAAATGTTTTGAAGGGTGTGATCATGAAATCTAACCATGATATCTGATTCTTTACTGTAGCACATGCCAGTGAAGAAAGTGGTCGTGAGGCTTTCAAGATTGCAGATCGATTGATTGTCTACCTCTCAATATAACATGTTTTGGGAAAAGCCCCCCCTCCCCCCCCCCCAGTGCTGTGTGAAGAAGTTTTTGCTTGCAACATCTTTCATCGATTTGTTTTCCCTTCTTGATATCAGAGGAAATTATACGGTTAAGCAAAAAAAGGTGCTATTCTAAAATGATGGCCTCAAATTTTACAGTGTATTGGCTCTAGTTTTGCTTGAAACTTCCATCTGCTCCTTGGAGAAGTATTTTCAAAAGAAAGTCCAAGTTGGAATTGGAACATCCTGCTCATAACGTCCCAAAAACAATTTTTGAGCAGGAAAGATGTCCAGATTATAACTTAAAGGTTTCAGGGGTCCTTTTATTCCGCAACTTGATACAATCAATGGTACTGAGCCATGTAGACTACTGCAACGGAATCTATGAGGGCTGCAAAGAACAAATCATAAAGAAACTTCAGACCGCTCAAAGCACAGCAGCCAGGCTTATATTGGGAAAAACACGTTTTGAAAGCGCCAAACCCCTCCAAGAAAAACTGCACTGGCTCCCAATCAAAGAACGTATTGCTTTCAAAATCTGCACCCTGGTTCATAAAATTATCTATGGCGAGGCTCCAAGATACATGACTGACCTCATAGACCTGCCAACCAGAAACGCAACAAGATCAGCACGAACATACCTAAATCTTCACTACCCAAGCAGCAAAGGACTCAAATTTAAATCAACGTATGCATCCAGCTTTTCCTATTTAAGCGCACAACTATGGAACGCACTGCCAAAAATAGTAAAAACAACGTACGACCACCTAAATTTCCGGAAAGAACTGAAAACAAACCTGTTCAGAAAGGCATATCCCACCGACCCAACTTAAAAGCCTGAGCACCTGCAACACAACAAAACCAAAAATCATAATGGACATACCCCAACTCCCCTCTTCCTCCCTAGGTTCCCTAATTTACCTACTTTACACGAACCTATTCTACTACAATAACACCTGCATTTGTTCATTCCGGAACTGGCGAACGCCACTACGGTCCTATGTAAGCCACATTGAGCCTGCAAATAGGTGGGGAAATGTGGGATACAGATGTAACAAATAAATACATAAAAATAAATGTATGTATTTATTTTGTTATTATTATTTTTTTATTGGGATTTATTAACCGCCTTTATGAAGAGATTCACCCACAGCGGTGTACAGCATAACGATAGTAAAATGACCAAGTATAAACATAAATACAATGAATGATGCAGGGGTGTGCTGGTAAATTTTTAACATCAGGCTCTTTCTCCGGACGTAGCCAGCTCTGCAGTTGGAAGGGCCAGGGATTGCCGGGGGGGAGGGGGAGCAACTCTTGCCTCTCTCTCCTTCCTCCCTTCGTGTGGGCATGCTAGGCATACCTTTGCTGGCAGCCACCACTCCCAACGTCTTGCTCCGAGCAGCATGCTGGAACTTCTCTCACATGCTCGAGAAGTCCCAGCCTGCTGCCCAGAGCTGGAAACAAGGAGCGGGGAGCAGCAGCAGTCTATTTACTTGGCTGGCAGGGTTCAGCATCTCCACCAGCAAAGTAAAAGAGAATTCAGCAGGGGGCCCAAGCCCACATTTTGGAAGCCAGTTGTTAAAGTAGCCATGGAGGGCCCTACTTTAACAACCGGCTCCCAAAATTCTTAAAAACTTAACAACCGGCTCTTGCGAGCCTGTGAGAGCCTGCTCCAGCACACCACTGGAATGATGGCAGAAAAAACATTCATGGGAAGGCCCAAATCTTGCCCTCAACACGCCTGTTTGTGATTTGCATGCACTGCAGACGAACCGCATAGAATAACGTCTTAAAAATGTGTTTTGAAACTAGCGATTTGGACATTTTGGCCAATAAGCCATCCAAATGCCATTTTGTGCCGCTTTCTGGATGTTTTTCTGTTTCGAAAATGAGGCCCATAGTGCACTTTTAATAGTGGTTGGTGGTTACTGTAAACAACTTGAACTGAACTCATGGCCAGAAAAGTAAAATTTAAAAACTGGATTTACACTCTGAATCATGATTCTATTCTTATTGCTATAACAAAACACAGATAACACCAGCCGAAATTTTAGCAAAAGGGAGTAATAATACTAACAATAAGCTGAAATGTGCTTATACACTCAATTCTCTTCAAATTACATAATATTGAGTGGATGAACACACTATTTTTCTTTTTTTTTTTCCTCTTTTTTCTTCTTTTTCTTGTTTAAAGTGGAGAAACGACCTCAGTAGTCACTGCGTGGCAGCAGCGTGAAGATTACACTCAATGCCAGCATGTATATTGACTCCGTTATTATCACTGGTCTAGAAAGGGGGCTCTGTATAAAGTTGAAAGAATCCCCTAGCGTGATATTAGGCAATCGTTTAAATAGATAAATAACGTTACTTAGCTTTTGCAAATTTTGCCCAACGGGGCTCACCGTTTCACTCTGCAATAAGCTTCCGCAGGGGGCCAAGTAACTAACAGCAAATCACCATGCCTTATACAATGATGTCCATTGCCACATGTATTCGTTCACTTAACCCTCCATTGCCCCTGATACAAAATAAGTACCTCAATATTTATTTATTTATTTTATTGCATTTGTATCCCACATTATCCCACCTCTTTGCAGGCTCAATGTGGCTTACAATACATCATGGATAATGGAAATGAGAAGAGGTTAAGCATTTGGAGTACCAGCAGGGTTTGTGTTGGATGGTGATGGAAAGCGTTAGAGTAAGAGACAAGAGGTCTTGATTTACATTCATGGTATAAGTGTGAGTTTCGCATGACTTGGTCTTTGTGATAGGTCTTGTCGTAGAATTTCACATTTATATGTAAACCACTTTGAATGTAGTTGCAAAAAAACTCAGAAAGGCAGTATGTGAAGTCCCATTTCCCTTTCCCAATTTGAGATTCTACATGGAATGTTGCTACTATTTGAGATTCTGTTGCTACTATTTGAGATTCTAGATGGAATGTTAATGTTCCACTAGCAACATTCCATGTAGAATCCTGCACGGCCATGTTGCTAATCTGCAAGGGCAGGCTTCTACATAGAATGATGCTAGTGGAGGAGTAGCCTAGTGGTTAGTGCAGTGGACTTTGATCCTGGGGAACTGAGTTCAATTCCCACTGCAGCTCCTTGTGATTCTGGGCAAGTCACTTAACCCTCCATTGCCCCTGATACAACATAAGTACCTGTATATAATATGTAAACCGCTTTGAATGTAGTTGGAAAAACCACAGAAAGGCTGTATAATAAGTCACATTCCCTTTCCCCTTAAGCTGAAGACCATCCTGAAGAGCCATTTTATAAACTGAGGTGCCCTTTTTACTAAAGGGTTGGTGTCGCCTGCCTATCTGGAACTATCTGGCTTCCACAGGACCTCGGCGGTAGTTGCCACCCCCAACGCCTGCCATTTCCGACGCTACAAAAATATTTTCTATTTTTGTAGCACCGGTGCTTACCCGTCTGTAATGGGGCAATGCTGGGTTAGCGTGGGAGCCGTTACCGCCACCTCAATGAGTGGCGGTAAACAGTGGCGTACCGAGGGTGGGGCCGTGGGGGGCGGTCCGCACCGGGTGCACGCTGCTGGAGGGGTGAAGAGCAGCCACGCGCCTGTCGGCTCCACTGGTTCCCTGCTCCCTCTCCTCCCTGGAACAGGTTACTTCCTGTTCCGGGGCAGAGGGAGCAGGGAACCAGCGGAGCCATGCGGCTGCTCTCAGCAGCCAAGAATGCACCCGGGGGGTGGGGGCTGATGCGCCATGGGGGGGGGGGGGTGTCATTGCACTGGGGGGGGTATGTTGTGCTGCACCCTGGGAGGACGGACGCAAGGATCGTCATTGGCGGTAAATGCTCCCTTTTGAAATGGCCATGCAGAACTGATTCACTTACTGCATAGCCATTTCTTTTTGTGAAAAAAAAAAAGACAGCCTTTTACCCATTACAGTGGATTCTAACCCATGGGTTGGCAGTGGGAGGGGGGGTCGAGAGGGTTGGCGGTGGGGGGGGGGGGGGGGCAAAGTTGGTGGCGGGGGGGGGGGTCGGCAATGGGGGGGTCGGCGATGCTGGGGGGGGGGGGCTAAAATGTGCCCCCTCACCTCGGTCTCTGCACCCCCCCTCCCGCCGAAGTCTGGCTACGCCCCTGCATTAAATGCTGAAAATCCTATTTTATACCAAAGGACCACTTAGTGCGTGCTAAGCTTTAGTAAAAGGGTCCCTGTAAATGCTAGGCAATGAGACCTAGAGGTAATTTTTTTTAACAGGGTGCTTAGGCAGAGAAAGCGGAAAGAGAAGATAGTTCTGAGCAAGGTTTCTAAGGTCTGTGCCATGATCGTGGCTGAATAGATTTGGATGGGCTGGAATGGAGCTTTTCAGGGGCTTCGACAACTTCAGAAATTTAGAACAAGGACAGCGCTGGGCAGCCTACTATAGTCTATGCCCTGAAAATGGCAAGGTCAAATCAAGATCAGGTATACATATGAAGTATCACATCATAAACTCATCACATTTGGTATCTTGTTGGGTAGACTGGATGGACCGTACAGCACGTATGTTGAGGCTCTTTTATGAAGGTTAACATGTGCCTTCATAAATGACTTTCCCTAAATCTCTGAGACAGGAGTAACTGTACGGTAGATGCATGGCATTTTTTTACCTTCAACTTTTATATTTATTCAGGTATTTATAAGAATTGGATCTTTCTTGTTTGCATTTAAAGGATAAACAAGTTGTAATACTGGAATGGCTTAGGAATTGTATTCAAGTCATTGGGAAACAAATTCTTCCCGGTCTGAGATTGTCTCGCACCCTCGCACTAAGCGAGACTGACTGTGCCAATCCAGTGAGAATGACACAGCCATCAATTCCTCCGAGCCCTCTGATCCAGTACTGTGCTGAAGCAAGAAACGGAGATCATTAGTTTGAAAAGAAGTGACAATACAGAAGACATGTCGACAGATTTCAAACTACAATGACGTCTCTGAGAGTCGGGGTGAGACTGGGGAAAGAAAGGCAAAAAGGAATGTGTTACTTTTGCACAAAGATGAATCAAAAATGACAAATAAAGAAGATACTTAATTCTTAAACCAAAATTAGAAATGGAAGTTAAGTTAACTTATCTTCACCACAGGACTGCCCGAGCTGGGTGCCTTTAACTGGACTTCAGAGAAAGGGAGGGAGAAGTTAGCAGTGGTGCATATACTCCTGTTCAACAGAGATGTCCATCTGACCGGAATTGCAGGAAGTCAACAGTTGCCCTTTGCAATAGACACACAGCACAAAAGTCGAGTCAAAGAGAGATGCTTTTTCAACAATCTGGAACCACAAACTCCATTACTGGCAGCTAGGAGTAGCAAAAAAAGAGCAAAGACACTAGTCAACTTGCCAAGCCCCAGTGGCCAAATGAATAAGGTACAGGCTTCCTAAGCCAGGGATTGTGCATTCATGTCCCATCTGGGTGGCATATAGAAGTTTGATTTTGGAGTGGAGGAGTAGCCTAATGTAGTGCCGTACCGAGGGCAGCTGACACCCAGGGGGCCCTTTTACTAAGGTGCGTTGACGCCTACACACGTCCAACGCGCGCCAATTTAAAACTACTGCCCAGCTACCGTGTGCCCCGGGCAGTAATTTAATTTTTTGCGCGCATCCGATACGCGAGTCCGAAAAATATTTGTTATTTTCTACTACGTGGTGCTAACCGGACGGTAATCGGCAGTGTACACTGATGATTAGCACCCGGTTAATGCATGAGACCTTACCACTAAGTCAGTTAGTGGTGCTAAGGTCTCAGGCCCAAAATGGGCGCGTGCCAATTTTTATTTTGTTGCACATCCATTTTTGGCCCAAAAAAGGCCTTTTTTGCAGGCGCACTGAAAAACGGACTTGCGTGCATCCAATACACACGCCTACAACAGCACAGACCATTTTTCAGTGCACCTTAGTAAAAGGACCCCTAAAATACAATGTCTCATCCTCTCTTCACAATACAGCACGAACAACCCCACCACTATAAACACCCCAGATTACACCCTCCCTGTCTCGGACAGTCTGAAAATTCTCGGAGTTACAAATGATCGAAATCTCACACTAGAAATCCATGCGAAAAACATAAAAAAGAAAATGTTCCACTCAATGTGGAAACTCAAAAGAGTAAAACCTTTGTTCCCAAGAGAAATATTCCGCAGCCTGGTACAATCAATGGTACTGAGCCACCAAGATTACTGTAACGCCATCTTTGCAGGATGTAAAGAGCAAATCATAAAGAAACTGCAAACTGCGCAGAACACAGCAGCAAGACTCATATTTGGAAAGGCGAAATATGAAAGCGCCAAACCCCTAAGAGAAAAACTACACTGGCTCCCACTAAAAGAGCGAATTACATTCAAAATCTGTACCCTGGTCCATAAAATCATCCACGGCAAGGCCCCGGCCTATATGTCAGACCCTATTGACTTACCAACCAGGAACACAAAAAGGCCAGCTCGCACATTCTTGAATCTCCACTACCCCAGCTGCAAAGGTCTCAAATACAAATCAACATATGCAGCTAGCTTCTCATACATAAGCACGCAAATATGGAACGTACTACCAAATGCCATAAAAACAATGCATGACCTAACAATCTTCCGAAAACTACTGAAAACCAACTTGTTCAAAAAGGCATGCTACAAAGATCCATCTTAAACACTAGGAAACAAAACTCTACCAAAATTTGACAAAACTGAACTTTCTTACACATGACTGCTTCAACCACTCTATAACTAATGAAAATTTACGAACTATCATGCTACTTCTCATGCTGAATTGAACTCTCTATATTTGATTGTCTAACTTACTCTATAACTTACTTTATCAGGTATGAACTTTGTATTTCTCATTCCAGAAATGGCGATCGCCACTACGGCATAATGTAAGCCACATTGAGCCTGCAAATAGGTGGGAAAATGTGGGATACAAATGCAACAAACAAATAAATAAATATACAGTACAAGTTAGTCTCATGGTAACATACCTGCTAGCCAGGGCCGGCCCTAGGGTCTCTGGTGCCCCCCTCCAGACTATCAGTTGGCGCCCCCCCCCCCCCCCCCGGGCCATTACCTGGCTTAAAGAACTTGATTGAGAAGATTCTTCTTCTCTTCTGCTTTGCCGAGTGAGTCCCGACTGGTGGCATGGCCCGTGTACAACAGGGGTGGATGAGGAGTGCACTAGCCAGTGCAGGAAAGGCCAGGGCAGGGGCGGAAGCTTAGGCAGTGAGTCAGGCAGTCAGCTGGGAGCCTCAGCGCCTGGGATGGAGGACCGAGCCGGCCGCAGGAGGACACGAGACGGTTAGGCAGTTAGGATACTCACTTGCCGCAACCGCAAGGCGCACTGGCGCGCACGCAGGGTGCCGCAGGGGGAGGAGGCGTCGTCTTGTGATGTCAAGAGCGGAGGAGCCGCTGGCCAGGCTGGAAGGAGACGAGCAGCGCTGCAGAGATGTAAAGCACGTGCAGCGCCGCGTGCAGCGTTACGGCGGGAACTGGAAGTGGGAAGGCCAAACAGCTGGGCAGGCCGCGGGAGCTGGCGCCCTTGAAGGCAGGCGCCCTCCTGCGGTGCTTACCCCGCTTACTGTGTTGGACCAGCCCTGCTGCTAGCAAAGTGTTTTTATCTACGTTACAGTCAAATTACAAAATAATAATAATAATAATAAAAAAATAAATAAATAATAATAATATTACATTGGATCGCTTGATTTACAAGATTATGAAGTTAGATAGTGTTTCGCAATGTTTGGCAGAGCTACATTGGCTCCCAGTACATAAAAGAATCTTTTTTTTAAATCATCATGTTTATTTTTTCAGATGATTTATGGGCTTATGTCTGAATTATTCTTTAGTTCAATGAGCACTTCTCTTTTTGGCCATTCCACTCGGTTGGGTGATGCCCTAATTTTTCAACCTCCAAATTCCAGGGGTGTTCGTTTTTTTAAGGATCTTCAGATCATCATTGTTCTCTGCTGCAATCTCCTTCTGGAACTCTCTACCTTCTCTAGTTAGATTGGAGGCTTTTTAGTTTAACTCTGTTTTTATTAAACGTGAGGATAGCAAAGATAAATCAACGGAACAATGGAAACAGTTTCACCCCATACTTATCAATAAAATTATTAAAACAACAAGAATATAATATTTCTGATTTTCTCCACCACCCAAACCCTCCCCCCTCTTAAGATCTCAACAATTTTTATTAACAACGTAACATGAGATTGAAGGATCTTAGACATTTCTATTTGATAACTGTTGATGATCCGACTTGGGTGGGATTATTATATGCTGTATTTTATATCTTGATTGTATATTTTAGTTTCTAAACGTAGGTTATTTTGTTCTGTTCTGTAAACCATGTTGAACCCGTAAAAGGATTTTGTGGTATAGATGTGTTATATATATATTTTTAATTTATTTATTTATTTAAATTTTCCAATATATCACCACATAAAGTGAATATGCAATCGGCATTATTTAACATTAGGAAACAAAAATAATAAGTATATATCTTTACAGCCCATTTGTCCACAAGTTAAAGAAATTTGATTCCAAGATTAAGGAAATTAAAAAAGAAAAAAAATACAAAAATTAATAATCAATAGATGCGTCCTCTGGTTCAGACCCCAGCCTGCTAAATTAGGGAAGGTTTACTATATTCACATCAACTCTTGCATCAATAAACTCTTTCAACTGTTTTGGATCTACAAACTGAAAATGTTTACCCTCAAGCATCCCATTACAAAAACAAGGAAATCGCAAAACATAATTTGCTCCCAATGCCATCACCCTGGGGCGAAGTTCCAAAAAGGCCCTTCGTCTCATCTGTGTAGGCCGTGAGAGATCTGGAAAGATACGGACCTTGGAGCCCAAAAACAGATTTTCTAAATGTCTCAACGAAAGCCGTAGTACGGCATTCCTATCAGGCTCCAACGCAAAAGTGACAAGCAGAGTTAACCTCTGAGTAACTATTTCTAATGAGCTTTCTAGGAATGAGGTAAGATTCATTCCTTCCCCTATTACTGGGGGGTTTCCTACCACCACTCCAGTACTCCCGATGTAATAAGCCCGTGTAATGGGAGGGAGTGAGTCCTTGTCCATTCCCAGGATGTCCACCAAATATTTTTTAACCATCTCCAAAGGAGAAATTAACGGCGATTTGGAAAAATTAAGAAACCTAAGGTTAAGTCTTTTAGTCTGATTTTCAAGGTATTCAAGTCGTTTATGTAGGAAATTATTGTCTTTAACCAAAGCTGTTTCTATAGATCCCATTTCTTGAATTTTGATATCCACACGTTCCAATTTCTGGGTTTGCTGTGCAGTCACTTGTGCTTGAAGCAGGGCAGCCTCAGAAAGAACTTCAATATCAGAAGAATTCTGCTTTAAAGTAGTTTGCATAGAGGTTTGGATATTGTAAACCATGTCCCATAGTGACTCCAGCGTCACAATTGCTGGTCTAATCACTCCACTAGCCACAGGAGGAGATTGAGATAGACTATCAGCACGAGCTAACTTGGAAACAATAGCTTGAGGCAATACCTTTGAAGCCTGTTGTAGTAATGTTTCCCCGAAGTTGAGAATCTATCTCCATTGCTGCAGTCACACCCTCAGACAGGACCAGCTGAGCCACTTCGGCATCTGTCTCTGTTTGAACAGCCAGCAACTCTCTTCCAGGCTGGGGAGGTGCAATTCGCTCCACAGGGCTCAAGGAAGCCCCGTTTCCACTCTCAATCGACTCCGAAGGGCCGAGAGCTGCAGTGGGGGTCGAAGTTCCCTGAGGACCCGGTTGCTGCCTGGGAAATTGCAGGGTTGTTTGTTTCATCGTCGAGGAGGTCACAGGAACCGAGGGAAATTCCTTTACCTTCCCCCTCCGCTTCCCCATGGTTGACGAGGCTACAGAGGCACCGAGAGAAACTCACAAACACAGCAGCCTCCAGGAGCAAACACAGGTGCGTCTATTCACAGTGCCATCTTGGAATCCAGCGTAGATGTGTTATATTTGGGATTATTTGGGATCATCCGATTGCCTCAGATCACCTCAAGCTAAGTTTATCGGTTTAGCAACATACATTCATGCTTTATATAGAAGTTGTACACGATAAAGAAAATTGACCGTCATAATTTCATTCAATGATAAAACTTTTTGCACATACAAAAAAACATGTATAAAATTTCAATGCAGCAAACTCAATAAATCTATTTTAGTCCATCACAAAAACTTTTTCACTTTTATTTAATCACTTTTGGTGACCTCAGCAGTGCTCATTGCTCAAAACAAAAGTATGGCAATGTATTTAGCACCAACTTCCTCATCGGTTCACCCAATTTTAAGATTTTATAATTTTCTAGTTTTTCTATGATTTTTAATTTTTCACTTATCTTAAGGTTATCAATAGAAATCAAACAAAATAAAACATGGAAAAGAAAATAAGATGATACCTTTTTTATTGGACATAACTTAATACATTTCTTGATTAGCTTTTGAAGGTTGCCCTTCTTCCTCAGATCGGAAATAAGCAAATGTGCTAGCTGACAGTGTATATAAGTGAAAACATTCAAGCATTACTATGACAGTAAAATAGATACCATTGGAGATTCTACATGGAATGTTGCTACTATTGGAGATTCTACATGGAATGTTGCTATTCCACTAGCAACATTCCATGTAGAAGCCTGCGCGGCCACATTGGTGATCCGCAAGGGCCGACTTCTACATGGAATGTTGCTAGTGGAATAGCAACATTCCATGTAGAAGGCTGCGCAGGCTTCTGTTTCTGTGAGTCTGACGTCCTGCACGTACGTGCAGGACGTCAGACTCACAGAAGCAGAAGCCTGCGCGGCCACACTGGTGATCCGCAAGGGCCGACTTCTACATGGAATGTTGCTAGTGGAATAGCAACATTCCATGTAGAATCTATAGAAATCAAACAAAATAAAACATGGAAAAGAAAATAAGATGATACCTTTTTTATTGGACATAACTTAATACATTTCTTGATTAGCTTTCGAAGGTTGCCCTTCTTCCTCAGATCGGAAACAAGCAAATGTGCTAGCTGACAGTGTATATAAGTGAAAACATTCAAGCATTATTATGATAGTATTACAGGGTGGGAGGATGGGGGTGGGTCGGAGGTATGCATGGGGACATCAAAGCATATCATTGATATTCTAACAGGATGGGTGTGGATAGGTGAGGGGTGGGGTGATCAACAGAGACATACAGCTTTATGGTTTATAATGGGTTAGGAACCCCAGGTCCTTGTTAAGTCCTTTCTGTTGGGTGTTAAAATATTCAATCATTCTGACTTCAAAGGTCTTACGTTCTTGTATGGTTTTAAAGTTACCTTTCAGTATTCTCACTGTGAAATCACTGATACAGTGTCCTGGTTCTGTGAAGTGCTGTCAGCTAGCACATTTGCTTATTTCCGATCTGACGAAGAAGGGCAACCTTCGAAAGCTAATCAAGAAATGTATTAAGTTATGTCCAATAAAAAAGGTATCATCTTATTTTCTTTTCCATGTTTTATTTTGTTTGATTTCTATTGATAACCTTAAGATAAGTGAAAAATTAAAAATCATAGAAAAACTAGAAAATTATAAAATCTTAAAATTGGGTGAACCGATGAGGAAGTTGGTGCTAAATACATTGCCATACTTTTGTTTTGAGCAATGAGCATTGCTGAGGTCACCAAAAGTGATTAAATAAAAGTGAAAATGTTTTTGTGATGGACTAAATATATATTTATTGAGTTTGTTGCACTGAATCTCATAGTAAGAATACTTCAGTTGGTGTATTTTGGGATTCGAGTGGAAGCTGTTTGAATTATTTGCTATTGATTGGTGGATATAAAATTTCAAACCATTTTGGTTGGAGGTTTTTTAGACCAATGATTGAAGCTGTGAACTGTGTTTTGAATGTTACGATACCCTGATATGGGGATATTCGATTGATACCACGGTCATCTGAAGGGTTTTTTTTTTTGCCCGCCGTTTCGTTGCTTTGTTAGATTCTAGTGAGTTGGTTTTTCACTCTCTTTTTTGGATTGCATTTGGGCAGATTTTTGAGTGATATGTTTTCCTTTTTATATTTTGACGATGACAATAATAATAATAATAATAATGTAGACGCTTTATGACTTTCAGTGTACCATAAGCTACCATATTGTTAAGAATTCCTGCATATAATCTATTCTCTGTGTATCACTGCCTTTTTATGTTTGCTCATATTTCTCATACCACTTCATATTCTGAAGGCACAGCAGGCTGCCGAATAATTTACTGCATTTTTGTCACAAAAGTAAGAGCTACAGAAGTTGCTGAAAAATGTCCATTTTGTCTTATGATTTCCTTGATAACAAGCCTGCCTTCGTCAATACCCTTAATTACAGCCCTGGTATTCACCGCTCTAAATTTTCTGATCGTAGACCTGTTGTTTTCTTCGCTGGTAGGGTTTGACAGTGATGAGTTTCAAAAAAGGTGACATTTTTTACTGCCAAATTAATTGTACCTGCTTGCTTGGAAGTTAGGAAGCAGGGAAAGGAGGGAGGGAGGGATCAGCTCCTTTGAAGGAAATCTGTGGTGATTCAACCAAGGCAAATCAGAAATCATCTCTTCGGTTCAAGACCCAATCTTCTCGAAATGTAGATAAGGCAAAGATCTATGTGTTTCAGTAATTAATTCAATAAAGATAACTTTCGGGATGCCCTGGAAAGAAGCTTTTGCTTGATAATTTTGCAAGCATGATTTGATAGGCTTATAGCCACTACGGGCAAGGACAGTCAGAGTCACAGTAGAGATAAGCAAGGAAAAAGCCTTGAGCTCCGTTGACACAAACAACAGAACTCTTAGAATTCTTAATAAGGAATTTATAGACACAAAGAAAAAACAATGTCTTAACAGAAAGTATTAATTTGGGCAAAAGGGAGACCTGACGTTTGATTTTGTTCCTTTATTTATCCTGGTCTATCAAAACAAAATGTGAGAGAAAAAGATGATATTCCTCTTTAAAAATAGAGAAAAATAAAATGTATACTTCCCCTAGGGGTGAGTTTTCAAAAGGAACATTGGAAGTTAACTGGTTGATTCTCTGCTTTTAAAATTCTGCCCCTATTGACCAGATAAATTTAACCACTTATATTTACAAAGGCAACCAGATATAGGGGTCCTTTTACTAAGGTGCGCTGAAAAATGGCCTGTGGAAGTGTAAGCGCGTGTTATGGACGTGCACAGATCCATTTTTCAGAGCACCTGTAAAAATGACTTTTGTTTTTATTTTGACCAAAAATGAATGAGCGGCAAAATGACGGGGTGACGGGGTGTGTGACGGGGGGGGGGGGGGGGGGGTGTGTGACAGGGGCGGGGCATGTATCCTCCTTTTGGGGGGACAAAATATAGTAACCCTAGTCCTTACTAACGGGCCCTTTTACAAAGGGGCGGAAGGACCTACGCACGTACAGGGTGTGCCAAATCGGCACTACTAACGAGCTAGTGCGTGAGCCGGGCAGTAATCCTGTATTTTGTATGCACCAAATCCCAAGGTAGAAAATAATTTTCTATTTTCTACCGCGGCCTGCTTACCCGGCTGTAAATAGCAGTCGGCGCGCACTGCATGCTTACCGCAAGTGTAGCGCATGAGACTTTACCGCTAGGTCAGTGGGTGGCGGTAAGGTCTCAGGCTGAAAATGGATGCACGATGGTTTCAATTTTAGCACACGTCCATTTTCCAGCCCTTTATGAAAAAAAAGCCCCTTTTTCCTAGATGCGGTAAAACAAAATGGTCCGGTGTGCACCTAAAAGATGTGTCCACAGTACCATAGGCAACTTTTTACCACGGCTTAGTAAAAGTACCCCTTAAAGGTTTATTGGATGTCTGTGTAGAAAACGATATCCCAACTTCTGGATTGTCATGAACCTTTCTCGTTTCAAATTTTAATTCTAGGCCCTGGTGGCTTGTCTCGGCCTATCGACAGATACAAAGCCAAACTGCTTATGATCCCTTTACACGTTTCTTTTAAGGCAGTGTGCCATTGTTGGAGAGACTTGTCCAAGACTGATTATCCTTATGCTTAACAGCTAAATATAAAGAGTGGTGTTGGACTGTTCACGAGCGTTACAACTGTATGAAAAGGTCTGGGCTCCTTCAGATGAATTCTCACATTACCCTTAACCAGCGGCATACCAAGGGCAGGGCAGTGGGAGCGGTCCACCCCGGGTGCATGCCACTGGAGGGTGCAGAAAGCAGCTGGCTGCCTGTTGGCTCCGCTGGTTTCCTGCTCCTCCTGCCCCGGAACAGGTTACTTCCTGTTCCGGGGCAGAGGGAGCAGGGAGCCAGCGGAGTCGAGAGCCGTGCGGCTTCTCCCAGCAGCCAAGAATGCACCCCGGGGTGGGGGGGGGGGTCATTGTGCCAGAGGGGGTGTCATTGCACCGGGGGGGGAGGTGTCATGCTGCACCCCGGGGGGGGGGGGGGGGGGGGTGCGCATCAGCGATCCGCCCCGGGTGGCAGCCGACCTAGGATTATCACTGCCCTTAACATTACTTGGCTTTTTTCTGCTTCATTTTTTCTAGAATATAAGAACATAAGCACCAGGGTTGCCAGGTGGAAAATTTTTTTCCCACCCAAAACAGCACAAAAACCGCCCAAAACCCGCCCAAACTCAAACCCCGCCCCTAACACCCCCACCCCCGCGTCATCACCCCCGCCCCCGCTGTCATCAACCCCGCCCCCGCAGTCACCGACCCCGCCTCCCCCGTCATCGGCCCCGCCTCCCCTGTCATCGGCCCCGCCTCCTACGTCATCGGCCCCGCCTCCCACGTCATCGGCCCCGCCTCCCACGTCACTAACCCCGCCCCAAAATGTCACTAACCCCGCCCCCCGCGGCCGAAAAAGCCGCCCAAAAAACCGCCCTGAAGCCCAAAAACCAGCCCAAAAAACCGCGACCCGCCGCGGGCAAAAATTTCCCGCGGCGGGTCGCGGAAAACCGCCCAATTGGGCGGGAAAACCGCCCACCTGGCAACACTGATAAGCACCGCCATACTGGGAAAAGACCAAGGGTCCATCAAGCCCAGCATCCTGTCTCCGACAGCGGCCAATCCAGGCTTCAAGAACCCGGCAACCTCCCCCCCCCAAAAAAAATAATTTTTAATAATGTTCAATGGACTTTTCCCTCAGGAATCTGTCCAAACCCCCTTTAAACTCCGTAAGGCCAGCTGCTATCTTAGTTTCTTGATGCTTATTTATATTGCCTGAGCATTGTGAGTTTTATATTGGCTACACCTCACATTCCCATGTGCATTTGTTTTATTATATTGCATCTGTTGACTTGTTAATTGCTTTTATACCTCACAAACTTTGAATAAAAATATTGAACTGAAGAAAAAATAGGAAATGGCCCTGCGGGTAAGTTAACCACTTGACGCGAGGCTATTTCCGTGGAAAGCCCTTCTATTTAGGAGGCAGTAGGGACTCTGATGGTAGCCCGGCAGTAACCGGGCAAGCCCCCTGTGCAAGAAAATAAAAAAGTATTTTCTAGCACCCTAATCACCGCGTGCCAGAACATGGAAGTACCGCAGGGCTCCCGAGTGAGCCCAGTGGTACAGCCAATTTGGCGTGCGGTGAAGCGACAGTAAGCCTACCGCTGATTCGTAAAGAGGGCCTTTAATTTTTTTTTCTTTGATCTTTTTTGTTGCTGGAGGGGGGAGTTGGATTCTTTCTTTTTATTTTATTTTCCTGTGTTTACACTGTGTAAATGTATTGAAATTCTTAATAAGAAATGGAAACCTGTATCTTTTGATGTAAAATTTACATGACAGGAAGCAGGTGTTAATAAAACAGTTGAAATCTCCAGGGAGAATGTAGTCTGCAATTCGCCAAATTTAAGAAGAATGAAACCTGACCCATCTGCTTGTTCTGAGCAACAGAACGCTTCTCAAATGGAATTAGCAAAGAGACAGTTTTGAGAACATCAAAATGCTTTAGTTTCATGCTACGCAAACAAAAATCCCTCAGTCTCTGGTAAAAAAATCAATTATTCTCCACTAGAACCAGGACAACTGCTACCTAGACAAAGAGCTGCTAATTTCTCAATACCAAACTTTCCAAACATATATATTAAGATGTTTTTTTGAATTATTTTCTGAAAGAGTACCCTCAGAATTTCCCACTGACTTCAGCAATCAGATTAACTATTGCCCGGTGATATAGCACTTCATTCATCGGGCTAATCTTCTTTTTAACACCATGTACATGCTATTAGTGTCTTTTACTGATACATTTGCTGCACCTGCGCCAACTATGATCATTCACCAATACTTTAAAATGGCATAGAGGGGCATAATTGAACGGGGCCGGCCACCTATAATGACAGCCCCGTTAAGAGGCGTACCCGACTGTATTATCGAAACAAGATGGCCGGCCATCTTTCGTTTCGATAATACGGTCGGGGCCGGCCAAATCTCAACATTTGGGCCGCCCTTAGAGATCGCCGGCGTTACAGATGGCCGCCATTGGTTTTCGCCGATAATGGAAACTAATGGCGGCCATCTCAAACCCGGCCAAATCCAAGTCATTTGGTCGTGGGAGGAGCCAGCATTCCTAGTGCACTGATCCCCCCCTCACATGCCAGGACACCAAGCGGGCACCCTAGGGGGCACTGCAGTGGACTTCACAAAATGATCCCTGGTGCATAGCTCCCTTACCTTAGGTGCTGAGTCCCCCAACCCCCCCTCAAAACCCACTCCCCACAACTGTACACCACTACCATAGTCCTTAGGGATGAAGGGGGGCACCTAGATGTGGGTACAGTGGGTTTCGGATGGGTTTTGGAGGGCTCCCATTTACCATCACAAGTGTAACAGGTGGTGGGGGGATGGGCCTGGGTCTGCCTGCCTGAAGTGCACTGCAGTACCCACTAAAAACTGCTCCAGGGACCTGCATAGTGCTGTCATGGAGCTGGGTATGACATTTGAGGCTGGCATAGAGACTGGCAAAAAATGTGTTTTAATTTTTTTTTTAGGGTGGGAGGGGGTTGGTGACCACCGGGGAGTAAGGGGAGGTGATCCCCAATTCCCTCCGATGGTCATCTGGTCAGTTTGGACACCTTTTCAAGGCTTAGTCGTGAATAAAAAGGGACCAAGTAAAGCTGGCCAAATGCTCGTCAGGGCCGGCCTTCTTTTTTCCATTATCGGCCAAGGCCGGCCATCTCTTAACCACGCCCCTGCCCCGCCTTCGATACACTGCCGACACACCCCCTTGAACTTTGGCTGGCCCTGCGACTGAATGCAGTTGAAGCCGGCCAAAATCGGCTTTCGATTATACCGATTTGGCCGGCTTTAGGAGAAGGCCGGCCATCTCCCGATTTGTGTCGGAAGATGGCCGGCCTTCTCCTTCGAAAATAACCAGGATAGTCATTCATAGAAACTGAACTTATCTTTATTTATGTATTTATTTGTTACATTTGTATCCCACATTTTCCCACCTATTTTCAGGCTCAATGTGGCTTACATAATACCGTCAAGGCGATCGCCAAGTCCGGTATGGAAACAAATTCAATTTGATATTAGGGTCGGGTAAGGATAGTATATTCAGGTACATAGGGATAGAAAATAGGAAGGAATATATAATGTCCAATACAATCTATGGGTTTGCTGTGTTGCAGAGTTGAGGCATGTAAGTTAGGTCGATGGGGAATGCTTTTCTGAACAAGTAGGTCTTTAATGAAACGAATATATGAATATCCGACCTCCTTCCCCTGGAAGCACCCGACAACGCGGGTTTCAAACTTCTTTCCTCAGGGATTCGGGTTAAAGCTGTCATCTATGCTGTCATCTCTTATGGAACAAGCTGCTAGATGCTAAGCCTTGGATGACATTACAATAAAGAGTGAAGTGAGGACACATTATGTAAAGAGTAAAACATAGAAGGGCAGTTATTGCTTATAAATAGAGTTTATCATGCACAATAAGTACTAACAAGTGAATCAGGCTTCAGAACTTCCTAATATAAAGTTCTGACTGACTGCCAGCCCTCTGAAAAAAAAAAGTTTGATTTTGGATTCTTTTTTTTTCTGGATCTGCATTTCGATTAAAATGTCAATTGCAATTAATCACTCAATTAAAGGTATGTTATTTATTTATTATTTGAGGGGGTCCTTTTACTAAAGTGCGCTGAAAAATGGCCTGCGGCAGTGTAGACGCGTGTTTTGGGTGTGTGCAGAATCATTTTTTAGCGCACCTGTAAAAAATCCCTTGTTTTGAATTTTTGCCGAAAATGAACACGTGGCAAAATGAAAATTGCCGCGTGTTCATTTTGGGTCTGAGACCTTAGCGCCAGCCATTAACCTAGCAGTAAAGTCTCACACGGTAACCGGGCAGTAATGACCTACGTGCATTTTCAGCAAAAAAGAAAAGGCATATTTTTGTAGGTGAGCTAAAAAATAATTCTGCGCGTGCCCAACACACGCCCTACACTACCGCAGGCCATTTTTCAGCGCACCTTAGTAAAAGGACCCCTTATTTTTGTACAAATATGTGAGCCCTGGAACATAGAAATACCAACTGCACCTGAATTTATAAGATACCTGCAAAATTCGCCCTTTCCTCTCTGAGCACACCACCCAAACTCTCATCCACTCTCTCATTACCTCACGCCTTGACTACTGCAACCTACTCCTCACTGGCCTCCCACTTAACCATCTATCCCCCCTTCAATCCGTTCAGAACTCTGCTGCGCGTCTTATCTTCCGCCTAGACCGATATGCTCATATCACCCCTCTCCTCAAAGCACTTCACTGGCTTCTGATCAGGTACCGCATACAGTTCAAGCTTCTTCTACTAACCTATAAATGCACTCAATCTGCAGCCCCTCCTTACCTCTCTACCCTCATCTCCCCTTACGTTCCTACCTGTAACCTCCGCTCTCAAGACAAATCATTCCTTTCAGTACCCTTCTCCACCACCGCCAACTCCAGGCTCCACCCTTTCTGCCTCGCCTCACCCCATGCATGGAATAAACTCCCTGAGCCCATACGCCAGGCCCCCTCCCTGCCCATCTTCAAATCCTTGCTCAAAGCCCACCTCTTCAATGTCGCCTTTGGCATGCAACCACCACACCTCTACCCAGGAAATCTAGACTGCCCCAACTTGACATTTCGTCCTTTAGATTGTAAGCTCCTTGAGCAGGGACTGCCCTTCTTTGTTAAACTGTACAGCGCTGCGTAACCCTAATAGCGCTCTAGAAATGTTAAGTAGTAGTAGTAGAATTGTAGTGGTGTACCTTTAGGTACAGTAGGTTTTTAATCTGTCCCTGGAGGGCTCATAATAACATGCAGGATGCAAAGAACAACTAATCAAGAAACTTCAAACCGCCCAGAATACAGCAGCAAGACTGATCTTTGGTAAATCAAAATTTGAATCTGCCAAGCCCATCTGGAAAAATTACACTGGCTTCCCATTAAGAAACGTATTGCCTTTAAGGTTTGCACCTTGATTCATAGGATTATTTACGGCGATGTGCCTGGATACATGTTAAGTCTAATAGATCTACCACCCAGAAACAGTTTCCTTCCTAAATTTACATTATCCAGATTCCAACGGACTTAAATACAAATCTACCTAAGCATCTAGCTTCTCCTTCATAGGCACACAGCTATGGAATGCACTACCCAAAGGCTTAAGATCAATTCAGAACCATCTAAATTTCAGGAAATGACCCTGTTCAAGAAGGCTTGCCTTCCAGACTCAACCTAAATTACGTCTTGTTTGTTACAGCAAAATTCATGGACTTTATTATCTTTAATTATCTTTTAGTATCTTTGTTGTCCTAATCGTTGCATATTCGATTACTATCTTATTATTACATTGTTAAATTGTATTTTACTAACTGTAGCCTGCACTATGGTATTGTACATTGAGCCTACAACTAGTGGGAAAATGTGGGGTATAAATGTGTTAAATAATAATAATAACATATAAAGGAATTAAGGTGGGATGTGTACTTAGGTCCTGTTGTTTAACTCCTCTCCGTGCAAGACTGCACTGGCTCCCAATCAAAGAACGTATCAATTTCAAAGCCCAGACTTTAATCCACAAGATAATGCACGGAGAATCTCTGAACTATATGATAAATCTGGTCGACCTTCCAGCAAGAAACATGTCTGTATCCTCATGAAAGTACCTTAACCTGCACTACCCCAGCTGCAAAGGTCTCAAGTACAAAACTTATTATGGATCCAATTTCTCCTTCCTGGGCAGCCGTCTACGGAACGCTCTCCCTAGACCTATCTGAGCAATCCATGACCACCTACCATTCAGAAAAGCACTAAAAACCCATCTATTCAAACAAGCCTACCCAAAAGACCCAGATTAATCTCATGAACCCATCTACCTTACATATACTGAAGAGAAAACGACATTGACCCAGAATCTATCTCCCACCTTACCCTCCTCTCTCTATCACCTGTCTCTACCTACCTACCCATCCATTCTTCTATAATGTTATACTTAATTTCCTACTTTACATAACAAAATTCTATGTTACCTATTACTATGTAAGCTTCATTGAGCCTGCTTTTAGTGGGAAAGTGTGGGATACAGATATAATAAATAAATAAATAAATAAATAAAGTCCACTGCATTGACCACTATGCTGCCCCTCTGCTCTGCAGAGACATCCCTGTGGCCGTTTTTGTACAAATGATGCCGGACGGACGTTTTTGTACTGCTTTTTTGGCATTCATACTTTTGGACATCTTAGTTTGAAAAATGGCTGTTCATGTTGGATGTTTTCAGCAGAAGAACATCCTTCTTATGTATTTTTGAACAGGAAATCTCGATGCTTTTCCTGTTCAAAAATGGCTATGAGAGGGATGGGGTTCTTTTGGACATTATGAGCAGGACGTCCCGATTCCGACTTGGATGTGCTTTCAAAAATGCCCCTCCACCGCTCTCATTTAACTTTTTTTCAATTACTGTTATGACATGATTTCCAGCAGGAGGAACAGCCAACAGAAAAAGAGGAGGCAACCATGGACCAGAGCAAGGAGAGTGACCTCATCATCATCAAGAGATGAAAACAGCTTACGAGTAACCTTACAAAGGATTCTTCAATGTAAAGGCATTTTGGGGGGCAATTCTATAACTGGGTGAAACAAATATAGGGGCTAGGTTCAGTTTATTTATTTATTTGTTACATTTGTATCCCACATTTTCCCACTGTTTTGCCGGTTCCAGTATGAACAAATACAAGGTATGAACAAATACAAGGTATGAACAAATACAAGGTATGAACAAATATAAGGTGATCTTGAGGGGAATAATCGAACGGCGCCGGCGAAATAGATTGCCGGCGATCTATTTTGGCAGCACCGCAAACAGCTGGCCGAACCATATTATCGAAAAAGACAGCCGGCCATCTTTTTCTTTCGATAATACGGTTTGGCCCGGCCAAATGCCAGAGTTTGCCGGGTTTGAGATGGCCGGTTTTGTTTTTCAGCGATAATGGAAAAAAATGCCAGCAATCTCAACCCTGGCGAAATCCAAGGCATTTGGTCATGGGAAGAGCCAGCATTTGTAGTGCACTGGTCCCCCTGACATGCCAGGACACCAACCGGGCACCCTAGGGGGCACTTCTAAAAATTTAAAAAAATATATACAAATACCTCCCAGGTGCATAGCTCCCTTACCTTGGGTGCTGAGCCCCCCAAATCCCCCTCCAAACCCACTCCCCACAACTCTACACCACTACCATAGTTTTTATGGGTGAAGGGGGGCACTTATATGTGGGTACAGTGGGTTTTGGGGGGGGGTTGGAGGGCTCTACATTAACTACCACAGGAGGAACAAGTAGGGGGGATGGGCCTGGATCCGCCTGCCTGAAGTCCACTGCAACCAACAAAAACTGTTCCAGGGACCTGCATACTGCTATCAGGGAGTTGGGTATATGAGGCTGGCATACAGGCTGGCAAAAAAGGTTTTTATTTTTATTTTTTTAGTGTGGGAGGGGGTTGGTGACCATGAGGAGGTCATCCCCCATTCCCTCCGGTGGTCATCTGGTCAGTTGGGGCACATTTTTGAGGCTTGGTCGTGAAAATAAAAGGACCAAGTAAACCCAGCAAAATATTGATTAACGCCGCTTTTTTTTCCATTAGCCGCGAAAGCCGGCCATCTGGTAGCCACGCCCATGCCCACCCATGTCCTGCCTTTGCTACACCGCCGACATGCCCCCTTGAACTTTCGCCGACTCGGGAAAGCGGCGATGGTGTCAAAAAAGCAGCTTTCGATTATACCGATTTATGTCGGAAGATCGCCGGCGATCAGTTTCGAAAATAAGCCCGATTGTGGTAGAATGAGGTTCATGAATGGTAAATACATTGGGGGAACTTAGAGAAGGAGAGGAAGAGTTAGGATATGTCCATTACGGTCTTTGGTTACGTTATGTCACAGGAATCCAGGTTTTTTATGTTGGGTCGGTGGGGTATGATTTTCTGAACAGGTCTGTTTTTAGTGCTTTTCAGAAATGTAGGTGGTCGAGCGTAGTTTTTACTACTTTTGCCAGTGCGTTCCATAGTTGTGTACTTAAGTAGGAAAAGATGGATGCATAAGTGGATTTGTATTTGAGTTTTTTCTGCTTGGGTAGTGGAGGTTTAGGTATGATCGTGCTGATTTTATGGTGTTTCTGGTTGGCAGGTCGATGAGGTCTGTCATGTATCCCGGGGCCTCACTGTAAATAATTTTATGAACTATCGTGCAGATTTTGAAAGCGATACGTTCTTTGATTGGAAGCCAGTGCACTTTTCCTCAGAGTGGTTTGGCGCTGTCAAAACGCGTTTTTCCAAATATAAGCCTAGCTGCTGTGTTTTGGGCGGTCTGAAGTTTCTTTATGAATTGTTCTTTGCATCCCACATAGATTCCATTGACTGTATCAGGTTGCAAAATATTTCCCTCGGGAAGAATGGTTTCACGCGTTTTAGTTTCCACATTGAGAAAAACATTTGCTTTATGGTGGATTTCGCTTGGGTCTCTAGTGAGAGGTTCCGGTCGATTGTTACTCTGAGAATGTTCAGGCTGTCTGAGATAGGGAGGTTGTGACCTGGGGTGTTAATGTTTGTGGGTTTGTATGTATTGTATTGGGATGAGATGATGAGACAATGTGTTTTTTCTGTAACAGTGCTATGGGCGGGTTAGCGTTTTTAACGTACGTAAATAGTTTACACGCATTAAACGCTAAAGCGCCCATAGAAATGCATAGGCATGTTAGCGTTTAACGCGCCTTAAATTTACAGGCGCGTTAAAAATGCTAACACACCTTAGTAAACATATCTTTTAGTGTCTAGATGCAGTGTGCCGAGACCTAATTTTATAATAGATGTTTTGCTGTTTTGAAAATGGCTGCGTGGCCCTTTCACTAAGGCCCATAGGTGCCTATGCACGTGCAACGTGCGTCAAATTGGACTACTGCCCGGCTAACGCGTGCCCCGGGCGGGAATTCCATTTTTGACGCGCGTCCAAAACACGCGGTAGTAACTTTCTTCTTTGTGGCGCATACCTGGCGGTAATCAGCAGTGTACGCCGATTAACGTGTGAGACCTTACCGCTAAGTCAACGGGCGGAGGATAGATCTCACGCCGAAAATGGACGCGCGCTGGTTTTAATTTTGCCAAACGTCTATTTTCAGCCACAAAAAATGCCTTTTTGCAGACGCGCTGAAAAATGGACCTGTGCGTCTCCAAAACATGCGCCTACACCATCACAGGCCATTTTTTCCCCACGCCTAAGTAAAAGGGCCCCATATTTGCTATTTGGATTCTGGACATTTTGAGCAAAATGTCCAAGTCGGACTTAGACATCATAATACCTAAGGACTCAAAGAAAAATGCAAGTGATTTAACCAACTACCGCCCAGTAGCATCTACCCTCTGGTAACCAAACTAATGGAAGGTATAGTAACCAAGCAACTCACCGACTACTTAAATAAATTCTCAATTCCTTATGATTCTCAATCAGGATTTCGGTCCAACCACAGCACCAAAACAGTACTAATCACTCTTCTAACTAAATTTAAACAAGCAATTGCAACTGGCAATTATACTTCTCCTACAATTTGACATGTCCAGCGCATTCGACATGGAAAGCCATAAAATATTATTAAATATCCTAGAATACGTCGGAGTTGGAGGAAACGTTCTTAGTTGGTTTAGAGGCTTCCTAACCGCAAGAACAAGATCCTCAGGAGCTTAGCGGAGATTGGATGGCAGAGGCAGGGCTGGTGGTTGGAAGGCGGGGTTAATGCTGGGCAGACTTATACGGTCTGTGCCCTGAAAATGACAGATACAAATCAAGGGGCTGGTGGTTGGGAGGCGGGGCTAGTGCTGGGCAGACTTATACGGTCTGTGCCCTGAAAAAGACAAATACAAATCAAGGTAGGGTATACACAAAAAGTAGCACATATGAATTTATCTTGTTGGGCAGACTGGATGGACCGTGCAGGTCTTTTTCTGCCGTCATCTACTATGTTACTATATTACTATGTAACATGCCAGGTGAAATCTAGTTCGAATACATCAGCTCCATGGATGCCTGAATGCGGAGTTCCCCACCACTCTCGCCGACCCTCTTCAACCTAATGATGACACCCCTGGCCAAATCGCTATCCAATCAAGGCCTCAATCCATACATTTACGCAGATGATGTCACAAACTATATCCCATTCAAACATGATTTAAAAGAAATCACTAATGACATCAACCACAGCTTCCAAATCATGCACTCATGGGCGGATGCATTTCAATTAAAACTTAATGCAGAACAAACACAATGTCTTATACTCTCATCACAACATAACACAAGTAAATTCGCCACTATAATCACACCAAACTTTTCCCTTCCCGTTTCAAACACTCTGAAAATTCTTGGAGTTACCATTGACTGAAATCTCACACTTGAAAGCCATGTGAAGAATATCACACCACACTCTTACCTTTAACCAAAGAAAATGTATACCATAGGCTATTCGTTTTATATGCTATATATTGTCCTCAGAATCTCTAGTTTCTCGTTGTTTTCCATTCAATGTTTCTATGTTCTTTTCCATGGATATATTCCTTAACGATACTTTGATTTGATTTGTTTTATATAACTCTTCACAATGTAATCCATAACCGAATTGGAACAAAATGTAATTTCCATTATTCATAATGTATTGTAAGCCACTTTGAGCCCGCAAAAAGGTGGGAAAATGTGGGATACAAATGCAATAAATAATAATAATAATAATAATAACAAAGAAGATGTTCCATTCAATGTGGAAACTCAAAAGAGAAAAAAACCTTTCTTTCCAAGGGATATATTTCGCAGCTTGGTACAATCAATGGTGCTAAGTCATCTAGACTACTGCAATGCACTCTATACTGGCTGTAAAGAGCAAATCATCAAGAAACTTCAAACAGCCCCAAACACTGCAGCCAGACTCATATTTGGTAAAACAAAATATGAAAGTGCCAAACCCCTAAGAAAAAAGCTACACTGGCTTCCACTCAAAGAACGTATGACGTTTAAGGTCTGCACTCTGGTTCATAAAATCATTCACGGAGACGCCCCGGCCTACATGTCAGACCTTATTGACCTGCCACCCAGGAATGCTAAAAGATCAGCACGCACATTCCTGAATCTTCACTTCCCCAACTGTAAAGGACTAAAATACAGATTAACACATGCGTCCAGCTTTTCCTACACGAGCACACAGCTGTGGAATGCTTTGCCATTTGACGTGAAAACAATGTGCGACCTAATCAACTTTCGGAAATCACTGAAGTCTTACCTCTTCAACAAGGTATACCACAATGAACCATCATAGGAACTGTAATGCATCACCGCTTACCTAATATTCCGAATGTTATCTCTCTATACCTGATTGCTTAATTCTAGTACGTTATCCATGTTCTTTATGTAATACCAATTGTATCTTTTACTCTGGAATGGCGATTGCCATGACGGAACATTGAGCCTGCAAATAGGTGGGAAAATGTGGGATACAAATGCAACAAATAAATAAATAATTAATAAAAATGCCTCTCATAAGTTCCTATGATCACCTTGAAATGAGGACCAGCTTGGCGTTCACTCATAGGCAACCGGTTAAAAAATGATCCTTGAAGAGTCCAATTTCTTATTAGATTCAACATATCCTAGTTTGTTTCTTTTTTTCAAATTTAATTAGAGATTTTATGGTTTATTTGGTTTGACATACCACCCTTCGTTACAAATAGCAAGACAGCGTACAAAGTTAAAATAAATCTTTTAATTAGAAAAGAATGACATCAGTCATATGACGGAAGAAGAGAAACTAGAAGTGATCCTATACTGATATACGACTAAATCTGAGCTTTGTCATCAAATGCAAATCTGAAAAGGTGGGTTTTAAGCAGAGCCTTAAAAGAGAGTTCAATACGAAGGGATGCAGGAAGAGAGTTCTGCTGGACAGGGCCTGTGAAGTAGAACATAAGAACATAAACGGCCCAGCATCCTGTTTCCAACCATGGCCAAACCAGGTCACAAGTACCTGCCAAGATTCCAGAACAGCAAAACAGATTTTATGCTCTTTATCCTAGAAAAAAAATCAGTGAATTTTCCCAAGTCCATCTTAATAATGGTTTATGGAATTTTCTTTTAGGAAATTAGCCAAACCTTTTTTTAAACCCTGCTAAGCTAACTGCTTTTACCACATTCTCTGGCAACAAAGTCCAGAGTTTAATTACACATTAAGTGAAGAAATATTTACTGGATATGGGTTTGATGGACCTTCGGTCTTTCCTGGTATGGCAATGCTTACGTTCTTATGGTGTTAATTGGCACTCATTTGGGTTTAAGTGTGGATCTCCCCTGCACCTTATTCTATAAAATGCGCACTTCAATTTTATAGCACAAAAGTCAAGAAATGACATGGCCATGGGAGCGGCATGGGTGGACTGTGGCATTTCCAGAGATTAGGTGCAATCATAGAATAGGGTCATTTATGTGCCCAATTGCCATTAGTAGTGTGACGGCATTTACACCAGGTTTCAGCAGGCATAAGTGCATTGCCCAAAGTTAGGCATAAGATCTATGCTAAGCTAGTATTTTACTACTACTACTTATCATTTCTATAGTGCTACTAGACGTACACAGCGCTGTACACTGGACATGAAGAGACAGTCCCTGCTCGACAGAGCTTACAATCTAATTAGGAGAGAGAAACAGGACAAATAAGAGATAAGGACAAAGGGTAGCAAGATTCCGGAATCCCAAAGAGTAGCAAGGTTCCGGAATCCCAAAGAGTAGCAAGATTCCGGAATCCCAAAGAGTAGCAAGGTTCCGGAATCCCAAAGAGTAGCAAGATTCCGGAATCCCAAAAAGTAGCAAGATTCCAGAACCCAAATAATAGCAAGATTCCGGAATCCCAAAGACTACTACTACTACTTATCATTTCTAAAGCGCTACTAGACATACGCAGCGCTGTACACTTGAACATGAAGAGACAGTCCCTGCTCAACAGAGCTTACAATCTAATTAGGACAGAGAAACAGGACAAATAAGGGATAAGGGAATTGCTAAGGTGGGAATGATAAAACATGGGTATTGAACAAGTGAGTAAGGGTTAGCAGCATCAAAAAGGTGGGCTTTTAGCCTAAAATTTGAAGGTGGCCAGAGATGGAGCTTGGCGAACTGGCTCAGGAAGTCTAGTCCAGCCATATGGTGCAGCAAGATAAAAGGAATGGAGTCTGGAGTTAGCAGTAGATGAGAACGGTGCAGATAAGAGAGATTTACCCAGTGAACGGAGTTCCTGGGGAGGAGTGTAGGGACAGATAAGAGTGGAGAGGTATTGAGGAGCTGAAGAGTGAATGCACTTGTATGTAAATAAGAGGAGTTTGAACTGTATGCAGAAACGGATAGGGAACCAATGAAGTGACTTGAGAAGAGGGCTAAAATGAGCATAGCGACACTGCCGGAATATAAGTCGTGCAGCAGAATTTTGAACAGATTGAAGAGAAGAGAGATGGCTTAGTGGGAGATCTTTGAGAAGCAAGTTGCAATAGTCTAAGCGAGAGGTGATAAGGGTATGGATAAGGGTTCTGGTAATGTAACTACCCCTCTCGGCTGGACTGTAGTGATGTGCTCCCAGATACCTGTTGTTGTAGTCGTGGCGAATATCCAGGGGACACACACTCACAGCCAGTGATGTAGCGAGGGCGGCTAACACCCGGGGCAGGTCGCCGCTGCGCACCCCCCCCCCCCCCCGGGTGCAGCACGGCTCACCCCCCCTCGGAGCGCATTCTTACCACTGGCGCTCCGCCCTGAGTGCACGTCGTCACTGGGAGCTGCATCGGCTCCGCTGTTTCCCTGCTCTCTCTGCCCCGGAACAGGAAGTAACCTGTTCCGGGGCAGAGAGAGCAGGGAACCAGTGGAGCCGACACCCCCCCAGCGGCGTGCACCCTGGGCAGACCGCTCCACCGCCCCCCTTCCTACGCCACTGCTCACAGCCGAGGGAGTAGAACAAATAAACTAACCTCGCCCTTTACTCTCAAAGAATAAAGGAGGAAAAGAAGCTAAAATTTAGGATTTGTTCCTGATATGGAAGAACCAAACCTTCAGATTTGTAAATTATCTTTTTCTTTATTGAATATAAATGCAAGCAAACTTTCATTCAAATAATCTGAAATTCAAAATTAATTTGTGGCTTAATAGAACTGCAATAACATATTTATTTATTCAGAACATTTATACCCCGCTTTATACCACTGAGAGCAGCCTCTAAGCGGCTTACAAAGAACTGAAGAAACAATTACAATATCAATATAGGGAAAGGCTCAGGGGAAGAAGGGAGAGGAAGAGACAGAGAAATAGGGAGAGAGATGGTCCGCAAAGCTGAGGATGGAAACATTCAAATGTGGAACTACATTTATACCCTTTACTTTTTCTGTTTCTTTCAACAGAATCACCTCAAAAGGCAGAAAGGAACCCTTTCAGATGAGTATTTAAATTGTCTTTTATCAAAATCAGATGTTTGTTGTTATTCTCCTTTCCTGGCTATTGATTTAATAATTTGAGTTTTTGTGTGTATTATTGATGTTTGTGCAGGGATCTCACTGAAACCAGAACACTTAGACCAGGTCAGGTAAGTATGGGTTTTTTTTTTTATATTTGATGTTGTTCTTTTCCCATAAAATGTTGTAAACAAAAAAATACATGTCTTTCAACCATCTTTGCAAATGTCACTTACCTGTAGTTGAATTAATTTGGGTGATTTCTTTCTTGCGTTGGAGCTCAGCTGGAAACCCTTCAGAGGATATGTAACAGATTTCTTCTTCCTAAACCTCACTTAAATGAAATCAAATAGGAGGCAAAACCCTGACTACCTAATGATTCCGCTCCTTCCTTTGGGACATTTAAGTAATAGTAATACTGTGGCTTAATTACTAATCAAAATAAACTTAACCAAATATCCTTTTTTCTCAAACCTGTGCTTCACTGTTTTCCCTATTCTAAAAAAAAAAAAAAGAGTAGGCAGCAGTGTGTCCACTTAGTACCTTAGCATACAGACTCTCATTCAACCTTTCATGAGCTTAAATTCCCTTAACTTAACCATTCCATTCTCTGTATGCAGAGACATACCTCTTTTTCACTCCAAACCAAATTAAATATGGGTTAAAATTTCTCACTGTTTTCTCTTAGAACAGCTCTCACTCACCCAAAACACATCAGTTTTCCCCAATTGGATTCAGCAATACAGCAATGTCAAGGGGCTGTCTGTTTATTTAATTACTCACTTTCCAGCCCAAATCCTTGGCCTAGTGGTTAAAGTGGTGGACTTTGGTCCTGGGGAACTGGGTTCAATTCCCACTGTAGGCACAAGCAGCTCCTTGTGACTCTGGGCAAGTCACTTAACCCTCCATTGCCCCAGGTACAAATAAGTACCTAAGCCGCATTGAGCCTGCCATGAGTGGGAAAGTGCGGGGTACAGAAAAAATCCTCTCATTATCATTCCCAAGGCTCTTTTGTTCCTTTCTCCCCAAAATGGTAACTCACTTTTTATTTTTTGAAATCCAGTTCTATCACTGGAACACCATTCACACTGACACAGCCTAAAGGTTTCCTTTTCCAAATATCAAATTCACTCTCAGTCCTTCCCCTGTCACACTTTAAAACCTTTTTTCACCCTTTGTTCTGACACCCTTATGATTTTTCTCATTTAATACATTTACAAGCAGGGATCACAATCTCCCTCTCTGGCCAGACACTCACCACCTGTATTTCAACTGTTCACTTCAGCATTCATACCTTTCCTAAATAAAACTTCAAACTACTTTCTTTCTCACAGACCACCACCAACACGTCCTTTCACTCACAGTGCTTCAACCTCATGGCAACTCACCCCCCCTAGAGGAACATCTGACATCCCTCAACCAATCAGCCTGTCAGAAAAAGACAAGTTTTTTTTCCTTATCTGTTTTAGAATCTTGGCTGTCCTAACTGAATCTCCATTATGGCTTCCCCTTCCCCCAATAGGTTAATTCAAAACTCACTATACACAGAATCTCCAAGTCCATTTTAACCTAACCTATACCCAAAACAGCAAGAAACATTTAATAATACAATCTCCACCTAATCATGGGTTATTTTTTTGTAAAAAAAAACAAAAAAAAACAACAACCATATTTAAGAAACATCTCACAATTTCTTCACCTAACTCTATTAAAAATTCCCAAATGAAATTTAAACCTTTTCCAGCCAGCACCAGCCACCAAAACCCTGAAACGGCCTCCCCAGAGCCCCAGATAAGACAAATAACATCTATATATATAAAAGGCAACCCCAACGTTCTATGAAGCCTCCAGCCGGAAGTGTGAAACGCCAGAGATATCCGGTTTCCCCATGAGTGAAGGAAAACAACACAGCACGAAATCCCTCTCTCTGTAACAGTGAAGGACTCAGAGGGGGGGAGGAGAGAGATGCCCTCACTCTCTCTGTAACACAAACACAGCACAGCAGGAAACTTAACACTGAAGGACTGGACTCGGAGGGGGGAGGGGGAGGGAGAGAGGGCAGAGGGCAGGGACACTCCCACATGCACACTCTGAAGAAAACCTTGCTAGCCCCCGTTTCATTTGCATCAGAAACGGGGCTTTTTTACTAGTTTAATATATTTCTTACCATATATTACAGTAGTGTGCTCAGAAAGGAAAGGGCAAATTTTCTTGGTATTATAGAGAAAGAAACAACAGGTTTTAGCAGTCTGTTGAATATGTGCAGAGAAGGAGAGAGAGGAGTCGAAGATGTTTGGGAAGCTTGCCAGGTGCCCTTGGCCTGGATTGGCCGCTGTCGTGGATGCTGGGCTCGATGGACCCTTGGTCTTTTCCCGGTGTGGCATTACTTATGTACTTATGACCCCAAGGTTAGGAGCTGATGAGACAGGGAGGATGAGAGTGTTGTGGATAGAGAATGGAGGGAGAGGTGGGTTTAGGGGGAAAGATAAGAAGCTCAGTCTTGGTCATGTTTGGTTTCAGATGGCAGTGCGACATCCAGACAGCAATATCAGACAGGCAGGCTGATACTGTGGCCTGGATTCCTGCTGAAATTCCTCTTGTGGAGAGGTAGATCTGGGAGTCATCAGCATAAAGGTGATACTGAAACCCACAAGGATGAGATCAGAGCACCAAGGGAAGAAATATAGATGGAGAAAAGAAGAGGACCCAGGACAGATCCCTGAGGTACACCAATTGATAGTGGGATAGAAGTGCAGGAGGATCCACCAGAGAGTTAAGAAGAAAACCAGGAAACAGCAGCGTGGTGGGGGCGGCCCGCCCCAGGTGTATGCTGGGAGCAGCCGCGTGGCTGTTGGCTCCACTGGTTCCCTGCTCTCTTAGCTGTTACTTCCTATTCTGAAGCAGAGGGAGCAGGGAACCGGCGGAGTCAACAGCCATGCAGCTGCTCCCAGCACCCCAGCAGCTAAGAGGAATACCCCCGGGATGGGGGACTTGGAGGTGATGCGCCGGGGGGGGGGGGGGGGAGTGCACAGTGGCAATCCGCCCTGGGTGGCAGCCGACCAAGGAACATCACTGCCAGGAAAGAACAGAGCCCTGAAATCCAAGTGAGGACATCGTATCAAGATATCATCATATCATGATATCTTGCTAGTACGACTGACAGAAACAGGTATCAATGGAACAGTACTTGCCTGGTTCAGATCCTATCTATCAGACAGGCAACAATCCATAATGTTTGGCAGCAACTCATCACCACCATGGACACTGACCTGCGGGTTATCACAAGGATCGATACTGTCACCTATTCTGTTCAATATCTACCTCAAGCCACTGAGTGTTTATTGACTGAAAACACTCAGTTCTACATCTATGCGGACGATGTGCAGCTACTCATACCCATTGAACCTGACTTACCTACAGCCTTGAATAAACTGATTACCTGTCTAACATCAATTCAAGCTTGGGCTAAACACAACAACTTTCCATGAACCCAAGTAAAACTGAGCTTCTCTGGGTCCCTAACACAAGTGGATACATACCTGACATCAAAATCTCTTTTGGGAAGTATGAACTCCCCCTCAAATCACAAGTCAGGAACCTTGGAATATAGTTAGATTCAACACTTACACTGATTCCCCGAACCCAAGCAACCTTCAAGAGCTGCTTCTACTATTTGCAACAGCTACACTGCCTCTCTCCTTACATCGAGAAGGGAAATCTTATCCCAGTTGTGCATGCCATGATAACATCAAGACTGGATTACTGCAATGCACTATATAATGGTCTGACTACAAAGGGCCTGCACCAGCTCCAGTTGATTCAGAATGCAGCAGCAAGACTCATAGAAGGTTGCTGGGCCCGTTGCTTTTTAATGTATTTATAAATGACCTAGAGATGGGAATAACTAGTGAGGTAATTAAATTCGCCGATGACACAAAATTATTCAGGGTCGTCAAGTCGCAGGAGGAATGTGAACGATTACAGGAGGACCTTGCGAGACTGGGAGAATGGGCGTGCAAGTGGCAGATGAAGTTCAATGTTGACAAGTGCAAAGTGATGCATGTGGGTAAGAGGAACCCGAATTATAGCTACGTCTTGCAAGGTTCCGCGTTAGGAGTTACGGATCAAGAAAGGGATCTGGGTGTCGTCGTCGATGATACGCTGAAACCTTCTGCTCAGTGTGCTGCTGCGGCTAGGAAAGCGAATAGAATGTTGGGTGTTATTAAGAAGGGTATGGAGTCCAGGTGTGCGGATGTTATAATGCCGTTGTATCGCTCCATGGTGCGACCGCACCTGGAGTATTGTGTTCAGTACTGGTCTCCGTATCTCAAAAAAGATATAGTAGAATTGGAAAAGGTACAGCGAAGGGCGACGAAAATGATAGTGGGGATGGGACGACTTTCCTATGAAGAGAGGCTGAGAAGACTAGGGCTTTTCAGCTTGGAGAAGAGACGGCTGAGGGGAGATATGATAGAAGTGTATAAAATAATGAGTGGAATGGATCGGGTGGATGTGAAGCGACTGTTCACGCTATCCAAAAATACTAGGACTAGAGGGCATGAGTTGAAGCTACAGTGTGGTAAATTTAAAACGAATCGGAGAAAATTTTTCTTCACCCAACGTGTAATTAGACTCTGGAATTCATTGCCGGAGAACGTGGTACGGGCGGTTAGCTTGACGGAGTTTAAAAAGGGGTTAGATAGATTCCTAAAGGACAAGTCCATAGACCGCTATTAAATGGACTGGAAAAATTCCTCATTTTTAGGTATAACTTGTCTGGAATGTTTTTACGTTTGGGGAGCGTGCCAGGTGCCCTTGACCTGGATTGGCCACTGTCGGTGACAGGATGCTGGGCTAGATGGACCTTTGGTCTTTCCCAGTATGGCACTACTTATGTACTTATGTACTTATGTACTTATGATGTGACCATATCACACCATTTTAGGAAAAACCTTCATTGGCTACCAGTGCAATACAGGGCTAAATTTAAAACTCTATGTCTGATCTTCAAGGCCCTGAAAGGAAATGGCCCCGAGTATCTGAAGAATAGGATAATCCTCCATACACCGCCAAGGACACTAAGGTCCTCCCAAGGACTTTCACTAACCACACCCTCTCCAAAAGACGTTACACGATGTGATACCCGCAAACGAGCCTTCTCCGGAGTAGCCCCTACACTCTGGAATGCATTGCCTGAAAGGCTCCGCTGAACACAAGACTGTCTCTACTTCAGGAAGCAGGTGAAAGCTTGGTTCTTCAACCAGGCCTTTAATGGAATAAGTAACTAACTTGTTAGTCTCACTCACACACAAGGAGTGATTCGGGCTGCACATACTGCAGCGAGACATATTTATCCACTCCTACCCTAGCTGAAATAATATTTAACCATCTCTCTGACCTCACGTGCAACTTTCTTCAAATCAGTCACCTCACTTTCTATCTCTTCCTACTTTCTTACCCATCTATATGTTACGACTTTGCCTTACCCTTCACTACCAATTATAATGTTCTATTACGTATTGTGTTGTCATTGCAAGTAGTATACCATGCCATGCTTTGTATTGTTATTTGAATATTTTTACTGCTGTAATTGCCTATTGCTCATGTTTGATCTAGTCTTACTGTACACCGCCTTGAGTGAATTCCTTCAAAAAGGCGGTAAATAAACCCTAACAATAATAAGAAATAAACTACAAGGGCGTCCTTTGCAGAATACTAGTTTAGCACAGATCTTCCGGGCGACTAAATTTGGGTAGCGTTCATAGAATGTGCTCCTCAGTGTCAGCGTTTTGGTGACCTTCATAGAATTAACCTCTCTAAGTGTTTAAATATTTTTTAAAATCATTGGCTCCAACTGCTTTCTAAATCATTTTCCAAGCTTTTTTTTTTTTTTTTTAAATTTTTAAGTGTGGAAATGAAAACCTGATACCACTAGAAAGACATAATAGAACAGCTTTTAAATATATTCCTTTGCGGGCACCATTAAATTGGTAGATATTTCATATTCCTTTGAGTTAAAGTCAAGCTGGAGCAGAATTCTGTTATTTTTCATAGAACTTGTGCCTTTGGAAATCTTTTTAATAAAAGCAGCAGAACCCCAAGAAAGGGTCGAATGCTCCTGCGTTTAATGAACTGACCTTGTTACCAAAGGAACTGTTTTCAATCTCGGCCTCTAGGCATAATCTGAGACAATTTATAATGGGACAACAGCACATTGCTTTTGATTTCTGCCTCATTAAGTGATTCCTTACTGTGACTAACAAAAGGCAGGGAGCTAAAGATTGTTTTTAAACCCCACCGTATTAATAGCTTTTTCTTTTCTTTTACAAATTAAAATGTAAACGCATTGCTCAAAAAAAGACAGGAACACGCACTACGGAAGCTGTGTCTCCTGAAACCAAGAGAGAATGCACGCAGGAAGCTTGCATTAGAGTCGTCCGTGGATGGCTCAGGGTACGGCTTCCTAATGCTGGCGTTATGCTATATTTTTGCTTGCCAATATAGTAAAACAAATTATAGAACCTGTGCAAAGCTTGTGCACTGCTCGAGAGCACACTGGATACATGCACACATGTATCTGAAGGCGACGAAACAGTGTGACAAGGCGGTGACCGTAGCTAGAAGGAGTGATCAGCAGAAGAAAGGAGGTGTTGATGCTTGGTGAGGCCCCACCTGGAGTATTGTGTTCAGTTTTGGAGGCCGCATCTTGCTCAGGATGTAAAAAGAATTGAAGCGGTGCAAAGAAAAGCTACAAGAATGGTACGGGATTTGCGTTCCAAGACGTATGAGGAGAGACTTGCTGACCTGAACATGTATACCCTGGAGGAAAGGAGGAACAGGGGTGATATGATACAGACGTTCAAATATTTGAAAGGTATTAATCCGCAGACGAACCTTTTCCGGAGATGGGAGGGCGGTAGAACGAGAGGACATGATATGAGAGTGAAGGGGGGCAGACTCAAGAAAAATGTTAGGAAGTATTTTTTCACGGAGAGAGTGGTGGATACTTGGAATGCCCTCCCACGGGAGGTGGTGTAGATGAAAACGGTAACGGAATTCAAACATGCGTGGGATAAACATAAAGGAATCCTGTTCGGAAGGGATCCTCAGAAGCTTAGCTGAGATTGGGTGGCGGAGCCGGTGGTGGGAGTAGGGGCTAGTGGGCGGCGGGGCTAGTGCTGGGCAGACTTCTACGGTCTGTGCCCTGAAATGGCAGATACAAATCAAGGTCAGGTATACACAAAAAGTAGCACATATGAGTTTATCTTGGGCAGACTGGATGGACCGTGCAGGTCTTTTTCTACCATCATCTACTATGTTACTATGTCCCTGGAATCTATGTAGGTCATTCCATGTTGGATGCACAAATCTGTGCATCGATCCCAGAGCCACATGTAAACTAATTAGTTAGGGCCCTTTTTACTAAGCGATTGTAAGCCCAACACGGGCTTACTGCTCGCTAAACAGGAAGTACCGCCGGGCTACCACAGCATCCTGACAGTATTTCCCACCCCTAGCGCAAAGTCATATCCAGCACTACAAAAATATATTTATTTTTGTCACGCCGGAGCGTACCCGGCAATAATCAGGTAGTACCGTGCGCTACCCGGTTACTGCCCCCAAAATAGCCATGCGGCAAGTGCTTTACTTGTCGCACGGCTATTTCCTGCAGGAAAGAGAGACTTCCCTTTTACCTGAAACGGGTGATGTTGTGGTAAGATCAAGTTCATGTGGCACAGTCACATTACGGAATCGGAGAATGGAAGAGTTGTGTTATGTCTATTACGTACTTTAGTTTGGTTGTGTTGCAGAGATTAGGCATTTAAGTTGGATCGGTAGGGTATGCCTCTTTAAACAGGTTGTTTTTTAGTGATTTCCGGAAGTTTAGGTGGTCGTACATTGTTTTCAAGGCTTTTGGTAATGCGTTCCACAGTTGTGTGCTTATGTAGGAAAAACTAGATGCGTAAGTTGTTTTGTATTTAAGTCCTTTGCAGCTTGGGCAGTGCAGATTTAGATAAGATCGTGTTGATTCAGATGTATTTCTAATTGGTAAGTCGATCGAGTCTGTTGTGTAACTCAGGGCTTCTCCGTAGATGATTTTGTGAACCAGGGTGCAGATTTTGAAGGCAATGCATTCTTTGATTGGAAGCCAGTGTAGTTTTTCACGGAGGGGTTTTGGGCTTTCAAATCACGTTTTACCAAATATAAGCCTAGCTGCCGTGTTTTGAGCAGTCTGAAGTTTCTTAAAGGTTTGTTCTTTACATCCCGCATAAATTCCATTGCAGTAATCTAAGTGGCTTAGTACCATTGATTGTATCAGGTTGCGAAATGTTTCCCTCGGGAAGAATTGCTTCACGCGTTTGAGTTTCCATATTGAGTGGAACATTTTCTTTGTTGTGGATGCCACTTGGCTCTCTAGTGTTAAGTTACGGTCCATTGTAACGCCAAGGATTTTCAAGCTGTCTGAGATAGGAAGGGTGTGATCTGGGGTGTTGATACTTGTGGGGATGTTTGTGCTGTGTTGGGATGAGAGGATGAGACAATGAGTTTTTTCTTTATTGAGTTTTATATGAAATGCATTTGCCCATGAATCCATGATGTTCAGGCTGAGCTTGATTTTGTTGGTGATTTCTGTCAGTTTGGGTTTGTAAGGAATGTATATTGTAGCGGACTTGAACTGAATAATTTCTGGTCTTCATTGCTTAATACCAGGTTTCCTATGATAGCATTGTGCTTATTTGAATTAGTTTTTATGTACAAGTTTTGCTTGCTTTGTCTTTATTTTAAAACACACCTTATACACAAGGGGTGGGGCTAGGTGGGGTTTGGGGGCTCCACAGAACCGGTCTGCACAAGGTCTCGCAGTTGCTAAGACCGGCCCTGAATCTCCTAATACACAAAGAGAATTCGATCTACAATTTAGCTGCCTGTGAGAACTGTGCCTATTGCAACATGGCGTCCGTTCCCAGCCAACTCAGAGGCAAGGAGAGGCCAGATCTCAGCACTGCTGAGAAGCAAAGCTGTAAACTCAAACAGAGAGAAACAACCAATAGAAACAAGCTGACAAGGAGCCAATCACAGGACACTGCAACTGTACTGTAGACAGGGGGGTGGGGGGGTGGGGGTGGAAGGGGAAGCCCCAGTAAACAGTGCTGTCTATACAAATAATATTCCTATTAAATATACACAATAATGCCCTCTGGCCCCGTGCTAAAATGTACTCCCACCACTTTGGGCTCTGCCCCCTCCCCCCCCCCCCCCCCACCATTAAGGTCTGGCTAAACATGTGGATAAAGGTGAGCTGATCAATATTTTGTATCTGGATTTTCAAAAGGCATTTAATCATGAAAGACCCCTGTGGAAATCAGAAACTAATGGGATAGGAGGTGATGTCCTATTGCGGATTAAAAACTGGTGAAAAGAAAGAAAACACAGTAGGTTTAAATGGTCATTATTCTCAATGGACTAACAATACATTTTTTTGATTCGCTTTCGAAGGTAAGCCTTCTTCAGAGCGGAAATAAGGAAATGTTGACCAATAACAGAATATGTAAGAGGCTGTACTGCTATGGATTTACAGCCTGTCTCACTGACACAGACTACTCAGTAATTACCGTGGATTCTGTTGGATTCGTATTAGATAAATGAAACCTTTATTAGAGGTGTTAAATTCTACAATGATTAGCTATATGCACACAATGACTAGAAACAATCATAAACAATCATTACATCACTGGTCTCTACATCTAAGCAATGCTGAGAGTTCTTAGACCAGGAAAGGAAGCAACACATATACTATACATACAATCATCACTGGTCCTTACATCATCCAGGCTCTTAACATCAGCTGGGGGGGGGGGGCCGTTACAGCGAAAGCCAGGAGCTTTTTAGACCAGGAACAGATCCTCTGCACAGTACGTATGTTACTCACAGATGAGCTCCCGATTTCACTGAAAGAAACTCCCATTTTTATTAGGCTCAGAACTTATGTTCAGAGCTGAGGAAAGTTACAGAATGCTTCTAAGGAAAATTACAGAATGCTTCTCTGTTTAGGTAAACAAGCCATACTGTGGGAACGTGGTCACATGTCTTCCCAAGTTCAGGTGGCCAAGCTGAATTTCCGAAGACAAGAACCATCCTCCCCTTCACATACCAAATTAGTTACAACTGTGTCTTATCTTCTGCATTTCAACTTATTTTCACAACAATCAAAGTTAAACAAACAGAATTACTTCTAATCAACAATACAGACCCCCGAGTGCACTGGTCGGTCATGACAGAGATGAAAAACAATCTTTAAAATTCACTTCCCTTACAGAGTCCCTTTCACTAAGCCGCATAAGCGTCTATGCAAGCCCAATACATGCCAAAATGGAGTTACCGCCCAACTACCGCGTGGCTCTTGCGATAATTTCATTTTTAGCGCACGTCTGATACGCGCGTCTGAAAAATATTTTTTTTATTTTTAGGAGCGCTACTGCCCGGTTACTGCATGAGTCTTTACTGCTAGGTCAATGGCTGGTGGTAAGGTTTCAGACCCAAATGGACGTGCTGCAATTTTCATTTTGCCGCGCGTCCATTTTTAGCCAAAAAAAGGCCTTTTTTACAGGCACGCTAAAAAATGGACCCAAAACCCACGCCTACACTACTGCAAGCCATTTTTCAGCACGCTTTTGAAAAAGGACCTCTGTGAAACACAAAAGCATTATGATCTTAAGAAGGGTTACCTTCGAAAGCTAATCAAAAAATGTATTGTCAGTCCATTAAAAAATGGTATAATCTTATTTTCTTTTCTGTTTTGATTTATTTCTATTTATTACTTTTAAAAGTGGACTAACAGGGCTACCACACCACTTCATACCTAAGTAAACCAACATGGCAAAGTTGCTTGTGCCTATCTAAAACCATTTTTGTTAATCAGGTATCTTGAGAAAAATGAGCTTAGCTGTTGTTACAATGTTCTGCTACAGCAGATGGGGAATCGCAGTCGCGGCTGAATCTGTCTCGGCGTTCCTAAGATACAGACAGAAGTTAGACTTGTCAAACGCCTGACAGCTTGGGGGCTTCACTTTGCCTCTTGTCTACAACACTGTAGACTGGTTATTTTTGTTTTAAAATAATCTGCTAATTTGTAGTCAGTACATTTTCATATTATAAAACATCTTGGAATACATAATAATAGCTGGGTATAATTAGTGAAGAATTAGAAGTGGGAAAAACACTGTTATTCCCTGTTTTATCACAAATGAGCTTTATTGAATAATAATTAGTATTTTTTTAACTAAAAACGTAACCATAGATTTTCAAGGTTAAGCTTGGCTTTTAAATCTAGTGTAAATCAAAGTGGTTAAACACCCTCCACTGTCAAGCTAAAACCTGTCTGCACAAAATTATTACGCTTACAGATGTGAAGCCTGATTTTCTATAGGCAGAATAGGAAGGAAAAGGGAGGCCCCTGTTTTGTTATTCACAATGTGCAGAGTATATGTGTAAAGACAAGTCACTTAACCCTCCATTGCTCCAGGTACAAATAAGTACCTGTATATAATATGTAAGCCGCATTGAGCCTGCCATGAGTGGGAAAGCGCGGGGTACAAATGTAAAAAAAATAAAATAGATACTATTGAAGATTCTACATGGAATGTTGCTACTATTGGAGATTCTACATTGAATGTTGCTATTCCACTAGCAACATTCCATGTAGAAGCCTGCGCGGCCACATTGGTGATCTGCAAGGGCCAACTTCTACATGGAATGTTGCTAGTGGAACAGCAACATTCCATGTAGAATCTCAAAGAGTAGCAACATTCCATGTAGAATCTCCAATAGTAGCAACATTCCATGTAGAATCTCCAATAGTATCTATTTTATTTTGGATACATTTGTACCCCGCGCTTTCCCACTCATGGCAGGCTCAATGTGGCTTACATGGGGCAATGGAGGGTTAAGTGACTTGCCCAGAGTCACAAGGAGCTGCCTGTGCCTGAAGTGGGAATCAAACTCAGTTCCTCAGTTCCCCAGGACCAAAGTCCACCACCCTAACCACTAGACCACTAGGTGTTTGATATACTGTCTTTCTGCAGTACAATCAGAGTGGTTTACATTTATTATATATACAGGTACTTTCTATCCCTTAGTGGGTCCACAACCTTTTTTAATTTGTACCTGGGGCAATGAATGATGGCTTTTTTTCACTAAGCCATGGTAAAAAGCAGCCTGTGCTAGTGTTAGTGCGTGAAATTGACGCGCTTGTCCATTTTTTTTACTCACAGAAACAGAAGCCTGCGTGGCTGTGTTGCTGATCTGCAAGGGCAAGCTTCTAGATGGAATGTTGCTAGTGGAGGAGTAGCCTAGTGGAACATGGAATGCTGTTACTATTTCAGATTCTGGAATGTTGCTATTACTTGAGATTCTACATGGAATGTTGCTACTATTTGAGATTCTACATGGAATGTTGCTACTCCACTAGCAACATTCCATATTTAGATTGTGAGCTCTTTGAGCAGGGACTGTCTTTTCATGTATGGTGTACAGCGCTGCGTATGCCTTGTAGCGCTATAGAAGTGATAAGTAGTAGTAGTAGTAGTACAACAGCGCAGGCCATTTTTCGGCTCACCTTAGTAAAAGGATCCCTTAGTCTTTTATTCGGTGGTAAGGATAACAGCTAACAATCTAATTCAGTTCCACTGTCCTTTAACGTCCTGCAATCATTAATTGAAGTTGTTATCAAAGAAGTATCTATTTAGTATTATAATCACATTAAATAGGAGGGAATTAGTTGTATTATTGGAGCCATATGTGTCCCTCATGATCTATTCACTGCTTTGACACTGAATAGCATTACCATACTAAACAAGGTAGAATTCTTCATCTCGAAGCAGACTGACATGACAACCACATTACCTTATTACATGAGGAAAAATCAACATGCATTTGCATTTCAGTCAGGTGAGGTTAATTTTCAACTCTGGTCCACAGGTGCTGCAAACAGGTCTGGCTTATAGGATTTTGACAATGAATATTTATAATATATAGCTATACACATTTCATCCTTTCAGTACATTTTTATCAGAGTTTCCATGCATAACATACTGTACATCCAAGCAATGCTAGGAGTTTCTAGACCAGGAAAAGAAGCAATAATCCTATATAATAATTTACACATCCAACGTTCTACGTCTGGAATGGATGCCTGGGTTCGTAACACAATTCCCATTGGTCCGCCCTCGCGTCGGAATGTGATGACGTCAGAGGGCGGATCAATGAGAGGGAAGAGAAACCAGCACCAGCCAGCCACAGAACGTTGGATGTGAGGATTCAATTGTGGGAGGATTGCCCCCTCCCTCCCCCCTGTCCTCCAAGTTCCAAGCCCTCCCCCCTCTCCTCCGAGTTCCACGCCCTCCCCCTCCCTCCCTCCCTCTCTCTCTCTCCCCTTCGAGTGGCAGCCCAACCTGCGTTGCCCGCCCTCTTCTCCCAGTCCTCCACCTGCCCCTCGCCTTCCTGCGTGCCAGCCTGAATTGAAAAGTTCTTACCTCGGGGTCCGCCGGCAGCAGTAAAAGGCGAGCAGGCATGGCGCTTCAGCCTGCCTTCCCTTCTGTCTCAGCTCTGCCTCTGGTCCCGCCCTTCCAGAAACAGGAAATGAGGGCGGGTATGCACATAAATTAAAGGAAGGGAAAGGAAAAGGGGCTGGGTTTTGAACTGGCCAACTCTGGATTGCAAGACCAGGTCTCTAACCACTAGGCCACTCCTCCACCTCAAAGAATCTTGTTACTCTTTGGGGTTCTACATGGAATGTTGCTACACTTTGAAATTCTGCATGGAATCTTGTTATTCTTTAGAATTCTAGAATCTTTATTTATTTATTTAGATTTTGCTCACACCTTTTTCAGTAGTAGCGCAAGGTGAGTTACATTCAGGTAGACTGGATCGGGACATTTTGCGAAGACGTCCATATCAAAACATGGACATCCCTTTCGAAAATGCACCTCCACATCACTTAGGTGTCCTTTTACAACCACAGTACCGCCAGCCAATTACCTAGTGCTAAAGACTCACGTGGTAACCGGGCGGTAATGACCTATGTGCCACTTGGCGCACATCCGTTACGCGCGCCTGTAAATAAAAATATATTTTTCAGATGCGCATTTCAGACAAGCGCTAAAAATGAAATTACCACAAGAGCCACGTGGTAGTTGGGTGGTGGCTCCATTTTGGCGCATGTTGGGTGTGCGTAGACGCGGCTTAGTTAAAGAACCCCGCAGTGATCTAAAGCAGTATCAGTTAACTGAGAGCTCAGCTGGTCCCGACAGGCACCCATTTCACTGCTGCTTTATTCAAGGGACCTGAGCCTGTGAATACTTCCTGCTCATGGGCATTTCTGTTTTTGTTTTTTAAAAACCTCCTTTTACCTACTGTGGTAAAAAGGGGCCTCGTTGCATGGCAAACCCACTCACCATCTCTACTGTAGCTTGGTAAAGGGATCCTTTAAAATGGGAAAATTATCTACATTTCAGTAAGCCAGACTCTTTTTTTGAGTTTCTTAAGGTAGTGTAGTAACAGGTACTAAGAAAGCAAATAGAATGTTAGGTATTATTAGGAAAGGAATGAAAAACAAAATTGAGGATGTTATAATGCCTTTGTATTGCTCCATGGTGCGACCGCACCTAGAATATTGTGTTCAATTCTGGTCGCCGTATCTCAAAAAAGATATAGCGGAATTAGAAAAGGTGCAGAGCAGGGCGACGAAAATGATAAAGGGGATGGGACGACTTCCCTAGGAGGAAAGGCTAAAGCGGCTAGGGCTCTTCAGCTTGGAGAAAAGGCGGCTGAGGGGAGATATGATAGAGGTCTATAAAATAATGAGTGGAGTTGAAGGGGTAGATGTGAAGCGTCTGTTCACGCTTTCCAAAAATACTAGGACTAGGGGGCATGCGATGAAGGTACAATGTAGTAAATTTAAAACGAATCGGAGAAAAGTTTTCTTCACTCAACGTGTAATTAAACTCTGGAATTTGTTGCCAGAGAATGTGGTAAAGGCGGTTAGCTTAGCTGAGTTTAAAAAAGGTTTGCACGGCTTCCTAAAGGAAAAGTCCATAGACCGTTATTAAATGGACTTGGGGAAAATCCACTATTTCTGGGATAAGCAGTATAAAATGTTTTGTACATTTTTGGGATCTTGCCAGGTATTTGTGACCTGGATTGGCCACTGTTGGAAACAGGATGCTGGGCTTGATGGACCTTTGGTCTGTCCCAGTGTGGCAATACTTATGTACTTGGGATTCTAAATGGAATCTTGCTACTCTTTAGGGTTCTACATGGAATGTTGCTATACACATTGAAATTCTGCATGGAATCTTGTTATTCTTTAGAATTCTAGAATCTTGCTACTCTTTGGGGTTCTACATGGAATGTTGCTATTGTTTGGGTTTCTGCCAGGTATTTGTGACCTGGATTGGCCACTGTTGGAAACAGGATGCTGGGCTTGATGGACCTTTGGTCTTTCCCAGTATGGCAATACTTATGTACTTATGTTTGTACTTATGACATAGCTCAAGATTCTGGCGAAATATCCGAGTTCCCGCGCAAGCAAGAAGATCTAAAAGTCATTAAAGAAGAAGACATTGAAGAAGTATCATGGAAGGCAGGGTAAAGGAAAAAGGAAAGGATTGAGATAGGGGAAAAAGACATTCATACTTACCTTGGGTTTCCAGAAGGTTGCTTTCTTTTACATTCCCCTGTAAAGACATAAAAAAATTGCAAACAGAATCAATTCTTAAAAGTTAAACAAGAAAAGCAGACAAACATTTAAATTCCTTGCAAGAGGAGAAAAAAAAAAGTAAAATTATGCATATCTGATAGTGCCTCTTGGGAGAAACGCTGAAAACTGAAGACAATATTTTCATAATTGCTGTTTAGATATTCAGTTCTAGAGAAAGAATGTAGTTATAACACATTTTAATGTTTTTTAAGCAATGCACAATAAAGTTGTAAATCTTTTGCACTTTAGGGGCCTTTTTACTATGCTACGGTAAAAAGTGGCCTGCACTAGTTTGCACGTGTGAAATTGGCGTACGATGGGCCACTTACCGTGGTGGGTAAAAAGGCCTTTATTTAATGGGGCAGTAAATAGCCATTTGTTGATGATACTCATTCGGTAATCTGACAGCATGCAGCAATGTGGCCCGCTGCCGATTACTGCCAGGAACATCCCCATGGTAGAAAATAGAAAATTATTTTCTAGTGTGGCAAACAGCGCATGCCAACTTTGGAATTACCACCGGGCACCCACGTTACCCATGTGTTAGCCCTAGACTTGTGTTGTTCACATTATATATAGATGAATGGAAGCACAAACCACCTTGGCGTTAAATAAAACACAAATTAACTTGTAACGTCCACTGGCTCTGAGCAGGTTTATCCTGATTTAGCTTAAATTTCTCCTGATCTGCTGAGAACACTTCAGGCGAGGTTGGTTAATTTTGTTCCATTCCATGTTCATTCTGAGGTAAAGGCATGACAACAAACCCCTGGTATCTGGTAAAACTAGCGCAGGTCTCAAAGTGTCAAGCCTCTTAAGACTTGTTTAACTGTAAAGTCTCAATATCTTGAAGTATAACCTTGGCACACCAGCGTACACCTGAAGTCTCTATATTTTCTGAAGTTTCCTTTATTGAATAAAACACAGATAATTTACTTACAGATGTTCAGAAGTGTTGCCCCAGGGCACAGAGACTCCGTAATTCTGGGAGCTGTATCAGTGGTTGGAGGTAGAAATCTGAAGAGAGGCAGCTTTATTGTAGAGGTGAGACATAGTTGAACAGATAGAAGTATCTCAGAGTATTCCATAAACTGGGTGACTGGAGAGTGCAATATCTCATTAGGAAGATATATTCAAGGTAAAAAACCAAGTTCGTTCCAGGGAGTTTTAGCAGGACAAGTGCTGTCTGAAGCAAGATGGAGAATGCCTCATGGTGAGGGGGAAGGAGAGGTTAAGAAGGGCTCACACAGGCCCAGGGAGGAGGGGGTAAATAGACCAATGGGGGCAGAGCCTGCCATCGGGTAGCAAGGGGTGGTCCTAGAGGACAGCCTTCGATGGGAGAGAAAGGTCGTACCTGGCTGACCTCTCAGGACAGAGATAGTAAGAATGAGTGGAGGAGTGGCCTAGTGGTTAGGGTGGTGGACTTTGGTCCTGGGGGAACTGAGGAACTGAGTTTGATTCCCACTTCAGGCACAGGCAGCTCCTTGTGACTCTGGGCAAGTCACTTAACCCTCCATTGCCCCATGTAAGCCGCATTGAGCCTGCCATGAGTGGGAAAGCGCGGGGTACAAATGTAACAAAAAAAAATGATAGCAGGTAGACAAAGGAGTCAAGCTTGGCTGAGAAAGAGAGGACGTCTAGGCAGCAGCACAGCCAAGGCTAACAGTTCTTATCCAGACAGGCAGGTGTGGCTGCATTGCCTGTGGACTACATTACACACAATGCATTGCTCACGTATCTTTGCAGCACTGAAGATCTTTATAAGTGAGAATGACAGTAAAGGCATTAAACACATTTTAGGGTCACATTATAAGGTAGTGCAAGGCTGTCAAAGGACAGAACACAAAGAGAGGGTGGAACACAGTAAAAGAAATGTGCAATTAATAATTCAGTGTTATTTACAAACCTTGCAATCAGATTTGGGACCCAAGTAAAGCATTTTCTTGTGCTTGCTTTCTGCTTGGATAAAAAGAAACAGGTTTTGGCAGCAGGTTATACATCTAGCTTTGTGGTTATGTAGCCTACGCTGCATTTTTCAACTATGCATAATTTGGCTATCCTAAAAAGCCAAATTTGTATACAGCACTCAAGGCCTGGAATCATTGCCTTACTGAATTCATAAAAAATAATGATGCATAACTGCCTGAGTACATCACTGCCTTAGCAAATTCATAAAGAATAATGATGCATAACTTTCCTTTTTTTTGCATATATACCTGTGCTGTACTCAGTGACGCTAGTCTGGAAAAGCCTGAGCTTATTAGCTCTGGGAAGCCAAGATGAGTCAGGTCTAATAGATGCCTGGATGGGATTCCAACGGGGACAAGCAGGTGTTGCAAGCTGAAAAAGTAAACGGCAAACCTCTGCTGTGTTCCGCTAAGGAAAAGTTCCAGATACAGTGGTAGAGTTGTGACGGGACAACCCTCCATACTTAGATGTGGATATAAAGTAGATGGAAAAAAGAAACAAGCCTAGAAGCAATTGCAGCTACACAACGTTTCTAGAATAACATTAACCCAGTGCTGTGTAGAACACAGTTTCAGACTCAATAAATGCTATTCCATGGATTCTGTGTATGGCGCCTAAAATTCCGCACGGAAACCAAAGTGTATTCTATAACAATGCGTATAACTTCATGGGTTAACTAGCTAATCCAAGTAAAACTCAATACAGAAAAAACACACTGCCTCATTATCTCATCCCAATACAACACATACAAATCCACAAACATTAACACCCCAAGATACACCCTCCCTATCACAGACAGCCTGAAAATTCTCGGAGTAACAATCGACCGGAACCTCTCACTAGAGACCCAAGCGAAATCCACCATAAAGAAAATGTTTTTTTCTCAATGTAGAAACTCAAACGCGTGAAACCATTCTTCCCGAGGGAAATATTTCGTAACCTGATACAATCAATGGTACTAAGCCACGCAGACTACTGTAATGGAATCTATGCGGGATGCAAAGATCAAATCATAAAAAAACTTCAGACCGGCCAAAACACAGCAGCCAGGCTTATATTTGGAAAAACGCGTTTTGACAGCGCCAAACCACTCCGAGAAAAACTGCATTGGCTACCAACCAAAGAACGTATCACCTTCAAAATTTGCATGACTGTTCATAAAATTATTTACAGTGAGGTACCTGGATACATGACAGACCTTATTGACCTGCCAACCAGAAACACCACAAAATCTGCACGATTTATTTATTTATTGCATTTGTATCCCACATTTTCCCACCTCTTTGCAGGCTCAATGTGGCTTACAATACATCATGAATGGTGGAAATATATAAGAGAATATATATTTAGTAATATATAAGGATATTGGGTTACATGAAAACGATGAAACATGATAGTAGTGTAGCAAGCAAATATTATAAGACAATTCTGGATTTATGTGTAGTTCACATTTGTTGATCTTTGTGGTATGCCTTGTTGAAGAGATGGGTCTTTAGTAGTTTGTGGAACTTAGTTAATTCATAGGTTGTTTTCAGGCTGTGCGGCAGCGCCTTCCAGAATTGTGTGCTCAAGTAGGAAAAGGTTGACGCATGCGTTAGGTTGTATTTTAGACCTTTACAGTTGGGGAAGTGAAGATTGAGGAATGCGCGGGATTATTTTTTAGCGTTCCTGGTTGGTAAGTCAATCAGGTCTGACATGTAGGCTGGGGCATCTCCGTGAATGATTTTGTGAACTAGGGTACATATTTTGAACGTGATGCGTTCTTTGAGTGGGAGCCAGTGTAGCTTAAACCTCCACTACCCAAGCAACAAAGGACTCAAATACAAATCCACCTATGCATCCAGCTTTTCCTACTTAAGCGCACAACCAAATATGAAAATGCAAAACCCATAAGAGAGAAACTTCACTGGCTCCCACTCAAGGAACGAGTTGCATTCAAGATCTGCACGATTGTACACAAAATCATTCACGCAGATGCCCCAATCTACATGCTAAAGCTTGTGGACCTGCCTCCCAGAAACGCCATAAGATCATCCCGCAAATTACTCAATCTGCACTTCGCCAGCTGTAAAGGATTAAAATACTAGCTGATACACGCCACCACCTTCTCTTACATGAGCACGCAATTGTGGAATGCATTACCGACAGCCCTGAAAGCTATTGATGACATAACTAACTTCCGTAAATCTCTGAAGACACATCTATTCAACAAGGCCTACAAAGAGAACCCATAGCCTTACAAAATTACCTCACCAACTCACCTAATTATTACAGTCCACCTTATATCTTGCCTAACACCTTCCTTCTCTCTTCCCTCACCTAATCTTTGTACATTACTAATTGTATCTGATATCATGGAATGACTATGTCACAACCAAACTCTGTAAGCCATATTGAAACTGCAAATAGGTGGGAAAATGTGGGATACAAATGCAATAAATAATAATAATAGCTATGGAACGCACTGCCAAAAATAGTAAAACTGTGCCAGACCACCTTAATCTTCAGAAAGCACTAAAAACAGACCTGTTCAAAAGAGCATACCCCACTGACCCAACATAAAAATACATGGGTACCTGCGACACAATGTAACCAAAGAACGTAATGGACATAACCTGAATCCTCCTCCCTTCCCCCCTCCCTAAGTTCCCCCCAATTGTACCTGCCATACACGTACCTTATCTACCACAATATCACCTTGTATTCATTCATACCATGTATTTGTTCAGACCGGAATTGGCTAACGTCGTTATCGGTAATATGTAAGCCACATTGAGCCTGCAAAAAGGTGGGAAATGTGGGATACAAATGCAACAAATAAATAAAAAATAAAATAAATAATCAGCACTGTTAATTGGATGTTAAGTAATTATCAGCACTAATTGGCATTAATTGAGATTTACACGCACAACTCGCTTAGGGGCTCTTTTGCAAAGGCGCGTTAGCCTCTACGTGCGTGAAGCACATGCCAAAAGGAAACTACTGCCAGGCTACTGCACCCCCTGGCGGTAATTTCAGATTTGCCATGCACCTGTAATACCTGGATTATTTATTTATTTCCTCCCATGCACGGCGTTTCCAGCAGGAATCGGCAGTTGGCGCACGCCGACCAGTCACCATGCATGTAGCAGGGGATCCCTTACCGCTAGATCAATGGGTGGTTTTAAGGGCTCAGGCCGGTTTTATGCACGCACTGGTTTCAGTTTTACCACATTCTGTTTTCCCATTCAATTTTTTAAAAAGCCCTTTTTTGCAGACGCAATAAAAATTGGCCCGGCACGTGCCAAAAACATGTGCCTAAGCTACCGCAGGCCACTTTTTACCACGGCTTAGTAAAAAGACCCCTAACTCTATTCTATAACGAGCTGCGCCTAAATTCTAAGTTGCATAGTTGAAAAGGGGCATGGAATCCAATGTAGCTATAATCCTATATAATAAAAGGCACCTCCAACATTCTGAAGCTGACTGCATGGCCGAGGCATTCCTGCTCTCTGTATCCATCTCCTGAATTGGCATCACGTACTTCCGGGTTCGTCACAAGCAGAAGTGACCAACCACACGAGGTTTCTCGGCTTCAGAATGTTGGAGGTGCATTCTATTAAATGGGATTGGTCAGTTCCTTTCCTATATAATAAAAGGCACCTCCAACATTCTGAAGCTGACTGCATGGCTGAGGCATTCCTGCTCTCTGTATCCATCTCCTGAATTGACATCACGTACTTCCGGGTTCGTCACAAGCAGAAGTGACCAACCACACGAGGTTTCTCGGCTTCAGAATGTTGGAGGTGCATTCTATTAAATAGGATTGGTCAGTTCCTTGAAGCACAGCCAGAGCTCAGCGTCCTGCACAGTAACACTCAGACACCAGAGAGAGAGAGTGGGGGCCTGACACCAGAGAGGAGGGGGGTATCTCTGTCACAAACACACACACTCTCTCTCTCTCAGTCAATGTCTTTCTCTCTCACACTCTCACACACTGTCTCGCACACACTCTGTCTCACACTGTATCACATTCACTCTCTATGTGTCACACAGTCACTCACACACTCTCTTGGTCTCATACACTCAGTCTCACAGAGAGTCTGTGTCTCACACACACTGTATCTGTGTGAAACACACTCTCTCTCACACTGTGTCTCACATACGCACTTGCACACACTCTCATTCTCACACACACACTCTCTCTCTCTCACAGACACACTCGCACCCTCTCTCACACACACACACACTCGCACATTCACTCTCTCTCTCTCTCTCACACACAGTCACTCTCACATACACTCTCTCAAACATACACACTCCGAGGAAAACCTTGCTAGCGCCCGTTTATGTCAGAAACAGGCCTTTTTTACTAGTTTGTAAATATTTCCCTCTCTAACATGATTCGATTTGGGGGGAAGTTGATTAGAAAAGTTTCTGATTGAACAAACAAAGCTACAGTTTCTTGCTTTGAGATCAAAATTTGTAGAACTGGGTGATAATAGTCCATTTGGTTTACCTCTTTAAGGGTGAGGTTGTCAAGGGACCAAATATATTTTCTATACAAACTAGTTGTCTGATCAATTGGTTTCCTTTATATCATTTCGTTATCAAAAGAAGAAATATTTGAGGTATTTGGTTATGTCAAAAGGTTAATTTTTTTTGTGCCTGGTTTTATTGGATTGATATTAAGATTCAGGATTGCTTTAATGTTAAACTTCTTGATCTCATATAATGGTGGTTTAATTATTTCTTTAACAGAGGGTATTGTGTTTTTGATGGTTTGATTTGATCATGTATGTTTGATGTTGCCTTTATGATCTCTTGTTTCTTTGGAATTAAAAGGAAATGGAATAAAAATAGTCATTTCCACAACAGTGGAAAGCTGTGGTTTGAATTCTCCAAAACACAACTCAGATCAACCCCTTTCTAGCCAGACATGAACCCTCGAAATCCCATTTTCACCAGAATCTGGCTCTAATTCCTTCTGCTGATTGTGGATTGGTGAAGGAAAAGATTTATGGGTTATGCAGTCAGCTGACTTCTGTTTGAAGAGCTGATCCAATACCGAACAGTCTGCATTAAAATCTGAGATAGTTCACTTCAAAAACAATCCATGCTAAGATGGGAAAATCCATACATTGTGTCAGTTTAAAGATCTGGAGTCAGAAGAATGGTCAAGCATACAATTTAAAATGTGCATATTTGCCATATCTTGACAGGATGTAGATTAGCTTATTTCTTGAAGACATGTATGTAATCAATAAATGTCTATTATAAGCCACACTGATTCAGCTTTTTCTTCGACATGTTTAGTTATCAACATGACTATTGAATCACTGCAAATTTGTCGCTGATTACAGCAGAACAAACATTTTTAGCGATTCCAGGTGGACATTAATATCAGTGGCGTAGCCACAGGTGAGCCTGCATTTGGACTCAGGCCCACTCAAAATCCTGCCAGCTGAAGGCTTCCACCTCCTTGGGCAACCAGCGCGTTTCCAAATGGCATCCGGCACCACTTGCCTTGAGCTGATGCCAACAGCAGCCACTCTGCACATGCTCAGTTTTTGCGTATGTGTAAGTACTGAGCATATGTGGCCTGCTGGCATCATCGTCAACTCCAGACAAGTGCTTCCAGCTGCCGTTTGGAATAGTGCTGGCTCCCTAAGGAGGAGGAAATCTTTAGCTGGCGGGGTTTGGGGATCCCACCAGTTCAGGTATTTAATATTTTGAGTTTGCTGGCAGCTGGGGGGGGGGGAGGAGCAGTCAGAAGAGAGTGGAGTGGGGCTGGGAGGAGGGCATTCCATGCCCACCCACCGAGGGCTCAGGCCCACCCAAAATTGGCCATCTGGCTACGCCCCTGATTAATATTAAGTAAAAAAAAAAGAGAGAGGTAATATTCAAATTATCTGTCTAGGTGCAAGTCTGTGGATAAACAATTGCCTAGAGAAACACATACATCCTTCCCGTTACAAAATTGTTCATGAGTATGAAGGACCTGTGGGTCTTAAGCCTGCTTGTTCTCCAGGTAAAACTTATTTTTGATTCCTGCAAAAACACATTCCCAGGAATGTCTCCCTTAAGCCCTACTTAGGGGTCCTTTGACAAAGGCGCACTGAAAAATGGCTTGTGGTAGTGTAGGTGCAGGTTTTGGGCGTGCGCTGATCCATTTTTTAGCCTGCCTGTAAAAAAAGCCTCTTTTTTTTGCCGAAAATGGACGTGTGGCAAAATGAAAATTGCCGCATGTCCATTTTGGGTCTGAGACCTTACCGCCAGCCATTGACCTAGTGGTAAAGACTCATGCGGTAACCGGGCGGTAATGACCTAAGTGTGCCAAATGGCACTTGGCATGTGTTTGTTACACGTGCCCAAAAATAAAAAAAATATTTTTCAGACGTGCGTATTGGCCGCGCACCAAAAATGAAATTACTGCACGAGCCACGCAGTAGTCGGGCACTAACTCCATTTTGGCGCATGTTGGCCGCACGTAGACGCTTACGCGGCTTAGTAAAAAGGGCTCCTTAATGTTTATGAACTATCAGGGCAATTAAATAGTAGGAACCCTATTCTATAAGGTAACGTATATGCCCTACTGTCCTTTGCTAGAATAATCTATATCTATAATAATAATAATAGCATTTAGGCACAAGCACTTACCATCTGAGTTCATACGTAAAAATCGGAAATACATACATAACTTATAGTAGCCTATAAATTATATGGGCAATTATATACATTGGTACCTCATTCTAGACATCCCAATGTTCTCTGCGTAGCACCAATTCTAGAATGACATCTTGGCACTGAGATTCTATTACAGAATAGTAGAATAAGGTTGGCTTTAGTGCACCTATTTATAAGTGTGTCCTGTTATGCTATGTGAATAATTTATTTATTTATTTGTTACATTTGTATCCCATATTTTCCCACCTATTTGCAGGCTCAATGTGGCTTACATAGTACCAAAAAGGCAATCGCCAGGTCCGGTAGAGGAACAAATACAATTAGGTGTTAGGGTCGAATAAGGTAAGTTACAGGCACTTTATGGGTCAAAGATAGGGGGGGTAAATAGTGTCCAGTATGATCTTTGGTTTTGCTGTGTTGCTGAGTTGAGGTATTTATGTTGGGTCGGTAGGGTATGCCTTTCCAAACAGGTAGGTCTTTAGTGATTTCCTGAAGTTTAGCTGGTCCTAGATTGTTTTCAGAGCTTTAGGCAGTGTGTTCCATAATTTTGGGTGGGCCTGGGCCCAAGATGGGTGGGCAGAACTCCACCTTGTCCCACAAGTGATTTGGTCTCTTCTTCTCTCAACTGAGATAATATTTAACCATCTCTCTGACCTCATGTGCAACTTTCTTCAAATCAGTCGCCTTACTTTCACATTCTTCCCACTTTCTTACTCATCTATGTTACAACTTTACCTCACCCTTCACTACCAATTAAAATGTTCTATTATGTATTGTGTTGTCATTGCAAGTAGTATACCATGCCATATTTTGTATTGCTACTTGAATATTTTTACTGCTGTAATTGCCTATTGCTCATGTTTGATCTATTCTTACTGTACACCGCCTTGAGTGAATTCCTTCCAAAAGGCGGTAAATAAATCCTAATAAATAAATATGGTCTCTCAAGCATCCCCCATTCCCGCATACCTCCTAAATAGCAGATCTTCACCAGCAGTGAGCAGCAACCAACACACACCGCTCACGCTGGCCCCACAGCCCTCTCTTCGATGCAACTTCCTGTTACTGCATAAGTAGGAATATATCAGAGGGAAGTTGGCACACCTAGGTGCATGAAGTGACGTGCATGGTTTATAGCATTCCATAAACTGTGCATGTTAGTGGGAGATATGCCCAAATCCTTCCCATGTTCTGACCATGTGAATGCCCCTCTTGCAGTTGGGTGCTATGGTACATAGGTCTACCTTATAGAAAAGCAACTAGTGAACATGGGCACTTAACTTTAAATTTCATGGTACCTTAGAGTTGCCCCCTAAGGCTCAATTCTATAAATTGCACCTAAAAATCAGTTCCAAAAAAAAATCCCCACGTGTTTCATGCTATTCTATAAACCTCACCTAAAGTTAGGTACAGTTTATAGGGCAGCTAACTCTGGAATGCTCTCCCCACATCTATCCGATCTATCTGCGACTACGTACCTTTCCGGAAAGCACTAAAAACCCATTTATTCAAGCAAGCCTATCCAAACGATCCAGATTAATCTTATGAATCATCTACCTAGCACATACCCCATGATAACGACATTAACCCAGACTACATCTCCCACCTTACTCCCCTTTACATTGCCTATTTCTACCTACTCATCTCATCTAGTACTCTGGTAGACTTAACTTTTACCCTCTCTAATAATATTCTGTATTCCTTTTACTATGTAAGCCGCATTGAGCCTGCTTTGAGTGGGAAAGTGCGGGATACAAATGTAATAATAAATAAATAAATATATGTAGCGGCCATCCCGTGACTAACATTTAGGCATGACCATTTATGCCAACTCTAAGCCTAATTTAGGCACAGATCAGGTACATTCTATAACAGTATGCATAATTTTTAGGAACGCCCATGGCCCACCTATGCCCCTCCCATGGCCACACCCCTTTCTGAGATCCATGTATTATAATTTATACGCACCACTTTTTACAGAATACGTTTAGAAAGTCGCATGTGTAAATCCTAATTAGTGCCAATTAGCACTAAATCATTGCTTGTTAGTGGCCAATGATCGTTGCTGATTAGCCTTTTAAGCAATTAAGTTGCACGTGCAAATCCGCTATGATTTCTGATTTGCACATATAACTTTAGTCGCTGTTTATAGAATCTGGGGGTAAGTGTGTGAGAGTCCCTTCCATGTTCTACGCAGGCTCCAACCATCTGCACACATCCCCCCCCCCCCCCACACTTGCCAATACATGCTACGTAAGTTAAGTGGGTATTTACGGAAGTACGCTTATGTGGAAGTTTTTTTAATTTATTTGCATACTAGTAAAAAAGCCCCGTTTCTGATGCAAATGAAATGGGGGCTAGCAAGGTTTTCTTCTGTGTGCATGTGGGAGTGTGTGTGTCCCTGCCCTCTGCCCTCTCTCCCCTCCCCCCTCTGAGTCCTTCACTGCTTTGCTGTGTTTTCCTTCACTGACTGTTTGTGTTACAGAGAGGGCGGGGCAGACACTCATGGGGAAACCGGATATCTCTCCCCCTTCACACTTCCGGCTGGAGGCTTCATAGAACGTTGGTGTTGCCTTTTATATAGAGAGGTGTTGTAAATATCATTATTTTAAACACATTGATGGCACTTCCTTTATAGAATTACTCTGGGGTGTGTGTGTTGGTGTGTGTTTGCCCAGATTGAATAAGGGTAATTTTCAGACAGCAAGTTCTCCTGGCTAAATCAAAGATTATCTGAGTAAATCATTTTGAAAAAAAAATCCCTCAAAATTAATTAACAATACAGGTAGCCATGACATATCTAGTATACTACTATACCTTTCTCCAAAACTATGGACAAGGTAAAGGCAACCAAAACTAATGATATGGAATAGTAAAAGTTGTAGATTTTTTTTCAGGCAAAATTGTATTAACTCCTTGTATATCTAAGTCACAAGGAAACTTGAAGTCCAACTACCCACTATAGAATCAGTTTTCCATCCATCGTATCTGCCATAGGGTTAGCCAGGTTGTTTTCCTTGAATCTGCCAACTGGGATCTTACCATATCTTCCAACTAGACTTCAATCTTCCAAAGCTGCACTCAATTCATGCCACAGGGCCTTCTGGGTTCAATAAGCACCACACTGTTCTCAGTCAGGTGAGTTTTCACCACATCTTTACAGTTGCAGTCTACCTCTTTGGTGCTGACCTTCAAGGAGAGAGTTCTCGCTCTCTGCCAAGGTGGCTGCCCTTCATGAATGAACCCTCTTTCTATCCTTTGCATACAAGGAAGCAGTCTATCAATTTATAGCTGTGTGTGGTTGCAGCCCAGGATATTGGGTCACGGATAGGGGAGTTCCCAGGTGGTTAGCTCTCCATTGTTCAACTTCAAGTGCCAGTTTCCTGAAGGGAGACAATTTGGAATGAAAGAGATTTAGCTATACCATTTTGAATCCCTGCTTTTGTGACTATGTACTCCATGGTAACTTGCTTGCCAGCCATCTCATTGGGAGAAGACACTGGGGGATTCGCTTAGAAAATGAGGAGTAAATATTTAGCTCGTGGTGGTCAATATACTTTTAAGTGCTGACCACCAAAGGCAGAATTACCTCCAGATATTCAGTGCTGGGACATGTCTAGGCATTGGCATTGAATATCCAGGACTAATTCTTTAGGTGCTAGCAACCAGGTCTTAAGTGGATCCTGACCAATCTTCAGCTGGTACTTGTATAAGATACTGCATAAGACCCCCCCCCCCCACCTTCCCTTCAAAGAGAATCTAAGCCTGCTCCAGCCTCCCTCCAACCCCATCCCTACCTTTGCAGGTCTCTTGTGGTCTAGGGAGAAACGAGCAGGAGCGTTGCGTTCAGTTCTGGTCACCGTATCTCAAAAAAGATATAGCGGAATTAGAAAAAGTTCAAAAAAGCTTGACCGACATGGTAAAGGGGATGGAACTCCTCTCGTATGAGTAAAGGTTAAAGAGGTTAGGGCTCTTCAGCTTGGAAAAGAGACAGATGAGGGGAGATATGATTGAGGTCTATGGTATAGAATGAGTAGAAGTAAATCGATTTTTTACTCGTTCCAAAAGTACAAAGGTTAGGGGACATGCAAGGAAGTTACATGGAAATACTTTTAAAACAAATAGGAGGAGATATTTTTTTCACTCAACAAATAGTTAAGCTCTGGAACTTTCTGCTGGAGGATGTGGTCACAGTGGTTAGTGTATCTGGGTTTAAAACGGTTTGGACAAATTCCTGGAGGAAAAGTTCATAGTGTGCTATTGAGACAGACATAGGAAGCAACTGCTTGCCCTGGGATTTGTAGTATGGAGTGTTGCCACTCGTTGAGATTCTGCATGGAATCTTGTCACTCTTTAGGATTCTAGAATCTTGCTATTCTTTGTGGTTCTACATGGAATGTTGTCATGATTTGGGTTTCTGCCAGGTACTTGTGACCTGGCTTGGCCACTGTTTGGAAAGCAGGATACTGTGCTAGATGGACCATTGGTCTGACCCAGTATGGCTACTCTTATGTTCTTATGATGCCCACTCACTCATGCCCTGCGAGGCTCGCTCTTCAAAATAGATGTTGCGATGTCTACCGGAAGCCTTACTGTGGTACCTGATGTGCTCGTGGTACTTGAAGTATGATGAGGATGCTACTAGAGGCTGTGGCAGTCATTTTGAAAAGCAGGCTGTGCCAGGTAGGAATGAGTAGGCATCGCTTCCCATTTCTTCCTATACCAAAAGTGTTGGGGAAGTCTATGGGGATGAAGGTTGAAGGGGCTGGGGTTGGCTTAATTTTCTCTGGGGAGTGGGTGGGAGGGGGAATCATAAATGGGGGGATTTTGAAGATCCAGGGAGGGGGGAGAAGGAATCAGAAGGGGGGGGGGGGGTTGCCATACCTTATTGGCCACTACTTGGATGCTAACCAGGCACTAGGTGATATTTAGACCTGTGCCTGGTTAACCTCACCGTATAAAGTTAGGACAATCTTTTTTCTGTCCTAACTTTATTAGGTTACCTTACCAGTTAACAGACTGAATATCGCTGCTAACTGGCTAGACTGCCACTCTGCCCAAACCTTGCCCTCAGCCTGTGCCTAACCTTGCCATTAGGGGATGGCTTTTTAGTGGGAATATTCAGCAGCACTGTCCAGTTAACTGTCGTTGAATATCCCCCACTTAGCCTTGACCAAACACTTTAAATAGGAGCACTTTGAATATTTACTCTTGAAATTTCTCTTTTCTGTAGATTTTCTGCCACTATTATGCCAGTACAGAATACCTAGTATCATTGCCCTTCTTTGAATACAGCTGAAAAGGGTGGTGTTTCTCCAAATGATTCAATATACCATTGTTCAGAACATAGCAATGGCCTTCCCCCAGTGTATGTGTTCTGCATAAAGTTGAACATCAAGCACTTTAGAGATCCTCAATATCCCTGATGTTTTATAATTTATTTATTTGTTGCAGTTGTATCCCATATTTTCCCGCATATTTGTAGGCTCAATGTGGCTTACATGGAGGGGCATAAATACTGAAAACTGACCTATTCAAGAAGGCATACCACAACGTTCCATCCTAACAACGATACAACCAGAATTCACAGGAACTAGACAGAAACTTACCCTACCACCTAACTGATAACTAAATGGCTACTAATGAAAGAAACGCAATACGCACTACCACTTTATCTCCCATGCGGAAATGAACTTTCCATAACAGACTATCTAACAGTGGCGTTCCTAGGGGGGCTGACACCCGGGGTGGATCGCCGATGTGCCCCGCCCCCCGGGTGCAGCGCGACCCCCCCCCCCCGGCAAAAGGACACCCACCCGAGAAAGAACCCTCCCCCCGGGTGCACGCGCTGGGGGGGGGGGTGCTGCGCGCTCCTGTCCTTCGTTCGTTCCATGCTCCGGGGCAGAGGGAGCATGGAACGAACGAAGGACAGGCGCGTGCGGCACCCCCCCCCAGCGGCGTGCACCCGGGGTGGACCGCCCCCACCGCCCCCCCTCCTTGGTACGCCACTGCTATCTAACTTATGCTTTAATTTACCTTATCACTCAGGAACCTCTATGCAATACCTTAATGTAATATCATTACTATTTGTCTACCCGGAAATGGCGATCGCCATTATGGCATAATGTAAGCCCCATTGAGCCTGCAAATTGGTGGGAAAATGTGAGATACAAATGCTACAAATAAATAATAAATAAATAAGTGCACAGTATTTGCAATGAGTATGTGCTATCAGCAAATGACCCCCCCCCCCCCACACACACACGCACAAACTATGTATTTTCTTTCCTGTTTGTTTTCGTTTGTTAACAGCATGCAACGACATGTGAAGAAACAGCTGATCCCTAGTTCAGTTTACTTTGTATTTGATTTACTGCCTGGTAATCACAGGGCAAAAAATTAGCATTCTGTGCAATGATATGATATTTTGATAATGGATAATTTGAAAAGAAATAAGATGTCTGAAATCACAGCAATACACAGGAGCATTCAGATACCTTATAAAAGAGGGTTAGGATGCCTATGGAAAGGTTAGCTACCGAAGAAACTTTTTTTTCAACCTGTCAGACATGAACAACAAGTGATTCATAATGAGTCAAGGCGTTCGTTAGCCCTGGTGTTAAAGAAATGTACAAGCGTCTGAGCATCGCCCGTCATTACAAATTTACATTCTTTTTTCGATGTTGCCTTAATTATCCCATAGAGAAAAGGCACAGTTTAAATAGCAGAACGTCTCGCAATTCCCTAGTCGGCCAGGCATTTGACAAGGATCCTTCTGATGGAAGAGAAAGACGCAAGAAAATGCACAGCGCTGATGGATGGTGATGACGTTCAGAGTTCTGTTGAAAATCCACTGCCATCTCCGGTTGGGAAACCTGTCAGTTTTTCCTGCACTTTTCACCTACTGAGTTAAAGAAAAGAAAAATGTATTTAGGAACCTCTCTCTTTCTCTCTTAAATGTTTTACGAGGGCCCTATCTTTTTCAAGATGGAGGGGAAGGGATGGTAGTAAATACACAAAAGATTTTGCTGGTTTACTTTGCGAGTTATCGAGAGACCTTCTGTGCAGGTTATGTTTACACAGGCAAATTGTTGAAGGCATTCTGAGGGTAGTGTTAAGCTTTAGGTAGTCAACCCTGTTACTCAGCATTGGCCAACTTCAACAATGCCATCATCCACGAACAAGAATTTATCCCTATAATATACTACTCTCTTGAGTTTTTGTAGCCCAAATATATGATCCCACATTTTAGGTGCCATACTCTACACCAACCCTTATCGATTTTTCTGTAGCCACAACCCCATTCGTGCAGTCACAGAAAATGCGTGACCTCCCAAGGTATAAGCCAATAACATCTTTATTGCATCCCCACCCAGGTTACGACCCCAAACATGCCCCATTTGGGATTGTGACCCACAGTTTGGGGAAACGTGTTCTAGACTCTTCCTTGAGCTTTATTAAGAGGCCCTTTTAGTATGGCGCAGTAGGCCTAACGGGGGCCTACCGCACACTAAAAGGGCAGTACCACGGGACACGATGAGGCATCCTGTGGTAGTTTTCCACTTAGCGCACACTAATCCCACACTGGAAAATATTTGTTTATTTTCCAGCATGGGAGGTGTGCCCATGGGCAGAGTAGGCATGCCTGCGCTAATCGGATAGTGCAGGCACACTACCATGTTCTACCTGATTGGCATGGGAATAGCATAGGAGCCCTTACGACCTCCTAAATGCTGGTAAGGGCTCCCGCAGTAATAGCCACACACTAATGGCGAAATTAGTGTGTGGCCATTACAAAATAATCGCCAGCCGTTTTACTGGCGCACTAAAGTGGCTACAGTGTGTGGGAAACCCACATGCTTAAGACAGAACAGGCCATCTTTTAGCACACCTTAATAAAAGGGATCCTTAATCTCTTCACATGTTACCCACACCTTCTAGGGCAGGGGTGAGCAACCTCCGTTCTTGAGGTTTGTAGCCCTTGAGGATTGAGGTTACCTAATCCTTGTTCTAGGTCTACCCTGTTGCAAATGTTATCATCCATCAAAAGGTAAATCTTTCCCAACAGTCCTTCCATATTATCACTCATAAAAAATGGTGAGAACCCCCCCCCCCCCAAGGATTGATTTCTGAAGCACACCACCAGTAATGCCCCTATCTTCAGAGAGAACTCCATTTACCACTATCCTTAATCACATCCTACTCAATACATTTCTATCCCAGTCAGACACTTTAGTGTCCATACTAAGAGTGGTCTGTTTCTTTACAAGTTGTCTATGTGGAGCCCTTGTCTATGTCTACAAGTTGTCTATGTCAAAGACCTTGCTGAAATCTAAGTACATCACTTCTAACCCCTCTTCAGCTCTAGTCTCCGGCGCATTGCTGATCTGGATTCTTTTTCTGTGAGTCTTGATGTCCTAAAGGACTCACAGAAACAGAATCCAGATCAGCGAACATGCCAGACTTGGAGACCGGTGCTGAAGGGGACTTCAGCTGGCGGGGGTTGGGGACCCCCACCAACAAAGGTACCTGGCGGTGGCGGGGGAGGATTGGCAGCAGTGGGAGGGGGGTTGAAAGGGACGGGGGAGGGGCGGCAGTACCGGGGGGGGGGGGGTCAAAAGTGGTGAGGGGGGTCGGCAACGCTGGGGAGGGGCTAAAATGTGCCCCTCACCTCGGGCTCTGGACCCCTCTCCCGCCGAAGTCTGGCTACGCCCCTGGCACACACTATAAGAAGGAACTTTCTTTGTCCCTAGAGGGACCACAGTCTAAGTTTTCATACTTGGGGCAATGGACGGTTGAGGGTCTCTTACTAAGCTGCGGTAGCATTTTTAGCATGCGCTAATGATTAGCACACGCTAAAATCTAGAGACACCCTAATCATTAGCGCGGGCTAAAAACGCTACAACAGCTTACCTCTCGTTTAGACTACTGCAATCTGCTTTTTGCTGGCCTCCCACTTAGTCACCTCTCCCCTCTCCAGTCGGTTCAAAACTCTGCTGCCCGTCTCGTCTTCCGCCAGGGTCGCTTTACTCATACTACCCCTCTCCTCAAGACCCTTTGCTGGCTCCCTATCCGTTTTCGCATCCTGTTCAAACTTCTTCTACTAACCTATAAATGTACTCACTCTGCTGCTCCCCAGTATCTCTCCACACTCGTCCTTCCCTACACCCCTTCCCGTGCACTCCGCTCCATGGATAAATCCTTCTTATCTGTTCCCTTCTCCACTACTGTCAACTCCAGACTTCGCGCCTTCTGTCTCGCTGCACCCTACGCCTGGAATAAACTTCCTGAGCCCCTACGTCTTGCCCCATCCTTGGCCACCTTTAAATCTAGACTGAAAGCCCACCTCTTTAACATTGCTTTTGACTCGTAACCACTCGCCTCCACCTACCCTCCTCTCTTCCTTCCCGTTCACATTAATTGATTTGATTTGCTTACTTTATTTATTTTTTATCTATTAGATTGTAAGCTCTTTGAGCAGGGACTGTCTTTCTTCTATGTTTGTGCAGCGCTGCGTATGCCTTGTAGTGCTATAGAAGTGATAAATAGTAGTAGTAGTAGTCTCTTGTAACCAGAGCTAATATTGTGATGTCATAATGCCTCAGGCCACCAATAAGAGCCAACCTCATCAGTGATGTCACAATGGCTTGATTGTCCTATACTTGGCTTACTTTTATTACATAGCTCTTTGAGCAGGGACTGTCTTTCTTCTATGTTTGTGCAGCGCTGCTGTATGCCTTGTAGTGCTATAGAAATGCTAAATAGTAGTAGTAATAGTAAAAGACCTCCTAAGTGACTTGCCCAAGGTCACAAAGAGCTGTTGTGGGAATCAAACCCAGGTTTCTAGGATCAAAACCTGCTTCACTAATCATTAGGCTACTCTGCCACCGTTATTTATTTTATTTATTTTATTTATTTGTTACATTTGTATCCCACATTTTCCCACCTCAATGTGGCTTACATAGTACATAGTACCGGAGAGGCCTTTGCAGGCTCCAGTGTGAAAAAATACAGGGTAGCCCTTCTCTGACATCTATATGCAGTTTATATTTCTCCAGAGGTACAGGGCATCAAAGAAAAAAAATAATTCAGTTACCATCCAATTCACTCCCTCACTTCTGCTGCGACTGGAGTAATTTATTTATTTATTTATTACATTTGTATCTCACATTTTCCCACTTATTTGCAGGCTCAATGTGGCTTACATAATGCCAAAAATGTTAGATTTTTATTGTGACTTTCATGCCTACTTACTAGAAACCAGACTCTGGACAGCTGCTCAATTTCACAGATACCCCAAAATGGCCACGCGATAGAACTCCCTGCTATCATCATTCAACATGACTCCACAGAAGCTAATGAAAGACTTATATGTAGTTGAGTGTTATATTGTACATCTGCAACATTACAAGGGCTTATTGTTTTAACTATGAGGGGCATAATCGAACGGCGCCGTCCATCTATATGGCCGGCGCAGCAAAGGGCGGTCCCAAACCGTATTATCGAAAAAGATAATACGGTCGGGGCTGGCCAAATCTCAACATTTGGATCGCCCTTTGAGATGGCTCACATCGGTTTTCACTGATAATGGAAACCGATGCCAGCCATCTCAAACCCGGCCAAATCCAAGGCATTTGGTCATGGGAGGGGCCAGCATTTGTAGTGCACTGGTCCCCCTGACATGCCAGGACACCAACCGGGCACCCTAGGGGGCACTGCAGTGGACCAATTGCTCTCAGGTGCATACCTCCCTTACCTTGTGTGCTGTCCCCTAAATCCCCCCCCCCCAAACCCACTCCCCACAACTGTACACCACTACCATAGCCCTTACGGGTGAACGGGGGGCACTTACATGTGGGTACAGTGGGTTTCGGGTGGGTTTTGGAGGGCTCCCATTTACCACCACAAGTGGAACAGGTAGGGAGGGATGGGCCTGGGTCCAACTGCCTGAAGTGCACAGCACCCACTAAAAATTGCTCCAGGGACCTGCATACTGCTGTCATGGAGCTGGGTATGACATTTGAGGCTGGCAAAAAAATGTTTTTTTATTTTTTATTTTTTGAGTGTGAGGGTTTGTTGGTGACCACTGGGGGAGTAAGGGTAGGTCATCCCTGATTCCCTCCGGTGGTCATCTGCTCAGTTGGAGCACTTTTTTGAGGCTTGGTCCTAAAAATAAATGGACCAAGTGAAGCCGGCGAAATGCTCCTCAGAGCCGGCCTTCTTTTTCCCATTATCGGCCATAGCTGGCCATCTCGTAACCATGTCCCCATCCCGCCTTCCATACCCTGCCGAAACGCCCCCTTAAACTTTGGCTGGCCCTGCAACGGAAAGCAGTTGAAGCCGGCGAAAATCGGCTTTCGATTATTCCGATTTCGCCGGTTTCCGGAGATGGCCGGCCATCTCCCGATTTGTGTCGGAAGATGGCCGGCCTCGTTCGAAAATAAGCAGGTATAGGTTTCTTTTTGTTGTATTGTAGAGTACTTTTGTATCCCTAATTTTTATCTCCTATTGTCACTTTCTTCCATTTCAAAGGGCAGAGCCAACCTACCTTCACTCATTTGAAAGTCAATTTATGATCCTTGATGTAACTCTTAATCACAGAGTCAAAATAAAGAGAAAATTGAACTCTGATCAGTAGGCCCCATCATAAATCCTTGATCATGACTGACAAAGTTTTGGATTAATTTATAATGAATTCTTTCTGGGTACTGTAGCTGCTGATGCCAAAAAAAAAGAAAAAAGAAATAAAAAAAAACCCTTGCTAATATTTATCTTCCTGATTGTCTATCCTTTCTTTCTATATCCTATATAATAAAAAGCACCTCCAACATTCTGAAGCTGACTCTGTGGCAGTGTAGGGTTCGTAAGTCTGTAGTTCAGTGTTTCATTGGCTCTCACTGTCCCCGCCCTCACGTCGAGGAAACGGAATGCTACATAGTTGCCAAGCAAACAAACATGACATCACAGGAATGAAGAACCAATCAGACAGAACGGAACTTGGAGGAGGGAAGTGGAGTGGATTGAATCTCTAACAAACAATCATATACAGGGAGGTACGAACATCAGTGGAGGCAAGTGCATGGAAGGGAAGACAAACATTTAATCACTTTGTCACTCACACACATCACACACACACACACACACACACACACACACACACACTCAATCACTCTGTATATCTCTCTCTTACACTGTCTGTAAAACACACTCCTCAGTCTCTCACATGGGCAACTGTATGTTGCATTCTCACGAGTAAGGAGCTCTTCTGATGTGATTGTTAAACTGATTGAAGGGCCTGAACAAGGAAAACTTTTAGCACACTGTAACACAGTTTACAAAAAAAATATTGTATATAAAGAAATCTTACACATGTAAACAACAATTCAGAATACAACCGTGAAAACATTAACGGCAGGAACTCATTACATTGCTAGCGCCCGTTTCATTGCGTTAAGAAACGGGCCTTTTTTTACTAGTTTCTATATAAAAAAGTTTTCTAAACACTGTATTATAGTATCCTCCAATGAAGAACTGTTTGATTTAGGAATAGTAGAAAAGATAAACAATGCCTTTGTAGATTTACAGTATTTCCAGGCAAATCCTACAAGCCAATAAACATGTATAATGCCACACACAGAAAGTAAATAGTCTTTCTCAAAGTATTGATGAAATTAATGCTGTTTCCTTTATCCAGATAATTGGCTTTTTGTCCTGATGTATTGATTCAATTTTACAAATTCATGTTATAAATGGCGAAGGGGAAAATGACGGGATAATATCAAGCCTTGCTAACTATAAATTAAGCCTAAAAACAGCCTTATTTCAGTCTAGACAAATTCTGCATTACTCTTTATGTCTGTCTCATAATTTTCTGAAGGATCTGGAGTGTGACAAGCAGCAGCCCAAGACAGTAACAAGAAGTGCTAGATTATCAGATCATGACAAATATGTTAAATGCATTACAGATAAAGTTCACTGATGGATTTTTTTTGTTGTTTTCTGTCATATAAGATAATCATCTATAACTAATCTATGGAAAACTCATAAGGAAAGGCTGATTATATTCAAATATTTTAAAAATCTAATCCCTGAGGAGGTCATCTGATGCTGAGAGAGTGGGAGGACAATCCTTATTTCAGCAATAATTGCCTAAATCAGCGGAGGGTATCCGGACAGATATCTATAGCGGTTGCGGGACAAGATGTCGGTCAGAGCTGGCAAAACGGACTGCGCTCGTGCTACACTCTGAAATAGAAAATGACGGACCTACAGTTCAAACTTCTCTTACTGATCCTTAAATGCATCCACTCTGCAGCCCCCCATTACCTCTTCACTCTCATCTCTCCCTACATTCCTCCCCGTGAACTCCGCTCGCTGGACAAATCTCTCTTGTCGTCCCCCTTCTCCTCCACTGCTAACTCCAGGCTTCGCTCCTTTTACCTCACGGCACCTTATGCCTGGAATAGACTTCCTGAGCCTGTACGTCTAGCTCCATCTCTACCTGTTTTCAAATCTAAGCTGAAAACCCACCTTTTCACTGCTGCTTTAGACTCCTAGCCGTTACTCAATTGCCCTCCCCTTGCTCCTTCTCACCCAGTACTTCCCTCGCCCTTAATTGTCTTGTCTGTCTGTATATTTTTAGATTGTAAGCTCTATTGAGCAGGGACTGTCTCTCTGTATCAGGTGTTCAGCGCTGCGTGCGCCTGGTAGCGCTATACAAATGCTAATAATAATAATAATAACTTAGTACCTTACTACTACTACTACTAATAGCATTTATATAGCGCTACCAGATGCACGCAGTGCTGAACATTTGACATAGAGAGACAGTCCCTGCTCAAAGAGCTTACAATCTAGGTAAAACAGACAGACAACGGGCAAGGGAATTACAGGGTAAAGAGGAACCGGGGAGGAGGAGGGCAATGAGTAGCGGCTAGGAGCCAAAGGCAGCCTTCAGCAGAGATTTAAAAACAGGTAGAGATGGAGCTAGACGTATGGGCTCGGGAAGACGGGTCCAGGCATAAGGTGCAGCAAGATAAAAGGAACGAACTCTGGAGTTAGCGGTGGAGGAGAAGGGGGACGACAAGAGAGACTTGCTCAGAGAGCGGAGTTCAGCCATGTTTCCCCAGTGCTCCATGCCAAATTCACAGGGGTGCCATGGGGCAGATGGGAGTTCACCTGCTGAGCGCTGGAACAAGTTGAAGGGTACTGCCATGGGCGCCCATCCTCCCCCCCCCCCGATTGGCGCAGTATCATTCACCTTCCTCTTTCCAACCCCACCCTGCCCCGCCTGCCCATTCGCTCACTCACTGACTGCAGGCTGCCAGCCATGATGTACGTGCTGCCTTCGGCCTGCCCTCGAAGCCTTCTTTGTACAGCGTCCCGCCTACGTGGGAACAGGAAGTGGCTGTAGAAAAAGGCTTCTATGCCAGGCTGAAGGCAGTGCTTACACATCACTGATGATGCTGGCGGCCTGGAAGTTTGGAGGTCTGCTCCCACCATGGGACCCTGGCTGCTCACTACTCAGCTCTCAGGGAGGGATGATGTCTGTGGGATATCATACTGCCTCCTTCCTATGCTCAGCTCTGGGTTCTTCTTCCACCTCCTCTCCCCAGCTAAGCTCTGGTGGTAAGTGGGAGAGATACAGCAAAGGGGTGAATTCTTGTATATATGGGTTGAGGGGAGAAGAAGAAATGTTGGCCATAAAGCAGGGAGAGATGGTGCATGGGGGAGAGAGGGAAAATATTGGACATGATGTGTGGCGGGGGTGTAGAAACCTGTGTGGTGGGGGTGGAGACCTGTATTGTTGGGGGGGGGGGGGTAGAGTGCCACAAAAAACTGCTCAGACACTAAGGGTGTTGTGAACCAAAAACGTTTGGGAACCACTGGCCTACTCAAAGTTAATATAATTACAGAGGAGGAAAGAAATGATATTCACAGTCTATTCAATACTCTTTCACTGAAATAAAGTTCACAAACTTATATCAATACACTCACTGAAGTACAAAAAAAACTCAAGGGGAAAAAGCCTCAGAATCCGTCCTTCACTTTTGTAAAACAGAAAAAAAATGTGATACGATTTTCAGGGTAAGATCACTTCACAAGCATAAAAAAAAAACCCCTTTGAGTATAAATTTGATAAAGCTTCAGTGAGACCAACTTTCATGGATCCTATAAACAATGTGACATTATGAAAACATATCAACTTAACTTAAGCTTTCAAGCTCTACTTGTACCGACTATGGCCAGAGTTTTTGCCTGACGGGATGTGTCAAGGTGCGAATCGTAATTCTAAAAATAAAAATCACGTGTCATAAACAAACATTTAAATAAAAAACAACAACAACAACAACAACAGTGAATTGTGAAAAAACACCCATGAAAAGCTAATTCCTTATAAATTGATTAGAACTAGACTGGCTCCTCTAATCTATTTTGGCATGAAGTCCCTTCAGTTCTTCCGTTTGCAATTTAAAAATCCAAAAGAGTTCTCTTTATAACATGAGTTTATGGTGGTTCAATGCTCACGTGCTTAAAGAGAAAAATTCATGTCCCTGTTGGAGACAATGCTCTACCATCGGAGCCTCTCTTCTCTCATGTTTGAGACAACTTTTGTGTTCGTCCAGGTGCATTTTCAAAGGGTATGCTGTTTGTCCGACCTATAAATCTTGGACCATGGACATATAATTAAATATATCACAATTGGTTACTCCATTCAAAAAAATACGATTTGCTAGAAACTGGATGGATGAATTGCCTGTCTAATTCAATCTGAATTGCACCTATCTCGCATTATTGACATTTACAACTGGTTGTTCAGCTTTCCAATCTGATTTCCAAATATCAGATGGGCTCAGTATCTCCTTTAAATCCTGATTCCTACCGAAGGCTATGCGTAAACCTATTCCATCAAATGCTGCTGAATGGGATAATAAACCCAAATATTTCCTCAAAATTGTGGATACTTTCTCAATTCCAGGTATACTATTTACTACTACTATTTAGCATTTCTATAGCGCTACAAGGCGTACGCAGCACTGCACAAACATAGAAGAAAGACAGTCCCTGCTCAAAGAGCTTACAATCTAATAGACAAAAAAATAAAGTAAGCAAATCAAATCAATTAATGTGAACGGGAAGGAAGAGAGGCGGGTAGGTGGAGGCGAGTAGTTACAAGTGGTTACGAGTCAAAAGCAATGTTAAAGAGGTGGGCTTTCAGTCTAGATTTAAAGGTGGCCAAGGATGGGGCAAGACGTAGGGGCTCAGGAAGTTTATTCCAGGCGTAGGGTGCAGCGAGACAGAAGGCGCAAAGTCTGGAGTTGGCAGTAGTGGAGAAGGGAACAGATAAGAAGGATTTATCCATGGAGCGGAGTGCACGGGAAGGGGTGTAGGGAAGGACGAGTGTGGAGAGATACTGGGGAGCAGCAGAGTGAGTACATTTATAGGTTAGTAGAAGAAGTTTGAACAGGATGCGAAAACGGATAGGGAGCCAGCAAAGGGTCTTGAGGAGAGGGGTAGTATGAGTAAAGCGACCCTGGCGGAAGACGAGACGGGCAGCAGAGTTTTGAACCGACTGGAGAGGGGAGAGGTGACTAAGTGGGAGGCCAGCAAGAAGCAGATTGCAGTAGTCTAAACGAGAGGTGACAAGGGTGTGGATGAGGGTTTTGGTAGAGTGCTCGGAAAGAAAGGGGCGGATTTTACGGATGTTGTAAAGAAAGAAACGACAGGTATATAAGTCAGGACACAAGTTACTGATGGAGCCTCTTCTGTGTTCTTCTCTTTATCCATCAACAATTCTCTGTTTTGAATCCTGGGTATTTCTTAGGATAACTTCTTTGGATTAGTCAGTTCCTAAAAATAGTTGATTGATGTTTGAACTTATTGATGTTGGTGCAGATCCTTCTGAATCTTAAAAAAACTGAGTAAAAGGGAAATAATTTCAGAGGGCTGAATGATGATTATTGGAGAAATGAAGAAAAGTGTTTCTATCTGTTTTCTTCCTGAAGACTGTGGTCTCAAAATATGATTCTTGCTTAACAATCAATACATCTATAAAAGAAATCTGGGTCAGATGGTAGGTTAAACTAAACTGGATCTTTGAGTGGCATGTGTTTAACCACCGATGAAACTGGACGAGCGTGTTTTCAGTTACTCTCCATAGGACAAACATGTCATCTATATATCTCATCTAGATTTTTCTATATTGGTCAAAAGCATTCCTTTGGATCCACATAAACAGATTGGCTACCGAAGGGCCATTGTGACCCCCATAGCTACGCCTCAAATCTGTTGAAAAAAGTCTGACCGGTACCTAAACATTTTTTTTCCATAGCCAAAGCCACTAGGTTTATAATAAAAGACGTAGGTAACTTATGATTGACTTCATCTTGTTGTAAAAGTTCGCAAAACTTGTAAAGCCTCTTGCTGCAGTATTGAGGTAGAGAGAGATTGGACATCAAATATAACTTAAAATGTGACCCCCAGTTATGTCTTCTATCTTTTCAGTCTTTCAAAACATCAGTTGTGTCTTGGATATAAGAAATCCCCTGACTTGCTATGGATCGAAGAAAAGTGTCCACATATGTGGATAGAGGTTCTAACAATGAATACCTACTGGAGACAATAGAACAAACAGGTGGATATTGTAAGGTCTTGGGGATTTGGGGTAAGATGTAGAAGATGGGGACTTTGGAATCCTCTCTATTTAAATACTGAAATTCTGCTCTCATTAAAATGCCGCTGTTACGAGCTTCAGCCATGAGCTCCCTAATTTCATTCTTTAAAATCTCAGTGGGATCACATTGAAATTTAATGCATTCAATGTCCACTGATAGATGCCTCCGTACTTCACCATCATATGCCTCGGTGTCCATAACAACTGTAGCTCTGGTCTTGTCAGCCTTGCATATCCATAGATATGACTTGTTTCTCATTTTTTTAAAACTATATGTACATCTTTGGTCAAATTTTGACATTGATGTATATTCTTCTGTAAATAAGAATCAAGTTTCTTCAATATAATTTCTTTGAATACTTTCAAATTGGCACTTACAGGGGTAAATGGCACCTAGGTAGACATATTGCACAACTGGGAACTTCTAATACCCTCAAACGAATGGTCAAGAAAAAATTCTTTTAAATGTAATGTTCTAAAAAACCTTTCTAGACCTATTCACATTTGAAAAGAATTTATGGGCTTAACAGGAACAAAGAAAAGACCTTTACTTAACAAAGTTATTTCTATGGTGATTAAATGGTGACTATGTTAATTACTGATGATACTTCAATGGAGCTTATTAATCCTTCACTGACCTGGTATTGGGGTGTGTTGGTGGTTCTTTGCCCTGAAATTTCTTTCTTTCTGTCTTTTTGATTTTTCTTTTTTGGATGTTTCTCTAAAAAATCTCCTCTAACCGTGAGGATAAATCTTCTGAGGAATCGGATTTTTCAAAAACTATCTTATTCAATTTATCACTCTTCTGACAGCCATGATTATATTGGTTCTTTTGCATAATCAGCTGTATCCCTTTTTAATTTTTTAATCTAAAATCTCTGTAAATTGACTCTGACTTAGGGGCCCTTTTACTAAGCAGCATAGGCCCCTTTGCACGCCCAACGCGCATCAATTTGAAGTTACCACCTGGCTACCGTGTGGCCTGGGCAGTAATCTTGATTTTTACGTGCATCCGCTACGCGCACCAGAAAATAATTTTTATTTTCTGGTGGGCAGCAGGAACTGGGCGGTAATCGTCATTCTAAGCGCCTAGACCATTACGGCCTGGTTAACGTGTGAGACCTTACCGCTAAGTCAGTGGGTGGCGGTAAGGTCTCAGGCCCAAAATGGACGCATGCCAATTTTTATTTTGACGCATGTCTATTTTCAGCCCAAAAACAAGGCCTTTTTTGCAGGTGCCCAATACACATGTCTGCACCAGCGCAGGCCATTTTTCAGCGCACCTTAGTAAAAGGACCCTTAGTGCTTACAGCAGTTTACTGAGGAGGCCCTGGCGGATCTTACACAAGCGGACAAGCGGTCACCATAGTGATGGTGCTCGATTGGAGACACTGTCAGGTCCAATCACCCCTGTAGAGCAATTACATACTGAGACTCAGCAGTGATCAATGGTACTGGACCAGAGAGTGTCCTTGTTGGAGGATGCATTGTATGCGGGGACTATGGAAGTGGTTGCCCTGAAAACACAGCTTCGGCAGCATGCAGAAAAATGAGAAGATCTAGAACACTGTTCACATCATGGTAATCTCCATTTCTTGGGGATCCCAGAGATTGTGGCTGATACTCAACTAACCTTAGAACTTGCAAATTGGCTGGAGCGGGAGTTTCCTATGCGGGCAGGCCTGGGTCCCGCAAGATTGGAGAGAGTACATTGCCTGGCCCAAGGTGCTCAAGATCTACATCCTTGGGTTGTTATTATTAAATTACATAATTATGTCCGTAAGGTGGAAATTCTCCCCTTTGATTAAAGCAAAACGGGACTCTATCGTATTATGATGATCAACCCGTCCGTATCTTGCAAGATTTCTCGCCAGCGTTGATGGAGTGACGCAAGCAATTTTACACCATCTGTTCTGCGTTGGTGGAAAAGAGGATCTGCTCCATGTTTTTGTATCCCGCTTTATTAAAAGTACAACATGAGGGTCGCTTGAAGGCTGTTGACATGGTCATAGCAGCACAGGATTTCCTGATCACATTACACTTTGATGAGAGCAATACCACTTGAGCTTGTTTGGATACTCATTTTGTGTGGATTATGTTACATACTAGTAAAAAAGGCCCGTTTCTGACACAAATGAAATGGGCGCTAGCAAGGTTTTCCTCGGAGTGTGTATGTTTGAGAGAGTGTATGTGAGAGTGACTGTGTGTGAAAGAGTGAATGAGCGAGTGTGTGTGTGTGTGAGAGAGAGAGTGAGTCTGGGTGTGAGTGTGTCTGTGAGAGAGAGAGTGTGTGTGTGAGAATGAGAGTGTGTGTGTGAGAATGAGAGTGTGTGCACGTGCGTATGTGAGACACAGTGTGACAGAGAGAGAGAGAGTGTGTGTTTCACACAGATACAGTGTGTGCGAGAGAGAGAGAGAGTGTGTGTGAGACACAGACTCTCTGTGAGACTGAGTGTATGAGACCAAGAAAGTGTGTGAGTGACTGTGTGACACATAATAGTGAGTGTGATACAGTGTGAGACATAGAGTGTGTGAGAGTGAGAGAGAGAAAGACATTGACTGTGAGAAAAAGTGTGTGAGAGAGAGTGTGTGAGTGACAGAGATACCTCCCCCCCTCTCTGGTGTCAGCCCCCCCCCCCCCTCTCTCTGGTGTCTGAGCTGAGCTTTGGCTGTGCTTCAATGAACTGACCAATCCTATTTAATAGAATGCACCTCCAACATTCTGAAGCCGAGAAACCTCATGTGGTTGGTCACTTCTGCTTGTGACGAACCCAGAAGTACGTGATGTCAATTCAGGAAATGGATACAGAGAGCAGGAATGCCTCAGCCATGCAGTCAGCTTCAGAATGTTGGAGGTGCGTTTTATTATATAGACTAGCCTTTGAGCCCGTAAAAACGGGCTATTATAGGAAGGGGGGGTTGAAAGGCCCGCCCCCACCACCGAGTTCGCCGCTGCCCCTCCTCCTCCGAGTCCGCGCCCCCCCCACCGAGCCGTCACCACCCACCTTCCACCCGGCCGGGCCCTCGCTCCGCTATTGAAACAGCGAGGGTCCGGGAACGCAGCACTGAGCTCTGCTGAGCTGCCGACGTCGGCCTTCGTTGTTCTTCTCTGCCTGTCCCGCCCTCGTGTGACGTAACATCGTCGAGGGCGGGACAGAGGCAGAGAAGAAGAAGGAAGGGCGATGTCGGCAGCTCAGCAGAGCTCAGTGCTGCGTTCCCGGACCCTCGCTGTTTCAATAGTGGAGCGAGGGCCCGACCGGGTAGAAGGTGGGTGGCGGCGGCGACTCGGGTGGGGGGAGCGTTAGACGGCGGTGTCCCTCCCTCAGCAATGCGCAGTACAGACCCTCTGTGTTCCGCCCCCCGTCATCACGTATGGACGTGGGGGCGGGGCAGAAAAGGTCTCTACTGCGCATTTGCGAGTGAGTACGGTCACTCGCCGTTTATATGTTTGATATGTAGTTTATTTACTTTTAATACAAAAACAGCAACAAAATCGTCCACAAATCTTAAATCAATAACTGTAACTCCAACAGTGGAAGAAATTCTATGGTTTTTTTTCTCAACAATGATTTGTATACATGAACGGTGTGGTAGGAGGAAAAGTCCTCAGAGATCACAAAGCGTTTTCAGCCACAAACTGAAACGTAGTCCACAAATAACAGCTTTTAGCGAGAAATCAATCACTGGTCTGAAAAACCTCCTTTCCACCAGTCCTTTAAACTTTAATCGCTCTGGTTTACTTGAAATGTTCTCATTACAAATGTTTCATATTTTATTTTTCTAATACTCCTTTGCTTCATAAACTTCATACATTTCACAAAACTTCAATTGAAAGCAGTAAATCAGCTAACATAGTCCTAACATGGTAAATGACGGCAGATAAAGACCTGTACGGTCCATCCAGTCTGCCCAACAAGATAAAATCATTTTACATGGTATGTGATACTTTATACCCCAGTTTGATTTGTCCTTGCCTTTCTCAGGGCACAGACCGTATAAGTCTGCCCAGCACTGTTCTTGTACTAAAAGTTCTGAAGATTCTGGAATCCTAAAGAGTTACAAGATTCTGGAATTCCAATTAGTAGCAACATTCCATTTAGAACCCCAAAGAATAACATAGTAACGTAGTAAATGATGGCAGATAAAGACCTGTACGGTCCATCCAGTATGCCCAGCAAGATAAACTCATTTTACATGGTATGTGATACTTTATACCTGAGTTTGATTTGTCCTTGCCATTCTCAGGGCACAGACCATAGATGTCTGCCCAGCACTCTTCTTGTACTAAGTTCTGAAACTAACGTCAAAGCCCCTTAAAATTTATACTCCAGACCATCCATATCTATTCAGTCATGATCAGGGCATACACTGTAGAAGTCTGGCCAGCTCCAGTTTTGTTTCCCAATTTCTGGCGTCGCCACCCAATCTTCGTTAAGATTCCGTGGAACCATTCCTTCTAAACAGGATTCCTTTGTATTTATCCCACACATGTTTGAATTCCATTACCGTTTTCATCCCGCGGGTGGGCATTCCACATGCCCACCACCCTCTCCGTGAAAAAATACTTCCTGATATTAGTCCTGAGTCTGCCCCCCCCCCCTTCAAACTCAATTCATGTCCTCTAGTTCTACCGCCTTCCCGTCTCTGAAAAAGATTCATTTGCGGATTAATACCTTTCAAATATTTGAATGTCTATATCATGTCACCTCTATTTTTCCTTTCCTCCAAGGTATACATGTTCAGGTCAGCAAGTCTCTCCTCGTACGGTTTGCAAGATACGGCCTCCAAAACTGAACACAGTACTCCAAGTGAGGCCTCACCAATGACTTGTAGAGGGGCATCAACACCTCCTTTCTTCTGCTGGTTACGCCCCTTTCTATGCAGCCTAGCATCCTTCTAGCCATGGCCGTCGCCTTGTTTCTTCACCTTTAGATCCTCAGACACCAACACCCCAAGGTCTCTCTCCTGAGTCAAGCTTACTAATCTCTCCCTTCCTATCCGATATCTCTCTTTCGGATTTCTGTACCCACAGTGAACAACTTAGGGCCCTGTTTACTAAGGTGCACTAGCATTTTTAGCACACCTTCAATGCTAGAGATGCCCATAGGAATATGGATGTATTTAGCATTTAGCGTGTGCTAAAAATGCAAGCTCGCTCTTAGCGCTGCTTAGTAAAGAGGGCCATTAATGTCTCTTTCTTTTACTGAAGCAGAGTTTAACTTGGAAACGGTCTATGTCTCAGTCTTTAAGCAAGAAAGAAAGTATTCAAATTCCCTGATTCCCAGTCTCACTTTCCTCATATGCTAGCAGCAATAAAAAGAAAACAAACAAAAAACCAGGGCTTTATTTGTGGGGGTACTGAGTACCGGCACCTTTTCCATTGTCTGCTAAAATTGACCCAAGGACCCCAAGTTTTAAATGAAAGAGCTCAGGCTCTACACACCGATTCTGCCTTGTCATAGGTTCTGTGACTGGTTGCAGGGGGCCTGGCTATTGTGGGGTGGATCCCTCAGTGATCACCCCACCCTTGAAGGGTGGCCTAGCATTTGAGTACCGGCACCTTTTTTGCTAGAAAAGATGCACTGCAAGAAACACTTTACTTACAAAGAAAGCAGCAAGATTAACTACCAGCTTTCAATTGTCCAAGAGCAATACAGGGACCCAACTGTCTTTCAGGGGTCAGTTTCCTATTTCTATTTCTTCATACTCTTCATATGTTGTAGTGACTGAGCTCTCAAGCCCCATGGGTTCCTCCCTTACTTCCTCTGGAGTATTTGTGGCTAACACTTCCGTGGGTTGGGGAAAATGCTCCCCCTTTTCTCCTTCCCAGTCCCAGGTTCTAGCAGTTTTCTCCCAACCTGTCTGGGTAACCAGGATTTTTCCTGAACCTTCTTTTCCTCTTATTGGGTGCCGAATAACAGAGGCGTAGCCAGACACCCAATTTTGGGTGGGCCTTGGTCTAAGATGGGCAGACAGAGGAACTCTGCCTTGTCCCACAAGTGATTTGGTCTCTCCCTCTCTCGCCTGCATGCCATATGGTCTATCAAACATCCCCCCTCCCCCGCATACCTTTTAAGTAGCAGATTTTCACCGGCAGTGAGCAGCAACTATTACACACTGCTCATGTTGACCCCAAAGCCTTCCCTCTGATGCATCTTCCTGTTTCCGCATAGGCGGGAATACATCAGAGGGAAGGCTGTGGGGCCAGAGTAAGCAGTATGTATCAGTTGCGTCTCACTGCAGGCAAAGATCTGCTATTTACAAGGTATGCAGGAGGGACAGTTGTTGGGAGTTTTCAGCTGGTGGGGCTTGGGGATCCCTGCCAGTCACATCATAGGTGTGCTGCTACTGGGTGGGCCTGGGCCCACCCGAGCCCACCCTTGGCTACGTCACTGCCAAATGATCTTTAAGTAGAAGACTGTGAGTGCCCTCTGTTGGCTGCAAGTTTACTTGCAGCTGGGTTTCTTATTCTGCCTTTATTCCATAAAGGGGTAGGGGAGTATTGGGCTTGAGGTGTCAAAACCCTTACAGTCTGTCTTCCTTAAAAAATAGCCATATAGCTTTATCCAGATGTTTTTAATTAGATAGTCTTTGTACATAAAACTAAGGTTTTGATATTCACAAAAGAATCCAATAGTATTTATTTTTTACCCCTTGCAATTTAGCTCCCAGAAACGCCACAAAATCGTCCCGCAGATTTCTCAATCTGCACTTCCCCAGCTGTAAAGGTCTAAAATACAAGCTGATGTATGCCAGTACCTTCTCTTACATGAGCACGCACTTATGGAATGCATTACCCACAGACCTGAAGACAATTGAGGAAATAACTAACTTTCGCAAATCTCTGAAGACGTACTTCTTCAACAAGGCCTACAAAGAGAACCTATAGCCCAACAATCCACCCCACCAATCCATCCAGTTATGAAAGTCCACCTTCTAAACTTACCCGCCCAATCACTTCCTTCTTCTTCCCCTTACTTAATCTCTACTTATTACTAATTGTATCTGATATCATGGAATGACAATATCATTACTAAACTATGTAAGCCACATTGAGCCTGCAAATAGGTGGGAAAATGTGGGATACAAATGCAATAAATAAATAAATAAATGTAAAAAAAAAAATCAAAGTGGCATATTAACATATTGCAGCGGAGGAGTGGCCTAGTGGTTAGGGTGGTTAGGGTGGTGGACTTTGGTCCTGAGGAACTGAGTTCGATTCCCGGCACAGGCAGCTCCTTGTGACTCTGGGCAAGTCACTTAACCCTCCATTGCCTGCCGCATAGAGCCTGCCATGAGTGGGAAAGCGCGGGGTACAAATGTAACAAAAAAAAAAAAAAATAACACTTTATTCTTTTACCCCTTAATACCTTGCAGTTCAATATGGATTACATACAAAGAGACTGGACATCCCAGGACAGGGCCATGCCAAGGGTCTGTGGTGCCCCCCTGCAGAAGATCAGTTGGCGCCCCCAGTGCCCCCCTTGCAGACGAACAGTTGGCGCGCGCGCGCCCGCTCCCCCCCTTGAAAATGATCGCTGTCCTCCCATCCATGCTCCTCTCTCCCCTGCCCTCCTGCTCCGATGTCCCAACTGCCCGTCCTCTTCTCCCCCCCCCCAAGATCCCTTTTAAATTTACCTCCGTTCGGCAGCGAAGGCGCAGCATCAGTGAAGGAGGTGGCGCTCCCGACGTCTCTATTAGTCTTCCCTTCGCTCAATGTCCCGCCTTCTTCTGACGTCATTTCCTTGACTAGTAGAGACGTCGGGAGCGCCGCCTCCTTCACTGACGCTGCGCCTTCGCTGCCGGACGGAGGTAAATTTAAAAGGGATCTTGTTGGGGGGAGAAGAGGGCGGGCAGTTGGGACATCGAAGCGGGAGGGCGAGGTAAGCATGGTGCGGCGGGGCGCCCCCCAGAGGACGGCGCCCTCCTGCCGTGCTTACCTCGCTTACCATGTTGGCACGGCCCTGTCCCAGGAAATACAATAACAAAAGGATTAATCAAAAAGCCTAATACATTCACCTTCTTCCATAGATCCTAAATAAATATGTCTTGAGCAATTGTCTAAAATCTACATAACTCGACTCCTGAATTATTAAAGGAGAAATTTCTTTGCCTAATTTATCTGCCTGATAAGAAAGCAGAGAATCTGTACATTTCTTTCTTACTTTACCCTTCATTGAAGGAAAGGAAAATACATTTATAAACCTGGAAGCATGAATAGTATTTGATAGAATGAAAGACTGAATCAAATCAACAGGAGCTAAACCAAAAGAAGCCTTATACATCAAACAAGATCATTTCAACATAACCATTGCAGCTACTGGCAACCAATGGACTTGACAATAATATTCTGACAGATGATCAGAATGTTTTAAAGAAAATATCAATCTTAGCGCAGTCTTCTGGATCGTCTGTAATTTATGCATTAAGACTTGAGAACAGCCTAGATAAATAATATTACAGTAATCAAAAGGACTCAATAACAAAGCTTGAACCAGTAGCCGAAAACCGATGGATATGAAACAAATTTGCGAATGCAATGTAATTCTCGCATAAGAGAGAGAGGTTTTTGTACCACCTTATTAACCTGTGGTTCCAAAGTCCCGTAGAGTCCAGCATCACCCCCAAAATCCTCACTGAGGAGGAGAAAGAGTAAACCTATTGACCAATTACAATGCTGGACTCCACAGTAGAGAGTTGCACGGGAACAGAAACCTTACCCATCTCCGCCCGTCCCTGCTGGAATCTTACCCGTCCCCACTGGAATCTTACCCATCCCCACCCATCCCCGCAAGAATATAACCCATCCCCACCCATCCCCGTAAAATTTAATGGTACATAAAAGAAAATTCCAGTCAGCTCCCTCAGTCTGTCTCTGGATTTGAGCCACAGCACTGTAGACAAGGAAGGACCGGAAGTTGGAACTTGGAACACTCTGGTGCGCACATGTAAGATTTGTCTCTGATTCACTGGCATTGTGTGCTGAGAGGTCGCCACATGCACGTGCCAATAGGTCAGGTGACATCTGATTCTTGTGCCTGTGTCAGAGCTGAGGTCTGTGCACCAGCCTGGGAGCAAAGAGGATTAATAGTAACATAGTAAGTGACAGCAAATAGACCTGAACGGTCCATCCACTCTGCCCAATAGTCACACTCATTATCAATTCATCATTAAATCAACGAGTGTGATATTATATACTTGATTTTGGTCTTTCTTTTGTGTTTCTGGAACAAAGACCTCAGAAGTCTATCTGGCACTATCCTTATGTTACAACTACTGGAATTGCCGTTGAAGCCCTCTCCAGTCTATTCGTCTTCTCATTTGTGGGACACAGACCGTAAAAGTCTGTCCAGCACTGTCCTCATATATTCCAGCCACTGAAGTTGCTGTCTAAGCCCTTTCCAGCCCATCCTAAACCAGATTGCCATATATGAGACACAGACCATACAAGTCTGCCAGGTATCAGCCCTAGTTCATCACAGCCAGTTGCCATCTAAGCGTCACTTGACACATCCACACACATGCAGCCATTTAAGGTTCGCTTTTATATAAATTCCATTTTCTAATTAGAGATCCTCTGTGTTCATCTCATGCCTTTTTGAATTCCGTCATCATTTGTGACTCTACTACCTCCTTAATGGAAGACTTTCCACATTTGTGCTGTTAAAGCAAGGAAGAAGAGAAGGAGACAGCACTCAAAGAACTTGGTATTCGGTAGATGAGAGGCTGGTGCAGGTGCAGCTTATACTTTCACGGGAATCTCGCAGACCTGCTTCCATCCCTGCGGGAACCCCGCAGGAACTGCCTCCGTCCCTGCGGGAATCCCGCGAACCCCGTTCCCGTGCAGCTCTCTACTCCACAGGCTCTCCAGAGCCATTGATCAACAACAGCTTTGGGTTTTTTTTTCTGTATTCAGCTTTAATCTATTCATAATCATCCAGTGTTCAACAGTTTAAAATATCAACTGCAAAACAGGCAATTTGGTAGCAACATCGGTTTGAACTAGAAGAATAATGGTTATGTCATCCATATAACTGAAGGTCACAAACCCTAGTTTGTCTAATTTAAAATCCAAAGTATGTAAATACATATTAAATAACAAAGGAGGCAGTGGATAAATTAAATTTTCAAAAACATATTTCGTTCTTGATCTAATCACGGGTATTTTTTAATTGAAAACAAATTTGTTCAGTTAAATCTTTCTTTGACAAAGGAGTGTTACAAAAACTGCTCCATGCTTTAGTGTTAAGTCTACTAGATTACTGTAATGCATTTTTCCTACTCTGTTCGACTATTGGATATAAAAAGATTATAGTTTATTCAAAATATTGCTGTTAAATTAGATACAGATTCCAAAATGCTGGGACAATGTTACCCCCATTCCTTAAACAGGAACATTGGCTATCTTACTCATCAAGAATCCCCTATAAGATTTTAACATTAGTGGCTAAAGCACATACCTCTGGTCTACTTATGCATTTTTCTCACCTGTTAATTCCCTAGACTCATCTGACTAAAACTTCCTTGTCATTCTTTCTGAATTGATTTGCACTTTCTGCTTACTGACAGGCATGACCCATGACCTACATAGCTGAAAGGCTCAAACTTCATCTTTCTGTATTTTTGCTGAGAGCTGTAAATGCAAGAGTGCTCTTCCCCCTCCCCTGACAGAAATGGTGCTGCTAATTCTACACTAACAAGGACATACACAGTTTGGGAGGGAAGAAGTGTTGAGGACTTAGATAACACTGTGATAAGACCCAGGTGTTAGGCAAATTCCTGCACAAGGTGGTAACTGAAAGTCTTCAGTAAAAGAGCTTTAGATTTATTTTAAGATGCTGTGTTTTGTAAGCATTCAGATATTGTGTTCTGTGTTCCAGAACATCCTGTGTTTCATTCTATGTAAACAATAAAGTAAGACAGGATTTGGCTGATGTAACAAAGAAAGTAGCTGACATTGCAAGTTGTAGACTGGTTGGGAGGGGGATTGATGCTCAATCCACTGTATATAAGTGGCTGTGGTATTCCATCTAGTTAGAGGGGTGAGATTGCCAACCGAGTGACTCTTTATCACGGTGGTCTCTCTCTCCCTCTTGTAACAAATTGCTAATGCCTGATTTCTTTGCTATTTGTTACTCTGTCTAATTGCTCTAATTACTCTGTCTAATTACTTTCTGTCTAATTGCTCTAATTACTCTGTCTAATTACTTTATCTATTCGCTCTGTCCAATTCCTTTACCTAATTCCCTACCTAGTTCCCTAATTCCTTTACCTAATTCCCTAATTACTTTGCCTGGTTACTCTTTCTGATTACCTTGCCTGATTACTTTGTGTGATCACCCTGTCCAAATTACTTTGCCTAGTTGTTTTATTGCCTAATTAGTTTATTGTCTAATTGCTTTATCATCTGATTGCTTTGTTGTTGTCTATACTGGAATAAAGACTATCCCTTTGGAAGGAAACTAGCCTCTGATCTCTCTGTCACTCAGTATCTTGGGGGTGGCTGGTCCATTGTATCTGGGGTGGGTGTAAGGAGGTAGAAAAACCCTATTTGCCCCCTATTTCCAAATTGTATATTTCTTATGGTAAGTAGATATATCAGAGAAATAATTCTCACATAATTACGGCCCTCACTGATACTAGGTTGTCAGAGGGGGCCCTAACAGACTCCACTAAAAACATTTCCCTTCCTCAAATGTATTTAGACACTATTCCTATTTCAGTGCTTGTTTTTACATCTGCAACCTTCATACTAAAAACTCAAAGCTGGTTTAAAGAGCCAATTTATTTGGTTCAAATTCCCTCAAGACCTTTCTCTGGGGACTAGATGGTGATATGGGCTGTAACTATATAGTCTGACAGAAAATCACTTTTCTTCTATTACTATTGTAATAAATATTCATGAGATAGATTTGCATACAATGAAGGCAGTGCAGGCAAATTATCTCATGCTGTAGCCCTTCACCTTAAATCAGTTGGTCATATGATTAGATCTGATTACACAAAAATCTTGGAGAAAGAAGGATCATTGGTGGCCGAGAAGAATTAAAGAGGCAATAGGGATAGTAAGACACCCTAATAACATCAATGGAGACAAAGGCCTCATCCTAAACAAAGCTTGACAACCGCTCATCCAGAAGAAATTTAACGCAAACAGTACTGGGGCTGAGGACAAATGTCTTTCCCCCCCCCCCCCCCCCAAACGTTTTAGAACATAACCCTCAGAAATTCCTCCCCCCTCCAGAGTCAGAACTATCCCAATGAATTTCCAGCATCACTCCCTCCAGAATTTAAAATGGTAACCAATGGACTTTCCCACCATAATTATAATTTGTGACCAGCAGGACGTTCCTGCCTCAGTTTCCCACCGAAATCATCTCAAACCCAAGCCGATCAACCCACTATGTATAAAGACAACCTGCAGACCTCACAGCATACCCTGAAGAAAGTCACAGTACAATGGCTGAAACATCGGTTTCACTTACAAAGACATAGCAAGACCCAGGCAGCTGCAATGATCATGCTGTGACTTTCAGGCTTATTTTCGCTGGTGCTGCGTCAGGAGTTATATTTTTATCTCCCGTCGTATCCTCAAATTTGATCCAATCTGTACTCTGCTGTATCCAAAAAAAATAACTGCTGGATACGACTAGAGATAAAAATATAACCCCCGACGCAACATCAGTGGCTCCCTGTCGGGTTGAGAAGCGGATGGCACCATTGTGAGCAGAACACTACAGCGATTGGCTTGTGCTAAGTGATTCCTGGCGGTGTCTCCTGATTTACTTTATAGTATAAAAGCTAAAGATTGCATGAGAAAAACATTTATTATTGATCTACATAACTGTGGACACACACGATTGTTAGTTGGGAGACCAATAGTTTGAGAGAAGCACCTGAGTGTTAGCAGTTAATATGAAATAATGGAGTTTTTTTTAAAGCTACATGATGGCATGCCAAGCCTACGCCTTATAGCCTGCAGAGATGGGCTGGCTGGGTGGCAACACTGATTTTTCTCCATCTTTATGTGAAACTAGTAAAAAAAGGCCCGTTTCTGACACAAATGAAACGGGCGCTAGCAAGGTTTTCCTCAGAGTGTGTATGTTTGAGAGAGCGTATGTGAGAGTGACTGTGTGAGAGACAGTGAGTGAATCTGCGAGTGTGTGTGTGTGACAGAGAGAGTGAGACTGGGTGCGAGTGTGTCTGTGAGAGAGAGTGTGTGTGCCTGGTGCCCCTCCCTCCCACCCAGTTCCAGTGTCCCCCCCCTTCCTTCGTGTTCCAGGGTCGTCGGCCCCCCTCCCTCCCTGCGAGGTCCAGGGTCGTCCCCCCCGTTTTTGTTTTTTAGTTTTTGTACAGGTGGTGCATTCCCCCCTCCCCTCTCGTCCCCTCCTCCAAATTCCAGACCCCCCTCCCCCCAAGTTCCAAACCCCCCTCCCTCCCAGTTCCAGACCCCCATCCCCCTAGTTCCAGATCCCCCTCCCTCCCTCCCTCCGAATTCCAGACCCCCCTCCGAATTCCAGACCCCCCCTCTGAGTTCCAGACCCCTCCTGCTCTCCGAGTTCCAGATCCCAATTCCCTGCCTCCCTCCCTCTGATTTGCAGACCCCCTCCCTCTCTCTGAGTTCCAGACCCCACCTCCCTGTCCCCCTCCCTCCAATTTGCAGACCCCCTTCCTCCGATTTCCTGACCCCCCTCAGAGTTCCTGACCCCTGGACCCCCCTGCCACGACCCTCTCGAGCCCCCCTTCCCGCCGCCAACCCTCCGGGCTTCGTAGCCCATCTGTGAAGAAAGTTACAGACACAGGCAGGCAAATGCATAGAACATTGGAGGTGACAATTATTATATAGGACGCGTCATAATGGGTCTTGTGACATCAGCTAGGGCTTTGGAGCCCATCTGTGAAGAAAGTTACGGACACAAGCAGGCAGACGCATAGAATGTTGGTGGTGAGAATTATTATATAGAATAGGAGTGATAAAGTCCATAACAGGGTGAGTGTTGAACACTGAATTTAAACAGTCAGTGTGAGGCTGTGTCGAGATTTTCAATTATTACTTTAGCTTTAGTGGACCATTAGTCATTAAATTTTAACTGCCAGACTCTCGACCATTCTTCTTTCTTTAGGCGCACAGGGGCATATTCTGTAACAGTGCATGTAAATTTTGGAACACCCACAAAAAGCCTAGTTCCCCGCCCATAACCACGCCCCTTTTGGGCTGTGTACATTAGAATTTATGCACAGAGCGTAATAGAATATAGTAACATAGTAACATAGTAGATGACGGCAGAAAAAGACCTGCACAGTCCATCCAGTTTGTCCAACAAGATAAACTCATATGTGCTACTTTTTGTGTATACCCTATTTTGATTTGTACCTATGCTCTTCAGGGCACAGACCGTATAAGTCTGCCCAGCACTATCCCCGCCTCCCAACCACCAGCCCTGCCTCCCACCACCGGCTCTGTCACAGACCGTATAAGTCTGCCCAGCACTATCCCCACCTCCCAACCACCCGTCACGCCTCCCACCACCGGCTCTGCACAGACCATATAAGTCTGCCCAGCACTATCCCCGCCTCCCAACCACCCGTCCCGCCTCCCACCACCGGCTCTGGCATAGACCATATAAGTCTGCCCAGCACTATCCCCGCCTCCCAACCACCCATCCTGCCTCCCACCACCGGCTCTGCCACCCAATCTCGGCTAAGCTCCTGAGAATCCATTCAGTACTCCTGAATGAGTACCATCCGATCCAGGCGATTTGCTGCTCTTCAATTTGTCAAATTGTGCCATTACATCCTCTAGATTTATAGAGATTTCACTCAGTTTCTCTGACTCGTCAGTTCTGAATACTATTTCTGGCACCGGTATCACCGGCTAATACGCTTAGCGAGTTGTGCGTGCAAATTATAATTCTTGCCAACTAGCGCACATTATTGCTTGTTAAGACTTGTTATCAACCCTGATTAGCTTGTTAAGCCAATTAAGTTATGCGTGTTGTTATAAAGTATGTTTGGATTACTGCGCAGAACATTAGGCATGATATATAGGGTCCGGGGATATGCCTTATTATAGAATAGCGCAGTCAGATACATGCACAAATTTTAGTGAACTCAAATAACTTCAGCAATTAGTTGTTAACATCCACTTATTGATAGTTAAGGGCTCATTACTAAGGGGCCCTTTTACTAAGCCGCGTAGGCACCTATGTATGCCCAACTCACGCCAAGTTGGAGTTACAGCCTGGTTAACACGTGGCCCTACTACTACTACTATTTAGCATTTCTATAGCGCTACAAGGCGTACGAAGCGCTGCACAAACATAGAAGAAAGACAGTCCCTGCTCAAACAGCTTACAATCTAATAGACAAAAAATAAATAAAGTAAGCAAATCAAATCAATTAATGTGAACGGGAAGGAAGAGAGGAGGGTAGGTGGAGGCGAGTGGTTACGAGTCAAAAGCAATGTTAAAGAGGTGGGCTTTCAGTCTAGATTTAAAGGTGGCCAAGGATGGGGCAAGACATAGGGGCTCAGGAGGTTTATTCCAGGCGTAGGGTGCAGCGAGACAGAAGGCGCGAAGTCTGGAGTTGGCAGTAGTGGAGAAGGGAACAGATAAGAAGGATTTATCCATGGAGCGGAGTGCACAGGAAGGGGTATAGGGAAGGACGAGTGTGGAGAGATACTGGGGAGCAGCAGAGTGAGTACATTTATAGGTTAGTAGAAGAAGTTTGAACAGGATGCGAAAACGGATAGGGAGCCAGTGAAGGGTCTTGAGGAGAGGGGTAGTATGAGTAAAGCGACCCTGGCGGAAGACGAGACAGGCAGCAGAGCTTTGAACCGACTGGAGAGGGGAGAGGTGACTAAGTGGGAGGCCAGCAAGAAGCAGATTGCAGTAGTCTAAACGAGAGGTGACAAGGGTGTGGATGAGGGTTTTGGTAGAGTGCTCGGAAAGAAAGGGGCGGATTTTACGGATGTTGTAAAGAAAGAAACGACAGGTCTTGGCAATCTGCTGGATATGAGCAGAGAAGGAGAGAGAAGAGTCAAAGTAGACCCCAAGGTTTCGAGCTGAGGAGACAGGGAGAATGAGAGAGCCATCAACAGAAATAGAAAACGGGGGGAGCGGGGTGGTGGGTTTGGGGAGGGAAATGAGAAGCTCGGTTTTGGTCATATTTAATTTCAGGTGGCGTTGAGACATCCAGACAGCAATGTCAGACAAGCACGCTGAAACTTTGGTTTGGATGCAAGGTGAGATATCAGGGGTAGAAAGGTAGATTTGGGAGTCATCAGCATAGAGATGGTAGGAAAAGCCATGGGATGAGATTAATGAACCAAGGGAAGAAGTGTAGATAGAAAAGAGGAGGGGACCAAGAACAGAACCCTGAGGTACGCCGACAGGCAGAGGGATAGAAGTAGAAGAGGATCCACCAGAGTGAACACTAAAGGTGCGGAGGGAGAGGTAGGAAGAGAACCAGGAAAGGACAGAGCCCTGGAATCCAAGTGAGGACAGGGTATCGAGAAGTATGCTGTGATCGACAGTGTCAAAAGCAGCGGAAAGATCAAGAAGAATGAGGATGGAATATTGACCTCTGGATTTAGCCAGTAATAGGTCATTGGAGACTTTAGTAAGTGTAGTTTCGGTTGAGTGGAGAGGGCAAAAACCAGATTGTTGTGGGTCAAGAATAGCATGTGAGGAGAGAAACTCAAGGCAGCGGCGGTGAACAGCACGCTCAAGTAATTTGGAGAGAAAAGGAAGGAGGGAGATGGGTAGGTAATTAGAGGGACAAGTAGGGTCGAGTGAAGGCTTCTTAAGGAGAGGTGTGACCACAGCATGTTTAAAGGCAGCAGGGACAGTCGCAGTGGAAAGTGAGAAAGTGGAAAGTGAGAGGTTGTGACAGATAAAAGGATTAAGAGCAGGAGAGATGGCATTAAAAAGGTGGGTGGGAATGGGATCAGAGGAACAGGTGGTACATTTTGAGGAAGAAAGGAGAAGTGTAGTTTCCTCAATAGTAACTTCAGGAAAGGAGGAAAGGGAATGAGGGGAAGGAGAGAGAGGTCGTTTCAAATTTGGCGCGTGTCTGAAAAATATTTTTTAGTTGCTGACGTGCGGCAGCTACGCACGTCAAGTGGCATTTGACGCACGTAGACCATTACCGCCTGGTTACCGCGTGAGACCTTACTGCTAGGTCAATGGCTTGCGGTAAGGTCTCAGACCCAAAATGGACATGCGCCAATTTTCATTTCGCCGCAAGTCCATTTTCGGCATAAAAGAGACATTTTTTGTAGGTGCGCTAAAAAATAATTCTGTGCGGCCAAAACACGTGTCTACACTACCGCAGGCCATTTTTCCGCACATCTTAGTAAAGGGACCCCTAAATGAAATTGTATGCATCTTGGACGCACCCACAAATTTGGGTGCAGAATTCTGGGCACTAGATATAGAATCTGAGGGTTAGTGGATGGTAACTGAACTGGTGTGTAGGCTTGGTGTCTGCAGTTTGACTAGACACTTTTGACTTTATTTTTCATTTGTTTGTTACTGAACTCGGGGATGATATTGAAAAAAGTGATTGAAATGGTGAAATTGCAGTTATAGAATTGGTTTTCTAGCCCATTATAAACCATAAAGTTGTATTGCTCTGTTTGTCACCCTCCTCTCACCTATTCATCCCCTTCTTGTTAGACTATCACTGAAATGCTTTGATGTTTCACTTCTATATACTGTCATCTACCACATTTGCTTATTTCCGATCTGACGAAGAAGGGCAACCTTCGAAAGCTAATCAAGAAACTTATTAAGTTATGTCCAATAAAAAAGGTATCATCTTATTTACTTTTGCATGTTTTATTTTATTTTTTTCTATTGATTAGAATTGATTTGAGAGCCAACAAACTTCCAATGCTGATTTCAGTTTGCTGTTGAATGGATCCATTCTATTATTTAAGTTGTTCAGAGTTGCAGAAATATTCCATTAATGTAGGTGAATTTGAAAAGAATACTTATGCACAATAATTTTCTTCCATTTCTAACGTTTTTGCTTTTTGTCCTCTACGCATTCAGAAACTTCAGTTTGGGACAGAATAATTTACAGCACTTCCTTTAAATCTTGTGCCCACTAATGGACTTTTAAACGTCTGTTCACGCTTTCCAAAAATACTAGGACTAGGGGGCATGCGATGAAGCTACAATATAGTAAACTTAAAATGAATCAGAGAAAATCCTTCTTCACTCAACGTGTAATTAAACTCTGGAATTCGTTGCCAGAGAATGTGGTAAAGGTGGTTAGCTTAGTGTAGTTATAAAAAGGTTTGGCCGGCTTCCTAAAGGAAAAGTCCATAGACCGTTATTAAATGGACTTGGGGAAAATGCACTATTTCTGGGTTAAGCAGCATAAAGTGTTTTGTACTTTTTGGGATCTTGCCAGGTATTTGTGATCTGGATTGCCCACTGTTGGAAACAGGATGCTGGGCTCCATGGACCTTTGGTCTTTCCCAGTATGGCAATACTTCTGTACTTTTTTAAAGAAAGCATTTTTAACACCTGCACTCTACCTCCCACTGTCACTCTGCACTCTGAAAAGCCTGTTATAAAACAGAAAGAACCAGGCACACCCATTAAAGGGGGGCCGACCACAACCGGGCTGAAGGCCAGCGAAGACAGAAGTGTGGGGGAGGGTACAGGGAGGGCCAGCTAGAGAGCAGAGGTAGTAGTGGGAGGGAAACAAGGGGTAGCAAGGGGAGGGGCAGGAAAGAAGGGGAGGAGGAGAGAGGAATTCAAACTGCACAGGATGCCCTTTTGAATTAGGAGGCAGGAGAAGAGCAACGCCCACCCGCCCACCCACTTGAGAGGCAAGATTTGTCGCAGAGAGGCGTTAGACTACAATGTTTACGCACAGCCAGCAATGGGTACACAGCAGCTTGACACATAACAGTTACAAGTTTGGGGTAACTACTGCTGCAGAAAGAGTTGTGTGGAAAGTTATCAAGTTGATGCAAATGGTAGGCTTGCATGTGAGCAGCCTTGTTATAAGGAAACAACGTGTATACAGCTTGTCTCCTGGCTTCGACGGCCGGGAGGCCTAGAACGTCATTTTGTAAATGTGGTAGGTGCCTCCTTCAACGGGAAACAACGTGTATACAGCTTGTCTCCTGGCTTGGGCGGCCGGGAGGCCTAGAACGTCATTTTGTAAATGTGGTAGGTGCCTCCTTCAACGGGAGACACCAAGTGACGTCGGGTGCTTGGAAAACAGCACAGGGGGCCACAGGGGCTTGGTACGGCTTGGCCTGTGGCCCAGAATATGCAACTACGTGTAGAAGCTGTGTACCCGGGTAGAAATGCATGCTGGCATAATGATTAGTAGAAGATGTAATGTAATTTGTTTAAGTTGTAACAATTTTGATGTTCCTGGCTGCGGCCAAAATAAATCCAATTCTATCGAAGATACGGCTTGTAGTGTGGTATTGAAGGGGGCGGGGGTTGATACGTCTGAGTGTGTGCCAAATGCCCGAGTTGTACAGTGTTCTTACCGGACAAATACCAATCCAGTGAAAGAGTGTTGAATGGTTAGAATTACAGGTTGAGAACCGGGGATGTCAGTGTTCAAACGCTGGATCTCTACTGATACTCATTGTTATGTTCGGCAATTCACATTATTCTGCATTGCCCTCGGAGTCTCATTTACTAATCTGCATTAATTTGTGCTATATAATGCATGCCCCGTTATTTTTAATGGACCTATTAATGAGAATATGCTAATTGCATTAATACATGTTAAATGCAAATGACTGTGCAGTCATGGTAAACGCATGTTCATGAATCCGTCCTATATATTGTAAGCTCTCCTGGTAGTGGCTGATCTTGAGTTTAGGTTTAACTCTAAAAATTCCAAATCTGACCCTAGCAGTGCTGGTTTTCCTTTCTTAAGCAATAGACCTAGTGGCAGTATTTCTTGGGTTTTTTTTTAAAGATAAGCTCTGTCTCTACTGAAGAATGATTTAGCTTAAGGAGGAATATTTAAATGTTCAGTTACTAGCAATATTCCAGTGAGAGTTGAAATAGAAGTTTGGTGGGTTTGCCATTAATGGATAATGCAGGAACCCTGTGTTAGAAACAAAAAAAAACTGCTCAGAGTTGTTTGACAAAAGTGTAAGCCAGATGCTCAGCCCCACCTGCATCAAGAAAAGGGTCAGAGAACACCGAGGTAGTCTTCCTGGCCTTCACACCAAGCTAAATGGCTAGAAAAAGAGTACGACATAGTAACACAAAATCATCTACGGAGAAGCCCCAAGTTACACGACAGACTGGATCGACTTACCAATTAGAAATACATCCGAATCAACACGATCTTATCTAAATCTGCACTACCCAAGCTGCAAAGGACTTAAATACATAACAACTTACGCATCTAGTTTTTCCTACATAAGCACACAACTGTGGAACGCAATACCAAAAGCCTTGAAAACGACGTACGACCACCTAAACTTCCGGAAATCACTAAAAACCAACCTGTTTAAAAAGTCATACCCTGCCTAATCTCTGCAACACAACCAAACTAAAGCACGTAATGGACATAACACAACTCTTCCGTTCTCCGATTCCCTAATGTGGCTGTGTCACATGAACTTGATCTTACCACAACATCACCCTGTATTTGTTCACACCGGAGCCTTCAAAGGCCTCTCCGGTTCTATGTAAGCTACATTGAGCCTAAAAATAGGTGGGAAAATGTGGGATACAAATGTAACAAATAGATAAATAAACACGTCATTCTTTATGCAGCAGACTCACAGCTCATCCATTTTGGGATCTTCATCAATGACAGAAGCAATTCCTTTGAGTCTGAGGAGGACCATGTGGAAGAGAACTGTTTGTGTTTTGGCATAAGGAAACCGACAACATGCAGGTCTGGATTTAGGCAGAGGTAAGATAAGGCTCCTTCTACTAGGCTGCATCCTGCGGTAACAGGCCAATGTGCAAATCGTGCTTTAAAAGATTTTCTTGAAGGGGGCATATTTGGGGGTACAGAGTGGGCATGATAGCATGAATCAGTTACCACAGCGACATTCCTGTGCACCGCCTACAAAATAGGTGGCAGTAAGGGCTCATGCACTAAATTTTAGTAATGACTGCACAGCAGGGGCGTAGCCAGACAACAGATTTTGGGTGGGCCTAGGCAAGAAGTGGGTGGGCACCAAGTGTTCTCCCCCCCCCCCCCCCCACTCCCCCACTACGACCAGAAAAATATCTCAGCTGGTGGGAAAACGCTTCTTTCCACGTTAGAAGTCTGCAGCAGGCACGCACTAAAAACTGAACATGCGCAGGTGCTGGTATCCTGGAGAATAGCGTTTTCATTACCATCAGGGTGAAGTCTTCTGCTGGCGGAGCTTGGGATCCCCACCTGCTACCACTAATGCGTGTGCTGCTGTTGGGTGGGCCTGAGCCCTAATTGGGTGGGCCCCGGCCCACCCAGGCCCACCTGTGGCTACGCCACTGCATCAGGGGTCTTACAACATAGAAGTCCAAACAAGATATAGCCCAACACTGGGCTTCTGATAATGACAATTGACCTGTCAAGGAGCCAATGTTGTGCAGCTTGCCACGTACAACTTTGCGGGCCTTGCAGTTTGCACAGAACTCTGCTGCATGGGTTCTTTTCAGTTGGGTCAGGAGGTGCATATTACGCCTTAATTGAGGTTGTTGCATTGGTTGCCTGTGGCGCAGGGTATTGAATTTAAACTTTCGTTATTGGTGTTTCAAGCATGGCAGGGTGTAGCTCCTGAGGCCTTAGTGCGCAGTTTGCGGTCTTATTGTCTTTATTGGGCGTTACAGTCTCAAAACTATAATTTATGGATTTGTTTCATCTTTTCATCAGGTACATTTGGCGGAAACTCGTAGTCGAGTTTTCTTTATTGCTGGTCCTCGTTTGTGGAATTCATGACCATCGGTTATGCATCAGTCGGCATCTGTTCCCCAGTTCAAGAAATTGCTAAAAACCTGGCTATTTTCTAGGGCATTTGGCTGATGGGGGTTCTGAGATTTTAGAGTTTGTGATTTATCACATTGTGTCTTTTTAAATGACTGTTTATTGTATCTCACCTCAGGGGCATAGCCAGACTTCGGCGGGAGGGGGTCCAGAGCCCGAGGTGAGGGGGCACATTTTAGCCCCCCCCTGGTGCCGCCGACCCCCCCCCCCTCACCATTGCTGAACCCCCCCCGCCACCAACTTTGATCTCCCCTGCCGACAACCCTACTACTACTACTATTTAGCATTTCTATAGCGCTACAAGGCGTACGCAGTGCTGCACAAACATAGAAGAAAGACAGTCCCTGCTCAAAGAGCTTACAATCTAATAGACAAAAAATAAATAAAGTAAGCAAATCAAATCAATTAATGTGAACGGGAAGGAAGAGAGGAGGGTAGGGGGAGGCGACCCCCCCCCCCCCCCCCCCGCCACCAACCTGCTGTTGCCTACCTTTGCTGGTGGGGGACTCCAACCCCCACCAGCCGAGGTCCTCTTCTTCCCAATTCCGCGCAAGGCTTCGTTCTAGTCTGACGTCCTGCACGTACAATGTGCAGGACGTCAGACTATAACAAAGCCTTGCGCGGGATTGGGAAGAAGAGGACCTCGGCTCGGCTGGCGGGGGTTGGGGTCTCCCGCCAGCAAAGGTAGGTGACAGCGGGTTGGCGTCGGGAGGGGGGTCGAGAGGGTCATCAGCAGGGGGGTCCAGGGGCAAATCTACGGGGGCCCAGGTCCCTGTGGCCCCATACTGGCTATGCCACTGCCTCACCTAGATCTTTGGATAGGTAGGTTATAAATGTAATAAATAAATAAATGTATAGAATATCACCTACTGCGGGGATCCAAGCCTATCTTTTAGGTGTGAGGATTTACACCAACTGAAACCTGGTGTTATTCTCTGTGCCGTATTCTGTAACACTGCATGCAAATTCTTAGAACACCCAAGACCCACCCATGCCCCTCCCATGGCCATGCCCCCTTTTCAGATCCAAACACAAGAATTTATGCGCACATCTTTATAGAATAGCGCCTAGCAAGTTTACATATGCTGACGCTTACCGCCCAGTTAGTGCGTGAGACCTTATCGCTAAGTCAATGGGTGGTGGTAAGGTTTCAGCCCGAAAATGGACGTGCGCTGGTTAAAATTTTGCCGCACATCCATTTTCAGCCCCCCCCCCCCCCCATGCCTTTTTTCCAGGTGCATTAGAAAATATACCTGTGTTTGTCCAAAACATGTGCCTACCCCAGCACAGGCCACTTTTAGGCACACCTTAGTAAAAGGGCCCCTCATTGAGGTTCAACCAGGCAGCAGGCTCTTTTCTGTCCACTTAAACCCTTTTGAATAGCAGGTCTTTAGGCTCCTAAGTTTGGCCTGAAATAGGGTGCAAACTCAGGATCCTAAAATAGGAGCATAAATTTAGGAGTTCAGCTTTTTTTTTTTTTTTAGAGTATCAGGCTCTTAACTCTTTAGGCTTCTTAAGTTTTGAATCTGTGTGATATTTAAAGACATACACATTTGGACAAGTTCCTGGAGGAAAAACCTATAATCTGTTATTAAGATAGATATGGGAAAAGCCACTACTTATACCTGGGATTGGTAGCATGGAATCTTGTTACCCTTTGGAATTCTGGAATCTTGCTACTCTTCGGGATTCTGGAACCTCGTTACCCTTCGGGATTCTGGAATCTTGCTACTCTGGGATTCTGGAATCTCATTACTCTTTGGGATTCTGGAATCTTGCTACTCTTTGGGATTCTGCCAAGTACTTGTGGCCTGGACTGACCATTGTCGGAAGCAGGATACAGACCATCAGTCTGACCCAATAAGGCTATTCTTATGTTCTTATGTAACTAATCACAGTGCTACAACTGATTAAAACTATAGTCTTTTCTGTGACCATACTTCTTCCAATATTTTTGGTCTACTTAACTTTTCTAGAATTTGAATCTTTCCATCTTTTTTTCAGAATAAAAAGTCCTAAAACTGAAGTGTTAACAAAATAATGATGCAGAAATACTTTTTCTTAGAATCTGCTTTCTAATTGTCTATTTCAATAATTGCTCCTGCTTCTCAAAGAATGTAAAAATGGCGAAATCATGTCCATAACGTGATCTAGAGGTTCATCAAACACTTCCTTGATTGCATTCCCATTTACTACTGCGGGTCTTCAAATAATTTGCTGTCTACTTGACATGATTTAGAGTACTGTACTTCACTCGAAGGAGCTTGAGATAACAGCATATATTCTCATTCTTATTAATCAGGAATCTGTATTTTTGGCTGGTATTCTGGTATCTAAAACAATCCTATTCTAAGGAAAGAAATGATAGCTCGCTCATTGAAAAGGTACAAATGGCATCCAATTTATAATTCACCTACACAATCTATATGTAGATTCTAGAAAAAGTTGCTGATTTTTAAAAGAGTGCTGCTCAATTAGTTAGGATCCCTTTAATTAAAAAAAAATGTACATTATCACAGTGCTTAAATTGAAATAAGTTATAAGACACTTGATTTTGTCTTGAACCTGCCATATAATCCTGCATTTCGACTTGACGGTTGATGAAATGCACACAAAAGGAAGACATACACCAGGGGCTGGGTTGTCTATACTTCTCATTTCTGTGAGATCAGAGGCAGTAGCAGCCTGTGTGTAGTACAGATAATATTTATTTTTAAAACTTACACCCCTCCTAAAAAAAAAAAATCTAAGCAGCTTGCAATAAAAAACATACATAATATTTTGTGTTACATTTGTACCCCATGCTTTCCCACTCATGGCAGGCTCAATGTGACTTACATATTTGTATACAGGTACTTATTTGTATCTGGGGCAATGGAGGGTTAAGTGACTTGCCCAGAGTCACAAGGAGCTGCAGTGGGAATCAAACTCAGTTCCCCAGAATCAAAGTCCACTGCACTAACCACTAGGCTACTCCTCAAGCCATTCCACCAATAAGAGCCAACCTCATCAGTGATGTCACAATGATACTTGGCTCACTTCTGATATTGTGATGTCATAAGGGAAAGGGGGAAAGGGAAATGGGACGATATACTACCTTTCTGAGGTTTTTGCAACTACATTCAAAGCGGTTTACATATATTCAGGTACTTATTTTGTACCAGGGGCAATGGAGGGTTAAGTGACTTGCCCAGAGTCACAAGGAGCTGCAGTGGGAATTGAAGTCAGTTCCCCAGGATCAAAGTCCACTGCACTAACCACTAGGCCACTCCTCCACTGTTGCTACTATTTGAGATTCTACATGGAATGTTGCTATTCCACTAGCAACATTCCATGTCAGCCCTTGCAGATCACCAATGTGGCCACGCAGGCTTCTGCTTCTGTGAGTCTGACGTCCTGCACGTACGTGCAGGACGTCAGACTCACAGAAACAGAAGCCTGCGCAGCCTTCTACATGGAATGTTGGTAGTGGAATAGCAACATTCCATGTAGAATCTCCAATAGTATCTATTTTATTTTTGTTACATTTGTACCCTGCGCTTTCCCACTCATGGCAGGCTCAATGCGGCTTACATGGGGCAATGGAGGGTTAAGTGACTTGCCCAGAGTCACAAGGAGCTGCCTGTGCCTGAAGTGGGAATCGAACTCAGTTCCCCAGGATCAAAGTCCACCACCCTAACCACTAGGCCACTCCTCCACTGTTGCTACTATTTGAGATTCTACATGGAATGTTGCTAGTGGAATAGCAATATTCCATATAGAATCTCCAATAGTAGCAACATTCCATGTAGAAGTCGGCCCTTGCAGATCACCAATGTGGCCGCGCAGGCTTCTGCTTCTGTGAGTCTGACGTCCTGCAGGACATCAGACTCACAGAAACAGAAGCCTGCGCAACCTTCTACATTCATCAGACTCACAGAAACAGAAGCCTGCGCAGCCTTCTACATGGAATGTTGGTAGTGGAATAGCAACATTCCATGTAGAATCTCCAATAGTAGCAACATTCCATGTAGAATCTCCAATAGTATCTATTTTATTTTTGTTACATTTGTACCCTGCGCTTTCCCACTCATGGCAGGCTCAATGCGGCTTACATGGGGCAATGGAGGGTTAAGTGACTTGCCCAGAGTCGCAAGGAGCCGCCTGTGCCTGAAGTGGGAATCAAACCCAGTTCCCCAGGACCAAAGTCCACCACCCTAACCACTAGGCCACTCCTCCACTCCATTAGCAAAACAACAATCACAGATATAATTTATAACAGCACTCAGAACAAATTATAATGATTTAAGGGTTTTTTTAAAACTAAACCTTAGCTCAAGTTATCTGCAGTAGGGCCCATTTTATTCCTATGGGCCCTGCTGCAGATAACTCGAGCTGAGCTTTAGTAAAAGACCCCCTAAATTCCCTGAAAAGCTTATAAAAATAGGTGTCTTTTTAAAACCTTTTTAATCTGCAAAAGAGTAGAACAGAATCGCAAAGGGCAGAAAGGGCATCCCATAACTCTGGACCTGTAAGAGAAAAGGCATTTTTAAGGGTGGTAATGTATATGTTTCAAATCTGGGACAGCAACTCTCCTCGTAGTATCTGATCTCAATGATCTGTTAGCCTGATATAGCTTCACTACAGTTCTCCAAAACACGGGAGAAAGATTAAAATAAACTGATACAACAGTACTAAAATCTTATACTTTATTCTCTACTTTACCATCCAGCTTATTTTCGAAAGAGATCGCCGGCCATCTTCCGACAGCGAGATAAAAGGAATGGAGTCTGGAATTAGCAGTAGAGGAGAAGGGGACAAAGAAGAGAGATTTATGTACAGGACGGAGTACCCGAGGGGGGGGGGGGGGGTGTAGAGAGAGACAAGAGTGGAGAGGTACTGAGGAGCGGTAGAGTGAATGCACTTATAGGTCAGTAAGAGAAGCTTTTTTTTTTTGTTACATTTGTACCCCACGCTTTCCCACTCATGGCAGGTTCAATGCGGCTTACGTGAGGCAATGGAGGGTTAAGTGACTTGCCCAGAGTCACACCAATGTGGCCGCGTCAGACTCACAGAAACAGAAGCCTGCGCAGCCTTCTACATGGAATGTTGCTAGTGGAATAGCAACATTCCATGTAGAATCTCCAATAGTAGCAACATTCCATGTAGAATCTCCAATAGTATCTATTTTATTTTTGTTACATTTGTACCCTGCGCTTTCCCACTCATGGCAGGCTCAATGCGGCTTACATGGGGCAATGGAGGGTTAAGTGACTTGCCCAGAGTCACAAGGAGCTGCCTGTGCCTGAAGTGGGAAGCGAACTCAGTTCCTCAGGACCAGAGTCCACCACCCTAACCACCTAACCACTAGGCCACTCCTCCACTGTTGCTACTATTTGAGATTCTACATGGAATGTTGCTATTCCACTAGCAACATTTCATGTAGAAGTCGGCCCTTGCAGATCACCAATGTGGCCGCGCAGGCTTCTGCTTCTGTGAGTCTGACGTCCTGCCACAATGGGTCAGACCAATGGTCCCTCTAACCCAGTATCCTGTTTCCAACAGTGGCCAAGCCAGGTCACAGGTACCTGACAGAACATCTAAATTGTGGCAACACTCTATACTACAAATCCCAGGGCAAGCAGTTGCTCCCTATGTCTGTCTCAATATCAGGCTATGGACGTTTCCTCCAGGAACTTGGCCAAATCTTTTTCAAGCCACTCTTACCACAATCTCCGTCAAAGAGATCCAGAGCTTGACTATTCATTGAGTAAAAAAATATTTCTTCCTATTTGTTTTAAAAGTATCTCCATGCAAGTTCTTTGAGTGTCCCTTAGTCTTTGTACTTTTGGAATGAGTAAAAAAACAATTTACTTCTACTCGTTTTACCACTCAGGATTTTGTAGGTCTCAATCGTATCCCCCTCATCAGTTTCGTTTCCAAGTTGAAGAGCCCCAACCTCTTTAGCCTTTCCTCATACAAGAAGAGTTCCATCTCCTTTATCATTTTGGTCACACTTCTTTGAACTTTTTCTAATTCCGCTATATCTTTTTTGATATACGGCGATCAGAAATGAATGCAATATTTAAGGTGTAGTTGCACCATGGAGCGATACAGAGACGTTATAGTATTTTCGATCTTATTCCGCATCTCTTTCCTAATAATTCCTAGCATTCTGTTTGCTTTTTTGGCCACCACTGCACACCCAGCAGAAAATTTCAGCGTGTTATCTACAATGACACCTAAATCTTTTTCTTGAGTGCTGATTCCCAAGGTGGACCTTAGCATCAGGTATCTATGATTCGGATTAGTCTTTCCAATGTGCATCACCTTGCATTTGTCCATATTAAATTTAATCTCCCATTTGGATGCACAGTCTTCCAATTTCCTAAGGACTTCCTGCAATATTTCATAGTCCACTGGTGTTTTAACAACCTTGAATAGTTTTGTTCTATTTGCATATTTAATCACCTCACTGGTTCTAATTTCCATATATAATATAATAATTTGCTCCTTCAACATTCCAATGTGTTTCACTGGGATCGTAACCACCTGCTGACATCACTCCTCCAACGTTCTCCGTCCCCCCTCCATCCCAGTTCCATGGGACCCTGGAACTGGGAGGGAGGGACAGAGCGAGGGGGGACCCTGGAAATGGGAGGGAGGGAGGGGAACACTGGAACTCAGAGGGGGGAGGGGGGCCTGGAACTCGGAGGGAGGTGGAGGGGGCCAGGGAGAGATGCTGCACATGGATGGATGGAGGGGGCAGGGCACAGAGGACGTTGCCTGCATATGGATGAATGCAGGGGAGAGAGCATAATGCAGGGGAGGGAGGGGACCCTGAAACTCGGAGGGAGGTAGGGAGGGGACAACCCTGGAACTCAGAGGCAAGGAGGGGACGACCCTGGAACTCGGAGGGAGGGGGACAACAACCCTGGAACTCGGAGGGGACGATGACTCTGGAACTCAGAGGGCGGGAGGGAGGGGGGACCCTGGACCTGGGAGGGAGGGGGGACCCTGGCACACACTCTCATGCTCATACATACACTCTCTCTATCACAGACACACTCGCACCCAGTCTCACTCTCTCTGTGTCTCACACACACACACTCGCACATTCACTCTCTCTCTTTCACAGAGTCACTCTCACAAACACTCTCTCAAACATACACACTCCGAGGAAAACCTTGCTAGGGCCTGTTTCATTTATGTCAGAAATGGGCCTTTTTTTACTAGTCATTTATAAATATGTTAAAGAGTACCGGTCCCAATACAGATCCCTGTGACACTCCACTGTTCACCCTCCTTCATTGAGAGAAATGACCATTAAACCCTAACCTCTGTTTTCTGTCCAGTAACCAATTCCTAATCCACACCAGAACACTGCCTCCTAGCCCATGACTCTTTAATTTTCTGAGGAGACTCTCATGAGGAACTTTATCAAAAGCTTTCTGAAAACCTAGATACACTACATCAACAGGCTCACCTTTATCCACATGTTTATTCATGCCTTCAAGGAAATGAAGCAAATTGGTGAGGCGAGACTTCCCTTGACTGAATCAGGCCATGCTGGGGAAGCAGTGAGGGATTTAAACTGTATCCAGAAACTGTGGCCGGCGGGGGGAAGGAACAAGGGGTGATATGTGCTGTAACCAAGGACTGTGTCTGGATGAGGAAATGTCTTGGCCTTGCAGATGGAATAAAGCGATTTTATACATATTTTTGGAGTCTGCTTCTGGGAGTGCTGTGTCCAGGGAAGGGCCCTTCCAGGGTCAGCCGAGTTCATACTTGCAAGAAGGCCTTAAGGTGGTGGCCTGCTGACAGTTGGTCATACCATCTTTCTTTAAGTTCTTATTTGATAACAGCAGAATGAATAAATATTTACAAAAGACATATAAGATTAAAAAAGAAAAAAATGCAGTGTAAAAATAGCATTGCGTTCAAAGGGACAAAAAGGAATTAATTTAAAGGTTTGAATAAACAGATTTGTCTACATGGAAGGGCATAGTAGCAAAAAGAATACCCCAAAGAGTAATTGTTTTCTAGAAATTAGTTTAGTGCCTGCCAAAACACTTGTCTATATTTGACTCTAAGGAGAAGGTTAATGAGCTGATAAATTGACAGTGCCTGATCATTCCTGCTATCTTTCCCTTTTGCTAAATTAGAGTTATTTGAAATTGCTGTTTAGCTGGAAAGACCCAAGAAACTTTTTTGGATGTACCCTTGAACCACGCATGAAGTGAACGAATAAAAGATGCGTTCATTTTTGACAGCTATTTTTGTTTGCATTTGGATTGCATGGATTATGAACGCTAGTTGATAGATCTCTAAATGGACAACCATGGTTGTAGTTTTCATAGACGACAGTAGTGGTTGTAAATGTCAAACTTATAAACAAGTTAGCAATCTTTGAGATTAATGAGTAACAACCATAGAGAAACTGGAATCGGATATCACTGTTTGACCCAGCTGTCTATCGTTTAGACAGAGGATTCCAAGAAATAAACAATATCAGGGAAAAAACCAAGCAAAATCCTACAATGTCAGATCCTATGGTCCAGGTATGTAAATGTAACGCCCATGACCTGGGTACTCCTGGATTCGGGGTCTGACCCGGTTGAAGCCTCCAAAAGGTAGTCTCTGGCAGTCCCTTACTCTCTTGGCGCCCGGTGCCTTCAACTGGGGAACAAAGCTTTAGCAGGTGGGATTACCCTCTTTCCCCCCAAGTCCAAATGCAAACTGTGGAAAACAAGGCTGGTTGTTAGATTAGGCAGGCTTGGGAGGCTTTTGTATTCTTTCAAGTCCCCAAAACATTCTGGAGTCAGCAGCTCATGCAAAGTCCAACTGTTTATTATTCAGCTCTGAAAAACCAGGAGCATCAACCCACATCAACTCTCAAGTCTTTTAAAACCGCATTCCTTCTGGTATTCCCCAGGGCAACTCCTGTATTCTCCTTCCTTGAAAATATCTACAGATACTTTTCACAGGACTCTATACACTTTTTACAGACTTCTGCCCATGCCTATCCCAGAGAAGTGTCCTCAAAGGCTGTGCTCACATATTTTCAGGCCCAGAGCCCCTATTGTCTGACCTCCCGCCAAGGTGACCTTTGCATTGGATCTACCCTGGTCTTGGGATGGGCAGTCCCTGGCTTCGACTCCACGCTCCCGAGCTGGGTCTCTCCTTTGCCCACCCATAACTCTCCTCCTTCACAGTTGTTGCTTTGCTGAGCCAACTCCACTTTACAGTCAGTGGTTTTACTTCTCCCAATTGGGATTCCCCTTTCCTCCTCCAGGTCAGTGGCAGGGGACCATCAGGCAACCAAATACACCCCCCCCCGTCACTCTGCAGTCCCAGGGCACTATTTCTCTGCATTTTATTTCTCCCACCCAGGACCTCCAAGTCACTCCTCCCAGTGATCCTCCACAGGGACTTACTCTCCTAGTAATCCCCAACCTAACAAGGGTTTACATAAATCGGATCCAAAAACCTCTACTTATTAATGTACTATTCAAACTATTTTAAATTTGCTTAAAAAGTAAATATGTGCTCAGAAATCAAAACATGACCTTAGAATCATCAAGATCTCAGCCACTATATTTCTATTATCACATAAGCCTGGGGACCAAAATGTATGACAGTGACAGTTATTTGTGTGATGATAGAAATGTGGTGGCTGAGATCTTGATGTTTTAAGGGCATTGCTTTGATTTCTGAGTACATATTTCACTTTTTAAGTGAATGTAAACTAGTCGAATGGTATATTAATAATTAATAATTAAAAATGTGAAAAACAATTAGATCTTTTTGAATTTGGTTTTACATATCTGGGCCATAGGATTATCATTTATACCATTGGTTTCCATCCCCGTCCTCAGGGACCACCTGGCCAGTTGGGTTTTTAGGATACCCACAATGAATATGCATGAAAGATATTTGTATAAGGTGAAGGAAGTTCATGCTAATACATCTAATGTATATTTATTGTGGGCATTCTGTAAACCCAGCTGGCCAGGTGGTCCCCAAGGACTGGGTTGAAAACCATTGATTATACTGAGCATCGTGTGTTGCATGAGCGACAAGTGGAACCCATGTTTACACAAAGATTGGAACTGAGACATCCAGTCTGGATCTTCTCAATTCCAATTATACTTTAACAATGGAACGCCTCTTATATGAGGAAAGGCTAAAGAGGTTAGGGCTCTTCAGCTTGGAAAAGAGATGGAGGAGGGGAGGTATGATTGAGGTCTACAAAATCCTGAGTGGTGTAGAACAAGTAGAACTAATCCCTTTTTTACTCGTTCCAAAAGTACAAAGACTAGGGGACACTCAATGAAGATACATGGAAATATTTTTAAGACAAGTAGGAGTTAATATTTTTTCTCTCAACAAATAGTTAAACACTAGAACTCTTTGCAGAAGGATGTGGTAACAGTATTAGCACGTCTTGCCTTGGACAAGTTCCTAGAGGAAAAGTCTATAGTCTGCTATTGAGACAGATATTTATTTATTTATTTATTTATTTATTTATTTATTTATTGCATTTGTATCCCACATTATCCCACCTCTTTGCAGGCTCAATGTGGCTTACAATTCATCGTGGATATTGGAAATAGAAAATAGAAAATATACATTTGGTTTATAGAAGGTTTAGGTTACATGGTGGTGAAGTACATGGTTGTATTACAGCAAAAGACGTTAAAGATTGTGCAGTTACATGTGTTGATCTTTGTGATAAATCTTTTTGAAGAGATAAGTTTTCAGTAGTTTGCAGAAACTGGCCAGTTCATGGACCGTTTTCAGGTTGCGTGGTAGTGCATTCCATAGCTGAGTGCCCATAGAGGAAAAGGTAGACGCATGCAACAATTTGTATTTCAGACCTTTACAACTGGGAGGATGAAGATTGAGGAATGTGCGAGAAGATTTTATTGCGTTCCTGTGAGGTAGTTCTATTAGGTCTGACATGTAGGCTGGATGTCTCCATGGATGATCTTGTGGACTAGGGTACAAAGTTTGAACGTGATGCGTTCTTTAAGTGGGAGCCAGTGTAGTTTTTCTCGTAGTGGTGTCTCGATATGGAGAAGCAACTGCTTACCCTGGGATTGGTAGCATGGAGTGTTGCCACAACTTGGGTTTCTTGTGACCTGGCTTGGACACTGTTGGAAACAGGATACTGGGCTAGACGGACCATTGGTCTGACCCAGTATGGCTACTCTTATGTTCTTATGATCTGCTGAAGGACAGCCGTCTTAAAATACTCATAGGGGTCGCACATGCAACAGGAGCAGTGGAAATGTCAGCATTGCGCATCCAAGTGATGATTTCACAACCCCCCACATGTAAACGGTGCCACTTTCCTGTGTAACTGCCCCATTTTACAAACCTCCACATGTAAGTGCTACCGATGAAGTAGTGAGATTATAATTATAACTTGGTTTCATGGGATTAAGGAGAACGACTCCCTTAATTGCTTGTGTAAAGCCTTGACTGAAACAAGCACTTTTGGGAAACCTATACTGTGTGAGAGCTGGTGGAAATCCTGTTGCGGGAAGTTTGCTCTGCACATGTAGATTTAGTCCCAACCAAGCCCCCCTTCACTTGAATCTGTACATGGTATTGATATCCATACATATTATCTTTTTAAACTCAGTATTTAAATATATGTAACCCCATGGACTTGATGCACTTGGATGTGCCCCCAGGAGTTGAATCCTCTGAATAGGAGGAGGGAGGACTATGGAGAGGTTATGGAAATCTGATTGAAAGCAGATGTCATATGGGGATGGAGTTGGGATGTGATAACAACTGTTAAGAGCTGACCATGAGGTCTTTGGTTGCCCACACCCCTGTCAAGACCCATGAGGAGAGGGGTATCTTGTTCTGGTCCGATAACCTGAGGCTGACATAAAAAGTGACAGTCACTGCTTGAAAAGAAGAGGCTGGGTGGTAAGCTTCAGGAACGGGAGAGGGTGACACTTCTGGGAGCAGAACAGGAGAAGTCCTGTTTGGGGTTCAGAGGTGGCAGCTTGGACATGCACAATTGAAAGGAGAAGGGAGGTCCAGTCCTGAGGAGGTTCGACAGCTGGGAAAAATCCCAGTGGCTTACTTGCCTGTGAAGCATGCAGACAAGCCCCAGCATCTGATTATCCTGCTGGATGGGATGGGTACAGGAGAGAAAGGTCTGGACAGTTTCTACAAATATGTAAATAATTTGAAGCTTTGGAAAACCACAATGTTTTAGTTATCAAGACCTCTATTACCAACAGGAACGGTTATTGATTGAGAGATGTTAGAGTTGATACCTCTCCGTTGCAGCATTTCAGTTAAAAAACTGCATTAATTCAAATATTGGAGTGAAGAGTATTATTTATTGTGAAGTCAAGAGTGAAGGGAAATTTTTAGAGATTTACAGAGACTTGTGGCTTAATACCCCATGGCCTACCAGGATTTAGTCTGGCCCTGGCCTGTGCTCAATTTATGTTTTGTAGGCTCTGATTTGGGAAGCCCAACATTAAAGCTAGCTGGCGCCTAGGACTTGTAGAAGAAACCAGGGTTACAAAAATGGCGCCCAATGTAGGGAGTGAGGTTTAAGCCTGGAGAGGCCAATTGATCGGAAGCTGGGACTTTGTTTTTTCCTTATCAGAGGAAGTGTGCCAAAGATTACCGGGATTAGACAGCATGAGGACACCTGTAGGGTCAGCAGAGAGACACTAACCAAATCATACTTTGGGAACGGTGGCAGAAAAACCGCATGTTAAAGATGGCTGCCGATCCTGCCATTGTGGTGAAGAGATGGAAGAAGATATGTTATGATCTGAACTGGTGTTGGGGGTGATTCATCAATACAGAGTGGCATCAGACATGCTGGAAGAGGGAGGAGCTAATATCTGGGAACTTCATGAGGAGCACCAGATAGAGGAAGTGAGTGCCAAAACTACCCTATGGCGCCTGTTCAGCTGCTAATGAAGTCTTCACTAAACAATAAGAATTGAAGGAAAGTGGAGTACAAGATATTAAATATGCAACCGCACCTTGAATATTGTGTTCAATTCTGGTCGCCGCACCTCAAAAAAGACATAGTGGAATTGGAAAAGGTGCAGAGAAGGGCGACAAAGAGGATACAGGGGATGGGACGGCTTCCCTATCAGGATAGTCTGAAGAGGCTGGGGCTCTTCAGCTTGGAGAAAAGGCGGCTGAGGGGAGATATCATAGAGGTCTATAAGATTATGAGTGGAATGGAACGGGTCGATGTGGAGCGTCTGTTTACGCTTTCCAAAAATACTAAGACAAGGGGGCATGCGATGAAGCTGCAGTGTGGTAAATTTAAAATGAATCAGAGGAAATGTTTCTTCACTCAACGCATAGTTAAACTCTGGAATTCACTGCCGGAAAAGGTGGTTAAGGCAGTTAACTTAGCGGACTTCAAAAAAGGGTTGGATGGCTTCCTGGAGGGAAAAGCCATAGAATGTTATTGAATGGACGAGGGAATACAGTATTTCTAGGATGGGCGGGACAAATTGCTTGTTCTTTTGGCCGCTGTCGGTGACAGGGTGCTGGGCTCGATGGACCCTTGGTCTGTCCCAGCATGGCGATGCTTATGTACTTATGTAAACAAAACCTCCACTATTTAAATAGACCCTTACCGCATGAGCCCTCACCTCCACCTATTTTGTAGGTGGTCGGGAATCATGCACTATTCCCGCACTAATCAGCAGCACATGCCAATTTTGCTTGTGCTAACCAATTAGCGCAGGGCACACCTACTCTCTGCCCTCAAATCAGCGTGCGCTGATCCCAGAACTACCAGGGAATGCCTAAGCACGTGCCGTGATAGTTCCTTTTAGCGTGTGGTGAAAACACATGTTAGTGCTTACTGCCACTTCGTAAAAGGCCCCCTAGGAAAGGTCAGAGGTCACTGAATCTTGAGTTAGTATTGTATTGTGGTTGTTCTTTTCACATATATCCTACACATATATCCAGAATTGTCTTATAATATTTGCTTGTTACACTACTATCATGTTTCATCAATATCATGTTACCCAAGATCCTATGTAATACTAAATGTATATTCTCTTATATACTTCCACCATTCATGATGTATTGTAAGCCACATTGAGCCTGCAAATAGGTGGGAAAATGTGGGATACAAATGCAATAAATAATAATAATAATTGAGGAAACTCAAGCGGATAAAACCCTTCTTCCCCAGAGAGAAGTATTTCGAAACCTAGTACAATCAATGGTATTAAGTCACCTAGACTACTGTAATGGAATATACGCACGATGCAAAGAACAACTTGTAAAGAAACTTCAGACTGCCCAAAACACAGCAGCAAGACTAATCTTTGGTAAATCCAAATTTGAAAGTTCCAAGCCCCTTCGAGAGAAATTGCATTGGCTCCCAATAAAGGAACGAATCTACTTCAAAATCTGCACCCTAGTCCACAAAATTCTTTATGGAGAAGCCCCAGGATACATGAACACCCTAATCAATCTTCCAGCCAGGAATACATCAAGCTCATCCCGTTCATTCCTAAATCTCCATTATCCTACCTGCAACGGCCTCAAATATAAATCCACCTACGTTTCCTCCTTTTCCTTTATCAGCACCCAATTATGGAATGCATTGCCTAAAGCTGTCAAAACTACTCGAAACCATCTCAACTTCAGGAAATTACTCAAGACCAGCCTATTCGGGAAGGCTTACCACCAGGATCCAACATAAACCCTAAAGTCCTTCAAAACAGCATATAAATGGACCATTTTGGACTCTCTTACCTTTCCCCTTTTCACCTTGTTCTTTCTATCCTCTCTGACTTCCACAATATATTGTAATTGTATAACTACTGGACTGGCGATAGCCTTTTCGGTTTATTGTAAGCCATATTGAGCCTGCAAACATGTGGGAAAATGTGGGGTATAAATGTGATAGATAAATAAATAAATGATTTAAATGGTGGAGGTTTTGTTTTCATTTGGCATTTTTGTACTCCACTTGCCTTTCGTTCTTAGTGTTTATTGAAATACTCCATTTTTCATTCAGTTCTTGTGGTTTAGTGAAGACTAACCAGGGGCGTAGCCAGCCACCCAATTTTGGGTGGGCCTGGGCCCAAGGTGGGTGGGCAGAAGTACTCCGCAAGTGATTTGGTCTCTCCCTCTCTCACCTGCATGCCTTTTAAATAGCAGATTTTCACCAACAGCGAGCAGCAACTAATACACACTGCTCATGTTGGCCTCACAGCCTTCCCTCTGATGTAACTTCCTGTTTCCGCATAGGCAGGGATACATCAGCGGGACGGCTGTGGGGCTGGTGCGAGCAGTATGTATCAGTCGCTACTCACTGCAGGCATCTGGTATTTACAAGGTATGCAGGAGGGACAGTTGTTGGGAGTTTTCGGCTGGTGGGGCTTGGGGAATCCCTGCCAGCCACATCATAGATGTGCTGCTACTGGGTGGGCCTGAGCCCAAAATGGGTGGGCCTGGGCCCACCCAAGCCCACCCTTGGCTACGCCACTGAGACTAACATTAGCAAATGGCCATTAGTTGAAAAAATGGAAAATCGTCCATTTAATTGCTGCGGTAAAAATGGACTTAGCGTGTTATAAATAGCCATGTAAGGTTGTGCTAAGGCCACTTTCTACCACAGCTTAGTAAAAGGACCCCTAAAATAAATTACTAAAGAGCGCTTTTACTAAGCCGTGTAAAGCGTCTAATCATGCCCAACGTGTGCAAAAATGGAGTTACCGCCCGGCTACCGCGTGGCTCTTGCAGTAATTTCATTTTTGGACGCACATGTTGGACCACGTGCCAAGTGGCATTTGACCCGCGTAGGTCATTACTGCCCGGTTACTGTGTGAGACTTTACCGCTAGGTCAATGGCTGGCGGTAAGGTCTCAGACCGGTCTCAGACCCAAAATGAATGCGCTTCAATTTTGATTTTGCCGTACATCCATTTTCGTCAAAAATAAAAAAAGGCCTTTTTTACAGATGCGCCGAAAAATGGATCAGCGTTCGCCCAAAACCCACGCCTATACTACCGCAGGCCATTATTTAGTGCACCTTTGCAAAAGGACACCTTATTTTCTTAAGTGTGGAATAAAGAAGAATTTTCTAGGCTTAAATGATGTCATCAGCGGCGTAGCCAGACTTCGGCGGGAGGGGGGTCCACAGCCCAAGGTAAGGGGGTACATTTTAGCCTCCCTGGCGCCGCCAACCCCCCTCCTGCTATTTTAACTCCCCACCACCACCACCACCACCACCACCTTTGACCCCCCATCCGGCACCAACCCTCCCCCTCCGCCGCTGTCGGGTATCTTTGCTGGCGGGGATCCGGTCCTCTTCTCTGGCGCGGCCGCATTGCTGATCTGCAAGGGCAGGCTTCTGTTTCTGTGAGTCTGACGTCCTGCACCTATGTCAGACTCACAGAAACAGAAGCCTGCCTTGCAGATCAGCAACAAGGTTCCATGCACAATCTCAAAAAGTAGCAACATTCCATGTAGAACCCCAAAGAATAGCAAGATTCCAGAATCCCAGCCTAGTGATTAGTGCAGCAGATTTTGATCCTGGGGAGCTGGTTTCAAATCCCACCGCAGTTGTTTGTGACTCTGGGCAAGTCACTTAACCCTCCATTGCCCCAGGTACAAATAAGTACCTGTATATACTATCCACCTTATAACTGAAAGAGAAAAACGCCTAGATTCTGACCCAAATCGGGAGATAGACGTTTATCTCACAAAAACGAATAAATCGGTATAATGGAAAGCCGATTTTGGACGTTTTCAACTGCACTCCATCGCGGAAGCGTACAAAGTTGACGGGGCGTGTCGGGGGCGTGTCGGAGGCATGGCGAAGGTGGAACTGGGGCGTGGTTATCGGCCGAGGAGAGATGGGCGCCTTTCGCCGATAATGGAAAAAAAGTATGCGCTTGTAGCTAGAATTTAGGGCACTTTTCCTGGACCCTGTTTTTTCACGAATAAGGCCCCCAAAAGTGCCCTAAATGACCAGATTACCACCAGTGGGAATCGGGGATGACCTCCCCTGACTCCCCCAGTGGTCACTAACCCCCTCCCACCACAAAAAATGATGTTTCACAACTTTTTATTTTCACCCTCAAATGTCATACCCACCTCCCTGGCAGCAGTATGCAAGTTCCTGGAGCAGTTGTTAGGGGGTGCAGTGGACTTCAGGCAGGTGGACCCAGGCCCATCCCCCCCCCCGACCTGTTACAATTGTGCTGCTTAATGCTTAGTCGTCCAACCCCCCCAAACCCACTGTACCCACATGTAGGTGCCCCCCCTTCACCCCTTAGGGCTATAGTAATAGTGTAGACTTGTGGGCAGTGGGTTTTGAGGGGGATTTGGGGGGCTCAACACACAAGGGAAGGGTGCTATGCACCTGGGAGCTCTTTTACCTTTTTTTTTGTTTTTGTAAAAGTGCCCCCTAGGGTGCCCGGTTGGTGTCCTGGCATGTGAGGGGGACCAGTGTACTACGACTCCTGGCCCCTCCCACGAACAAATGCCTTGGATTTATTCGTTTTTGAGCTGGGCGCTTTCATTTTCCATTATCACTGAAAAACAAAAACGCCCAGCTCACAAATTGTCGAATAAAACATGGACGTCTATTTTTTTCGAAAATACGGTTCGGTTCGCCCCTTCACGGACCCGTTTTCGGAGATAAACTCCCATGGAGATAGACGTTTTCGTTCAATTATGCCCCTCCACGTAAACCACTTTGAATGTAGCTGCAAAAACCATAGAAAGGCAGCATATCAAGTCCCATTTCTTTTTCTCTATTTGAGATTCCACATGGAATGTTGCAAGTGGAGGAGTAGCCTAGTGGTTGGTGCAGTAGACTTTGATCCTGGGGAAGTGGGTTCAATTTCCACTGCAGCTCCTTGTGACTCTGAGAAAATCACTTAACTTTCCATTGCCGCAGGTACAAATAAGTACCTGTATATACTATGTAAACCGCTTCAAATGTAGTTGCAAAAAAAACCACAGAAAAGCAGCATATCAAGTCCCAATTCCTGCATAGGGTAAAACAAGCCATTCAAATGAGTCACCTTTAAACTCTGCAGTGTATTTCATTAGCAGACATCCCATCATTTATTTTATCAGATTGGTAGACATGACCCTTTTCTCATGTTCTACATTCAGTTGATATTTCGCTCAGGAGAATGACAGCTGGAGCTTTCTGCTGCATAAAAAATTTATCGCTCCTAAAACTGTGTCTAATGGAAAATTGCATAGTTATACAGCATCTACATCCTTGCATTTTTGCAGAGGTCTTGCAGCTTGGCAGTTAGGGGTCCTTTTATATTTCATAATTTTTATTAGTTTACTTTAAACTTAAACAGAAATATTACTGTTAAGTGAAAAACAGCCACAAAATAAAACATTTCTTACATAGTCTTTTAACATTACACTTTAAATGGCTTTCTTAGACCTCAAAAAGTTGGGGGGTTTAGAATAGGTGAAGCTACCTTTGTATTAACAATTTCTCAATAAGAAAATGGTGACACCGCATTTCTCAGTCTACTATCTGTCAGGGGCGTATCTGGACTCCGGCGGTAGGGGGGGCCAGAGCCAGAGGGAGGGGGCACATTTTAGCCCCCCCCCCCGCCGCCGCCGCCGCCGCCGCCGCCGCCGCCGCCGCCGCCACCGCCGAGCCCCCACCGCCACCAATGACTCTCTCCACCCCCCTCCCGCCGCCAACCCTCCCCCGCTGCCGTTCTTACTTTTGCTGGCGGGGGACCCCAACCCCCGCCAGCCGAGGTGTGCTTCCACCTGCCGCTGCCGTAAAAACATCTTCTTCAGCCGGCGGGGGACCCCAAACCCCCGCCAGCCGCCCCGCGGTGTTTAAAATTCATCTTCGGCCTCCGTGGCCGTGCTGCTGTGATAGGCGCTGTTGAAATCCACTTCGGAGTCTGACGTCGCAGCACGTACAACGTACAACAATGTCAGACTCCGAAGTGGATTTCAACAGCGCCTATCACAGCAGCACGGCCACGGAGGCCGAAGATGAATTTTAAACACCGCGGGGCGGCTGGCGGGGGTTTGGGGTCCCCCGCCGGCTGAAGAAGATGTTTTTACGGCAGCGGCAGGTGGAAGCACACCTCGGCTGGCGGGGGTTGGGGTCCCCCGCCAGCAAAAGTAAGAACGGCAGCGGGGGAGAGTTGATGGCGGTAGGGGGGTCCAGGGCAAAATCTGCGGGGGCCCAGGCCCCTGAGGCCCCACGCAGATACGCCCCTGCTATCTGTTATCTCTATCGTTGTTTTGAATCTAGGAGCAACTTAAGCTGATCAGGAGCATAAAAACATATTTAGTGTTATTAAACCTCACAATACATTTGCATGGATATGCTAACAGAAAGGAACCTCCCAATTCTTTTGTTTTTAATCTCATTGAAAGAAACTGTTTTCGATTTTGTTGAGTCACTTTTGTTACATCTGGATACAACCATATTTTTTCTCCACCAAAATTGTGATTTGTCGTTTTAAAGTAAAGTCTAATTACAGCATTCAGATCCTGTTGAAAAAGAAAAGTCACCAACAAAGTCGCCCTTTCAGTGGCAGTTTCTATTGACTGTTCCAAAATCGCTGTTAGATTCTCCACGTCCATTTCATTTCCAGGTTGAACATTTGTTGCCTCGTCTGTTTTTTTAATCGTATTTGGTATAAAGTAGATTTTTTTCTAATGGAGGAATTGCTTCTTGAGGATATTTTAAATTTTCTTTAAGAAATCTAGTAAATAAATCTTGGGGGGAAACCCCGTACAATTTAGGAAAATTAAGCAGGCGCAAGTTCAATCTCCTGTTGTGATTTTCAATATGTTCAAGTTTTCTCCTGATATCCACGTTGTCTTTTATCACAGCAGCTTTAAATTCATTAGTTTGAACCATCTCATTTTGTAAGCTCTCAATTTTCTGTGAAAAATCTTGTTTAGTCGTATCAACAGAGTCTTTCAATTCTTGTATCTTAACACCTAAGGATTTTACCTCTCCGGACGACTGTTGAAGGGTTTTTTCCATTTCTAGTAATTTCAGCCATATTGTCCCCAGATTAACCTCCATTTCCTTCCCAGCAGATTTAGATGTTATCGGTGAGTCGGTCACCCCACTGGGTCCGCCAACTTCCACTCTTCCGGTGTCCGTCAGTTTCTCCTGCCGACTCACCCCGACTGCTGGGCTTGGAGGAATCTTAGAGAGCGGCGGGGGGGAAAGAGATATTTCGCATTCCGGCGAGGGTTCTGCTTCACCGGATACTCCCGCCAAGGAATCCACCCCACTTACTGCGTGAGAAAGAGCGGGGAAGAAACGCTCCAGTCCCATTCTCGCTGGCGTGGACATCCCGGTAGGTGGGGGAACTATCCGGACTGCTCCCTTTCTTTTAGAATGAGGCATAATTCCAAACAAAACAGAAATTAGCAGAACTGGCTGGAGCGATCTCACTAAGCGTCCGCTCTCGGCGCCATCTTGACACGCCCCCAGTTAGGGGTCCTTTTACGAAGCTGCAGCAAAAGAAGGCCTGCACTGACGTTGTCACATGTTTTTGATATGTGCCGATAGGGTTACCATATTTTGTCCCCCCAAAAGGAGGACACTTGCCCTGCTCCCTTTCACGCCCTCGCTTCGCCCCTGTCACATTGTCCCCTTCCCCTGTCACACACCCCATCACTCCCCCTCCCCGTCACCCCCTACCCCTTACCTTACTACTGCCCTGGTGGTCCAGTGACCGCTTCGGGGCAGTAAAGAGTTCCTGTCCGGAGCGCTGCCCTGCATGCAGCCTTCCTGTTCCTGATCTCGGCACCGATTCAAAATGAAGTCTCGCGAGGTCACGTCAACTCTCAGCGGCCATTTTGAATCAGCGCCGACATAAGGAACAGGAAGGATGCATACAGGACAGCGCGCCGGGCAGGAAAGAGGGGGCTCTTTCCTGCCCCGAAGGTGGAAGAGGTCACTGGACCACCAAAGCTGTAGTAAGTAAGGGGAGGGGAGGCTAGCAATCTGCCCGTTTGTCTGGATTTCTGGACAAACGAGCAGGCTGGTGGGCGGGCCGTCCTAGGACGGCCCGCCCACCAGCCTGCCCGTTTGTCCAGAAATCCGGACAAATGGCCAGATTGGCAAAACCCGCCCAGTTGCCCGGACATGTCCTCAAAAAGAGGACATGTCCGGGTAAATCTGGACATATGGTAACCCTATGTGCCGAGGCTAAAAGGCAGGTTTCCCTTTTCTTAAAGAAATAGCCATACATCAAGTGAAGCCATTTGTAGCCATTTGAAGCCTATCTGTTTGAAGGATGCAGTCAGGATTTTAAGGTGTCTGTCTCTGTCCCCTGGATCAGAGCAGATATGTTGGTATCTTGTGACTTGGCTGTGAATAACAGATTTAGATGCTAAAGAATTGTCTTATAATGTCTTTTGCTTTAACACTGTCATGTATTCACCACCATGTAACCAGGGGCGTATCTGCGTGGGGCCTCAGGGGCCTGGGCCCCCGCAGATTTTGCCCTGGACCCCCCTACCGCCATCAACCCTCCCCCGCTGCCGTTGCTTACTTTTGCTGGCGGGGGACCCCAACCCCCGCCAGCCGAGGTCCGCTTCCACCTGCCGCTGCCTTAAAAACTACTTCTTCAGCCGGCGGGGGACCCCAAACCCCCGCCAGCCGCCCCGAGGTGTTTAAAATTCATCTTCAGCCTCCGTGGCCGTGCTGCTGTTGATAGGAGCTGTTGAATCCACTTCGGAGTCTGACGTCGTTGTACGTGCTGCGACATCAGACTCCGAAGTGGATTCAACAGCTCCTATCAACAGCAGCACGGCCACGGAGGCCGAAGATGAATTTTAAACACCTCGGGGCGGCTGGCGGGGGTTTGGGGTCCCCCGCCGGCTGAAGAAGTAATTTTTAAGGCAGCGGCAGGTGGAAGCGGACCTCGGCTGGCGGGGGTTGGGGCCCCCCACCAGCAAAGGCAAGCAACGGCAGCGGGGGAGGGTTGGCGGCGGGAGGGGGGTGGAGAGAGTCATTGGTGGCGGTGGGGGCTCTGACAATGGCGGGGGGGGGGGAGGTCGGTGGCGGCGGGGGGGGGGGGGCCTAAAATGTGCCCCCTCCCTCTGGCTCTGGCCCCCCCTACCACCGGAGTCCAGATACGCCCCTGCAAACACATAACCCTCTGTAAAACCAAATGTATATTCTCTTCTATTTCCAGTACCCATGATGAATTGTAAGCCACATTGAGCCTGCAAAGAGGTGGGATAATGTGGGATACAAATGCAATAAATAAATAAATAAATAAATAAGAGATTTAATTTACATAGACATCATATGAAAAATGCCAGTACCATCCAGGATGTCAACTCTGTGGGGCAGCACTTTACAAAGCCAGAACACTGTACCAATGATTTTATGGTGAGAATACTAAAAGGGAACTTTAAAACAATACAGGAATGAAAGACCTTTGAAGTCAGAATGATTAAATATTTTGACACCCGTCAGACAGGACTTAACAAAGATCTGGGTTTTCTAGCCCATTATAAACCATAAAATTCTACTGCTTTGTCACTCTCTTATCACCATGCATATATCCCTCCGGCCCTCCCTGTCTCTCACTTAATCTACCCCTCCCTCACCCTGTGAGACTGTCATTGAAATGCTTTGATGTTTATTTATTTGTTACATTTGTATCCCACATTTTCCCACCTATTTGTAGGCTCAATGTAGCTTACATAGTGCCGGAGAGCTGTTTGCAGACTCCGGAGTAAACAAATACAAGGTGATTTTGTGGTAGGATAAGGTTCATGTGGCAGGACCACATAAAGGAATCGTACAACGGGAGAGTTGTGTAATGACCATTACGAACTTTAGTGTTGTTGTGTCGCAGACATCATAGTAACATAGTAAATGATGGCAGAGAAAGACCTGCACGGTCCATCCAGTCTGCCCAACAAGATAAACTCATATGTGCTACCTTTTGTGTACACCTGACCTTGATTAGTATCTGCCAACCTCATGGCACAGACCGTAGAAGTCTGCGCAACACTAGCCCCCCCCCCCCCCCCCCCCCCCCCCCCACCAGCTCTGCCACCCAATCTCCACTAAACTTCTGAGGATCCCTTCCTTCTGAACAGGATTCCTTTATGTTTATCCCACACATTTTTGAATTCTGGTACCGTTTTTATGTCCACCACCTCCCGCGGAGGGCATTCCAAGCATCCACCACTCTCCCCGTGAAAAAGTACTTCCTGACATTTTTCTTGAGTCTGCCCCCCTTCAATCTCATTTCATGTCCTCTCATTCTACCACCTTCCCATCTCCGGAAAAGGTTCGTTTGCGGATTAATACCTTTCAAATATTTGAACGTCTGTATCATATCACCCCTGTTTCTCCTTTCCTCCAGGGTATACATGTTCAGGTCAGCAAGTCTCTCCTCATACGTCTTGGCATTTATCAGGCATTTATGTTGGGTCGGTACGGTAGGGCATGCCTTTTCAAACAGGTGGATTTAAAGTGCTTTTCTGAAGTGTCATATGTAGTTTTCAAGTCTGTTTAGTGCGTTCCACAGTTGTGCGCTGATGTAGGAGAAACTGGATGCGTAAGTTGATTTGTATTTGAGTCCTTTGCAGCTTGGATAGTGGGGATTTAGATATGTTCGTGTAGATTCGGATATGTTTCTAGTTGGTAGGTGAATCAAGTCTGTCATTTATCCCGGTGCTTCACCCCGACCGTATTATCAAAACCAAAGATGGACGTCCATCTTGTTTCGATAATACGGGTTCCCCCCTCCCCCACTCAGCAAAACTTGGGCGTCCCTTTCGATTATGCCCCTCTTAGGCACCTTCGCGGCTTAGTAAAAGGGCCCCATAGTGTAGTGTATATTGTGCTCTGTGTTCTTTAGAGTAATACCAGGGCCGCCGAGAGGTGGGGACAGGGGGGGGGACAAAATTCCCCAGGCCCGGTCCTCCGGGGGGGGGGGGGCCCGGCGCCGCCGCCGCAGTCTGGCTCGCCCGCCCTCCGTCGCTCCCTGGCATTGAACTTAAGCGCCTCACCTTCGAAAGCGCAACAAGCTGCGGGAGGCCACTCCTTCCTTCCGTGTCCCGCCCTCGCCTGACGTAACTTCCTCGAGGGCGGGACACGGAAGGAAGGAGTGGTCTGCCCCTGCTTGTTGCGCTTTCAAAGGTGAGACGCTTAAGGTCAGTGCAGAGGGCCCGGGGGTGGAGAAAAGGCCCGGCCCATTGGCGGGGTGGCCTGGGGTGGGAAGGGGCCCCGGTGGTGGCCTTGTCCCAGGCCTGGCCCAGTCTCTCGGCGACCCTGAGTAATACATATTAGAGTGGAGGGTTATATAAACTCATAGCACGACAGCTTTGAAGTATACAATCTGCAGTATTCACAGGACTGATCACACATCTTCGCTGTCAGCATGTATGCGCATTCCCCAGACTGACAGATCATACACATTAAACTCAGATTAAGATAATTTTATTGGCATGATAATTCTACATCAGCTGCCAAAGTAATTCATTTAAAAGTTAAGGTAGAGAAAAGGGGACAATTTACAAGACAGTAGAAATAACAAGTAAAATAAAATTACAGTGTTGAAAGAGGAGAGTTAGCAAGGATGATTCTCAGGGTTGGAAGCTGGTCCGTATTGTGTCTGGCCAGGTATTATTTCTTGACTGGTGGCAGGATGCGATGATATTTGGCTGGTTCTGCTGCTGTTTCTCCTGTGTACCCTGGATTCTATTCAGGTTTTCCTGCTCATTATTTTGTGGGAAATCTTTGATTTTCTCTGTCAGCTTTTCAAAATGTGTTTCTGTCACATGTCTGGTGTTTGCACAGTGCGAGAAGAAATGCACCTCAGTTTCTATTTCCTTAAAGCTACCCTGTAAGCAGGCTCCAATTTCATAGGGGTTTGCAAGAAGGAAATAAATTCCATTTAGAAACAGCGACTCAAAGGTGCATGTACAAAACGCACCCACAGTCATTCACACTTGTCTGGGCGGCTGTGCTTTTGCAACTAGCTAAAAAGATGAGGTCAATTCCTAGATGGGACAGTTTATCTTGATAAGTGGCATTTAGCCTCAGGTATCATGAACGAATCTAAACCAGGGGTGTCAAATTAGAGGTTTTCAGGCTATACCTAATGAATATTCATGAGAGATATTTGCAGGTGCCGCCTCCATTGCATGCAAATACTTTTCTGTGGGTTGTCCCATCAACATGAAATTTGGAGAATTTCGAACTGAGGCCGATGCTGGACAGACCTCTACGGTCTGTGTCCTGCAAATGGCAGAAGACTGAAAGAAGATTTAGCCAAATCCAGCATTGGTGGAGCCAAGGTCAATGCCGGACAGACTTCTACAGTCTGTGTCCCACAAATGGCAAAAGACAGGTGAAGCACTGGCAATTCCAGTGTTGTAGATCACTTTATTGTCACATAAGTACATAACCACCGCCATACTGGGAAAAGACCAAGGATCCATCAAGCCCAGCATCCTGTCTCCGATAGTGGCCAATCCAGGCTTCAAGAACCCGGCAACCCCCTCCCCCCCAAAAAAAAACAAAACAAAAAACCTTAATTCTTAATAATGTTCAATGGACTTTTCCCTCAGGAATCTGTCCAAACCCCCTTTAAATTCCGTAAGGCCAGCTGCTGTCACTACATTCTCCGGCAACGAGTACCAGACTAGACGCTGAGTAAAGAAAAACTTTCTCCTATTTGTTTTAAATCTACCATATTCTAGCTTCATCTTGTGTCCCCTGGTTCTATTGTTGTTTGAAAGTGTAATCAAACGCTTCACATCTGTCCGCTCTACTCCGCTCATTATCTTGTAGACTTCTATCATATCACCCCTCAGCCGCCTTTTCTCCAAGCTGAAGAGCCCTAACCTTTTCAGCCTTTCCTCATAGGGAAGTCGTTCCATTCACTTTATCATTTTCGTCGCCCTTCTCTGCACCTTCTCTAATTCCTTTATATCTTTTTTGAGATGCGGCGACCAGAATTGGACACAATACTCGAGGTACGGTCGCACCATGGAGCGATACAATGGCATTATAACATCCTCGTGTTTGTTTTCCATCCCTTTCCTAATAATACTCAACATTCTGTGCGCTTTCTTAGTCGCCGCAGAACACTGAGCAGAAGTTTTTAACGTCTTATCAACGATGACTCCCAGATCTCTTTCTAGGTCTGCGAGTGAGGTTGCTGTACAGCTTCAGCAATACTTGGGGATCATATATGGTTATAACCAAGACTTAAATCATGTTTGGTTGCCTATTTTTATTTTATTTTATTTATTTGTTACATTTGTATCCCACATTTTCTCACTCATTTGTAGGCTCAATGTGGCTTATATAGTTCCGGACAGGCATTTGCGGACTCCGGTGTAGACAAATATAAAGTGTTGTTGTGGTTAAATAGTTAGATAAAGCTAATGTGGTGTAACCACTTTGAGAATCATGCAACGGAAGATATGTGTCCTGGTTGAACCATGCATTAGTTAAGTTGTGTTGCAGAGATCGGGATTTATGTTGGATCGGTGGAGAGATCCCCAGTATCTCTCCACACTCGTCCTTCCCTACACCCCTTCCCGTGCACTCCGCTCCATGGATAAATCCTTCTTATCTGTTCCCTTCTCCACTACTGCCAACGCCAGACTTCGCGCCTTCTGTCTCGCTGCACCCTACGCCTGGAATAAACTTCCTGAGCCCCTACATCTTGCCACATCCTTGGCCACCTTTAAATCTAGACTGAAAGCCCACCTCTTTAACATTGCTTTTGACTTGTAACCACTCGCCTCCACCTACCCTCCTCTCTTCCTTCCCGTTCACATTAATTGAATTGTTTTGCTTACTTTATTTATTTTTTGTCTATTAGATTGTAAGCTCTTTGAGCAGGGACTGTCTTTCTTCTATGTTTGTGCAGCGCTGCGTATGCCTTGTAGTGCTATAGAAGTGATAAATAGTAGTAGTAGTAGTCTCTTGTAACCAGAGCTAATATTGTGATGTCATAATGCCTCAGGCCACCAATAAGAGCCAATCTCATCAGTGATGTCACAATGGCTTGATTGTCCTATACTTGGCTTACTTTTATTACATAGCTCTTTGAGCAGGGACTGTCTTTCTTCTATGTTTGTGCAGCACTGTGTACGCCTTGTAGCGCTATAGAAATGCTAAATAGTAGTAGTAGTAGTAATCGGTGGGGTATGCCTTTTTAAACAGGTGAGGTTTTAGGCCTTTCCTGAAGTTTAGGTGCCCATTCATATTTTTCAAGGTTTTTGGTAAAGCGTTCCACAGTTTTGTGCTAATGTAGGAAAAGCAGGACGCATAAGTTGATTTGTATTTGAGTCCTTTGCATCTTGGGAAGTGCAGATTTAGGTATGTTCTTGCTGATTTTGATGTGTTTCTCGTTGGTAGCTCGATCAAGTCAGACATGTATTCCGGAGCTAAACCATGGATTATTTTATGAACCAGTGAGCAGATTTTGAAGGTAATTCGTTCTTTGATTGGTAGCCAGTGTAGTTTTTCGCGAAGGGGTTTCGCACTATCAAATCGGGTTTTTCCAAAGATAAGCCTAGCTGCCGTGTTCTGAGCAGTCTGCAGTTTCTTTAAAAGGAGGAGTAGCTTAGTGGTTAGTGCAGCGGACTTTGATCCTGGGGGAACTGGGTTTGATTCTCACTGCAGCTCCTTGTGACTGTGGGCAAGTCACTTAACCCTCCATTGTCCCAGGTACAAAATAAGTACCAGTATATATGTAAACACTTTGAATGTAGTTGCAAAGTACCACAGAAAGGTAGTATATCAAGTCCCATTTCCCATTCCGCATATTTTCCGTTGCAGTAGTCCACCTGGCTTAGTACCATTGATAGTATTATTTATTGTTATTTATTGCATTTGTATCCCACATTTTCCCACCTTTTTGCGGGCTCAGTGTGGCTTACAATATGATATGAATGATGGAAGTACAATTTGTTACAACTTGGTTATGGATTACATTGTGAAGAGTTATGCGAGACAATCAAAGTATTGTTGCAGAATATAACAATGGATCAAAGCTTTGAAACATTGGAAGGAGACAGCGGGAAGCTAGAAGGGCATTATGTGTGGTATACATATTTCTGTGGATAAAGGTATGAGTGAGGTTAGATTACGGGGGTGAGAGTTCAGAAATGGATGTATTGATGCATTAGTGAACAGTGAGTGTGGACTTTATGTGTTTTGGTTCGTTCCGTAAATTTTATCAAAAAGATGGGTTTTTAATAATTTGCGGAAGGAGGTTTGCTCGTAGATCATTCTCAGGTTGCGCGGCAGTGTGTTCCAGAACTGCGTGCTCATGTGAGAAAAGGTTGATGCGTGTAGCGTCTTGTATTTTACGCCCTTGCAATTAGGGAAGTGGAGGTTGAGGAAGGTTCGGGATGATCTTCTAGCGTTTCTGGGTGGTAAGTCTATTAACTCAGACATGTAGGCTGGAGCTTCGCCGTGAATGATTTTGTGGATTAATGTGCATACTTTAAAAGTAATGCGTTCCTTGAGTGGAAGCCAGTTTAGCTTCTCTCGTAATGGTTTTGCACTTTCATATTTTGGTTTTCCGAAGATGAGTCTGGCTGCTGTGTTCTGGGCTGTTTGAAGTTTCCTCAATATTTGCTCTTTGCAACCTGCGTACAGTGAGTTGCAGTAATCCAGATGACTGAGTACGAGGGATTGCACTAGGCTACGAAAGACGGATCTTGGGAAGAATGGTCTTATTCTTTTCAGTTTTCACATGCAGTAGAACATCTTTTTGGTTGTATTGTCTGCATGAGTTTCGAGTGTTATGTAAGTGGCGGTCGATAGTGACTCCAAGGATTTTTAGCGTTTCTGAGATTGGAAGGTTTAGTTTTGGTGTGTTTATAGCAGTAAATTCATTCGTGTTGTATTGGGAGGTGAGTATCAGGCATTGAGTTTTTTCTGCATTTAATTTCAGATGAAATGCATCTGCCCATGTGTTCATGATGTGTAGACTTTGATTGATTTCGTTGTGGATTTCTTTGATGTCTTGTTTGAAAGGGATGTATATTGTTACATCATTGGCGTATATATATGGATTGAGGTTGTGGTTTGATAGGAGGTTTGCCAAAGGGATCATCATTAGGTTGAAAATTGATTGTATCATGTTGCAAAGTATTCCCCTTGTTAAGAATTGTTTCACATGTTTGAGTTTCCACTTGGCTCTCTCTCTCTAGTATTAAATTGCAGTCAATGGTAATGCCGAGCATTCTCTGGCTGACTGGGATGGGGATGGGGAGGGGAGTAGTCTGGGATATTAATAGTTGTGAGGTGGGCAGTGCTATGTAGGAAGAGACAGAGACAGTGTAGTTTCTTTATTGAGTTTTAGTTTGAATACCATGATGTTCAAGCTGATCTTGATTTTACATATATTCAGGTTCTTATTTTGTACCAGGGGCAATGGAGGGTTAGGGTTAGGTAACTTGCCCTGAGTCACAAGGAGCAGCAGTGGGATTTGAACCGGCCCCCTCTGGATTGCAAGACCAGTGCTCTAACCACTAGGCCACTCCTCAGAACTGAACCATTGTCAGACACTATCAGATAGCCAGGCTATAATGAAAAGTTATTCTGTTCTTATATAAGTGAGATTAAATGCTACCAACAATAAAGAGTGACAACATGGATGCAGCAGCTCATAGGTCTGTTTGCTTTGTTTTGAGTGTACAGGGATGACGACTGCACAGGGGAGGGGAAATAGAAACTTACCTAATTGGTTTTTCAACGTGCTGACTTCATTTCATCTCCAGTTTTATCCAACCTCCTTGGGGTTGGCATGGTGGAGACTTGACAACCAGTGTTTAAGCATGGGTGACTGGGACCACACAGAGTGGCGGGCGCAGCTCTGTTGGGTAGACTGGATGGATTGTGTGGGTCTTCCGGTCTTTATCTGTTGTCATTTACTGTGATACTGTGAGAATATGTCAGGGAAATAAAGGATAATTCTGTCCAAGATAATTTTTTTTCTCGGATATATGCATACATGAGGAGAAAGAATCAGTGGCATAGCTACGTGGGGCCTGGCCCCCTCCCGCCACCAACCCTCCACCGCCGTCTCCATCAGCCCAGCCGCCGCATCAGATTCCTTGTTTGCTGGCGGGGGTCCCCCAACCCCGCCAGCCGAAGAGTCTTCTTCAGCACCACAGAGAGACTCCGGCGCCTTCATTCAACGAAGTTCGTTGTCTGATCATCTGTTTCTGACACCTTATGTCCTGCACCATGCATATAGCCCCATGCAGGACGTAAGGCGCCAGAAACAGCTGATCAGACAACGAACTTCGTTGAATGAAGGCGCCGGAGTCTACTCCGGCGCTGAAGAAGACTCTTCTGCTGGTGGGGTTTGGGGACCCCCCTCCCCCAGCAAACAAGGTACCTGATGCGGCGACGGCGGGGGAGGGTTGGTGGTGGGAGGGGGTTTCAAGAGGGTCGTCGGCAGGGGGGTCCAAACTGGCGGCAGTGGCGGCGGGCGGGGGTCGGCGGCTAAACAGTGCGCCCCCACCTCGGGCTCTGCCCCCCCCCCCTCCCGGCGAGGTCTGGCTACGCCCCTGGAAAGAATATGTGTGTGTATCATAGAAAACAGATTGTATTAATTAATGATTCATGCCTTTTCATCAGTTGAACTTTCCTATAATATTTTCCTCTGCACTTTTGTCATAATTTGAGGCGCATGAGACCCAGTGGGTGTCCAGTGTGAAAACGTGCTTTTCCTGCATTTTTTCAGAACTTCTCAACCATGGAAAAGACAGAATCTGATTTCACATGAGGAGCAATACCACACTATTTTTCAAGGTCTGCTAAGCATGTCCAAATGTCTCCATCTTGTCCGGGATCTAAATGCAATGTCGGTCTCTGCTGCTAGATGACTGACATCAAATTCAATGTTTGTCTGTGGGCACTGAGAAGGGGAATTCATTGCAGCAGATACAGAAGCAGAAGGCTGGCAGAAGGAACAACAAAACAGTAACTGGGGAGGTAAGAACGGCAAAAATGTTTGTTTCTTTTTCACATCATTTAGGGTTTTTTTTCCCAAGTTTTCAGACTGTTTTTGGTTCATTTCAAACATTCATTTTAATTAAAAAAATTTAATGTAACTTTCTAACATGAACTAATTAACTTAATTTTTTTTTTTTTGTTACATTTGTACCCTGCGCTTTCCCACTCATGGCAGGCTCAATGTGGCTTACATGGGGCAATGGAGGGTTAAGTGACTTGCCCAGAGTTACAAGGAGCTGCCTGTGCCTGAAGTGGGAATCGAACTCAGTTCCTCAGGACCAAAGTCAACCACCCTGACCACTAGGCCACTCCTCCACTGTTGCTACTATTTGAGATTCTACATGGAATGTTGCTATTCCACTAGCAACATTCCATGTAGAAGTCGGCCCTTGGAGATCACCAATGTGACCGCGCAGGCTTCTACATGGAATGTTGCTAGTGGAATAGCAACATTCCATGTAGAATCTCCAATAGTAGCAACATTCCATGTAGAATCTCCAATAGTATCTATTTTATTTTTGTTGCATTTGTACCCTGCGCTTTCCCACTCATGGCAGGCTCAATGCGGCTTACATGGGGCAATGGAAGGTTAAGTCCACCACCCTAACCACTAGGCCACTCCTCCACTCCTAACTAAAGCTTAGCTCAAGTTATCCACATCAGGGCCAGTAGGAATAAAATGGGCCCTGCTGCAGATAACTCAAGCTAAGCTTTAGTAAAATACCCCCATTATTTTGTAGGCTGATATGTTTAAATCAAGTTAGAGTGCATTGAATATTTTAAGGTGTAGTGAGGTAACAAATGCACCAGTGGCATAGCCAGAACTCATAAGTGGGCCTTTGGGCAAAATGGGTGGGCAAAATGTCCTTCTGCAGCCCCCTAATCCCCCACCCCAACTTAGGTTTATCATTCGTCCAGATTTCACTGGACATGTTCTCTTTTTGAGGGCGCCGTCGGGAGTCCGGGCGGATTTCAGCATTTCCTTGATTTGTCCGGGTTTCTCGTCGGGTCATCACATCACTTGACCTGTTCTCCGACCTGACTCCTCTGATGCATGCGCGGCGGCGTGGGCCGACGAAGGCAGGCTACAGGCAGCGTCTGTGCGTGTGCGCGCCAGCCAGCGCCTGCCTGCTGATCAGCATCAGCTGATGTGATGATCCTGCATGCTGCACACAGGCGCAGCTACTGCAGCCTGCCGCTTTCTCCGCCTGCAGCCGCCGCCATAACCGAGTTGATGACGAGGGTGCAGCATCTGGACGGTCTGATCTGTCTGTGTGCCCCCCTTCATCCCCCCTTCATCCCTAAGGGCTATGGTAGTGGTGGACAGTTGTGGGGAGTGGGTTTTGGGGGGGGATTTGGGGGCTCAGCACCCAAGGTAAGGGAGCTATGCACCTGGGAGCTAATTTTGAAGTCCACTGCAGTGCCCCCTAGGGTGCCCGGTTGGAATCCTGGCATGTGAGGGGGACCAGTGCACTACAAATGCTGGCTCCTTCCACGACCAAATGCCTTGGATTTGGCCGGGTTTGAGATCGCTGGCATTAGTTTCCATTATTGGCGAAAAACGATGCCGGCCATCTCTGACATTTGGCCGGCCCCAACTGTATTATCGAAATGAAAGATGGCCGGCCATCTTTTTTGATAATACTGTTCTGGACTTCTCTTTGTGGCACCGGCCATTTAGATGGCCGGCGCCGTTCGATTATGCCCCTCCACATTACAATGGAGCGATACAAAGGCATTATAACATACTCATTTTTATTTTCTATTCCTCAGGGTTGCCAGGTGGGCGGTTTTACCACCCAATTGGGCAGGTTTTTGCCAGCGGTGGCGGGAAAATTTCGCCGGCCGCGGGATGCGGTTTTTTGGGTGGTTTTCCCGTCACCGCTGTGCGAGTTCGGCGGTTTTTTCCGGGGCTTCTATTGGTCCAATTCGGTCCAATAGAAGCTTTTCCGGGGCTTCTATTGGTCCAATTTGGTCCAATAGAAGCTTTTCCGGGGCTTCTATTGGTCCAAATTGGACCAATAGAAGCCTTTCAGGGGCGGGGTTAACATCAGGGATGACGTAGGGGACGGGGTTAGTGATGTGGGAGGCGGGGTTAGTGACGCGGGGGCGGGGTTAGGTGATGTGGGGGCGGGGTTCCCGGACGTGGAGGGTGGGGTTCGGTGACGCGGGAGACGGGGATTGGCTACGGGCGGTTTTTGGGCGGGTTTACGGCTTGTTTGGGGCTGGGAAAATTTTTCCCAGCTGGCAACCCTGGAACATTCTATTTGCTTTCTTAGCCGCAGCAGCACACTGAGCAGAAGGTTTCAACGTATCATCAACGATGACACCTAGATCCCTTTCCTGGTCGGTGTCTCCTAATGTGGAACCTCGCATCACGTAGCTATAGTTCAGGTTCTTCTTTCCCACGTGCATCACTTTGCACTTGCTCACATTAAACGTCATCGGCCATTTGGATGCCTAGTCCTCTTGTAATTTTTCACAATACTCTTGTGATTTAATAACTTTTAATAACTTTGGGGTCCTTTTACTAAGGTGCACTGAAAAATGGAATGCGCTGGTGTAGACGCGTGTATTGGACGCACGCAAGTCCAGATGTCAGTGCACCTGCAAAAAAGGCCTTTCTTTTTAAGTCGAAAATGGACGTGTGGCAAAATCATTGTTGTGCGTCCATTTTGGGCCCGAGACCTTACCACCACCCATTGACCTAGCGGGAAGTCTCACATGTTAACTGGCCGGTAATTGTCGGCGCACAGACAATGCCGATTACCACCCAGTTAGCACTGCGTGCCAGAAAGTTTCTGGGGCACAGAGTGGGCGCACATAAAAAATGAAATTACTGCCTGGGCCACGTGGTAGCCAGACGGTAGTTACTACTACTACTACTTAACATTTCTAGAGCGCTACTAGGGTTACGCAGCGCTGTACAATTTAACAAAGAGAGACAGTCCCTGCTCAAAGAGCTTACAATCTAATAGACAAGTGAACGGTCGGTCCAATAGGGGCAGTCAAATTGGGGCAGTCTGGATTCACTGAACGGTGCGTAAGACGCGTATATGCGCATAGGAGGCTTAGTAAAATGGCTCCTTTGTGTCATCAGCAAATTTAGGGCCATGTTTACTAAAGTGCTCTAACATTTTTAGTGCACCCTAATAATTAGTGTGTGCCAACACTAGAGACACCTATACCCATATATTCTTATGGGTGTCCCTAGCATTAGTACGCGCTAAGTTTTAGTATGCGCTAAAAACGCTAGCACCCCTGTAGCATGGCTTAGTAATCAGGGCCCTTAATTACCCACTAGTTACTCCCATATCTAGATCATTTATAAATATGTTAAAAAGCATAGACCCCTGGGGAACCCCACTATCTACCGTTCTCCATTGAGAATACTGATCATTTACATAGTAACATAGTAATGTGGAGGGGCATAATCGAACGGGGCTGGCCATCTATAAGGGCGGCCATCTCTAATGACGGCTCCGTAAAGCGGCATACCCGACCGTATTATCGAAATAAGATGGCCGGCCATCTTTCGTTTTGATAATACGGTTGGGGCCAGCCAAATCTCAACATTTGGGCCGGCCTTAGAGATGGCCGCCATTGGTTTTCGCCGATAATGGAAACTAATGGCAGCCATCTCATACCCGACCAAATCCATGGGAGGAGCCAGCATTTGTAGTGCACTGGTCCCCCTCACATGCCAGGACACCAATCGGGCACCCTAGGGGGCACTGCAGTGGACTTCACAAATTGATCCCAGGTACATAGCTCCCTTACCTTGAGTGCTGAGCCCCCCAAACCCCCCCAACACCCACTCCCCACAACTGTACACCACTACCATAGCCCTTAGAAGGGCTGCCGAGAGGGGGGGCAGGGGAAGCGCAAAATTCCTCGGGCCCCGGCCTCCAAGGGAGGCCTGGCGCTGGGGTCAGGCCGCCGGCGCTGCAGTCCCCGGTCTCACCTGCCTGCCTCCTCGGCTTCTGGCCCCCTTCATTCAAAGTGGCAGTCACAGACCGCGTCTCTTCTGGCCTTCCCTTCCTGTGTCCCACCCTCGCGGAAACTGGAAGTTACATCAGACGAGGGCGGGACACAGGGAGGGAAGGCCAGAAAAGACACGATCTGCGACTGCCGCTTTGAATGAAGGGGGCCCGGAGCCGAGGAGGAAGGCAGATGAGACCACAGACTGCAGCAGTGGGGGGAGCGATGGGGGTCGGAGGCGGGGCAGCGGGTGGTGGAGGCAGGGTGGCCTTGCCCCAGGCCCGGCCTAGTCTCTCGGTGGCCCTGGCCCTTAGGGATGAAGGGGGGCACCTAGATGTGGGTACAATGGGTTTCGGGTGGATTTTGGAGGGCTCACATTTATCACAACAAGTGTAACAGGTAGGAGGGAGGCATGGGCCTGGGTCCGCATGCCTGAAGTGCACTGCAGACTGCAGTACCCACTAAAACTGCTCCAGGGACCTGCATACTGCTGTGATGGAGCTGGGTATGACATTTGAGGCTGGCTTAGAGGCTGGCAAAAAATGTTTTTAATTTTTTTTTTAGGGTGGGAGGGGGTTTGTGACCACTGGGGGAGTAGGGGAGGTGATCCCCGATTCCCTCTGGTGGTCATCTGGTCAGTTCGGGCACCTTTTCAAGGCTTGGTCGTGAACAAAAAAGGACCAAGTAAAGTCGGCCAAATGCTCATCAGAGCAGGCCTTCTTTTTTCCATTATCGGCCGAGGCCGGCCATCTCTTAATCACTGCCCCGTCCCGCCTTCAGTACACTGCCAACACACCCCCTTGAACTTTGGCCGGCCCTGTGAGAGAAAGCAGTTGAAGCCGGCCAAAATCAGCTTTCGATTATACTGATTTGGCCGGGCTTAGGAGAAGGCCGGTCATCTTCCGATTTGTGTTGGAAGATGGCCGCCCTTCTCTTTCGAAAATAAGCAGGATAGTAACATAGTAGATGACAGAAGAGAAAGACCTGTACGGTCCATCCTGTCTGCCCAACAAGATAAACTCATATGTGCTACTTTATGTGTATACCTGACCTTGATTTGTATCTGCCATTTTCAGGGCACAGACCGTAGAACTCTGCCCAGCACTAGCTCCACCTCCCAACCACTAGCCCCACCTCCCACCACCGGCTCTGCCACCCAATCTCCGCTAAGCTTCTGAGGATCCATTCCTTCTGAACAGGATTCTTTTATGTTTATCCCACGCAAGTTTGAATTCCGTTACCGTTTTCATGTCCACCACCTCCCGCGGGAGGGCATTCCAAGTATCCACCACTCTCTCCGTGAAAAAATACTTCCTGACATTTTTCTTGAGTTTGCCCCCCTTCAATCTCATTTCATGCCCTCTAGTTCTACCGCTTTCCCATCTACAGAAAAGGTTCATTTGCGGATTAATACCTTTCAAATATTTGAATGTCTGTATCATATCACCCCTGTTTTTCCTTTCTTCCAGAGTATACATGTTCAGGTCATCAAGTCTCTCCTCATCCGTCTTTGTAACGCAAATCCCTTACCATTCTTGTAGCTTTTCTTTGCACCGCTTCAATTCTTTTTACATCCTTCGCAAGGTACGGCCTCCAGAACTGAACACAATACTCCAGGTGGGGCCTCACCAACGACTTATACAGGGGCATCAACACTTCCTTTCTTCTGCTGGTCACACCTCTCTCTATACAGCCTAACAACCTTCTAGCTACTGCCACCGCCTTGTCACACTGTTTCGTCGCCTTCAAATCCTCAGATACTATCACCCCAAGATCCCTCTCCCCGTCCGTACTTATCAGACTCTCCCCGCCTAACACATACGTCTCCCGTGGATTTCTACACCCTAAGTGCATCACTTTGCATTTCTTCGCATTGAATTTTAATTGCGAAACCTTAGACCATTCTTCTAGCTTCTGCAGATCCTTTTCATGTTTTCCACTCCCTCCGGGGTGTCCACTCTGTTACAAATCTTAGTATCATCCGCAAAAAGGCAAACTTTACCTTCTAACCCTTCGGCAATGTCACTCACAAATATATTGAACAGAATCGGCCCCTAGCACCGAACCCTACTCTCTGTTTTCTATCTTTTAACCAGTTTTAAAATCCACAATAGAACATTCCTTCCTATCCCATGACTCTCCAATTTCCTCTGGAGTCTTTCATGAGGTACTTTGTCAAATGCGTTTTGAAAATCCAGATGCACCAATGCTAAAAAATAGAAAGCATTTTTATAGCACTGGAAATGGCACACGCTGGGGGTAGGAACTAACTCTGGCCTAGCACATTTCTGGATTGGTACTCAGCAAGTGTGTTGCAACACACCATCCCTTTAGTAAAAGGGCCCCTCGGTGCATAAACCAAAGTTTTCCTATCAGTTACACAGCCCAGATTAATTGGGTGATGATTCTCAAGAAATACTTGTAGAATTTACTTCAAACTAGAAGAAGTGCAGCATACCTGCTGTGATAGCGTGAGAAGTAAACATCGCACTGGTCTGAACAAAGAATATAAAATGAGTGGGTGACACAAAACTGACGGCATTCTGGCATGAAAAGGAAAATGTATAAAAAATATATAAAAGTTTATGAAAAGGTGACAGTAACCGAATATATACTGAATACATATGTAGAAGAAGTGCATTTCTTAGGGAGAAGAGTTGATTCAAGCCAAAGATCTCATCGAAGCATCTTTGCATTTATGAAAAACATACAGCCCAATGGCAAAGTGTCGTGAACTCCGTTCGTTGGGTAAATTTCTCCTGTCGTCCCCCTTCTCCCCCACTGCTAACTCCCGGCTCCGTTCCTTCTATCTCGCTGCTCCCTATGCCTGGAATAGACTCCCTGAGCCAGTACGTCAGGCTCAGTCTCTGGCTGTCTTCAAGTCTAGGCTTAAAGCCCACCTCTTTGCTACTGCTTTCGACTCCTAACCATGACTCTCTTACTCAACACCCTCACTTATCACCCCTACCACTGCAATTTCCCCAGCCCTAGCTGTCTGTTCGTCTGTCCAATTTAGATTGTAAGCTCTGTTGAGCAGGGACTGTCTTTTTCATGTTGATTTGTACAGCGCTGCGTAAGTCTAGTAGCGCTATAGAAATGTTTAATAGTAGTAGTATGAGCCAAGTATAGGACAGTCAAGCCATTGTGACATCACTGATGAGGTTGGCTCTTAGGCATTGGTGGACTGAGGCATTATGACATCACAATGTCAGCTCTGGTTAAATCACCGCAGCTCCTCAGTACCTTTCCGCTCTCTTCTCTCCCTACACTCCTCCCCGTGAACTCCGTTCGCTGGGTAAATGTCTCCTGGTGTCCTCCTTCTCCCCCACTGCTAACTCCCGGCTCCATTCCTTCTATCTCGCTGCTCCCTATGCCTGGAATAGACTCCCTGAGCCAGTGCGTCAGGCTCAGTCTCTGGCTGTCTTCAAGTCTAGGCTTAAAGCCCACCTCTTTGCTACTGCTTTCGACTCCTAACCATGACTCTCTTACTCAACACCCTCACTTATCACCCCCACCACTGCAATTTCCCCACCCCTAGCTGTCTGTTCGTCTGTCCAATTTAGATTGTAAGCTCTGTTGAGCAGGGACTGTCTTTTCATGTTAATTTGTACAGCGCTGCGTAAGTCTAGTAGCGCTATAGAAATGTTTAATAGTAGTAGTAGTAGTAGATATCAATCCAATCTGGTTAAAACTGCTGAAAAGTAATTGAAAATATATAATGCAAACCAATGCCAAACCTAAAATATATGAAGAATACAAAAAGGGGGGGGGGGGGGGAGATCCAAACTCATCACAGCTTGACAGTTAAACTGTAAATGAACTACAAAAGTTGAACAAATTGGCATCGATGCCAATGTAGATTAGAATGACTGACCAAATGTGCTTAGGAGAAACCAAATATGCGTCTAAAAAACTGGAAGCATCTGAAAAAAATAATAACAAAAAAATAAATAAGGGATAAAAAGGAAAAATTAAAAAAAATGTGCATCCTAAAATGGTGACAGATAAGAATAGTGACAGATACATACCTAATAAATAAAGGTAAATCAGATAAAAGTATATATGAATCAAAACATGGGGAAATAAAAAAAAATATATATATATATATAAATATGAAGACCTAACATACATGAAATATAAAAGAGATAATTACAAAAGCAGTAAAATAGAAAAGCAATACAACAAAAATAAATAAATAAATAAGAAGGGAACCCTAAAATGATACTGACATTATTTATCATAAGAATTACAGAGATGACAGAAAATGTATAAATAAAAGTACCAGTTTACAAAAAGGGTCTAAGATCAAGTTCAGCATTTAACCCATGAGGTGTAAAAGAGTGTTTGTTTATTTATTTATTTGTGGCATTTATACCCCGCTCTTCCCACTCAATAGCAGGTTCAGTGCGGCTTACAAAGTATGGTACAAAGTATCACAGAGATAATACAGGGATGGAAACAATGTATCAAAGAGATGACTTAATTACTTAGATTTGGTTCAGTTTGGTACGATGTATCACAGAGATGATACAAAGTATGGAACAAAGTGTCGCAGGGACGGCATAATTTCATAGAGTGGGATAATTACATAGAGTGGGACAGTAGTAAGAGATGTGTTGAAGGGATTGGAGTGTGGGTGATATAGTGGAGTGGAGTTGTGTTTGAGAGTTAGGACGGGTCGTAGGCTTGTTTGAAGAGGTAAGTCTTCAGCAGTTTTTGGAAGGGTAGATGCTCAGTGGTTTTTCGGATGTGTCGAGGTATGGCGTTCCAGAGTTGGCTGCCTATTACAGAGAAGTTGGAAGCGTATTAGGTTTTGTACTTAAGGCCTTTGCAGTTAGGGAGATGAAGATTGAGATATGTTCTAGAAGTACTGGTCCAGTTTCTGGCTGGAAGATCAATCAGGTTGGACATGTAGCTTGGGGATTCGCCATTGAGGATCTTGTGGATCATTGTGTGGGCTTTGAAGTGTATTCGTTCCTTGATTGGGAGCCAGTGAAGTTTTTCACGAAGTGTTTAATGCAACAACCACAACAAAAAAGCTTCAAATCATTTATCGAATGACCCAACAAATGCCAATGTTCAACTAAGGGTGCACTTTGTATATTTCTGCTAATGAAACTCCTGTGTTCGACGATTCTAGTTTTTATAAACCTTTTGGTTTTACCTACATATAATAATTTACAGGGACATACAATAATATAAACAACTTGTGCTGTGTTACAGTCTGAGAAGTGGATGAAACTGGACGAACAAAGGTAGACAAAATCAAACGATGCCTGCAAACAGAACACTTCCCGCATTTGGAATATCCTGTATGCATTGGTGACGTTTCTAACTTCAGGCAAAACCGATGGTTCTAAGTGTTCCCTTAGATTACGATTACATGAATAGACTATAACTGGTTGTTTACCTTCGAAGCAATTCTAAATTTCTAAGATAAACCAATGCATCATAATAATTCTACGAATACTGCTAGCATGTTCAGAAAATATCAGTATGCAAACTAATTCGGGTCTTGATCTAACTGCTATGGAAGAGAATCTCTCTGTCCTTTATTCGAGCTTTGTTAAGACTTACATCAACGCATCTTCTAGGATAACCTTTTTGAGGGAGTCTTTTACTAAAGCTTAGTTCGAGTTATCTGCCGCAGGGCCCATTTTATTCCTATGGCCCCTGTTGCAGATAACTCGAGCTAAACTTTAGTAAAAGACCCCCTGAATAAACTGATCAGTCATGTGGGCTGCTTCATTCTCAAATTCCTCAAAATTGTGTTCAAAGTCTACATAACCCAAGAAATTGTGAAAATGGTAAATTCTCCTATTATGGAAGCTGGTAAAGGTATTGTGTGACAAGGTAGTGGCAAGGGCTTGTCACAAGAGTGGGGGAAAAGCCTACTACAGGTCCCCGAAAGCATTGAAAGCACAAGCTCAAAAACCGGAATGCTGCTGCCTTAATGGAATAAGAACCTGTACTTCAAAAGACCTCCACTAGATGGTAGGGATCCAATAGAATGGCCCTTAGGAATACAACTTTACACCAAGGAGAAGGTAGATGGGGGAAAGCTACCTATTTTGACAGCCAGGGGGAGTCCTAGAGACATATGCTAGTTCCCATTGTTACGATTGTGGCCGTGACCTCTCCCAGACTTAACTTATTCTGGTGGTCAGCTTCTGTGCTGGCTTCTGTTTCTTCTTTCTGTGTTGCTAGAGCTGGCTCTGTGTCTGTGGGCTGGATGCTCCCAGCATGAGTCTAATTGCTTTACTATACTGCAGCTGTGTGTGTTACCTGAGCTAGCTGCCTCTGTGTGCTGGTTGCTTCCAGTGTGGCTCTAATTGCTGTGCTATACTGCAGCTGTGGGGGTTAAGCCTGAGTTAGCTCTAGCTCTGTTTCAGTATGCTGCCTGCCTGTGTCTGGTAGTGGTGACATCATCAGGCAGGGCCTTGACAAGGAAGTGGTGTTGTTCCCTTCAGGGCCTTTGCAACGTTTGCATTTGCGCTTGCTATAGGGCCAGGTCAGTGTTAGTGCAGTGTGCACTTGTGACTTGTGTGTTTAGCTTTCCTGCTTTTCCCTTGTAGCTCCCCTGCTTCCCCTTTTGGTGCTTTAGAAGCACTTCTGGGTCTGGTGCTTCTGTGTTTGGTGCTTTAGAAGCACTTCTGTCTTCTGTGTTTAGCTTCCTTGTTTTTTCCCTTATGGCTCCCCTGTCTTCCCTTTTAGTGCTAGGAGCTCTTCTGGTAGTTTGGTGCTTAGGAGCACCATAGTTAGTTTAGGGTTGTAGAGCTGTTGTGCTTGGTGCTTAGGAGCACCTGTGCTAGTTTATGTGTTTAGGTTCCCTGCTCTTTCCCTGTGGCTCCCCTGCTTTTCCTAGTGGTGCTATTGGTAGCACTTCTGTTAGTATAGGGCTTAGGAAGTCCTTTTGTTGGTTTATTGTTAGGAACACTTTTGTTGGTTTCTGTTTGGAGTTCTTCTGTTGGTTAGGGCTTGGGAGCACTTATGTCAGTTTAGGATTTAGGAGTACTGCTGTTTCCAGCTTGTTCTAGTCCTGGTCCCCGTGTCATCCAGTAAGTCCTGCCGGCCACTCGAACCCAGGGGATCAACCCTTGGGGGGCAGTGGCTAAGTGCAAGTGAAGCTGTATGGACCAGTCCAGGATGTTCCAGTCCAGTGTGTTCCAGTCCGGTGTGTTCCAGTCCGGTGTTCCAGTCCTGTGTCCTCCAGTCCAGGGGATTGCAGTCCGTGTGTTCCGGCTCACTAGGCGGTGCCTGCAGTCCCTGCTGGTGCCTGTGTGCTTGCCCAGCGTTGGTTGATGGGTTTTGCCTGCTGCTGTCACTCCTCGTCAGCAGCCCAAGGGCTCACTTTTGCTGCAGAGCCCAGCCCCGCGGGCTCTGAACCTGAGAACCTGACACCCATAGTGGGAAAATCATACTGAAAGCCTTCTCACTGAAGAGAGTGGAGCATGGCCATTCCTAGCTGAGCAACAAGAGAGAGAAGCCCACACAGAGAGAAAGGTCAGCCAGGAGTAGATGGACTACCCAACCTGGGGCAAGAAGGGACCCCAAAGTAAGGAGCTGTACCTGGAAGCTCTGAAAAGGAATGTGGTTCAAGCACATGGAACCGGCAGAGGTTGGTGAGCTGGAGTAAAGAGGAAAGTCCCCTTTTTATACTAACCCTGAAAGGCACTGAGAAGTCCCTAAATTATATTGGTTGTTGTTTAGGGGTGGCAGCGCTTAGGGCTAGCCATAGTGTACTATTCTTTTCTCCTGTGGTAGTTGTGGGTGGGCAGTGTCCATGGAACACTGCAAGGGAGGTGGCTGCCCCAGCTCCGGTGGCAGTAATACAAATGCCCCAGAGCTGGATATTTTTCTGTTGCAAATTGTTTGCTTGCAAAGAGTGGAAAGATACGGTGGGGACTTTAATAGTGCCAAGATATGTTTGTGCTAGAGGCTGTTGGACTGTATAAACCCTTAAGAAGCCATGTGGGCTACCTTTTGAGTTTCAAAAATACTGATTTGAACGTTTTGGTGAGAAAAACATCTAAAAACTGCTTTATGCCACTTTTTAGATATTTTTGTCTTTTGAAAATGAGCCTCTTATATACACATATTTATCGAATAGCGTGAAGCAAGATGCAAATCCAAATTTGTGCTAGTTAGCACCAATAATTCATGATTAGCATCAGATTATTGGTTCTAATAGGCTCATTACACAATTAAATTATGAAAGGGTGGTGGACGCTTGGAATGCCCTCCCGCGGGAGGTGGTGGAGATGAAAACGGTAACGGAATTCAAACATGCGTGGGATATGCATAAAGGAATCCTGTGCAGAAGGAATGGATCCTCAGAAGCTTAGCTGAAATTGGGTGGCGGAGTAGGTGGGGGGAAGAGGGGTTGGTGGTTGGGAGGCTAGGATAGGGGAGGGCAGACTTATACGGTCTGTACCAGGGCCGGTGATGGGAGGCGGGAAATACTGCTGGGCAGACTTATACGGTCTGTGCCCTGAAAAAGACAGGTACAAATTCAAGGTAAGGTACAAATTCAAGGTAAGGTATACACATATGAGTTTATCTTGGGCAGACTGGATGGACCATGCAGGTCTTTTTCTGCCGTCATCTACTATGTTACTATGAATAAAAAAATTGGACGTGTGGAGTGGAATTTCCATGTGCAATTTTGAGCTCCATATAAAGAATCCAGAGAGCATCAACTCAGTAACTAGAGTAAGTTCAAAATGAAAAACACTGCAGAGGTTTAGTCTTAAGAAAGCACGTTAAGAAAAGATCCCAAACAGGACATGGCATTTGGTGGCTTAACACTGAGCAATTCTTTACTTCATGAACACATGGCCAACGTCAATTTGCATGCCACTCTACATCAATTTTATCAAAAGTTCTTTCTGTGTACGTTTTGACATCAGCATAAAGTTACAATTCTGTCTTGGTAAGAGCATATGGCGGATCGTCAACAAGCGGTGGAAACAACAGGGAACTTAGGACGACTCCCCGTGGGCTCTGATTTATACATTCTCTACTGTTCATTTTACTGAAATCATTTAACTTTTATCCGGATGGTAATTTGTCAGCAAATTCTGCATTTGGGGAAAAAAATGAGCTATTAATAAATGAAACTTAGTTTATTCAAATAGAAACACAATAGTGAAATGTGTTGCTCTCCTGTGGTTAAAACGTTTGCAAAAAGGTAGGAAGCTTGGACTTGGTGGAGGATTCTTTTCCAAGGGATCCGGACACCACCTAACAATGGAATTAAATGACTGTTTGAAAATTTCTTGCTATATAGGCAGAGAAAATGAGAGCCTAGGCATTCCTGGGGCTTTTTCCTGTGGCTGTAAATTTAAAGGAGAAAAATGTGCTTCTACATTTTGGAGCTCTTTCACTAAAGAGCATTAATTTTTAGCATTAAGCACGCCTTAGCAATAGAAACATAGAAACATGACAGCAGATAAAGGCCATATGACCCATCCAGTCTGCCCATCCTCTTTAACCCCTAATTCTTATTTTCCGCCAAAATCGATTTACCCACACTAGCCCACTCCTCAAGTCACTTTCACTGGCTCCCTGTCCGCTTTCGTGTACAGTTCAAACTTCTCTTACTTACCTTTAAATGCATCCATTCTGCAGCCCCCCATTACCTCTTCTCTCCCTACATTCCTCCCCGTAATCTCCGCTCGCTGGACAAATCTCTCTTGTCGTCCCCCTTCTCCTCCGTTGCTAATTCCAGGCTTCATTCCTTTTCCTTTGTGGCACCTTATGCCTGGAATGGACTTCCTGAGCCTGTACGCCTAGCTCCATCTCTACCTGTTTTCAAATCTATGCTGAAAACCCACCTTTTCACCACTGCTTTTGGCCCCTAACCACTACTCAGTTCCCCTATCCTTGTTCCTTCTCACCCAGGACTTTCCTCGCCCTTAATTGTCTTGTCTGTCTGTATTATTTTAGATTGTAAGCTCTATCGAGCAGGGACTGTCTCTCTGTGTCAGGTGTTCAGCGCTGCATGCGTCTGGTAGCGCTATACAAATGTTAATAATAATAACATTCCATGTAGAAGCCTGCCCTTGCAGATCAGCAACGCGGCCGCACAGGCTTCTGTTTCTGTAAGTCTGACGTCCTGTACGTGCAAGACATCAGACTCACAGAAACAGAAGCCTGCGCGGCCGCATTGCTGATCTGCAAGGACAGGCTTCTACATGGAATGTTGCTGGTGGAGGAGTAGCCTAGTGGTTAGTGCAGTGGAACATGGAATGTTGGCTACTATTGGAGATTCTACACGGAATGTTGCTACTATTGGAGATTCTAGATGGAATGTTTTGGCTCCTAACCACTACTCAATTCCCCTATCCTTGTTCCTTCTGTATAATTATACTACAGCAAGAGGCCCTCACTGGATGCCCACCGGAAGGGTGGAAGGCCAGATTTTAGGACTCAGGCTGTAAAAATACCAGCTAGGTTTAAAAATCTATGACTGGCTGAGCAAGGACTTGCATTTCCTGTAAGTTAATATGTGTCCCCGCTTGGGATCCATCCACTGGAATAGTGGTGGGTCAATTTACATACCTTAAACAGCCTAAACTGCTAAAAAGTACTGAAATGATTTAATATTTGAGAATCTGCAAAAAGCAGGTCTGAACAATGAGTCCTGCCACAAATTGGTACAATTTTTAATTCAAATATAGCACCTGTAATGAAAGATCAGATGAATAAAATGGAGCTTATTAGTTTTGGTATACAATGATACAGAGGTAATACAGAGTTCATGAAATGGTATGAAAGGTATGAAAAGTATGAAAAGTATTGCAGCCGGAAGATGTGAAACTGTTATCTCAACGCTTCCCAAAACATGTTGATAATTAGCAGTAGCTGAGAACGGAAGGAGGTGGGTACATCAGATAGCAGATCGCGTGGGAAAGTATGATCTCAGAAAGTGAGAAAGATTAGGAGCAAGGTTTCTCACCATTCACTTCTATGGAGAGGATAGAGTATAAAAGATGGCAGATTTTGGCTTAGTTTGAGAGTCTTCTCCAAAGCTTCTGTCAGACGGCGAAGCCCTGTGCGGCTGAAACCAGAATCTGATGTCTGTATTTGTATCAACTTGAAGACCTGTGTTTGGGTAAGAAATAAAATGTATCTATCTATCTAAACCTATCTCTGTCTTTATTTTTATTGATTCTATCTTCTCTTTACCTTACATTTAGCCTACAAGGTAGATCATATACAAGTGACACTCAGTCTTTGCAGAAACTTAGACAGATGTTTAATAAGATTTATGTGGGAACATAAATGGCCCAGAGTATATCTAGATCCAGAAAACAAACAGAAAGCAGTAATTATGGGAATTAGTTTTCAATTACAGCTCCTAATGCCACCCCCTTATGATTGGGTGACAATGGAGGTTAGAGAAACTATACAGAACCTGATATATGAAATAAGTACCTTTAGTCCCCTGTGTGACGGAGTCAGAAAGAGGTCTATAAAAAGAGGTAATTAAAAACACTTCTCACCCAGTACTTTCCTTGCCCTTAATTGTCTTGGCTGTCTGTATTATTTTAGATTGTAAGCTCTATCGAGCAGGGACTGTCTCTCTGTGTCAGGTGTTCAGCGCTGCGTGCGTCTGGTAGCGCTATACAAATGTTAATAATAATAATAATTCTTCCTGTTCCTAAGAGATCCCACATGCTTATCCCATTAAAATGTGCTAAGTGCAAAGGCTGTAGGATAATTGCTGGATTCACTACAGCTGCAAGTTGAACTGCAGAGTGTGCTGGAGAGACAGCTACTATTATATCCCTAGGTGATACCTATGGCTAATGCCTAGTGGCTTGTTGGATTTATCCTGCTTCTGATTTATTGTTCCTTTGGAATAATTTGTATGTTGCTTATTGGTCTCCTGAATATTCATCGATTCGACATACGAATTATCAGCAGACATACTTTCAGCAAATACCTGTAAGTTTTATGACTCTGAAACATAGGCTTGTGTCAAGACTTTCTCATGTTCGATGATTCAATAAACATCTGACTGTTTTTGATCCCACTTCTGGAGTGTTCACAGTGGGCATATTGGGAAGCCTATTTTTCTGTCCCTACGTTTGGTTTTCTTTCCCCGTGGTAATTGGTGGAAGCATGAGCAGCAATGTTCCCTCTAAGCTGTGCGGGATTTTTCCAACTGCATTCCTGGCAGTGGAGGGTTGATGCTCCAACAGTGCGATTTTTCTAGCAAAAAAGGTTCCGGTACTTGAATGCTAGGCCACCCTTCAGGGGTGGAGCGATCACTGAAGGATCCACCCCACAATAGCCAGGCCCCCTGAAACCAGTCACAGAATCTATGACAAGGCAGAATTGGTATGTAGAGTCTGAGCTCTTTCATTAAAACTTAGGGTCCATGTGTCAATTTTAGAAGACAATTTATTTTTTGTTACATTTGTACCCTGCACTTTCCCACTCATGGCAGGCTCAATGCGGCTTACATGGGGCAATGGAGGGTTAAGTGACTTGCCAGAGTCACAAGGAGCTGCCTGTGCCGGAAGTGGGAATTGAACTCAGTTCCTCAGGACTATTTGAGATTCTACATGGAATGTTGCTATTCCACTAGCAACATTCCATGTAGAAGTCGGCCCTTGCAGATCACCAATGTGGCCGTGCAGGCTTCTGCTTCTGTGAGTCTGACGTCAGACTCACAGAAACAGAAGCCTGCGCAGCCTTCTACATGGAATGTTGCTAGTGGAATAGCAACATTCCATGTAGAATCTCCAATAGTATCTATTTTATTTTTGTTACATTTGTATCCCGCGCTTTCCCACTCATGGCAGGCTCAATGCGGCTTACATGGGGCAATGGAGGGTTAAATGACTTGCCCAGAGTCACAAGGAGCTGCCTGTGCCTGAAGTGGGAATCGAACTCAGTTCCTCAGTTCCCCAGGACCAAAGTCCACCACCCTAACCACTAGGCCACTCCTCCACTGTTGCTACTATTTGGGATTCTACATGGAATGTTGCTATTCCACTAGCAACATTCCATGTAGAAGTCGGCCCTTGCAGATCACCTATGTGGCCGCGCAGGCTTCTGCTTCTGTGAGTCTGACGTCCTGCACGTACGTGCAGGACGTCAGACTCACAGAAGCAGAAGCCTGCGCAGCCTACTACATGGAATGTTGCTAGTGGAATAGCAACATTCCATGTAGAATCTCCAATAGTATCTATTTTATTTTTGTTACATTTGTACCCCGCGCTTTCCCACTCATGGCAGGCTCAATGCGGCTTACATATTGTATACAGGTACTTATTTGTACCTGGGGCAATGGAGGGTTAAGTGACTTGCCCAGCGTCACAAGGAGCTGCCTGTGCCTGAAGTGGGAATCCAACTCAGTTCCTCAGTTCTCCAGGACCAAAGTCCATCACCCTAACCACTAGGCCACTCCTCCACAATGGGAAAGGTGCTGGTACTCAGTACCCCCTCAATCTCTAGAGACAGGCAGGTTCTATGGAGTCCTGCAGAACTTGTGATATTGAAGTAGGGGCCACCACTGGCAGAAATTTTGCTCGAGAAATCCCACACAGCTTAGAGGGAATATTAGTGAGCAGCATGTTCAATCTCAGCAATTACCATACTGAAAACCAGTGGCGTAGCAAGGGCGGGGCGGTGGGGGCGGTCCGCCCCGGGTGGCAACGGGTGGAGGGGGTGCATCCATCCACCCCCCCCCCCCGGCACCGCGCCCCCCCCCCCCCCCCCCGACACGGTCCCCACCTGTCTACGAGCTCCATCCATCTGCAGTGCTGCTGTAAAAATCGCTTCGTCGGCCCTTCCCTCACTCACTGTGTCCCGCCCTTGAGGAAATAGGAAGTTACGTCAGAGGGCGGGACACAGTGAGTGAGGGAGGGGCCGACGAAGCGATTTTTACAGCAGCGCTGCAGATGGATGGAGCTCGTAGACAGGTGGGGACCGTGTCGGGGTGGCGCTATGCCAGTGGGGGGGGGGGGGGCCACGCCGGTGGGGGGGTGTCGTGTTGGTCTGCACCCGGGGGGGTGCAGCGGCGATCCGCCCCGGGTGGCAGCCGCCCCCGCTACGCCACTGCTGAAAACTCTACTGGAACAGCTAAACCTGGTTGTAATTATTGTGGATTCACTTAGCACCTCCTATTGAGGAGGTGCTAACCCCTAAAATATATATCTCACCTTGCACTGTCCCAGCTGGAAAGGCTGTAAGCACGGATCTATTCAGGCGTCAAGCTTTCCCTTCATCAGTGCGCAACTATGGAATGCACTTCCTAGAGACATAACCAGTCAGAGAGACTACCTTACCTTTCACAAGGCGCTGAAAACGCATCTGTTTACCAAAGCATTTTCACCGGGAACAATGTAGGACTCTGGCCTCTGCCAGCATATGTGGGTCATGTTTAGTCCTATTCATCTGTACTGTTCTATGTAAAAGTATCCTTTCTTTCTTGCCCTTCTACTCTACTATTCTCATTTGTATCTGATATCACCCGGAGTTCTCTCTCTCTCTCCGGTTTATGTAAGCCACATTGAGCCTCCATGTCTGTGGGGATAATGTGGGGTATAAATATATTAATAAATAAATATATAGGGTGGCTTAAGTTGTGCGTGCTAATTTGGCCGCATGGCCAAATTACACGCACAACTTAATTGATTAACAAGCCAATCAGTGCTGATAATTGACTTTAATTAAAATTAATGAGCACAAGTTTCTAGGCGAATTCTACAACACAGTGCACGTAAATTCTAAAGCACACAGTCAAAAAGTAGACATGGCCATGGGCATGGCATGGGTGGGTTGTGGGTGGTTCAAAAATAAATTGTGTGGAGTGGCATGGAGGAGTGGCCTAATAGTTAGTGCAGCGGCCTTTGACCCTGGCAACCTTAGGCAAGTCACTTAACCCTCCATTGCCGCAGGTACAAAAACTTAGATTGTCAGCCCTCTAGGGACAGAAAAAGTAGCTGCGTATAATGTGTACAGTGCTGTGTACATCTAGTAGCACTGTAGAAATGATTAGGAGTTGTTTCTAGAATCATGCTGACTGCATGGTTTTATGGCGCCAGTTTTTAAGCCCATGACCGCTTAGCTCCCACCCCCCCCCCACCCCAATACAACATGCAGTTAATACACAAATTAGCATGTGATAAATTCCATTCCATGGCAACAGTGACAGTTGGCAATGCTTGTGCAGAAGCGGTTAACATGCACTAATCTGTATTTAATTGCTTAGCACACTTTAATAAAAAGGCCCATAAATATTTCATACGTACCTGATTTCTGTCTCCTTCCTCAATCTGCAGACATAGTAGGGGTAAAGCTAAACTAGCCTTTTCCACCTGTATATACCTTTAGCAAAATATCAAAGGCATAAAAATACCTGCATACTTTGCCACCGTTTGATATTCAAAATATCTAAATACCTAACAGGGATGAGCATTATTTTTCAGATAACTGGCTTGCGTACGTTTTAACTGTTTCATACTATTCAGTTTCAGTTGCAAGGCACAGTCCGTAGGGTCAGACTCAATATAGCCACTTTGGGAAGGGGAGAAGGCAGAAGCGCAAAGCCGTTCTGCATTCGTGTTGAACTTTTTAAAAAGCAGTCAAACAGGCCTATCCCTGCCTGCTTTACCTGAAATCCCAGGGGTGATCATTTTAGGCAAGTGAGCAGAAAAAAGAAGACACCATACCAGGCAGATAAGGAAGGTGATTCGTTGTTATTTCAGAAAAAAAAAGTACATTACTGAAGTGGAAAAGGGTATAAAAAACATTGAAAAATTAAATCAAGCAAATTCAGCTCTTGATTCAGACAGATATGTCTCTGAAGAAAGAAAGAAAAGACTTTAAAAACTCTTTCAGGCTCTGTGCCTGTAACTGGTTAGTAGTAACTGCTGTGTAGATGATACTTTCAGTGTCTGCCTAGTAGTTACAGACTGAGTAACACAAAAGAACAATAACTAAGGAGCCTACATTTCAAAGCGGGGCTGTTCACCGATATTCAATGGCATTTAACTGGATTGTGTTACTTAATATTAGCACTAACTGCCAAATCCATTGCCACGATTTTGTGGGTGGTCCAGGATGGAATCAGCACTTATGCAGTTAAGAGCCAATATTCGGAAAACCCTGGAACACCCCTAGCCATGCCGCCAAATAGTTACACGTATTAGGATTTACATGCAGATCGTTATAGAATCCGATATGCGTGTAAATCGTAATTAGGGCCAATTAATGCTGATAATTGGCTGTTATAACCAATTATTGGCACAGATTGGCTCTTATTCAATTAGGTTATGCGCGTTAAATTGGGCACAAACCCAATTTAATGCATGTAACCCTAGGTGCCATATATAGAATTTGGGGGTGAGTGAGGAAATATTTTCTCCAATTTGTTTTAAATTTATTTCTTAGTAGTTTCGTTGCATTCCCTCTAGTCCTTGCATTTTTAAAACATTAAATAAGTGATTCATGTCTACCTATTCCACTCAGTATTTTACAGACCTCTGTCATATCTCTCCTCAGTTGTTATGATCCAGACCATCTACCCAACAGTTCAGACTGAATATTTCACATCAAACAAGAAGCACAAACTGAAATCCAAAAACACTGCTTGCTGAAGTCCAAGCTAAAATCTAAAGTCACAACTTGCCAAAATGCAAGCCAAACCAGACCTTCAAGAGGTCAGACTGTATTTTTTAGGCCTCTTTGGCTTCCAAGTCCTCTCAACAGGTTCCTTTCTCAATCAGGGTGAAATAGCTCTATTTCCAGAAACACGCTTCCAGGTCACCCCAGACAAGTCCAGGGGCTTCAGTTCTATCCCCCTTTAGGCCTAAGCACCAATGGGTCCAACTTCCCTTCTCCTAGGGCTTTAAATCAGTTCAAATTCTTAGTTAGACCAAGTATGCAAATAAGCATACAGATCACTGTTCCAGTCAATGTTATTTCTTCCACAGATTCTTCTCACGATACTAATTCACTCCACTGTCTTTCAGGACTGGGTTGGTCTGTCCCTGCCACCTCCCACATAGTCTCTATCCTTGAATTACCACCACCCCAGCAGGATGCCAGGAGTTTACCCTGAGTATGATGGAATGAACTAAACCCAAGTGGTCTTCCTATACTTATATACTTTCTATATTTGTTTCTTGCCCGGGGGATCTATATCCCATTGATGGGATGTGCACCCTGTCATACCATTTCTTCTCCAAGCTGATGAGCCCTAGCCTCTTTAACCTTTTCTCATAGGGAAGTTGTCCCATTCAGTTTATAATTATTGTGACCCTTCTCTGTACCTTTTCTAATTCCTCTCTATATTTTTTGAGATGCGGTGGTCAGAATTGTCTTTGAGATGTGGCTGTACACAGAATGATACAAAGGCATTATACTATTTTCATTTTTCATTCTTTTCCTAATAATTCTTAATGTTTTATTTGCCATCTTAGCCACTGCTGCACACTGAGCAAAGGGTTTCAATGTATCATCAACGATGACACCTAGATCCTTTTCCTGGGCACCAATTCCTAATGTGGAATGTTCTGATAAACTCTTTGGGTACTTTTATAAAGGAGCATAAACGTTTTTAGCATGCATTAAAAATAAGCGTGTTATAAATGCTAGAGATGCCCTTGCATGCCTAACATCTTTCCTTTGAAGACCAAGACCATGGAGTAATTGCTAAGATGTTCAAGACAATGTGGAGATTTAAAAGAGTTAGAACTTACTTTAACAAGAGCTCATTCAGATTACTTGTTCATACACTGACACTTTCACTATCAGTCTGGTTCACTATCAGTCCTGGTTCTCTTCCTACCTCTCCCTCCGCACCTTTAGTGTTCACTCTGGTGGATCCTCTTCTACTTCTATCCCTCTGCCTGTCGGCGTACCTCAGGGTTCTGTTCTTGGTCCCCTCCTCTTTTCTATCTACACTTCTTCCCTTGGTTCATTAATCTCATCCCATGGCCTTTCCTACCATCTCTATGCTGATGACTCCCAAATCTACCTTTCTACCCCTGATATCTCACCTTGCATCCAAACCAAAGTTTCAGCGTGCTTGTCTGACATTGCTGTCTGGATGTCTCAACGCCACCTGAAATTAAATATGACCAAAACCGAGCTTCTCATTTTCCCCCCCAAACCCACCTCCCCGCTCCCCCCATTTTCTATTTCTGTTGATGGCTCTCTCATTCTCCCTGTCTCCTCTGCTCGAAACCTTGGGGTCATCTTTGACTCTTCTCTCTCCTTCTCTGCTCATATCCAGCAGATTGCCAAGACCTGTCGTTTCTTTCTTTACAACATCCGTAAAATCCGCCCCTTTCTTTCCGAGCACTCTACCAAAACCCTCATCCACACCCTTGTCACCTCTCGTTTAGACTACTGCAATCTGCTTCTTGCTGGCCTCCCACTTAGTCACCTCTCCCCTCTCCAGTCGGTTCAAAACTCTGCTGCCCGTCTCGTCTTCCGCCAGGGTCGCTTTACTCATACTACCCCTCTCCTCAAGACCCTTCACTGGCTCCCTATCCGTTTTCGCATCCTGTTCAAACTTCTTCTACTAACCTATAAATGTACTCACTCTGCTGCTCCCCAGTATCTCTCCACACTCGTCCTTCCCTACACCCCTTCCCGTGCACTCCGCTCCATGGATAAATCCTTCTTATCTGTTCCCTTCTCCACTACTGCCAACTCCAGACTTCGCGCCTTCTGTCTCGCTGCACCCTACGCCTGGAATAAACTTCCTGAGCCCCTACGTCTTGCCCCATCCTTGGCCACCTTTAAATCTAGACTGAAAGCCCACCTCTTTAACATTGCTTTTGACTCGTAACCACTTGTAACCACTCGCCTCCACCTACCCTCCTCTCTTCCTTCCCGTTCACATTAATTGATTTGATTTGCTTACTTTATTTATTTTTTTGTCTATTAGATTGTAAGCTCTTTGAGCAGGGACTGTCTTTCTTCTATGTTTGTGCAGCGCTGCGTATGCCTTGTAGCGCTATAGAAATGCTAAATAGTAGTAGTAGTAGTAGCAGTCTATTGTTATACAACAGATGTAGGAAGCAAAGAATCTATACGCAAGTTGCTTCAGACAGAAGAAATATTAGCTGCATGATTAATCTATGGGGCATCAACATTGTACAAGGCCACCCCTTTACTTACAGCATTACATTGGCTTCCAATCATAGGTTCAAAATGTGTACATTCATTTTCAAAATTCTGTTTGGTATGACACCTGATTACACGACAAGCCTGATTATGCTGCCAGCAAGAAATACAACGCCAACATCAACGGAATATGTATTATTACATCTACCCTAGTTGTAAAAATGTAACATGCAAATCTGTTTACACATCTGGATTTGGTTATCTAGGATCTAAATGGTGGACTCTCATTCCAAAAGAAATCTGAAGCACAAACTCCTATTCCGAAAAGCTTTAAAATCGTATCTGTTAAAAAATATTTCTCTATGTAAACATTAATGCTAAAACTCTCACTTTTAATTATATGTAAATTGTTACTCATTGTTTAGTTGTAAGACAAATTGAACTGAAATTTGCTTTTGGATAATGTGGGATATAGGAATGAATGAATGAATGAATGAATACATACATACATACATAATAGCCTGATGAAATTTGAGCTGATACCTGGAGTGAAGTCACTAAAGAAATCTACTGTAGCAGCATTTAATTTTCGAAAGGGTGACTATGACAACATGAGGAAAATGGTTAACAAGAAGCTGAAAGGGTCAGCTGCAAACTTTAAATGAGGTGTGGATATTGTTTAAAAATACCATCATGGAAGCCCAGATCAGATGCATTAACAAAGGTGCAAAGAAGAGCAAATGACAGCCAGGTGAAGTGGAGGAAACTATTAAAGTCAAAAGAGCATCCTTCAAAGGATGTAAAAAGAATCTGAATGAAGAAAATAAGAAAGAACATAAGTAGTATCAAGCTAGATGCAAAGCACTGATAAAGAAGACTAAAAGAGAATATGAAGAAAAACTTGCTGTGGAGACAAAAAAACCCCTCATAGTAACACCTTCTTCAGGTACATCAGAAGCAGAAAGCTTGTGAGGGAATCTGTGGGACCATTAGATCATGAAGGAGCACTCAGGGAGGAGAAGGACATAGTGGACAGAACAAATGAATTCTTTGCATCGGTGATGATGCAGAGGAACTGAAGAAACCTCAGTGAACCTGGAAGATGTACTGAGCCAAACTGACAAGTTTAAGTGATAAATCACCTGAACCGGATGGCATATGCCCCAGGGTACTGAAAGAACTCAAACTTGAAATTACTGATCTGTTCTTAGTGTCTGTAATCTGTCATTAAAATCATCCATAGTACCTGAAGGTTAGAGAGTTGCCAATGTAACACAAATTTTTAAAAAGGGTTCCAGGGGTGAGCTGGGAAATTACAGACCGGTAAGCTGACTTCAGTGCTGGGGACAATAGTGGAAACTATTAGAATAAAATTATGGAACACATACACAAACATGGTTTAATGGGACAGAGTCAGCATGGGTTCAGCTGAGGGAAGTCTTGCCTCACCAACTTGCTTCTTTTCTTTGAAGGCATAAATAAACATGTGGATAAAAGTAAGCTGGTTGATGTAGTGTATTTTCAGAAAGCTTTTGAGAAAGTCCCTCCTATCCCATGGCTCCTTAATTTTCTCAGGAGTCTCTCATGAGGTAAAGTTCTTTTGTGGATTAAAAATTGATTATTCAACAGAAAACAGAGGGTATTTTTATTTATTTATTTATTTATTGCATTTGTACCCCACATTATCCCACCTTTTTGCAGGCTCAATGTGGCTTACAGGATGTGAATTTGGTATGATCGTTACATAGAGTTGGGTACAGTTGGTAGTGAGTTGTAGTAAAAGAGGAATTAATTAGAAGGTACTGGGTAAGGTCATGTCGAAGTGTTTTAGAGCGTTTGGGTGATATACGGAGTAGTATGAAAACAGAGGGTAGGGTTAAATGGCCATTTTTCTCAATGGAGGAGGGTGAATAGTGGACTACTGCATGGATCTGAACTGGGGCTGCTGCTATTTAACATTTATAAATAATATGGAAATCGAAATGATGAGTGAGGTAATTAAATTTGCAGATGATACAAAACTATTCAAAAATGGTAGATGAAATGTAATGTGGACAAATATAGTAACATAGTAAATGATGGCAGATAAAGACCTGAATGGTCCATCCAGTCTGTCCAACATGATAAACTCGTTTTACATGGTACTGTATGTGATAACTTTATATGTATACCCGAGTTTGATTTGTCCTTGCCTTTCTCAGGGCACAGACCATAAAAGTCTGCCCAGCACTCTTTTGAGGCTAACGTCAAAACCCCTTAAAATTTACACTCCAGCCCATCCATATCTATTCAGTCATGATCAGGGCGTAGACCGTAGAAGTCTGCCCAGCACTGGTTTCCCTTCCCAATTACCAGTGTCGCCACCTAATCTATGCTAAGATTCCGTAGATCCATTCCTTCTAAACAGGATTCCTTTGTGTTTTTCCCATGCATGTTTGAATTCCGTTACCGTTTTCATCTCCACCATCTCCCGCAGGAGAGCATTCCAAGTATTCACTACTCTCTCCGTGAAAAAAATACTTCCTGACATTTTTTTATGAGTCTGCCCCCCTTCAATCTCATTTCATGTCCTGTAGTTCTACCACCTTCCCATCTCCGGAAAAGGTTCGTTTGCGGATTAATGCCTTTCAAATATTTGAACGCCTGTATCATATCACCCCTGTTTCTCCTTTCCTCCAAGGTATACATGTTCAGGGCAGCAAGTGTCTCCTCGTACAACGCAAATCCCATACCATTTTTGTAGCTTTTCTTTGCACCGCTTCCAGTCTTTTTACATCTTTAGCAAGATATGGCCTCCAAAACTGAATACTCCAAGTGGATGCAAAGTGATGCACATTTGCAAAAATAATCTGAATCATAGCTACATTGTACAGGGGTCCAAATTAGGAGTCAGCAATGAAGAAAAAGATCTAGGTGTCACTGTAGACAATATGCTGAAATCTTCTGCCCAGTGTGCGGCAGCAGCCAAAAAAGCAAACAGGATGTTAGGAATTATTAGGAAAGGATGCAAAATAGATCAAGAATATTAATATGCCTCTGTATTGCTCCATGGTGTGACTCACCTTGAGTAACAAGTTCAGTTCTGGTCATCGTATCTCAAAAATAATATGGCAGAATTGGAAAAGGTTCAAAGAAAAGCGACCAAAATGATAAAGGAGATGGAACTTCTCTTATATGAGGAAGAGGTAAAGAGGTTAGGGCTCTTCAGCTTGGAAAAGAGACAGCTGAGGGAGGATATGATTGTGGTCTATAAAATTCTGAGTGCTGTAGAACTGGTAGAAGTGAATCTACTTTTCACTGTTTCAAAAAGTAGAAACACCAGGGGACAGTCAATGAAATTTAATGGAAATAATTTTTTTAACAAATAGGAGGACATATTTTGTCACTCAAAGAATAGTTAAGCTCTGGCACTCGCTGCTAGAAAATGTGATAACAGTGCTTAATGCATCTGGGTTTAAAAAAAAGGGTTGGGCAAGTTTCTGGAGGAAAAATCCATAGTTTGTGTTTTTATTTGCTAGCCACTTACCAGAGAAGTTCCCTACAAGCCTGTCATCTATAATATGCTTACGCTTATCTGACTCCCTACCAATACATGTGTGCTTAGGTTTTCTCTTACTAACCATTTTTACCCCAAGAGTTTAATTAAGTTTTTAAATATTCTATAGGAAAGAGTGAGGGAACAGGTTGCAAGAATAATCAGGTTTATTATAACTCACCACAATTATACAGCAGGACCAGGTATACAAGCAGATGGGGTGGTCGGTCAGACGGACAGCATCTCAGTCTAGCACATCAGGAGATCTTCTCCCACACCCAAAATCTCCCTGCCTTTTATACACTCTTGGCCCTATTCAAACTAATGGAATCACATTTACTTCAATGTTAAGGTTGTTTACCCAAAACTTGCTTGACCACAAGGATGCTCACAGGAAAGACTCCCTCCCCTCTTGGGCAGCTACTTCCCTATTTTCTTTGCACCTGGCATTATCTTCAGATAAACAAGTTTTTTCTAACTCAGATACAGAATTAAGGGAATCCATTTTGTAGCCGGGTTCCATTTTGTTTTCAAATTCCTTGACCAACCTTTTCCAATTCAGATTATTTAGGCCTTAATCCGGGCTAAAAACTAGGCCATGCTTTTCCAGCAAGCTCCTAGCTATAATAGCCATCAGATTTTTGACTTGGCCAGAGTTTCTAATAGCCTGGGCTCCAAGGTTTGACCTTCCCACCCTCCTGGTGGGGGCTCCTAGCTGTACCATAATTATACATTCCCCTCTTGTCACCCCACCAAGTGGGGTAACACCAAGTTTGTTGCCATCTGTTCCAGAAGGTGCTAGACTATCTAATGAGAGGGAGCGTTTTGGTCTTAGGAATTGTTGATGCCAGATAGGAAACTTCATCCTCAGGTACTGATATATTATTTGGGGCAGATGGAATTCCCCTTTTATTACCCAAACTCTTGGGCCTTAATCCTGATGTCACCCCTCTTGAGACTTGCTCAAACCTGTGGTAAGAAAGGTTTATGAGTGGTCAAAGATCTATGGGTTCATCTACAAAATCTATCAGGCTTATTCTTTTTGATGCCTGGTCATGAAAATAAATGGACCAAGTAAAGTCAGCCAAATGCTCGTCAGGGCCGCCCTTCTTTTTTCCATTATCAGTCGAAGCCGGCCATCTCTTAAACACGCCCCATCCCGCCTTTGCTACGCCTCTGGCACGCCCCCTTGAAGTTTGGCCGTCTCCGCGACGGAAAGCAGTTTAAGCCGGCCAAAATCGGCTTTCGATTATACCGATTTGACCGGCTTCAAGAGAAGGCCGGCCATCTCCCAGTTTGTGTGGGAAGATGGCCGGCCTTCTCCTTCGAAAATAAGCAGGATAGTGGAATTAGAAAAGGTGCAGAGAAGGACGACGAAAATGATAAAGGAGATGGGATGACTTCCCTATGAGGAAAGGCTAAAGCGGCTAGGGCTCTTCAGCTTGGAGAAAAGGCAGATGAGGGGAGATATGATAGAGGTCTATAAAATAATGAGTAGAGTTCAATGGGTAGATGTGAAGCATCTGTTTACTCTTTCCAAAAATACTAGGACTAGGGGGCATGCGATGAAGCTACAAAGTAGTAATTTCAAATGAATCAGAGAAAATGTTTCTTCACTCAACGTGTAATTAAACTCTGGAATTCGTTGCCAGAGAATGTGGTAAAGGCGGTTAGCTTAGCGGAGTTTAAAAAAAGGAAAAGTCCATAGAACATTATTAAATGGACTTGGGGAAAATCCACTATTTCTGGAATAAGCAGTATAGAATGCTTTGTACTTTTTTGGGATCTTGCCAGGTATTTGTGACCTGGATTGGCCACTATTGGAAACAGGATGCTGGGCTTGATGGACCTTTGGTCTTTCCCAGTATGGCAATACTTATGTACTTATCTACCCTCCCTCCTCTTCCCATATGTCCCCTCATCACCAACTTCTTGTCCTCCTCCAGGTTGACCCCTTTCTTTCTAACACTCCCACCACTGGCTCACATGCCCCCTAACTTGATCACTCATTCACTCTCACCCCAATTTAGCACCTCTCACAAACACCTCAAGTTCACTCAAACAGGTTCACCACCTCATTCTGCTATTTTGTGAGTGAATGTGGATGGGATGCATGGGTGAATGTGAGACTTATGGATAAAGGGGTGGGGGTGAGGTATTTATAAATACATTGTTGGGGGTCTCTTTGTGCATATACCTGAATGAATGCAAGGAAGTGTGTGCGTAATTAAGTGAATGGATTTGATTGGGGAAGGGATATTACTGCGTGGAGAGTGACTGGGTATGGTGTTTGAGAGGATGCTGTATGATGTCTAAATGACTGGGGGAAATCGACAAATATGTAGGTGTGGTTGGTGATGTGGACAAGTGTATCTCGGAGGGGATTTGAGGTGTATGCTCCCTTCTCCTTTCCCTTCCATTCTGTCTCCTCTCAAGTGGAGTGGAGTAGAGTGGAGTGGAGGAGTGGCCTAGTGGTTACACCAGTATTGACATCCAGAGGTGGCTGATTCAAATCCCCCCACCCCCACTTTACCCTGCAATCTTGGGTAAGTCACTTAACCCTCCATTCCCTCAGGTACAAAATTAGATTGTAAGCCTTTCAGGGAAAGAGAAATACCCGGTGTACCTGAATGTAACTCACCTTGAGCTACTACTGAAAAAGGTGTAAGCAAATCTAAATAAATAATAATAACCTTTTCTGTACCCCTTTCATGTCCTTATATCTGCTCTCTTACCCTCGCCCTCCAACCTAAGGCTCATGACCCCCAACACCCAGACTCATGTATTCATCCACTCTCACTCCCAGGCTCGAATACTTCCAGATGCATCCAGTTGAATTTTTTTAAAGTTAATACATAGAAGAATATCTGTAATCATTGTGTTGATAATAATACAATCATTCATGGAGTTGTGCAAAAAATAGAATGGGAAGAAATTGCAGGAATGAAAACTGGTTAATATGCATTTTCAAGGCAGACAAAAAGCACATTATTAAAACGGATTGGACAAAACTGACTTATAAATACAGCTCAGATAATTTTGTCCCCTCTTCTACAAGATTGAATCTATAAACTGGAAGCAATGCCGAGTAATGATTAAAAGTGCTCCTTCACAGATGACAATTTTTCAAGATCAAACACAGAAAGTATCGTTTAAAAAGGAAGAACCAAACCAGATAAAAAGCTGCAGTTAGCTGACAACAAAGACCGAGCTGAGTGCATAAACTAAAATCAAATGAAAATGAGAGTAAAAACTGCTTCAATAGAACACGGGAAATAAGAAAGCAAAAGGAAGTCAGCATAAATGAGAGAAAACAGTTCAAAGAAAAGGATGCTTGGCAGGGAAGGCATAAAAAGAGAAAAACAAATCACCTCGTAATCAGCTATTTATTTATTTATTGCATTTGTATCCCACATTTTCCCACCTTTTTGCAGGTTCAGTGTGGCTTATAATATGAGATGAATGATGGAAATGCAATTGTTACAAATTGGTTATAGATTACATTTTGCAGAGTTATGCGAGACTAACGAAGTGTCGTTAAGGAAAGTAATAATGGAACACAAACATTGAAACGATGGAAGGAGACAATGGGAGCTTAAAGGGCGATCATAAGGCATAAAGACATATGGTATACATATTTCTGTGAGAAAAGGTATGAGTGATGTGAGATTACGGGGGATGAGAGTTCAGAAGTGGACGTATGATGCATTAATGAACAGTAAGTGTGGACTTTATGTGTTTTGGCTCTTTCCGTAAATTTTTTCAAAAAGATGGGTCTTCAATAATCTGCGGAAGGAAGCTTGCTCGTGGATCGTTCTTAAGTTGCGCGGCAGTGTATTCCAAAACTGCGTGCTCATGTGAGAAAAGGTTGACGCGGGTAGCGTCTTGTATTTCAAGCCCTTGCAAATGGGGAAGTGGAGGTTGAGGAAGGTTCGGGATGATCTTTTGGCATTTCTGGGTGGTAAGTCTATTAACTCGGACATGTAGGCTGGGGCTTCGCCGTGAATGATTTTGTGGACTAATGTGCATACTTTAAAAGTGATGCGTTCTTTGAGTGGAAGCCAGTGCAGTTTCTCTCGTAGTGGTTTTGCACTTTCATATAAGGGAATATATCATGCTACATCTGCATGTTATCGATGAGCAAAAAAGCTATCTTTCACAATACAGTGAATTGCAAAGAAAGGTTTTCTGCATGGATGGAGCTTTTGCAAATTACTCCAACAACAAAACAAGCCCATAGGGCTCGAATTGGCTCAGTAGTTACGAAACAACTTCATTTTTATTAGAAACCCAAAGCATTTTGGAACAATGAAAGAATAAAGGCAACCCGTAAACCAGAAAGAAAGGTTTGATATGTGTGCAGGAAGTATTTCTCTATCTCTCTCTCTACACATACAGAAGTATGTTGTAAAATAATGAGGCCCCTTTTTTTCTATGTAACAATTAAATGGCTGGATGTACAATACGCAATGGACTGAAATCATTTAATTAACATACGCGTCCAGTTTCTCTTACATATGCACACAGCTCTGGAACGCTTTACCAAAAGACCTCAAATTCACCAACAATCTCCCAAACTTCCGAAACCTAAAGACCCACCTTTTCAGAAAGGCATACTTCACAGAACCAGCATAAACGACGAAAAATGAAAAACAACACCCTAACTAGGAAACGAACAACCCTCATTACCTTGCTACAAGATCCCACCCCTTGCATTCTGCCTGGGGTGGTCCAAACCAGACCTACTTCAATATACTATACACTCTGTATCTGTTCACCCGGGGGTAAACACCTCTCCGGAACTATGTAAGCCACATTGATCCTACAAATAGATGGAAAAATGTGGGATACAAATGTAACAGATAAAATAAAATAAATATTAAAACTTGGCTCACAAATAAACGTATGATAGAGGTATAAAATGACACACACACATGTTTCTGTATATCTCTATAGATACATATTGCTATATATGCCTACTACTACTACTTATCACTTCTAAAGCGCTACTAGACGTACGCAGCGCTGTACACTTGAACATGAAGAGACAGTCCCTGCTCGACAGAGCTTACAATCTAATTAGGACAGACAGAACAAACAAGAGATAAGGGAATATTAAGGTGAGGATGATAAAATAAGGGTTCTGAACAAGTGAATAAGGGTTAGGAGTTAAAAGCAGCATCAAAAAAGTGGGCTTTTAGCTTAGATTTGAAGACGGCCAGAGATGGAGCTTGACGTACCGGCTCAGGAAGTCTGTTCAGGCATAAGGCGCAGCAAGATAAAAGGAACGGAGTCTGGAGTTAGCAGTGGAGGAAAAGGGTGCAGATAAGAGAGATTTACCCAGTGAACAGAGTTCCCGGGGAGGAATGTAGGGAGAGATGAGAGTGGAGAGGTACTGAGGAGCTGCAGAGTGAATGCACTTATAAGTCAATAAGAGGAGTTTGAACTATATGTGGAAATGGATAGGAAGCCAGTGAAGTGACTTGAGGAGAGGGTTAATATGAGCATAATGATACTGGCGGAATATTAGTCGTGCAGCAGAATTTTGAACAGATTGAAGAGGAGAGAGATAGCTAAGTGGGAGACCTGTGAGAAGGAAGTTGCAATAGTCTAAGCGAGAGGTGATAAGAGTGTGGATGAGGGTTCTGGTAGTGTGCTCAGAAAGGAAAGGGCGAATTTTGGTGATATTATAGAGAAAGAAACAACAGGTTTTAGCAGTCTGTTGAATATGTGCAGAGAAGGAGAGGGAGGAGTCGAAGATGACCCCAAGGTTACGAGCTGATGAGATAGGAAGGAGAACAGTCTCTTTTTTACCAGTTCATCACTTTCAATGTACTCATTGGGTGGATTACCCAATGAGGTTTTCTTGATGTTGTTTTGGTTATTTGGCATTTTTAGCGGGTCTTTCACAGAATGAAGGGTCCAGATTCATACACAGTGGACAGAGGCCATCTTTGACAAACCCTGTTCACCTAGGTTCTGCTTTACAATAGATCCAATCAGGTAAGGGCTACAGTCAGCAGCTCTGCTACATAAACTCACTGCTAAGTACAACTTGTGCTAAATCTTGAAGAGTAGCTCCCAGTCTTGGATTCTATTGGGATGTGTTTTGGCTTTCTTGACTAAAGCTTGTTGCTTGTCCTGCTTCGATCTTGACTACACAACCAGTCCGTACCTTGGCCCTTAGCCTACTCTTGATCTTACTATCTGCTGGTACCCTGCAGGGCTGCCAAGAGACAGAGCAGGGTCTAACACAGAGCCACTTAGCTGCCCAACTCCCTGCTAGAGCAGCCGCCGACCCTCACTCCTTTTCATTCCTGCATCTTCTCTTCTCCTCCCTCAGTCTGTCACTCTCACTGCTCCTGTGTGCAGGGACATGAGTTATTGCTCTAACGCAATCAACCTGGTCCTGACACGCAGGAGAGAGACAGACCCCAGTGCTGGGAACTGTCTGGGAGGCCGGGCACGGGGAATCATACCCCTACCCCCCTCTCAGCATCCGAGGTACCCTGAACCTATAAGCTAGGTTGTCACCCTGTTTCTTTAGCTATTAACTGACCGCTTCTCTATTGTTCTCTAGGATCCACTATGCTGATGGCTCTGTCTCTGCTCCATGCATCCTGCTTCAAATAGTCAAGCCCTGGAGGCCACCGATACCTAGAAGCTGCTATAATTTCACTTTTCTTTGCTAGGGATGTGGTTTACATAAGGGGGACCTCATACTTGGTAGACTGTTTTAAGGATGTTATTTATATATTTGAATTGACTCTGTGCCAGAGCTCGTGGTGGGAGGCGGGGCTGGTGGTTGGGAGGTGGGGATAGTGCTGGGCAGACTTGTACGGTCTGTGCCAGAGCCGGTGGTTGGGAGTTGGGGCTGGTGGTTGGGAGGCGAGGATAAAGCTGGGCAGACTTATACGGTCTGTGCCAGAGCCAGTGGTTGGGAGGCGGGGCTGGTGGTTGGGAGGCGGGGATAGTGCTGGGCAGACTTGTATGGTCTGTGCCAGAGCCGGTGGTTGGGAGGAGGGGCTGGTGGTTGGGAGGCGGGGATAGTGCTGGGCAGACTTGTACGGTCTGTGCCAGAGCCGGTGGTTGGGAGGCGGGGCTGGTGGTTGGGAGGCGAGGATAAAGCTGGGCAGACTTATACGGTCTGTGCCAGAGCCAGTGGTTGGGAGGCGGGGCTGGTGGTTGGGAGGCGGGGATAGTGCTGGGCAGACTTATACGGTCTGTGCCAGAGCCGGTGGTGGGAGGAGGGGCTGGTGGTTGGGAGGCGGGGATAGTGCTGGGCAGACTTATACGGTCTGTGCCCTGAAGAGGACAGGTACAAATCAAAGTAGGGTATACACAAAAAGTACCACATATGATTTTATCTTGTTGGGCAGACTGGATGGACCGTGCAGGTCTTTTTCTGCCATCATCTGCTATGTTACTATGACTCCACACATCCATAATGACATTTATAATAAGAATGTTCTTTTGAGGATTATTAATTCTATTTATTTATTATAACCTTCCTGTTAGAACCTTGTCAGGGTAATAAAGTGAACTTGGTGTTTGAGTGATCTGGTTTAGTGGCATCGTCTTTCTCCAATGTTGTGCCTAGAAGCTTCTTGGAGTTTGCTCATTCATTTATCAGCAATAGATCAAGTAAGTTACTCTTGGTATTTTCCTTTTGCTGGAGAACTCACAATCTGATCTACTGTTAGTAATTTGTAACCTGTCGTTAAAGTCATCCTTAGTAACTGAGGATTGGATGTTGGCCACTGTGACGCCAATTTTTAAAAAGGGTTCCAGGGTGATTCAGGAAATTACAGACCGGTAAGCCTGACTTCAGTGCCGGGTTAAATACTAGAAACTATTATAACGAATAAAATTATGGAATACATAAATAAACGTGGTTTAATGGGACAGAGTCAGTATGAGTTCAGCTAAGGGAAGTCTTATCTCATCAATTTGCTTCATTTCATTGAAGGCGTGAATAAACATGTGGATAAAGGTGAGCCGGTTGATGTAGTTTATCTAGATTTTCTGAAAACTTTTGACAAAGTTCCTCATTTGAGAGACTCCTGAAAAAATTAAGAAGTCATGGGATAGGAGGCAAAGTTCTGTTGTAGATTAGGAATTGGTTATTGGACAGAAAGAAGAGGGTAGGATTAAATGGCCATTTCTCTCAATGGAGGATGGTGAACAGTGGAGTGCCACAGGGATCTGTACTGGGACTGGTGCTATTTAACATATTTATAAATGATATGGAAATCGGAATGACGAGTGAGGTGATTAAATTTGCAGATGACACAAAACTATTCAAGGTTGTTAAAACACATGTGGACTGTGAAAACTGCAGGAAGACCTTAGGAAATTGGAAGACTAGGCATCCGAATGCCAGATGAAATTCAATATGGACAAATGCAAAGTGATGCACATTTGGAAGAATAATTCAAATCATAGTTTCCTGATGCTAGGGTCCATCTTGGGGATCAGCACCCAAGAAAAAGATCTAGGTGGTGTTGTAGACAATACGCTGAAAGCTTCTGCCCAGTGTGTGGCGGTGGCCAAAAAAGCAAACAGGATGCTAGGAATTATTAGGGAATACTGTAATGCATCTGTATTGCTCACCTTGAGTGTTGCGTTCAGTTCTGGTTGCCATATCTCAAAAAAGATTTAGTGGAATTAGAAAAGGTTCAAACGAACAACCAAAATGATAAAGGGGATGGAACTCCTCTCATACGATAAAAGGCTGAAGTTAGGTCTCTTCAGCTTGGAAAAGAGACGGTTGAGGTGAGATATGATTGAGGTCTACACAATCCTGAGTGATGTAGAATGAGTAGAAATGAATCAATTTTTTACTCGTTCAAAAAAATACAAAGATTAGGAGTCACTCAATGAAGTTACACGGAAACACTTTTAAAAGAAATAGGAGGAAATATTTTTTCAGTCAATGAATAGTTAAGCTCTGGAACTCTTTGCCAGAGGATGCAGTAACAGTGTTTAATGTATCTAGGTTATAAAAGGTTTTGGACAAGTTCATGGAGGAAAAGTCTATAGTATACTATTCAGACAGCCATGGGGAGGCCACTGCTTGCCATGGAATTGATAGCATGGAATATAGCTACTATTTGGGTTTCAACCAGGTACTTGTGACCTGGATTGACCACTGTTAGAAGCAGGATACTGGACTAGTGGAGGAGTGGTCTAGTGGTTAGGGTGGTGGACTTTGGTCCTGGGGAATTGAGGAAGTGAGTTCAATTCCCGGCACAGGCAGCTCTTTGTGACTCTGGGCAAGTCACTTAACCCTCCATTGCCCCATGTAAGCTGCATTGAGCCTGCCATGAGTGGGATAGCGCGGGGTCCAAATGTAACAAAAATAAAATAGATACTATTGGAGATTCTACATGGCTTGTTGCTATTCCACTAGCAACATTCCATGTAGAAGCCTGCGCGGCCACATTGGTGATCTGCAAGGGCCAACTTCTACATGGAATGTTGCTAGTGGAATAGCAACATTCCATGTAGAATCTCAAATAGTCGCAACAGTGGAGGAGTGGCCTAGTGGTTAGGGTGGTGGACTTTGGTCCTGAAGAACTGAGTTCGATTCCCGGCACAGGCAGCTCCTTGTGACTCTGGGCAAGTCACTTAACCCTCCATTGCCCCATGTAAGCTGCATTGAGCCTGCCATGAGTGGGATAGCGTGGGGTACAAATGTAACAAAAAAAAAAAAAAAAAAGCTGGTCTAACCCAGTATTGCTATCCTTATGTTCTAATCTAATATTTGTACCGGAGGCAATGGAGGATAAACTTATATGTGCAAATTAACGAGAAGTCACAATGAGATTTGAACCAGGAACCACTGGATGATAAGCCTGGTGCTCTAACCACTAGGCTACTCCTCTGTTAGGCCCGCATTACCCCAAATTATCCCCTGATATTCAGTGCCGGTGTCCAGGGGATAAATTAGCTGGCGACGATCACTGTTTAAAAACCCGCTGACCACCGCTGACTGAACATTGGGGGGGGGGGGGGGGTTGTTCTTATGTTCTAAGGATGGGGTCAATATTCAGCCATTAGCAGTGAGTGTTTTGCTCACTGCTGACTGTATTCTTACCAGATATTCAAAGCTGGGACCTGTGTTATTTTTAAGCCATCTAACACAAAGCCGCTTAAGTCGAAATTCATCACTTAAGCGGCCATGGGTTAAAACATCAAAATAGGACAGACTTTTATGCGATCCCATTTATGCTCTAATCTTGGCTGCTTAAGGGTTGAATATCAGCACTTGTGGCCAAGTGCTGATTCGTCCCCAACATAGCCAACTTTGTGTTCAGCGCTAACCGCAATATTCAGCGGTATGTGGAGAAGCGTTTTTGATACGATGTCTAAATCCGACTTTGGACATTTTTGCACAAAACATCCAACACCTAAATAGGAAAGAAGGTCATTTTCGAAAAAGAAAAACATTTTATCTTTTTTTTTTTTAAAGATACTGTTTTGAACAAGGTTTTGTGCTTTGAACGTTTTGTTTTCTTGGTCCATTTTCAAGAAAAAACAAATGCAAAATGTAGAGATTCATGCCATTGGGATGTAGGAGGGGCCATACTATTGTCGTGGAGCTGGGTATGACATTTGAGGCTAGCATAGAGGCTGAAAAAACATTTAAAAAAATTTTAGGGTGGGAGGGGGTTGGTGACCACTGGGGGAGTAAGGGGAGGTCATCCCCGAATCCCTCCGGTGGTCATCTGGTCAGTTTGGGCTCCTTTTTGAGGCTTGGTTATGAAAAAAATGGACCAAGTAAAGTGGACCAAATGCTTGTCAGGGACGCCTTTCTTTTTTCCATTATCGGCCAAGGACGCCCATCTCTTAAGCACACCCCAGTCCCGCCTTCGCTACGCCTCCAACACGCCCCCATGAACTTTGGTCGTCCCTGCGACGGACTGCAGTTGAGGATGCCTAAAATCTTTCAATTATGCCGATTTGGGTGACCCTGAGAGAAGGACGCCCATCTCCCGATTTGTGTCGGAAGATGGGCGCCCTTCTCTTTCGAAAATGCCCCTGATAGTATGCCATAAGTTATCCCCCAGGTTCTATTTAGGGTGACTTAATTTGTACATGCAAATCCGGGCGTATTTTGGATTTGTGCACACGGATTAGTCAACAAGCCAATCAGCGCTGATAATTGCCAATTAACAATCAATTATTGACACTAATTGGCATTAATTAGGATTTGCACACGCAGCTGTCTAAGCATATTCTGTAGTGTGATGCACGTAAATTCTAAGTCGCGTGAGTTGAAAAGGGAGCCGTGGCCATGGACGTGGAATGGCTGGGTCATGGGCGTTTCTCAAATCTATGCGCGTTGTTACAGAATAAACCTGGTCCGTGCCTAATTTAGATATCAGCATTCACACCAAGTTTTTCTTGGCCTAACTGCCCACGACTAAATTTTGTCTCCCAGATAGGCGCACGGCATAGTCTATAAACAGCGTGGAAATTTAGGTGTACTTTATAGAATATGCCTAGGCATATTTTTTGCGCTGATTGTTTAGGCGTGATATATAGAACTTAGCCTTATATGAGTAAGCAGGGGCATAGCCAGCCTTCCAATTTGGGGACTGCCCAGGTTGGACTGGGGGTGGGGGGGGGGGGGGCAAACATCACTTCCTCTTCCACCTCCCCCTGCATCAGCCAAACATACCTTTGACGGCGGGGATGCCATGGCCCCACCGGCAAAATAAATACAGTGTCGCTACTCCCCTCCTCCTTGCGCTGCTTGCTTAAGGCAGAAATCAGCGGCATGCCTTCAGCCCAGGACTTCTCCTTTAAAAATAAAAACAGATAAGAACATGTCAGCCTCTCCTAATCAACATTCCAAATTAGTTTAAACTATCCCATTGATCTCTAATTATATTTCTTGCAGAATAATGATGTCAGCTACATGCAAGGATCCAGTGAAGAGGAATGATTTTTAGATGAATTATGCCCTTCAAGTTGCTATGAAATATTAGCCTTTTTTTTTCAAATTCATTAATGCGATGTGCCAATATCAAATGTGAATGATTTCTCTTTTAAATGATTATTATTCCATTAATTCCACATATCTTAACAAATGAGCAATCTTGCTACAGAAACGCTACTGAGGTATTATGCTTCCCACTACCTCTGAAAATTGTATGAGTAATACAGCATGTATGCAAAGCATACATAGGTGCATATTTTTCCCACATTACTAGAAAGGATACATAAGTTAATTGAGTTCTCAAATGCAGTGTATGAGCTTTAAATGGACACTACTACTACTACTTATCATTTCTATAGTGCTACTAGACGTACGCAGCGCTGTACACTTGAACATGAAGAGACAGTCCCTGCTCGGCAGAGCTTATAATCTAATTAGGAGAGAGAAACAGAACAAATAAGGGATAAGGACAAAGGGTAGCAAGATTCCGGAATCCCAAAGAGTAGCAAGGTTCCGGAATCCCAAAGAGTAGCAAGATTCCAGAATCCCAAAGAGTAGCAAGATTCCGGTATCCCAAAGACTACTACTACTACTTATCATTTCTATAGCGCTACTAGATGTACGCAGCGCTGTACACTTGAACATGAAGAGACAGTCCCTGCTCGACAGAGCTTACAATCTAATTAGGACAGACGAACAGGACAAACAAGAGATAAGGGAATATTAAAGTGACACAAAGGGAATATGCGTAAATTGCATAACTAATATAGGGGACCCATTTCATATCTAGCGCGTGCCCATAATACGTGGATTAATTATGTATTTAATTCCTCCTATGTGCACCATTTCCGGCGGTAATTGGCACTTTTCACACGCCGACCGGTCACCGTGCGTGCAGCGCGTGAGCCTTTACCGCAAGATCAATGGGTGGCATTAAGGGCTCAGGCCAGTTTTGGGTGTGCGCTGGTTTTATATTATTTTTTTTTTATTTTTATTTTTTGTTACATTTGTACCCTGCGCTTTCCCACTCATGGCAGGCTCAATGCGGCTTACATGGGGCAATGGAGGGTTAAGTGACTCGCCCAGAGTCACAAGGAGCTGTCTGTGCCTGAAGTGGGAATCGAACTCAGTTCCTCAGGACCAAAGATCATCAATGTGGCCAAGCAGGCTTCTGCTTCTGTGAGTCTGACGTCCTGCACGTACGTGCAGGACGTCAGACTCACAGAAACAGAAGCCTGCGCAGCCTTCTACATGGAATGTTGCTAGTGGAATAGCAACATTCCATGTAGAATCTCCAACAGTAGCAACATTCCATGTAGAATCTCCAATAGTATCTATTTTATTTTTGTTACATTTGTACCCTGCGCTTTCCCACTCATGGCAGGCTCAATGCGGCTTACACGGGGCAATGGAGGGTTAAGTGACTTGCCCATAGTCACAAGGAGCTGCCTGTGCCGGGAATCAAACTCAGCTCCTCAGTTCCCCAGGACCTAAGTTCACCACCCTAACCACTAGGCCACTCCTCCACTTACCACAGGCCCTTTTCCCGTCCCATTAAAAAAAAAAGCCCTTTTTTGTAGATGTGGTAAAAACTGGGCCGACGTGCGCCCAATACACACGTCTACCCTACCACAGGCCACTTTTTACCACTGATCAGTAAAGGGGCCTCTTAGTATTTCTCAAGAAGAAGCTCTGATCCAATTATCTACAATGAATGCAAAATTTCAGACCTTCGTTATATAGCACAAAGGACAGTAAAATGAACTGTGCTAAAGGCGGTTAGCTTAGCGGAGTTTAAAAAAAGGTTTGGACTGCTTCCTAAAGAAAAAGTCCATAGACCATTATTAAATGGACTTGGGGAAAATCCACTATTTCTGGGATAAGCAGTATAGAATGTTTTGTACTACTTTGGGATCTTGCCAGGTATTTGTGCTTTTACTCCTCACTGTCTTTGAGCCAGTGCAGAGACTTCCATTCCCTCTGCCTCCTCCTCCTCCTGCATTGTGTCTCCTCTATCCCAGTCCATTAACTCTAACTCTCCTGAATGTCCCAGCTGATCCTCATTCTCCTGATTAGACTCCATCTCCCAATCTTCCCCTCCCCCATCCTGCTGCTGGGCGTTGTAGTTTTCCCCTTGCTGTTCGCTCCCTTGTTGCAAAGGCTTCTGGGTGTTACATTTCTCCCTCCTTCCCTGGTTGCTCACTCAATCCCTCCCCCCTAGGGGGCACAGCATAGCCCCATTGGAACTCTGGGACTTGTAGTTTAGCAGTTTGGAAGGGATAGTGTTCTCTCTGTTATCACTCCAAGCGCTTGGCTTCCTCTGGGTACCAAACTTCTCATAGCACTATTTGACAATAATTAACATTTACACGCAGAGTTCACTAAGCATATTCTGTAACGCAGTGTGCCTAACTTCTAATGCATGTAGGCAAAAAGGGGCATGGTTACGGGCAGGGAAATGGGTGCTTCGTGGGCGTTCTGAAATTTACACGTGAAGCTATAGAATATGGCCCTGTGTGCCTAAATTTACGCCAAGTTTTTGTTGGTGTAAATGGAGGCACATAATTTTAGGTGCTGGGACAATTGACTAAGCAGATTCTATATACATTTGTACCCTGTACTTTCCCACTCATGGCAGGCTCAATGCGGCTTACATGGGGCAATGGAGGGTTAAGTGACTTGCCCAAACTCACAAGGAGCTGCCTGTGCCGGGAATTGAACTCAGTTCCTCAGGACCAAAATTCACCACCCTAACCACTAGGCCACTCCTCCACTCCAAGTCTAAATCTAGGTGCCAGTGATTGAATACTCTTAGGGCCCTGTTTACTAAGGTGCACTAGCATTTTGAGCGCATGCACAAAATTAGCGTCCATAGAAATATTGTGGGTGCTTACAGAGTTAGTACAAGCTAATGGTTAGCAGGCGTAAAAGCACTAACGTTAGTAAACGGGGCCCTTAGTCATAATCATTTTCCACGCGGATTTTTTAGGCGCCATATATAGAATCTCCCCCTATCAGGGGCATTTTCGAAAGAGAAGGGCGCCCATCTTTCGACACAAATCGGGAGATGGGCGTCCTTCTCTCAGGGTCGCCCAAATCAGCGTAATCAAAAGCCAATTTTGGGCGCCCTCAACTGCAGTCTGTTACGAGGAAGACCAAAATTCACAGGGGCGTGTCGGAGACGTAGTGAAGGCGGGACTTGGGCGTGCCTATCACATGAACATCCTTGACCGATAATGGAAAAAAGAAGGGCGTCCCTGACAAGAATTTTTTTTCACGACCAAGCCTCAAAAAGGTGCCCAAACTGACCAGATGACCACCGGAGGGAATCAGGGATGACCTCCCCTTACGCCCCCAGTGGTCACCAACCCCCTCCCACCCTAAAAAAAACTTTTTAAAAATTTTTGCCAGCCTCTATGCCAGCCTAAAATGTCATACCCAGCTCCATCACAGCAGTACGCAGGTCCCTGGAGCAGTTTTAGTGGGTGCAGTGCACTTCAGGCAGGCGGACCCAGTCCCATCCCCCCTACCTGTTACACTTGTGCTGGTAATTGTGAGCCCTTCAAAACCCACCCGAAACCCACTGTACCCACATGTAGGTGCCCCCCCTTCACCCCTTAGGGCTATGGTAGTGGTGTACAGTTATGGGTAGTGGTTTTTTTTTTGGGGGGGGGGTTGGGGGGCTCAGCACCAAAGATAAGGGAGCTATGCACCTGAAAGCAATTTGTGAAGTCCACTGCAGTGCCCCCTAGGGTGACCAGTTGGTGTCCTGGCATGTGAGGGGGACCAGTGCACTACAAATGCTAGCTCCTCCCACGACCAAATGCCTTGGATTTGGTCATTTTTGAGATGGGCGTCCTCGGTTTCCATTATCGCCGAAAACTTTGGACGACCATCTCTAAGGTTGACCATCTCAACATTTAGGTCAACCATCTCTAAGGTCGATGTTGAGATTTGGGCGTCCCTGACCATATTATCGAAACGAAAGGTGGACGCCCATCTTGTTTCGATAATACAGGTTTCCCCGCCCCTTCGCCGGGACGTCCTTAGAGATGGGCGTCCCTGTTCGATTATGCCCCTCCACGCATCTTTAAAAAAAGGTTACAAAAACAGGTGCTTTCCTGTCCAGTTAATTGAGGAACTCTTTTCAAAATTACCTCCATGAAGCCCAAGCATATTTCTCTTTCACTGACAATTCAATAAATGGAAGATAAATATAACTCTGTTTTAGGCTACTAAGCAAGATACCTTTTACAAAAAAAAAAAATATTACGGTGAGATTAATAAAAAAGGAATGGTTTCAGCAAATTACCTTGAGCAAAATAACTGGTGCATAGAATTTGTGATATAAGCAAAAGAACTATGAAAGGGAAACTCAGGACATTTTTCAGCTGTTTGTTTCAGGAGTTCTGGAGGCCAGACGAAAAGAAAACCATAGAGATTAGAAAGTAGATTTTGCAGAACCTCGCTCATCCTTGTTTGGACTGAGCCTGTACGTCTAGCTCCATCTCTACCTGTTTTCAAATCTATGCTGAAAACCCACCTTTTCACTGCTGCTTTTGGCTCCTAGCCACTACTCATTTGCCTCCCCCCCTTGTTCCTTCTCACCCAGTACTTCCCTCGCCCTTAATTGTCTTGTCTGTCTGTATTATTTTAGAATGTAAGCTCTATTGAGCAGGGACTGTCTCCCTGTGTCAGATGTTCCGCGCTGCGTGCGTCTGGTAGTGCTATACAAATGCTAATAATAATAATAATCAATATTAGATGACCCTCTGTGGAAGAGGCAATAACAGCTATTAATAAACTTAGGACCCATTCTACTAAGCTGTGTAGGCGCCTACGCATGCCCAATGCGCGTCACATTGTAATTACCGCCCGGTTAGCACGTGGCCCTTGTGGTGATTTCAATTTTGTGCGCGTCTGCAAATTATTTTTTATTTTCTGCTGCGCATAGTGGCCGCACGCAAGTCATTACCACCCAAATTCTTTACCACTAGGTCTATGACTGGCGGTATGGTCTCAGACCCAAAAAGACTGCGCAGCAATTTTGATTTTGCCACATGTCCATTTTCGGGAGGGGGGGAAGAGGCCTTTTTTACAGGTGCACTGAAAAATGATTCTGCACACGCCCAAAACCCACGCCTACGCTACCACAAGCCATTTTTCAGCGCAAATTTGTAAAAGGACCCCTTAGTGCTCAAAAGGGCTCTGACGGAGATGACAGGAAGGCTGAAATCTGTCAGAAGCTTAGCCGAAATTGGGTGGCGGAGCAGGTGGGGGAAGAGAGGCTGGTGGTTGGGAGGCGAGGATAGTGGAGGGCAGACTTATACGGTCTGTGCCAGGGCTAGTGATGGGAGGCGGGACTGGTGGTTGGGAGGTAGGAAATACTGCTGGGCAGACTTGTACGGTCTGTGCCCTGAAAAAGGCAGGTACAAATCAAGGTAAGGTATACACATATGAGTTTAACTGTTGGGCAGACTGGATGGACCATGCAGGTCTTTTTCTGCCGTCATCTACTATGTATGTTACTACGTCAGAAGTATACTGTATTTCTTTCCCCTAAATTTCTCAACATTTTCACAAGGATTCTTAGGGGCCCCTTTACAAAGATGCGCTAGCATTTTTAGCTCATGATAAAAATCAGCTGGCCGTAAACGCTGAGACGCCCATCTAATATAATAATTTGCTCCTGCAACGTTCCAATGTCTCTCACTGCGTTCATAACCATCTCCTGACGTCACTCTCCCGCAGTAGAAGCCTGCTTGCCTGACGTCAGGAGATCTTACTACTCTCTGTCTCTGTGGCCTCCGAGTGCAAGGAGGACGTGTGCGAGTGCCCCAGCCCTTCATACGTGGCAGCTGTTTAAAAAGTTTTACCTCCTGCTCGGCCGGCACCACTCAAGTCCACCAAGTACAGGCGCCGCTTCAGGCAGGCTGTGGTTCACTGCTCCTGTGGTCCCGCCCTTCCGCAAACAGGAAATGAGGGCGGGACCAGAGGAAAAGCGAACCACAGCCTCCTTGCAATCAGAGGCCACAGAGACAGAGGGAGGGAGGCGCTGGGTGGCGGAAATCGGAGAGGGGGGTCCTGAGATGAGAGAGAGGGGGAGGGGGTGGAGGTCCTCAGATGAGAGAGGGGGAGGGGGGGGGAGGGGTGTGGGGGTCCTCAGACGAGAGAGGGTAGGGGGTCCTGGGGTGAGGGGGGAGGAGGATGAGGAGGGGGGGGGAGGAGGAATGGGGAGGAGGCCCTGGAACCTTGCTAACGCCCATTTCCTTTCTGTTGGAAATGGGCCTTTTTTACTAGTCCTATATAATAATTCTCACCTCCAACATTCTAATGTGCCTGGAACCGTGGCTCCCTCGGAGGTGCTCTGCTAGGCAGTTTAGAATGCACTGACGTCAGTGATGTCACCGACAGCTGATTCCAAGGCAAGGGGAGGAGTACTCCTCCCCCTGCCTGGGAAACAGCTGTCAGTGCCCCCCCCCCTCGGCGCAACACCCAAACCCCTGCCCTGCAAAACCGCGAGCCAAGCAGGGGGAGGAGTAGGGAAACATGCGGAGCGTGTTTACCTACTCCTCCCCCTGCCTACCAATCAGCTGTCAGTGCCCCCTCCCCTCGGCGCAACACCCAAGCCCCTACCCCCCTCGACGCATCACCCAAGCCCCTCTCCCCGGCGCATCACCAAAGCCCCTACCCCCCCCCCCCCTCGGGCACATCAACTCCGTCGCCACCCGCAGCCGCCAATACTAACGCTGTCCGGCCACTGCTGCTTCTCCTGTGGAGCAGCAGCGGCCGGTACAAAAAGAAAAAAGCCAAAAAAAGATTTTTAACCTGAAACGCGGCTCCGTAGACAGCCATCTGGCATTGGCTGTCATCACTGCAGCCGCTCCTCCTCTCCCCTCTACATCACTGCCCCTGCAGGAAGACCCCGGAGGAGCGCAGCGACGTCAGAGGGGAGAGGAAGAGCGGCTGCAGAGATGATAGCCAATGCCAGATGGCTGTCTATGGAGCCGTGTTTCAGGTTTAAAATCTTTTTTTTTTGCTTTTTTCTTTTTGTACCGGCTGCTGCTGCTCAACAGGAGACGCAGCAGTGGCCGGACAGCGTTAGTATTGGCGGCTGCAGGTGGCGAGGGGGTTGATGTGCCCGAGGGGGGGGTAGGGGCTTGGGTGATGCGCTGGGGGAGGTAGGGGTTTGGGTGATGCGCCGAGGGGGGCGGGGAGGGTCGCTGGACATGGGTGGCTGGAGGGGGTAGGGAGAGGGGAGGGTCGCTGGACATGGGTGGCTGCAGGGGGAGAGGAGGGTTGCTGGACATGGGTGGCTGCAGGGGGGGCAGGGGGAGAGGAGAGTCACTGGACATGGATGGCTGCAGGGGGGCAGGGAAGAGGGAGGTGGGGATGGGGTCCTGAGACCATATGGGTGGCTGCAGGGGAGACAGAAGGAACGCTGCAGGGGGGGCAGGGGGAGAGGAGGGTTGCTGGACATGTGTGGCTGCAGGGGGGGGCAGGGGGGCAAGGGGAAAGAAGAGGAGGGTAGTTGGACATGGGTGGCTGCAGGGGGGCAGGGGAGAGGTCACTGGACATGGGTAGCTGCAGGGGGAGAGGAGGGTTGCTGGACATGGGTGACTGCAGGGGGGGCAGGGGGAGAGGAGAGTCACTGGACATGGGTGGCTGCAGGGGGGCAGGGGAGAGAGGTGGGTCGCTGGACATGGGTGGCTACAGGGGGGGCAAGGGGAAAGGAGAGGAGGGTCGTTGGACATGGGTGGCTGCAGAGGGGCAAGGGAGAGGAGGGTCACTGGACATGGGTAGCTGCAGGGGGGGCAGGGGGAGAGGAGAGTCGCTGGACATGGGTGGTTGCAGGGGGAGCAGGGGAGAGAGGAGGGCCGCTGCACATGCGTGGCTGCAGGGGCCGAGGAGGATTGGTGGGGAGGGGGTCCTGAGACCAGATGGGTGGCTGCAGGGGGGGCAGGGGAGACAGGAAGGATGCTGTGGGGGGGATTACCTTGCTAGCGCCCGTTTCATTGCCTACCGAAACGTGCCTTTTATACTAGTAGGAATATAATGAGCATCTCAGTGTTTACCACCATAGTGCAACTTTGTAAAGGACCCCCTTAAAGAAGGGCAAATACCTTTTTCAAAACTTTATGTTCCTTGGTCAAGTTGGATGAGTTCCATTATCATGTCAAAATTATAAACCATACCATTAATTTAGATATGAATTTTAGATTCTAAATCATCAGCACCCCTCCCTCACTTAGACCGACTTCTTTCTGTAGATTGAATGCTAGCCTGTAATTATTATATCTTTGTACCAGCAAATGTATTTCTGTTCCCTGATATGGTGATGCCATTACAGGTTTTTGTAAGCCACATTGAGTCTGCAAATAGGTGGGAAAATGTGGGATACAAGTGCAATAAATAAAAAAATACGCTTAGGGTGAGTTTCATTCATAGATATGAGTTACTGCCTTTCCCAGATGGTCTCATTCTTGAAGTTGTACCTGAACCAATGGAGGGTGAGATGCAGAGACACATTTTCAATATGATGTCTAAGTCCAACTTTTGACATTTTGCTCAAAATGGACAAAATTCAAGTGGGGACTATAACTATTTTCAAAACAGCAAAATGTCTTCTTGATGTTTTTGGGCTCTTTTTAAAAAAGGCATTTGTTCTTCTGTTTGTGCTTTTTCCAGACGTATCTCTCTCTTGGCTTCTTTCGGTTTCATCCAGTATTCCTCTCTGTGTTCTTCTTCTTGAGGATGCCAAGAATTTTTAGGAAAGGGAAGGTGAATAAGACTGAAAATACTATAATGCCTCTGTATCACTCCATGGTACGACCTCATCTTGAGTACTGCATTCAGTTCTGGTCGCCATATCTCAAAAAAGATATAGCAGAATTAGAAAATGTTCAAAGAAGAGCAACCAAAATGATATAGGGGATGGAACTCTTCCTGTATGAGGAAAAGCTAAACAGGTTATGGCTCTTTAGCTTGGAAAAGAGACAGATGAGTGGAGATATGATTGAAGTCTACAAAATCCTGAGTGGTGTAGAATGAGTAGAAGTGAAACGATTTTTTTTTTACTCGTTCTAAAAGTACAAAGACTTGGAGACACTCGAGGAAGTTACATGGAAATACTTTTAAAATGTATGAGAGGAAATATTTTTTCACTCAATGAATAGTTAAGCTCTGGAACTCATTGCAGGAAGATGTAGTAACAGCGGTTGGCGAATCTGGGTTTAAAAAAGGTTTGGACGAGTTCCTGGAGGAAAAGTCCATAGTCTGCTATTGAGACAGAAATGGGGAAGCAAAAGCTTGTCCCAGAATTGGTAGCATGGAGTGTTGCCACAATTTGGGTTTCTGCCAGATACTTGTGACCTGACTTGACCACTGTTGGAAACAGGATACCATTGGTCTGACCCAATATGGCTACTCTTATGTGGTCCATCCTGTGAGAGTCCAGTCTGCGCCCAGCTCAACACAGACAATTTATGTTTTATAGGCCCAGGTTTGGGATGTCTGACCCCCCTAAGCCAGCCAGTGCCCAGAACTGTTGGTAGAAGCCAGGGTTACAGTAGTCACTGAGTTCACTGGCAATTCTATAAGTTGCAATTGAGTTAAAACCAGCGCTGATGCTGTTGGGTTTGGTAACGTCCCAGATAAAAAGGGGGAGAAAATGAGAGTGTTAGTTTGAGAGTTTGGCGTCTTTTACCCTGTAGAGGTTTATGCTGTTCTATGATGGATTTGAAGTGAGTGACTCCGGATTACATTTCTTTCCTGTTATCACAGTTTCTATTTTTTCTTAGAAATTGTCTTAGCATATTTTCATTGTTTCCCCCGGAGTTTATGTTTTTTCAAGCGTACTAATTCTCTGTAGCTGCAATTATATTGAAAATTTTAAGTGGTGTGTTGTCATGTGATGTGCTGTATTTGGTTATATGCATGGTTATGAGATTCTTTGATACGTTATGAGCATTTTATGTGATGTGTTTAATGGTTTGTATTGCACATAGAGTAATATGTGTTTTATCAGTACATTCATGTTTGTTTGGGACACTACTTTCACTGGCATGTTTTTCCGTGACTCTCTTTCTCCATACACTCTGCTGGTGATCCTTGATATATTATATACAACAGGCTATCATACAACATAATTGCCATTATGTTTTAAATTCTCTGCCTCTCCAAATCGGAGTTTCTTTCTCTGTTTGCTCTTTGCTCATCAGTCATCAGCCTTTTCCTTGCAGCGGCTTGTTCCCTTTCATGGGCCTTTTGGTCTTCGCTCATAGTTGCATGCATTTTGCCTCTGCTTCCCTGGCGCAGTGTGTGCTGGGAGTAGCTCATTTGCATATGGTTATGAACCCAGCCAGCCATCCAGGGACGCAGACTGACAAATCTCTCTATATAAAAGGCAACACCAACGTTCTATGAAGCCTCCAGCCGGAAGTGTGAAGGGGGCGAGATATCCGGTTTCCCTATGAGTGTCTGCCCCGCCCTCTCTGTAACACAGTCAGTGAAGGAAAACAGCAGAGCACGAAATCAAATCGCTGGCTCTGTAACAGTGAAGGACTCAGAGGGGGGAGGGGAGAGAGGCCAGAGGGCAGGGACACACACACTCCCACATGCACACAGAAGAAAACATTGCTAGCCCCCGTTTCATTTGCATCAGAAACGGGGCTTTTTTACTAGTTATTATATAGGATTTATGTGTTGCAATGGGTTTTTTTTTTTACACAGCAATGGGTATTTGGTTTATTTATGTTCATTGTTTGGCACCTATGACTAATGTACAGCACAACTTTCATTGTGGATATTCCTATCCTGTTTCACTTGTGTTGCGGCAACATTTGGTGCTTTTTTTAGTGGTATTTTCAGTCATGTTTTTACAAATTTGAGCATATCCCAGGTATGATTTCAATTATTCTTTTGTTTTTTTTTTTAATATATGCATCTTTAATAGGTTTTTGTGTATATCAAAACACAATAGGCTCCTTTTACAAAGCAGTGGTAAGCCCAATGCGGGCTTACCGCTCACTAAAAAGGAACTACCTACCACCAGGCTACTGGAGCAGCCCAGTGGTAGTTCCCACCCCCAGCGTGCCACCATATCCACCACTACAAAAATATATTTATTTTTGTATAGCCGGTGTGCACCCAGCAGTAATCGGTTACTGCCAGATTAACGCGGGAGCCCTTACCGACACCTCAATGGGTGGCAGTAAGTGATCCCCCCTGAAATGGCCATGCGGCAAGTGCTTTACTTGCCACACAGCTGTTTCCTGCAGAAAATAAAGACCTACATTTTACCTGGCTGCAGTCAAAGGGGACCTCAGGGCATGTCAAAAACACGCGCCGACACCAGCGCAGGCCCCCTTTTGCTGCAGCTTGGTAAAAGGGGTCCAATGTGTTGACATATGTAGTTGACCCTTTTTTTTTTTTTAAGATTTGCTTGCTTTGGTTTTTTTTTTGTTTGGTTTGGTTTGGGTTTTTAAAAATATTTTTATTGAGTTTTTCAAAAATACAGCAAACAAAAGAAGAAAAATAGAAAGGAAAGAAAACAACTTGTACTATACAATACAATGATATACATCAAGCTGAGTTAAAAACATTAGTCAATACAGCTAGACTGCTGATAAAAGGAAGAGATCTAAGGTTTTCCATTTCTGAGTACCATTATTGGGCCCAGGTATAATATTTAAGGACAGTTGCTCATATTTTTTGTACAATAAGACCCAATTCCACCAAAGAATAACATTAACTGGAGAATTATCTTTCCAGTGCGATATTATTAATTTCAACGCAATAGAGACTAAGAAGTTTAATAACAGTTTATCGCTCTCTGAAAATATAAATGGGGTGCAAGTGGACTTCCAGATTATATACTTTGGTAGAAAAGAATCTTGAAACCCCAAAATCCTTTGTAACTTATCCCAAACATCTGTCCAAAATAATACTAGATTAGGACATTCTAGCAAAAGATGACCAACAAAAATCGCAATTAGAAGACCCAGACAGTTTGCTCTTTCTAGGCGTCCAAAGGGCCCTGTGATACATAAAAAGGAGAGATTATGATATTGCTGCCGACAGGGATGCCCTCGGGCCCCGTGACCATACTCGAGACACTTTCCTTCATTGCTCTCATCACATATATTCACATATTTTTCTTTCTCATTTTTCATATTTTTCTTAAGTGGTGCCTCTAGTTAGACACTTTCCATCAGGGTATTGGTGTATCCACAGTATGCAGTGAATTATATCATTAAGTATATTGTGTTCCACTGTATTATGTTGGGTTAATGTTTTTTTTGTGATGGACATGATACATCTCTTTTGCATTCATTTTTATATTACTTTTTCATTCCCTTTTTCATTTTCATTTTATTTTATTTCATATATTTTTATTTCTTATGTTGTGATATCATATTTTATCATTTTGCAATGTATTTGTTCTTAATTTATATCGTATCTCTTAGACTACTGACGCAGGCCCTTGTGAGAGAAACATAACTCTTGTCAAGTCTTTTTAAGATTAAATAAACTTTGCAGCACCCTTGGTGTGGAACACCTTATTTTTTGGTCACGCCCACAGTTTGTTTTGGACTGTGTGTTCACTGTGGAGGGTTGATCTTCGTTTTTTGGTGTTTAAAAAAGCATTGAAATGTTGCTACTATTTGATGTTTCTGCCAGGTACGTTTGACCTGGATTGGCCAATATTGGAGGCAGGAAAAAGGCTAGATGGACCATTAGTCTGACCCAGTATGGCTATTCTTATGTTCTTATGTCCACTCACTTCCATAGGTTTAGCCACTATCTAATAGCCTCTCTTCTGATGGCAGTCCCCTCCCCCAAACCCCCACCCTCACTCACAACTCTCCCAGGACCTACCTGGGGACCTAAATAAGTGGTGCAGTGGTTCTGGGTAACAGGGATCCTCCCCTGTTGCTGCCTGGGTCAGCACCTGATCTTAAAACGGTACTGATGACCCCTTTTGGTAATCTCACATTACTACTCCTAGGAGTCATCCTTCCATATATAGACTCTTAAAGGTGGTGTATCTAGGGTTACCATATTTTGTCCCCCAAAAAGGAGGACACATGCCCCACCCCCACCACACCCCACCCCTCCCCCTTCACACCCCACCCCACCCCTTTTCACACCCTCACTCCGTCCCCTGTCAAAATTTCCCCTCCCCCACTGTCACACACCCTGTCACTCCCCATCCCCGTCACCCCCTCCCCTTACCTTCCTACTGCCCTGGTGGTCTAGTGACCTCTTTGGGGCAGGAAAGAGCCCCCCCTCTTTCCTGCCCAGAGTGCTGCCCTGCATGCATCCTTCCTGTTGGTGATCTCGGCGCCGATTCAAAATGGCCACCGAGAGTTGAAGTCTCGCGAGGTCACCTCAACTCTCGGCGGCCATTTTGAATCGGCGCTGAGATTAGCAACAGGAAGGATACATGCAGGGCAGCACTCTGGTCAGGAAAGAGGGGGCTCTTTCCTGCCCCGAAGGTGGAAGAGGTCACTAGACCACCAGGGCAGTAGTAAGTAAGGGGAGGGGAGGCTAGCAATCTGCCCATTTGTCCAGATTTCTGGACAAATGGGCAGGCTGGTGGGTGGGCCCACCCACCAGCCTGCCTGTTTGCCCAGAAATCCAGACAAATGGGCAGATTGGCAAAACCCGCCCGGTTGCACGGACATGTCCTCAAAAAGAGGACATGTCCGGGTAAATCTGGACATATGGTAACCCTAGGTGTATCATATGTTAAAACTTAAGCCATTAGTGTGGGACTGCATTAAGGGGCCCTTTTACAAAGGCACATAAGGGCCTATGCGTATTCTACGTGAGTCAAACCAGCATTACCGCCCGGCTACCATGTGCAATAATTCTGAATTTGGTGCACGCTAAAAACATGTGGTAGAAGACATTTTCTATTTTCCTACCATTTGACGCTGACCCAGAGGTAAACAGAAGTGGACATGCGCTGCATGCCTACCGCCTGGGTACCGTGTGAGACCTCACCGCTAAGTCAACGGGTGTCGGTAAGGTCTCAGGCCGAAAATTGGATGTGTGCTGGTTTTTATTTTGCTGCACCTCCATTTTCTGGCCCCTTAAAAGAAGGTCCTTTTTCCTGGACACGGTAAAAACTGGCCCGGCGCGCACACCAAAGACGCGCTAGTACTGCCACAGGCCGCTTTTTGCCATGGCTTAGTAAAAAGGCCTCTTACTGTTAAAACAAACTATTTCCCTCCTTAAACAACTAATGCAGCTTACTAAATAGAGGCCCCAGTATGGCTTATTATTATTCGGATTTATTTACCGCCTTTTTGAAGTCATTCACTCAAGGCGGTGTTCAACAATAAGCTGCATTAGCAATAGACAATTACAGCAGTAAAAATATTCAAAGTACCATACAAAGCATGGCATCATACAATAAACAGTGCACATGAATATCATTAAAATGGTATTACTACTACTACTACTACTACTATTTAGCATTTCTATAGCGCTACAAGGCGTATGCAGCGCTGCACAAACATAGAAGAAAGACAGTCCCTGCTCAAAGAGCTTACAATCTAATAGACAAAAAAATAAATAAAGTAAGCAAATCAAATCAATTAATGTGAACGGGAAGGAAGAGAGGAGGGTAGGTGGAGGCGAATGGTTACAAGTGGTTACGAGTCAAAAGCAGTGTTAAAGAGGTAGGCTTTCAGTCTAGATTTAAAGGTGGCCAAGGATGGGGCAAGACGTATGAGCTCAAGAAGTTTATTCCAGGCGTAGGGTGCAGCGAGACAGAAGGTGCGAAGTCTGGAGTTGGCAGTAACATAGTAACATAGTAGATGACAGCAGAAAAAGACCTGCACGGTCCATCCAGTCTGCCCAACAAGATAACTCATATTTGCTGCTTTTTGTGTATACCCTACTTTGATTTGTACCTGTGCTCTTCAGGGCACAGACCGTATAAGTCTGCCCAGCACTATCCCCGCCTCCCAACCACCTGCCCCTCTTCCCAACCAGTAGTGGAGAAGGGAACAGATAAGAAGGATTTATCCATGGAGCGGAGTGCACGGGAAGGGGTGTAGTGAAGGACGAGTGTGGAGAGATACTGGGGAGCAGCAGAGTGAGTACATTTATAGGTTAGTAGAAGAAGTTTGAACAGGATGCGAAAACGGATAGGGAGGCAGTGAAGCGACTTGAGGAGAGGGATAGTATGAGTAAAGCGACCCTGGCGGAAGACGAGACGGGCAGCAGAGTTTTGAACCGATTGGAGAGGTTAGAGGTGACTAAGTGGGAGGCCAGCAAGAAGCAGATTGCAGTAGTCTAAACGAGAGGTGACAAGGGTGTGGATGAGGTTTTTGGTAGAGTGCTCGGAAAGAAAGGGGCGGATTTACGGATGTTGTAAAGATAGAAACGACAGGTCTTGGCGGTCTGCTGGATATGAGCAGAGAAGGAGAGAGAAGAGTCAAAGATGACCCCAAGGTTTCGAGCAGAGGAGACAGGGAGAATGAGAGAGCCATCAACAGAAATAGAAAACGGGGGGAGCGGGGAGGTGGGTTGGGGGGGGGGGGGGGAAATGAGAAGCTCGGTTTTGGTCATGTTTAATTTTAGGGGGCATTGAGACATCCAGACAGCAATGTCAGACAAACACGCTGAAACTTTGGTTTGGATGCAAGGTGAGATATCAGGGGTAGAAAGGTAGATTTGAGAGTCATCAGCATAGAGATGGTAGGAAAAGCCATGGGATGAGATTAACGAACCAAGGGAAGAAGTGTAGATAGATCCCTTCCCCACATCTCTGTGATACTTTGTACCATGCTTTGTAAACCGCACTGAACCCACTCTATGTAATTATGTCATCTCTGTGATACATTGTTTCCATACCTGTATTATCTCCTTGATACTTTGTACCATCCTTTGTAAGCCGCACTGAACCTGCTATCGAGCGGGAAAGAGCGGGGTATAAATGCCACAAATAAATAAATAAATAAAGATGCTCCTGTTTTGTTTCTTTTTCTGCTGTTAGATGTTATTTCGTTCTCTGTCTTTGCAACAGCGTTACTGCATCTTTCTGTCCTGTGCAAAACTGGACTTCCTTTCTAAACTTTTACACGTTGTTAATGTAAACCATTTCGTCCTGTGCCTCAGATCAAGCAGTACATCAAATCCTAATTTAGCTGATAGTTATATTCTTTGTAAGAATTTCTCCTCGTGAAAATGAGGTGCAAAAGGCTGTAGATACAAATTATTCACGACAATTTTTTTTACTGGGAAAGTGTGCTTGTTCCTTCTCTTTGAAGGTTGTGCAAAGTCTGCAGATAAAACACCCCCTAGAATTTGTACTACACCAGAAAATCAATAATGCGCCCCCCCCCCCCCATCCAATGTCTGTATATTGATCCTAATATTATCATTACAATTTGGAATCGTGATTATGTCTTTAGAGAACAGCGTGTTCCATAATGTTACTTTAAATGGATTTTGTTCCATCCAATTTTTGATTAATTGTCTAACAAGGCTGCCAAATTCATTCCTTTTCATCTTTATATTCTATTCTGATCAAAATAATGGATAGGCATGTTCTTTGACAAGGAATGCTGTTATACCTCGGTATCTGTGTTTGATGAAAAAAGAGAGTTATATATATCTCGATGTCCTCCTGATTTTTTTTTTTCATTTTTGCCTACCAAACTCTTTAGTTTAATAAGAATAAATCTGGTGGAATAGCTTTAATATAAACATGTCATTTCAAAGTGAAATCTTAGAAGAATTAGGGGCCCTTTCACTAAGCCACGTGTCTGTGTGCGCCCAAAACACGCCAAAATGGAGTTTCCGCCTGGCTACTGCACGGCTCTTGCGGTAATTTCATTTTTGGTGTGCGTCCGATACACGCGGCCAAAAGATCATTTTTTATTTCCGGACACGCGTATCGGATGCACAGGGGTCATTACCACCTGGTTACCATGTGAGACTTTACTGCTAGGTCAATGGCTGGCGGTAAGGTCTCAGGCACAAAATGGACGCACGGCAATTTTCATTTTGCACCTCATTTTCGGCAAAAATTTGTAAAAAAGGCATTTTTTTGGAGGTGCGCTGAAAAATGATTCCGTGCGCGGCCAAAACACGCACCTACACTACCGCAGGCCATTTTTCAGTATATCTTAGTAAAAGGACCCCCTCAAGTGAACAAGTCAAGTGCATTATTAACACTTGAAGGGGTTGTGAAACCCCTAAATTTAACAGACGCTAACATCTTAGCATCCACTATTTCTGGGATAAGCAGTATAAAACGTTTTGTACATTTTTGGGATCTTGCCGGGTATTTGTGACCTGGATTGGCCACTGTTGGAAACAGGATGCTGGGCTCGATGGACCTTTGGTCTTTCCCAGTATGGCAACACTTATGTACTTAGGATTCTGAATGGAATCTTGCTACTCTTTAGGGTTCTAAATGGAATGTTGCTATACACATCAAAATTCCGCATGGAATCTTGTTATTCTTTAGAATTCTAGAATCTTGTTATTCTTTCGGGTTCTACATGGAATGTTGCTATTGTTTGGGTTTCTGCCAGGTATTTGTGACCTGGATTGGCCACTGTTGGAAACAGGATGCTGGGCTCGATGGACCTTTGGTCTTTCCCAGTATGGCAATACTTAGGTACAGTTTTTGGATCTCCAGTCTTTTCTCTCAACCATGTAATCATTATTGAGATTTGTGAATATTAGGGATTAGATCAAAACAGAAAAAGAGGCAGTTCAAACTGTAGTGACTCAGGCAGAACGGAGGAGTCGCTTAGTGATTAGAGCACTGGGCAGAGAAACTCAGAAGCCAGGGATCAAACCCCACTGATGTTTGTTCTGAATTGGCTCACGTCACTTAACTCTTCGCTACCTCAGGTCTTTTACTAAAATGTAGAAAGGTTTTGCACTTACTATGCATGAATTGCAGAAACTAGAATACAGTATGTGTACAGCCTGTACAGTAAATGCAGGAGGTGTGTCCACTGGAGGCAAACACCTACCAGAAGGCATCGCATTTCTTGCAGTGCCTGGCAAGGTCTGTCTTCCACAATCTGGTACAATCACTAGTACTCAGTCATCTGGACTATTGTAACTCACTATACGCTGGCTGCAAAGAGCAAATACTTAAAAAACTCCAGACAGCCCAGAACACGGCAGCCAGATTAATATTCGGCAAATCAAAATATGAAAGCGTGACACCCCTACGAGAAAAACTACACTGGCTCCCACTTAAGGAACACATCACGTTCAAACTTTGCACCCTAGTCCATAAAATCATCCATGGAGACGCCCCAGCCTACATGTCAGACCTAATAGAACTACCACTCAGGAACGCAAAAAAATCTTCTCGCACATTCCTCAACCTTCATCCTCCCAACTGTAAAGGTCTGAAATACAAATTAATGCACGCATCTACCTTTTCCTATATGAGCACGCAGCTATGGAACGCACTAGCACGTAACCTGAAAACGGTCCATGAATTGGCCAACTTCCGTAAACTACTGAAAACTTATCTCTTCGACAAGATATATCACAAAGATCATCACGTGTAACTGTACAATCTTTCATATATATAGGAATGCCTTATAATGTCTTTTGCTTTATTACAACCATGTATTTCACCACCATGTAACCCAAAGCCCTCTGTAAAACCAAATGTATATTCTCTTCTATTTCCTGTATCCACGACGAATTGTAAGCCACATTGAGCCTGCAAAGAGGTGGGATAATGTGGGATACAAAGGCAATAAATAATAATAATAATAATAATAATGCAGTGCAGCCTCATTCACAAATACATTTTGTCAGGGGTGGATTGACAGTGATCTGGGCCCTCAGGCAATAAGGGTCATTGGCCCCTAATCACCTATCAAAAGTGATGATATTAGATGGAAGCTAGGGAAGAGTGGGCCCTTGGCAAACTACTACTAATCATTTCTGTAGTGCTACTAGATGTGAGCAGTGCTGTACACATTATATGCAGGTACTTTCTCTGTCCCTAGAGGGCTCACAATCTAAGCTTTTGTTCCTGGGGCAATAATGGAGGGTTAAGTGACTTGCCCAGGGTCACAAGGATCTGCAGTAGGAATTGAACCCAGGTTGCCAGGCTTAAACCCAACTACACTAACCATTGGGCTCGGACCTTTGGTCTTTCCCAGTATGGCAATACTTACATACTTATGCCTCAGGCACACAGGACCTCTGTCTCTGCCAGAGAATAAGTACATAAGTACATAAGTAGTGCCATACTGGGAAAGACCAAAGGTCCATCTAGCCCAGCATCCTGTCACCGACAGTGGCCAATCCAGGTCAAGGGCACCTGGCACGCTCCCCAAACGTAAAAACATTCCAGACAAGTTATACCTAAAAATGCGGAATTTTTCCAAGTCCATTTAATAGCGGTCTATGGACTTGTCCTTTAGGAATCTATCTAACCCCTTTTTAAACTCCGTCAAGCTAACCGCCCGTACCACGTTCTCCGGAAACGAATTCCAGAGTCTAATTACACGTTGGGTGAAGAAAAATTTTCTCCGATTCTTCTCTTAGACATGGTGCAGTACTATATATAGGCATTTTGCAAGTCACGGTAGCATCAAGATGCTATCACGGACATTTTCTTTGAAATGTTTTGCGTAGTGTATTTTTGAATGGGGGGACGTATTGTTCAAGACATATATTTGGCATAATTTCGAAGCTCAGAAACCATTATTATGTTGATCATGGCCTTCTGATTTTCGAGGTTTTGCGATAAATGTCTCTGATATCATTCAAAAATGTCCCTCCAAATGTGATATTTATGTATGTCTTGGAGCACATACATGTATAATTTTAAGGTCTACCCAAGCAATGCCCAGAGCATGCCTTCTTTAAATCTGTGTTTGCTAAACGCATGCACATACAAGTAACAGCTGTTCTAAATTCTCTACTGATAGGTTCATGCCAATTTGCACATATAAATGACATTTTTATATGTAAACTTGGTAAAATCAACGCTTTTGGTTGTAAAACAGAAAATCATACTATTGCAGTAATGTGTACCATTTACTATCTATATGCAAGGAATTTATCTTCATTACAAGGAATAACATTTTGCATTTGGTTTTAAGCATATAAATTTTATTCAAATGAATAGTTAATGAGATGTTTCTATGCAAAATCATGATAAGCAGCTCATGAACAATCAGTGCTTAGTAAAATGCAAAAATTGCTTTATAGGTCATACTTCACAAAAAAAGAAAAGAAAACAGAAAAACTTACATCTTGATGAGATGGGTTTTTTTTTTTCATAATCTTCCAAAGCAAAAATAATAAAATCCTCAAATATAAAAGCTGCAGGGGAGTTCAGTTTTAATGTTACACTAACATCTGTACTAAATCAACATTTCATGGACTATTGGGATCTGGTGTTTCATAGATCAAACAGAATATCCATGGCAACCGGAATACCTGCAAAATATACCACAAAATCCAATATAAGGAGGAAGTGACGTCAGCGGAGCGAATGGCTGCTTAAACGCTGAGCTCCAGCACACCCGCGACTAGAAAGCACTCTCTCTCTTCCCCACGGCGGCGAATTGATAGCCAACTGAGCTATAAGAGATACCCTGGTTGCGGCAAGGAAAAATTCGGGATGCAGGCGACCGGAGGAGCTGTGAATCTCACTCAATTCGCGTTTGAAGGCAGTGCGACGCAGAAAAAAAAGATGGCGGATCAGCATGCACTGACCTCGTGCACACAAGACTCGGCGCCAGAGTTATTCACCTCTCAAGAACAAACAGACAGGTTGGGAGAAATCCTGCCCGAGTTACGGGACTGGCTGCAGGAAATAAGATCTGATCTGAAGGTGGTCCGGGAGGAACTCACGAACCTGGGGGCCAGCTTGCGAGGAGAAATCGCGGAGATTGGCCAAAGAGTGGAAGAAGTAGAAACGCGAATGGAAGACCACACGGAGGCTTTGACAGCAGTTGAATTACAAGTCTCTGATATTAGCTTGGGGCAACAACAAATCAATGATAAGCTTGAGGACTTAGAAAACAGGAGCAGGCGCTGCAACCTCCGTTTTCGAGGCCTACCAGAGACTCCTGCCTACCGCGAAGCTGAGATTGTGATACAAAAAGTGGCTAGTGCTCTACTATTGATGGATGGAACTGAGGTGAGCCCAGATGACATCAAGCTGGAAAGGGCACACAGGGCACTGGGCCCGGCAAGACAGAACCTGCCCAAAGATATCATCGTATGCTTTCGAGAATACGGGATGAAGGAGAAAGTGTTACAAGCAGCTCGCAAAAGCACAGATTTTAAATGGGACACCCACCGCATAGAGGTATACCAAGATCTGGCAGCGGCGACATTAAAGCGGAGAGCTGAACTGAAGCCGGTCACGGCGAAGCTACATGAGATGGGCATACGCTATAAATGGAGACATCCCTTTGCACTGGTATTCTACAAAGAAGGCAAAATGCAGCAGATCCGAACGAGGGCAGAGGCACAGCAATTTTTTCCAGAGGGGCTGGCCGAGATCCCACCAAGTGCAGGAGGAAAAAGAGGACACTCGGGAGGGAGGGCTACCCAGCCAAAATGGCAGCGAGCAGGGCGCAACAGGCTGCAGAGGCAACAATCAGCAAACCGTCTGACTTGAGCTTCACGGGGCTGAAGCGAGTAGACTCGGCGGTTGGAGAAGACAGCCCCCGTGGCGTGCTGAGGGGACTGAAAAGATGAATGAGTGGTATAAAAAGAGGGGTATTATAGAATTGCATGGGAAGAGGATTGGGGTGCTTAAAGTTTCAATCTCACATGTATATAGTTGAAGTTATGTGTTAATGCTAGAAAAGAATGACAATAGGGTGTGGGGGAGCCACTTCCTTCACGGGTAGCACCTAGCAAACTAAGAGAAGAAGGGTGCTTAAAATGTATGAAGAGGAAAAGGTGGGGGGGTGGGAGGGAAGAAGGGGGAGGGGGAGGGAGGGAGGAGCAGACAGATATGATATAATCAAAATATGGGGGATCTCGTTGAGATGGCAAAAGGGAGCCTGGTTGTACGAACAATATGAAAGCAAATGTCATGGCTATTAACTGTGTAACGTTGAATGTGAGAGGGCTTAACTCCCCGCAGAAACGCAGCCAGATGTTTAGAGAAATGTTGCGTTTGAAGGCAGATGTTATGTTCCTCCAGGAGACGCACTTGAAGCGCGGGCATGAAAAGTTGGTCAAACATAAACGATATCCCTCAATATACTATGCATCTAACATTGCAGGGACCAAAAGTAAAGGGGTCTTAATAGCGCTTTCCAGTGCGTGCCCATGGAGTGTGAACGAAGTGATACGGGATCCCGGGGGGAGGTATTTGATTCTAGTGACCTCAGTGCTAAATGTGCAGTACACATTGATAAATGTTTACGCTCCCAATGAAGACCAAGGGGGGTTCATAAAAGAACTAGAGGGAGTGATTCGGAAGAGAGCTAAAGGCCTTCTCTTGATTGGAGGCGACTTTAATGTCACCTTAAATCCGAGCGTAGACAACTCGGGGGGGACAGCAGGATATGCCCAAAAGGATAGAGATGCAATGAGTGAATGGATAGCCCGAGAGGGCCTATGGACATCTGGAGGGAAATCCATGGGACTGAAAGGGACTATACATATTTCTCCCCTAAGCATAAAACGTACTCACGCATAGATTACTGGTTGGGGGAGGAAGCCTTTCGAGGCAGAATTTGTAAGACCAGGATCGAGCCTTGCTCCTGGTCAGATCACTGCTCGGTCAGTTTAGAGCTTAGCCTTATAAGAGAGAAGAGGGGTCACAGGAATTGGCGTATGAATGAAGCACTTTTGTTGGATCCTCAGCATGCACGTACAGTGGAGAAATGTATTGAGGAATACATTATGTTAAATGACAATGGAGAGACACGTCCGGTGAGTGTATGGGAAGGTATGAAAGCGGTTGTACGGGGTCATATCATTGCGCTGCAGTCTCATATAGATAAGGAAAGGAAACAGGGAGAGGCCACAATGCGGCAGCAATTAGACAACTTGGTAAAGACACATAAGGCAGACCCCGCGGATAATGCGCGAGAGGGGCAGATACAACAACTACGTAGACAACTTAATGAGACCCAGTTAGCTGAAATAGCAATTCAGTTACAAGCAGCGCAACAGGAGCACTTTGAGTTCGGGAATAAAGCTAGCAGGTTATTGGCCCGTAAACTACAAAAGCGAACACAACGTAACTCTATAGCTGCTATAAAGTCTGAAGGTGGAGAGTTGTACACCTCCACAGGGGCTATACAACATGCTTTTTGGGAATATTATGGCCAGCTCTATGAGAGGGAGCAAACAGCAAATAGGGAAGAGCAGGAAGAGTATATAAAGGACTTGGGCATACAGGGGATCTCAGAGAGGGACCGGGAAGACATCTCAGCGCTAATAACAGTAGAGGAAGTGGAAGAGGCGATAGCAGGGATGCCTACACATAAGGCTCCAGGCCCAGATGGCTTCCCAATCAGATTTTATAAGATGTTTAAGAAATGGCTTGCCCCCCTGCTAGTAAGGGCGATTAGGTCCTTTGACGAGGAGCACTCACTGCCATACTCTTGGAGAGTGGCAGAGGTAGTATTGATCTTGAAGCCAGGGAAAGACCCACAACAGTGCGCGTCATACCGACCCATATCTCTGTTAAATAATGACTATAAAATCTTTACTAAAATTCTGGCCAATCGATTGAGGGGGATAATGCCTCGCTTGATCCATCAAGATCAAACAGGGTTTATTGAGGGACGTCAAGGCAGTGACAATATAAGAACCCTGCTACATGTGATCCAACAGATTGAAGAAGAAGGGAGCCCAACGCTGCTGCTCTCGATAGACGCGGAGAAGGCCTTTGACCGTGTGGACTGGGCCTTCCTGCAGTCTTTGATAGAGAGGTTGGGCATGGGTGAGAGATTCGATAAGTGGATAAAGCTTATATATGACAAACCTTTAGCCCTACTAAAAATCAATGAGGGGTTATCCGAGCCGGTCCAACTACATAGAGGCACGAGGCAGGGGTGTGCTCTGTCTCCCTTGCTGTTTGCATTGTCGATAGAGCCACTGGCCAGGAAAATTAGAGAACATGCTGACATTAGAGGGGTGGCTCGGGGCTCCCGCGAGCATAAGATAATGCTCTTCGCTGACGATATCTTACTGACTGTATCGGACCCGGTGCTGTCATTGCAGAGGGTGATGGAGATATTTGCGCAATATGGGAGGATGTCAGGATTCAAGATCAATATGACAAAATCTGAGATTCTAAACCTGTCAGTAGACCAAGATGTTATGCGAGAGATACAGCAGCGTTACCCATTTGTTTGGGCACAAAACTCTATCAAATATTTGGGAGTGCAGATAACAGCAAAAATAGACCAGCTATATCAGGCAAACTACCCCCAAAAAAGTAAAGAACTATTTTTGGAACTAGATAGATGGGAAGCTATGACAGTATCATGGTCGGGTCGAATTAATGCAATAAAAATGATTATACTACCCAAGTTATTATATATGTTTACGGCCCTACCGGTGCCTATTCCGCGTTCCTTTTTCCAGCAACTACATAGAAAAGTGTTTGCCTACATCTGGAAAAAGAAACCACCGAGAATCCGTAGGAGAGCAATGCACCACCCCCCAGCATTGGGGGGGATGGGCGTCCCTGATTTCTTCTTATACTATCAAGCTGCTCAACTAAAAATTTTGGCTGAATGGCAGCCCAGTAATAATAAGAAATGGCTTCATTGGGAAAGGGCATGGATGGGCACTAAGTATTTAGGCAATGTGTTATGGGGACCGAGACAACAGATTTTAACAGCTCTTCGCAGGGTGCCGGGGGGACTAGCTCATCTGCTTAACACGTGGCTACAAATTAGAAATAGAGTGTTTCCTGAAAGGCAATATTTCTTGCAAACGGCTATAAGTGAAGCCCCTGGTTTTTCTCTAGGGGCGGAGGAAAAAACCTATCAAATGTGGGCCCGCAAAGGGTTATATAGGTTGGGTCAATTGTGGGAAGAGAATGCGGTGAAAGATTTTGAGATAGTGAGGGAAGAATATGATTTATCCGCCAGGGACCTTGTGTATTACCACTGTGTGAGGGACTACATCCAGAAGAAATCAAGGGATGAGCTGGAACTGGCGGAGACGGGCTTAGAGCGGGCGCTAAGAGGAGGGAAGGGATGTATAACTAGACTCTATAAGGCTCTTTTGCTCATGTACTCCCCGATTGACTTTTACACAGACAGATGGGAGAACACGATACAAAAGAACTTTTCTAGTTGGTGGGCCAATAGCTTTAGGTTCCTGTTGCGCTCATCAATCACTCAGCCGGTGGCAGAAAATGGATACAAGATATTGTTCTGGTGGTATTATACGCCACTACGCCTCCACAAGATCTATCCGAAGGTATCCAAGAGCTGCTGGCGTGAATGTGGGGGACAGGGATCCTTTTTACACATCTGGTGGGAATGTCCCAAGGTACGTACCTTTTGGGAACAAATTATAAAGATAGTCAATGAGTTGGGTACAGGGGGCTATACACGCCAGATAGAATACTGCCTGCTACACGCCCGTCCAAAAAAAACCAGAGTGCAAGAGCATAAGCTTGTAGTCCAGGTGTTTGCTGCGGCCAAAATGCAGCTGGCAAGGGCCTGGAAAACACGGGAAACTCCACCCTTGCAAAGAGTGGGATATAAAGTCGAGTATATATACCAAATGGCAAAACTGACTGCGATGAGGAAAGGTCTGCTAGGGATGTTTCAGAAAATATGGGGCCCTTACGAGGAGAAACGAGAAAAAATCTGGCTCCGGGGGGGAGGGGATCGAAATGAGGGGGAGGAGGGAGGGGAGGGAAGGATGGGACAAATGTGAAGAAGGAATGATATAATGTTGGTAAGATAGGATACATGATGTTTTTCAGTAGTAAGATATTCCTTATGTGACTGTATGATCAGTGATGTCTCCATATTGGTGTAAAATTTACATAAAATCTTTAATAAAATATGTTTAAAAAAAAAAAAAAATCCAATATAAAATTCTTAACCTGAAAGTTGTTCCTAAAAGTTAATACCACATCTCCATTAGTCTTATCTATCTATCTAGATATAGATATAAATGGTCCTCCAAAAATCTAAACATCTGTCTTTGTTATCTTTAAGATATTTTTCTAAATTAATTGGATCCTTTTTTAAAGTTTTGCTGAAAATGAAAATTGTCTTGCGTCCATTTTGGGACTGAGACCTTACCACCAGCCATTGGCCTAGTGGTAAGGTCTCACGCGGTAACCAGGTGGTAATGGTCTATGCAGGGCCGCCAAGAGACTGGGCTGGGCCCAGGGCAAGGCCTCCCCCTCCACCCACCCCCGCGCCCCCCTCCGTCCACCACCGGGCCGGGCCCCCCTGAATTCAAATCATAGCACCTCACCTCAACCTCGTTCCATGTGAAAGAAGTGCAGCAGCGGAAGTCTGCAGATCACCTCCCTTCGGGCGCGAGGGCGGGACACAGGGAGGGAAGGCCCGAAGGGAGGCGATCTGCAGACTGCAGCTGCTGTGCTCCTTTCACATGGAGCGAGGTCGAGGTGAGGCACTATGATTTGAATTCAGGTGGGCCCAGCCCAGTGGTGGACGGAGGGGGGCGGGTGGAGGAGACTGCGGCGCCAGGCCCCCCTTGGAGGCCCGAGCCCGGGGAATTTTGTCCCCCCCTGCCCCCCCCCTCTCGGTGGCCTTGGGTCTATGCATATAAAATGTCAATTACTGCCCAATTACCGCCCACCAGAAAATAAAAATATTTTCCTCCATGCCTATCAGATGCACGTCAAAATGAAGCAGTAGCCAAGCAGTAACTCAAAATTGGCGTGCATAGGCGCCTACGCGATTTAGTAAAAGGGCCCCTTGATTTCTGATTTCATGTTGCTTCTATAGTTCTTTTGTTATTTATGTTAAAGCTCAATTCCCATTATTCATATTCTATATTTGTATTCATCCGAATAATATTTTTCATTATTCGTATGTGGCCGATTACTGATTAAAACTTGAATACAAGCATCTGGACAATAAATATATTTTTTGGGAGCCGGAACAACTTAAAGTTTTCTTAGATTCAAAAAGAATACCCAGTGGACCCAAGAAGTGAGAGAAGTTGGAAAATATCAAATAAGAGAATTAAACGGTCAGGCCAGTTTCTGATAATTAGTTATTTGTGATAGGTTCTCCTTAACCTTTTTGGAATACGCTCCCTATGTATCTCCCTTAGATTTATGGTTCTAATCAAGAGATGTATAAAACTTTGTTGTATTGATATTCATTTGATACTTTTTCCTCTCTGTGTTTCAATTTGCAAGTGAATTTTGTGTAACTTGTAAAGCATAAATAAAATATAATAATTAAAAAAAACCTTGAATACAAGCAATCTGGGGCTCTACTGTGCTAAATCCTACTGAAGTAAAACCTTGATCTGTGATTTCATTTAACTTCTTCTATTATTTGTTATTAAAGCTGAATGCCTATTATTTCTTTTCGGTATTAGTGTTCGGCCGAATGATATTTTTCATTATTCATATTCAGCCGAATAGTAAAATATGCTATTCGGTACAGCCCTACTTGAAAGGTATTCATATGTAAACTTTTTTTTTTTAGATTGTGAAACAGTAGAAATAGAGGGCAGGACTTGAAGTTGCAAGAAGGTAAACAGGAGTAACATCAGGAAATATTTTTGCATGGGAAGGGTAATGGATGCATGAAATGATCTCCCACTGGAGGTGGTGGGGACAAAAACAGCGAGAATTCAAAAAAGTGTTGGAATAAACATAAGAACACTAGTGGAACCATGCCGGTTTTTTCTCTCTCCTCTGACCTCCCCTCCATGTCTAGCAATTCTTCCCTCCCATCCGTGTCCCGCGATTTTCTCCTCTACTGTCCTCCCCTCCCATCCATATCCATCAGTTCTCCTCTGCCCTGTCCTCCCCTCCTCCCCCCGATGTCCCATGATTCTCTCCTCCCCTCGATTTGTACCTGAACATGGCCACTGAGACTTGAAGCGGCCTCGCGAGACTTTAACTCTTGGCGGCCATTTTGAATCCCGAGACCGTCACAGCAACAGGATGCAGGGCAAGGGCAGTGCTCTGGGCAGGAAAGAGGGGGCTCTTTCCTGCCCCGAAGAGGTCACTAGACCACCAGGGCAGTAGATAGTAAGTAAGGGAAGGAGGGGAGGTGACCTGGGGGAGGGGAGGTGATGGGGGAGGGGAATATGTGGCAGGGGGCGGGACATGTGTCCTCTTTTTGAGAGGACAAAATATGGTAACCCTACCCCAAGATCCCCTAAAGCTCCTGAGGGATACATGCAACCAAAGACCTCTTGAACCCAAACGCCACCCCTGTTGTCACTCTCCACAGTGATACACTTTCTCTCTGCAACTTATTTCCACACCATTCCCCTTGGACCTGGTCTCCCCTCACCCAGGGAAACTCCAACTCTACCACCCACTGGCAGGGACCTCCCTCCCCACCCAGGGCTCTGTAAAAATCTATCAACCAACACTATGGTTCTAGTAATACCCATCCCATGGGGTATTATACCTGCAAAATCTCCGAGTCGTAAATGACTGCATCCAATTCAAAACCTTACTACTACTACTACTATTTAGCATTTCTATAGCGCTACAAGGCATACGCAGCGCTGCACAAACATAGAAGAAAGACAGTCCCTGCTCAAAGAGCTTACAATCTAATAGACAAAAAATAAATAAAGTAAGCAAATCAAATCAATTAATGTGAACGGGAAGGAAGAGAGGAGGGTAGGTGGAGGCGAGTGGTTACAAGTGGTTACGAGTCAAAAGCAATGTTAAAGAGGTGGGCTTTCAGTCTAGATTTAAAGGTGGCCAAGGATGGGGCAAGACGTAGGGGCTCAGGAAGTTTATTCCAGGCGTAGGGTGCAGCGAGACAGAAGGCGCGAAGTCTGGAGTTGGCAGTAGTGGAGAAGGGAACAGATAAGAAGGATTTATCCATGGAGCGGAGTGCACGGGAAGGGGTGTAGGGAAGGACGAGTGTGGAGAGATACTGGGGAGCAGCAGAGTGAATACATTTATAGGTTAGTAGAAGAAGTTTGAACAGGATGCGAAAACGGATAGGGAGCCAGTGAAGGGTCTTGAGGAGAGGGGTAGTATGAGTAAAGAGACCCTGGCGGAAGATGAGACGGGCAGCAGAGTTTTGAACCGACTGGAGAGGGGAGAGATGACTAAGTGGGAGGCCAGCAAGAAGCAGATTGCAGTAGTCTAAACGAGAGGTGACAAGGGTGTGGATGAGGGTTTTGGTAGAGTGCTTGGAAAGAAAGGGGCGGATTTTACGGATGTTGTAAAGAAATACCCAGAGAACTCAAATACCCAGAGAACTCAAATACCCAGAGAACTGAATTTATGTAATTAGATGCGATGATCTACTGTGTCGAATGCAGCTGTGAGATCAAACTGTAACAGTATAGATGACTTACCCTGAGAAAACAATTATTTCACTTCAGTCGTGATTGCCAATAATACTGCTTCAGTTGAACGGTAAACCATTAAACTTAGGAAATCAGACAATAACTCTGGCACACAGGCCTCTAAGAATTTAGGAAGCAATGTAATACCAGCTACAGGCCTGTAATTAGCAGGTTGCCTAGCATCCAGCTTTCCACTCTACAGAACTGGTGTCAAGATTATACCACCCAGTAAGATCTCATCTGTAGTAAGTCATTTTCTAAGGTTACTAGCCATTCGATTATGCGTTCTGGAGGATTAGTCATCAAGTAAGCTGGGCAACTATCCAATAAACAACTGGATTTAGAAAGTTTTTTTTTTTCAATAAAGATTTAGCTTTGTCAATTGTTACGAGAGGAAAATCAGACCATAATCTGTCAGCTGGATAGCAGTCAGACACACTAAAAGAAGTTGAATTAACTACTAATTCTAAATTAGGAGTAAATGGAGTTCTAATTGTATGAATTTGATCTGAAAATAAAAAGCTAACTGGTCAGCGGAAGGACAAAGTTGAATGTTAATATTATTTGAGTTCAAAGTTGTCAGCATACAAAAGTACATACTGTAAGTACTTAAGTATTGCCATACTGGGAAAGACCAAAGGTCCATCAAGCCCATCATCCTAAAAAGGTTCATAGAATCTAAAAAAAAAAAGTATCTGAGACGTATGATATGCACGTTTATCCGATTGGACTGCAGCCTTATATTGTTTAAAAACACTTTTCCGTTTGTCTTTAATTTGAGAATTTTTTAATCTTCTCCATGCGTGTTCCAACTGGCGACAAGCTCTTTTCAAAATGGCCAACTCTTTAAGATACCAACGAACCTGATGTTTAGTCAAATGTGATTTACAAACTATTGGAGATAAAGTATCTAACGTGGAAGAGAGGACATCATTCTATGTATGCAAATGATCTGAAATATCATTAAAATCTACCTGTAAAACGACTACAATTTATCTGTCTTGTCTCTGTCTTGTCAAAACAGCAGCTGAAAAGCAGGTAAAACTGGCTCTGTCAAGAAAATAGTGAAATCATCGAGAAGAGGATTTGACCAGGGAACAGCCTTCAAATCAATTTGCCCAATCTTAGGGGTCCTTTTACTAAGGTGCGCGGAAAAATGGCCTGCGCTGGTGCAGACATGTGTATTGGACGCACGTAGGTCCATTTTTCAGTGCACCTGCAAAAAAGGTCTTTTTGTTGTGGCCAAAAACAGTAACATACCAGCTCATTTTCGAAAGTGATCGCCGGCCATCTTCCAACACAAATCGGGAGATGGCCGGCGATCTCGCAACGGCGGCCAAATCGGTATAATCGAAAGCCGCTATTTTGACACTATCGCCGCTTTCCCGTTGCAGAGCCGGCGAAAGTTCAAGGGGGCGTGTTGGCAGCGACGCGAAGGCGGGACATGGGCGGGCATGGGCGGGGTTACGAAATGGCCGGCTTTAGCCCATAATGGAAAAAAAAGGCGGCGATGAAGAGCATTTGGCCGCTTTTACTTGGTCCCTTTTTTTTCAGGTCCAAGCTTCAAAAAGGTGTCCGAACTGACCACATGACCACCGGAGGGAAGCGGAGATTACCTCCCCATACTCCCCCAGTGGTCACTAACCCCCTCCCACCAAAAAAAACCCACTTTAAACACTTTTTTTCCAGCCTGTATGCCAGCCTCAAATGTCGTACCCACCTCCATGACAGCAAAATGTATTCTATCCTCCGACAGCCTTTTCCTGCTTGTGATGTGGCTCTGGCGTGAGTGTGACACCTTTTCTGTTATTTGCACTGCAGAGTCACATCAGCAATGCATTGTGGTCGGTTTAGGTATTGGTAGTTGGTAGGCTCTACTCCCCTGGTGCTTTCCCCCTACTTACTGGGTCAGAGTGTGCCCTGTTTTGTTTCCTGTTGTAGTCCATGCGGTAGTGGCCATTTTTGTAAGCCAGTTTTAGTTCCCTTTCCTGTGTTACCCACGTTAGAGAACGTAGTTCTTACCTTGAATGGTGTTGAAAGGGGGCATTGTACACCATTGTGCCAGCTCTGACCTACTGCTCATCTTAGCACCAGGGGACTCTTTGCCAGTGGGGCACAACCTCTGATCTGCAGTTAACTGTGAGTAAACGTGCTTATTTCAAGAAAGGACTTTTTCAGAGAGATTAGTCTTCAGGTGTGAACTGGTGTGCCAAAGTTATACAGCAGCAATAAGTCCTAGAGGCTGTATGCAGGTCCCCGTAGCAGTTTTAATGGGTGCAGTACATTTGTGGGTAGTGGGTTGGGGGGCTCAGCTCCCAAAGTAAGGGAGCTATGCACGTGGGAGCTTTTCTGAAGTCCAGCGCAGTGACCCCTAGGGAGCCCGGTTGGTGTCCTGGCATGTCAGGGGGGCCAGTGCACTAAAAATGCTGGCTTCTCCCACGGCCAAATGTCTTAAATTTGGCCGGGGTTTGAGATGGCCGACATAACTTTCCATTATCGCTAAAAAACGACGCTGGCCATCTCAAACCCCGGCCAAATCCATTGGCTGGAACCATATTATCGAAACAAAAGATGGCCGGCCATCTTTTTTGAAAATATGGGTCTGGCCAGTTGTTTGCTGCGCCGCCAAAATACATCGCCGGCCATGTATTTCGCCGGAGCTGTTCGATTATTCCCATCATAGTAACATAGTAGATGATGGCAGAAAAAGACCTGCACGGTCCATCCAGTCTGCCCAACAAGATAAACTCATATGTGTTACTTTTTGTGTATACCTTACCTTGATTTGTATCTGTCATTTTCAGGGCACAGACCGTAGAAGTCTGCCCAGCACTAGCCCTGCCTCCCACCCACCAGCCCCGCCTCCCACCACCGGCTCCACCACCCAATCTCGGCTAAGCTTCTGAGGATCCATTCCTTCTGAACAGGATTCCTTTGTGTTTATCCCACGCAAGTTTGAATTCTGTTACCATTTTCATTTCCACCACCTCCCGTGGGAGGGCATTCCAAGTATCTACCACTCTCTCCATGAAAAAATACTTCCTGACATTTTTCTTGAGTCTGACATGGATGTGCATGTCCATTTTGGGCCTGAGACCTTACCACCACCCATTGAAAGGGAAAGGGGAAAGGGAAATGGGACTTGATATACTGCCTTTCTGAGGTTTTTGCAACTACATTCAAAGCGGTTTACATATATACAGGTACTTATTTTGTACCAGGGGCAATGGAGGGTTAAGTGACTTGCCCAGAGTCACAAGGAGCTGCAATGGGAATTGAACTCAGTTCCCCAGGATCAAAGTCCACTGCACTAACCACTAGGCTACTCTTCCAAATCAGTAAAGTTTTATGTGTTAACCGGGAGGTAATGGTCTACACGTGTACTATGCCGATTACCGCCCGGTTATTTAATTTAATTTTTAATTTTTGTTACATTTGTACCCCGCGCTTTCCCACTCATGGCAGGCTCAATGCGGCGGGCAATGGAGGGTTAAGTGACTTGCCCAGAGTCACAAGGAGCTGCCTATGCCGGGAATAGAACTCAGTTCCCCAGGACCAAAGTCCACCACCCTAACCACTAGGCCACTCCTCCACTCAGTTAACTCAGTTACTGCTGCACGCCGGAAATTTTCCGGTGCGCCTAGTGGAAGCACATAAAAAATGGCATTACTGGCACAGCCTGGCAGTAGCCAGGTGATAGTTCAAAATTGATGCACGTAGGATGCGTGTACCAGGGGCGTAGCCACGGGCGGGCCTGGACGGGCCCGGTTGGTGTCCTGGCATGTGAGGGGGACCAGTGCACTACGAATCCTGGCCCCTCCCACGAACAAATGCCTTGGATTTATTCATTATCGCTGAAAAACAAAAACGCCCAGCTCACAAATTGTCGAATAAAACATGTCTATTTTTTTCGAAAATACGGTTCGGTCCGCCCCTTCACGGACTCGTTCTCAGAGATAAACGCCTATGGAGACAGACGTTTTCGTTCAATTATGCCCCTCTAAGGGTCCATCAAGCCCAGCATCCTGTCTCCGACAGTGGCCAATCCAGGCTTCAAGAACCAGGCAACACCCCCTCCCCCCGAAAAAAAACCCCAAATTTAATTCTTAATAATGTTCAGTGGACTTTTTCCTCAGGAATCTGTCCAAACCCCCTTTAAATTCCGTAAGGCCAGCTGCTGTCACTACATTCTCCAGCAACGAGTTCCAGAGTCTAACTATTTTTATTAATTTATTACATTTGTACCCCGCTCTTTCCCACATACAGCAGGTCCAGTGCGGCTTACATAGTAAAAGAAAGCGTCTTACATGGTAAAGAATACAGTAAAAACAAGGAAATGTAGGAACAGTATTATAAATTGTGATGATCGTAACTACTTACATTATGAAAGGCATTACAAAGGACATGTGAAAAGAACGTAATGAACTAGAATAGGGAAGGTAGACAAGGATATGAAAGGGAAGGAGAATGGGAGGGAAATGGTAAAGGATGGAGGGAAGAAGATGAGGGATTGAGTATAACATTGGAGTCAGAGTAAGCGTCAACGTCTTAGCAGGAGTATCGTAGGTGATCTGGTGGAATTAAGCTGGTCCATTAGGGTAAACTACATGCTGAGTAAAGAAAAACTTTCTCCTATTTGTTTTAAATCTACCATATTCTAGCTTCATCTTGTGTCCCCTGGTTTTGTTGTTGTTTGAAAGTGTAAACAAACGCTTCACATCTGTCCGCTCTACTCCGCTCATTATCTTGTAGACTTCTATCATATCACCCCTCAGCCGCCTTTTCTCCAAGCTGAAGAGCCCTAACCTTCTCAGCCTTTCCTCATAGGGAAGTCGTTCCATTCCCTTTATCATTTTTGTTGCCCTTCTCTGCAGATGACCTACACATAGGTATGGCAATCCAATGACATTTAATACTCTGGCAGAGCTTAACAGAGAAAGTTGAATCAGAGGGCATGTAGGTCAGGACTGTATCTTGCAGCTAAATGCTAATGTATTATACTATGGGGCTCATTTTCAAAACAAACAAAAAAATTTTTTAAAGAACTCCAATAAGGTGGCAGAAAGATGTTTCTCTCTGAAAAATATTCAAGTTGCAATTTTTGACACCCCGATTTTAGATGTTTTGCTCCACAGTTCATCCACATTTGAAGGGAGTACATTAGGGGTATATTTTGGACACGACATGGGCGGCACCAAAAGATAGTTGGTTTTTTTCTGCAATAATGGAACATTGGAGGACTCACCATACATTACAAGAGGGCAATGGTGAGATATGTACATGGGATCCTTTATTTATTTGTTTGTTTGTTTGTTGCATTTGTATCTCACATTTCCCCACCTATTTGCAGGCTCAATGTGGCTTACATATTCCGTAATGACGATCTCCATTTCTGGAACGAGAAATACAAAGTGGTATTGCATTAAAGTTCACTAGTGACAAAGTATATAAGCAATCACGTATAGAGATTTCAGTTTTGTCTCGTTTTGTTGTCTGGTATTTAGGTAGGGTCATTGTGGTATGCCTTTTTGAACAGGTTGTTTTTTAGTGATTTTCGAAGGTTTGTTAGGTCGTGCATTGTTTTTATGACGTTTGGTAGTGCATTCCGTAGTTGCGTTCTTATGTAGGAGAAGCTGGATGCAAGGTGATCCATGTGGGAAAAAAAGAACCCGAATTATAGTTACGTCATGCAAGGTTCCACGTTAGGAGTTACGGACCAAGAAAGGGATCTGGGTGTCGTCGTTGATAATACACTGAAACCTTCTGCTCAGTGTGCTGCTGCGGCTCGGAAAGCGAATAGAATGTTGGGTATTATTAGGAAAGGTATGGAAAACAGGTGTGAGGATGTTGTAATGCCATTATATCGCTCCATGGTGTGACCGCACCTTGAGTATTGTGTTCAATTCTGGTCGCCGCATCTCAAGAAGGATATAGTGGAATTGGAAAAGGTGCAGCGAAGGGCGACGAAAATGATAGCGGGAATGGGACGACTTCCCTATGAAGAAAGACTAAGGAGGCTAGGGCTTTTCAGCTTGGAGAAGAGACGGCTGAGGGGAGACATGATAGAGGTATATAAAATAATGAGTAGAGTGGAACAAGTGGATGTGAAGCGTCTGTTCACGCTTTCCAAAAATACTAGGACTAGGGGGCATGCGATGAAACTACAGTGTAGTAAATTAAAACAAATCGGAGAAAAGTTTTCTTCACCCAACGCGTAAATAAACTCTGGAATTCGTTGCCGGAGAATGTGGTGAAGGCGGTTAGCTTGGCAGAGTTTAAAAAGGGGTTAGACGGTTTCCTAAAGGACAAGTCCATAAACCGCTACTAAATGGACCGGAAAAATCCACAATTCCAGAAATAATGTGTATAGAATGTTTGTACGTTTGGGAAACTTGCCAGGTGCCCTTGGCCTGGATTGGCCGCTGTCGGGGACAGGATGCTGGGCTCGATGGACCCTTGGTCTTTTCCCAGTGTGGCATTACTTATGTACTTATATATATTTTAGTCCATTGCAGCTGGGGTAGTGGAGATTCAGAAATGTGGTTGCTGACCTTTTTGCGTTCCTGGTTGGTAAGTCTATGAGGTCTGACATGTAGACCGGGGCCTCGCCATGAATGATTTTATGAACCAGGGTGCAGATTTTGAACGCAATATGTTCTTTAAGTGGGAGCCAGTGTAGTTTTTCTCTTAGGGTTTGGCGCTTTCATATTTCGTTTTTCCAAATATGAGTCTGGCTGCTGTGTTTTGGTCAGTTTAGAGTTTCTTAATGATTTGTTCTTTGCATCCGGCATAAATTGCATTGCAGTAATCTAGGTGGCATAGCACCATTGATTGTACCAGGCTGTGGAATATTTCCCTTGGGAAGAAAGGTATTACTCTTTTGAGTTTCCACATTGAGTGGAACATTTTCTTTGTTGTATTTTTCGCATGGCTTTCTAGTGTGAGATTTTGGTCAATTTAGAGAATTTTCAAGCTATCTGAAACAGGAAGAGTGTAGTCTGGAGTGTTTATAGCGGTGGTTTTGTTCGTGTTATATTGTGATGAGAGGATGAGACATTGTGATTTTTCTGCATTAAGTTTTAATTGAAACGCATCCGCCCATGAATTCCTGATTTGGAGGCTGTGTTTGATTTCATTTGTGATTTCTGTTAGATCATGTTTGAACGGGATGTGAAGTCCGTTGTAGTGCCCCCTAGGGAACCCCAGTACTCTGCTGAAATGTCTGTGTGGCTAGTCTACTAAGAATGCTGGACACCCCCATACGTCCCAATGGCTTGTTTTTGTTTGTTTTTCCCTTAGACATTTTTTTCTTTCAAAAATGGTCCTACAAAACGTTTGTGGCCTAGACCTGTTTCAATCACAAGTAAGTCACAAAAAGGTGCCCTAAATGACCACTGGAGCGGTCAGTGACCCCCTACCAACCCTCTAAGATGTGACAGTGACAGTACATACCAGGATCTATGATAGCTTCAGATATGATGGCCATTCCTGTTACAGCAGCAAACAGGTCCATGAAGTAGCCTAGTGGTCAGTGCAGTGGACTGTGGAGAAGGGGATCCAGACTGATATCCCACTCTAACTGGTACACTTGTGGTGGAATGTGTGAGCCTTCCAAAAAACACTAAATACGTACTGTACCTACTCTGGAATTTGTTTGCCAGAGAATGTGGTAAAGGCGGTTAGCTTACTGGGGTTCAAAAAAGGTCCGGATAGCTTCTTAAAGGAAAAGTCCATAGACCATTATTAAATTGACTTGGGAAAATCCAAGCAGCATGAAATGTATTGAACTCTTTGGGATCTTGCCAGGTATTTGTGACCTGGATTGGTCACTGTTGGAAACAGGATGCTGGGCTTGATGGACCTTTGGTCTTTCCCAGTATGGTAATACTTATGAACTTATGTTCCTACAGGAATAAGGGTTATTGTAGTGGTGTATAGTGGGTGCAGTAGGATTTTGGTGAGTTTTGGAGGGCTCACCCATACATTATAAAGGACAACAGTGAGATATGTACCTGGGACCTTTTATGTCAAGTACACTGAAGTACCCCCTAAGGTGCCCCACTGCTCTGCTGGATTGTCCGTGTGTGGCTAGTCTACTAAGAATGCTAGCTTGTTTTTGTGTGTTTTTTCCTTTTTACATTTTTTTTTCCAAAAATGGTCCTAAAAAATAGACACACTGAGCACAAAAACATCTAGTAAACAGCCATTTTCAAAACAAAAACGTGGATGTGTTCTGGTTTGAAAATGATAGTTATGTACGTGCTCTACTTCGATCTATTTTCACCAATATCCATTTTTCAAAAGGTCAACTGGGACAGGAAACCATAGTACTCTTAATAGGATCTATCAGATCGGCGTACCTTCCCCTAATTAGGCTAAATGAGCCTAGCATATGTCTGAAAAGGGGCGTAACGCAATCCTCATCAATCCTTAGATGTACTTTCTTAGATTTTTTTCAATATGTTTTTTATAGCATTTTTATATAAATTAATAGTTTTTAGATCTTTTTCAGATTATTGCAGATAGCATTTTCTTTATATATTATAGTACTTAGCTTTTAGCTTTCATTATGTTCATAAAATTGGAGACCAGATGTCAACCGACACAGATCCATGTTTCGCGTTCAAAAACGCTGTTTCAAGGTGGTCTCCTATGAAGAAAATGAATATTCTTAATACAAATAAACATCACTATGTCCTGATACACAGCAAGACCTTTACTCACCACAAGTATGTCAGGTAGTCACCATCAAAGATGGCCGACGTTATTTCTCTATCAGTTTTATATCCTGTCACGTAATCTGTGACGTAGAGCGCCGCTCTCAATCCCACGGGCAAAACAGCTGACAGGTATTTAAACTATCCGGCAGTCAAGAGAATTAACAATTACTAATAAACAGCAATCATATAAGTGTTTGCCACTCAATTTCTCGGTTTAGTCCAAATGGATCAATTGTATTTAAAGTAAATATCCAATATTGTTATTTAAAATTGAGTACAAACTTCCCTTCACCCACGATCTCTTCATCTCTCATTCCCTTCACCTGCTTGCCCTAACTGAAACCTGGCTCTCCCCTGATAACTCTGCCTCAGTTGTGGCTCTATGCCATGGAGGCTCTCTCTTCTCCCACACTCCCCGCATAGTTGGCCGCAGAGGAGGCGTCGGGTTACTACTCTCGCCCTCCTGTAGTTTCCAACCCCTCCTCCTACCATAGTCTCACTGCTTCTCATCCTTTGAAGTCCACTCCATCCGTCTATTCTACCCGTTGCCACTCAGAGTGGCAGTCATTTACCGCCCCCCTGATAAATCCCTTCCTCACCGACTTTGATGCCTGGCTTTCTGTTTTTCTTAAACCCTCATCTCCGTCCCTCATTCTCGGAGACTTTAACATACACGTTGATGACCCGTCCAACTCTCACGCTTCTCAGTTCCTCACTCTAACATCCTCCTTCAACCTCCAGCTGTGTTCCACCACCCCTACTCACCGTGATGGCCATTGCCTTGACCTTGTCCTCCCCTCTTCCGGCTCACCCTCCAATTTCCACGCCTCAGCTCTTCCTCTCTCTGATCCTCACCTGATCACCTTCACACTTCTTCACCCTCCCCCTCAGCCCCGCCCAACAATAACCACTACTTCCAGGAATCTCCAGGCTATTGACCTTCCCACCTTTCATCTAGTATTTCTAATCTCCTCCCCTCCATCATGTCCTCCGAGTCTGTCGACGAGGCTGTCTCCGCTTACAATGCCACTCTCTCCTCTGCTCTGGACACCCTTGCACCATCCACCTCCCGTCCCACAAGGCGTACTAATCCCTAGCCTTGGCTGACCTCTTGCATCCATTACCTTCGCTCCTGCGCCCGATCTGCTAACACCTCTGGAGGAAATCTCGCACCCATTCAGATTTCCTTCACTATAAATTTATGCTATCCTCCTTCCAGTCCTCACTATTCCTTGCCAAACAGGACTATTACACCCAATTGACTAATTCTCTCAGCTCTAACCCTCGTCATCTCTTCGCCACCCTTAACTCCCTCCTCAAAGTGCCCTCCGCTCCCACCCCCCCTCACTCTCTCCTCAATCACTGGCTGACTACTTCCGCGACAAGGTGCAAAAGAGCAACCTTGAGTTCACTACCAAGCCACCTCCTCCTCTTCACCCTTCAACCCTCTCCCTCAACCAACCAACCCAGACCTCCTTCTCCTCCTTTCCTGATATCTCCGAGGAGGAAACCGCCCGCCTTCTTTCCTCCTCAAAATGCACCACTTGTTCCCCTGATCCCATCCCCACCAACTTACTTAACACCATCTCTCCTACTATCACCCCCTCCATCTGTCATATCCTCAACCTCTCTCTCCCAACTGCAACTGTCCCCGACACCTTCAAGCATGCCGTAGTCACGCCACTCCTCAAAAAACCATCACTAGACCCTACCTGTCCCTCCAACTACCGCCCCATCTCCCTCCTACCCTTCCTCTCCAAGATACTTGAGTGCGCAGTCCACAGCCGCTGCCTTGATTTTCTCTCCTCTCATGCCATCCTCGATCCGCTTCAATCCGGTTTTCACCCTCTTCACTCGACAGAAACAGCACTCTCTAAAGTCTGTAATGACCTGTTCCTTGCCAAATCCAGAGGCCACTACTCCATCCTCATCCTCCTCAATCTATCCGCCGCTTTTGACACTGTCAGTCATGACTTACTTCTTGCCACACTGTCCTCATTTGGGTTCCAGGGCTCTGTCCTCTCCTGGTTCTCCTCCTATCTCTCCCACCGCACCTTCAAAGTTCACTCTCATGGAACTTCCTCCACCCCCATCCCCTTATCTGTTGGTGTTCCCCAGGGATCTGTCCTTGGACCCCTTCTCTTCTCAATCTACACCTCTTCCCTGGGCTCCCTGATCTCATCTCATGGTTTCCAGTATCATCTCTATGCTGATGACACCCAACTGTATCTCGCCACACCAGACATCACCGCGGAGACCCAGGCAAAGGTATCGGCCTGCTTATCCGACATTGCTGCCTGGATGTCCAACCGCCACCTGAAACTGAACATGTCCAAGACCGAGCTTAACGTCTTTCCAACAAAACCCGCTTCTCCTCTTCCTCCACTTTCTATCTCAGTTGATAACACCATCCTCCCCGTCTCATCTGCCCGCAACCTCGGAGTCATCTTTGACTCCTCTCTCTCCTTCTCTGCGCATATCCAGCAGATAGCCAAGACCTGTCGCTTCTTGCTCTTTAACATCAGCAAAATTTGCCCTTTCCTCTCTGAACACACCACCCGAACTCTCGTCCACGCTCTCATTACCTCTCGCCTGGACTACTGCAACTTACTCCTCACCGGCCTCCCACTTAGCCATCTATTCCCCCCTTCAATCTGTTCAGAACTCTGCTGCACGTCTCATATTCCGCCAGAACCGATATACTCATATCACCCCTCTCCTCAGGTCACTTCACTGGCTTCCGATCAGATACCGCATTCAATTCAAGCTTCTCCTCTACAAATGCACTCAGTCTGCTGCCCCTCACTATCTTTCTACCCTCATCTCCCCTTACGTTCCCGCCCGTAACCACCATTCACAGGATAAATCCCTCCTCTCAGTACCCTTCTCCACCACCGCCAACTCCAGGCTCCGCTCATTCTGCCTCGCCTCACCCTATGCTTGGAACAACCTTCCTGAGCCCTTACGCCAAGCCCCCTCCCTGCCTGTCTTCAAGTCTTTGCTTAAAGCCCACCTCTTCAATGCTGCGTTCGGCACCTAACCCTTACCGTTCAGTGAATCCAGACTGCCCAATTTGACTGCCCCTATCGGACCGACCATTCACTTGTCTATTAGATTGTAAGCTCTTTGAGCAGGGACTGTCTCTCTTTGTTAAATTGTACAGCACTGCGTAACCCTAGTAGCGCTCTAGAAATGTTAAGTAGTAGTAGTATACTTTCAATATCTCCACCCTCCCACCCTTCTTTAATTTGATCAATAATGCGCCACTGTAGATCTAATATGGTTTGAAAATGGCCATATTTGCTACTGGAATTTTGGACGTTTTTTTGCAAAATGTCTAAAATTGGATTAGATGTCTTATCAAAAATGCCTCTCCACATGAAACAGTTAGATATATATACCTGACTGCATTTTGCATTAGTGGCCAGGAGTGGCGTAGCCAAGGGTGGGCCCGGGTGGGCCCAGGCCCACCCACTTTGGGCTCAGGCCCACCCAGAAGCAGCACACCTATAATGTGGCTGGCATGGATTCCCAAGTCCCACCAGCTGAAAACTGTCCCTTCTGCATACCTTGTAAATAGTAGATCTTCGCCTGCAGTAAACTGCGACTGATACATACCGTTCACTCCAGCCCCAGAGCCTTATTTCCTCCTATGCGGAAACAGGAAGTTGCATCAGTGGGAAGGCTGTGGGACCAACATGAGCAGTGTGTATTAGTTGCTGTTTGCTGCCGGTGAAAATCTGCTATTTAAAAGATATACGGGAGAGGGGGGATGTTTGACAGACCATATGGCATGCAGGCGAGAGAAGGAGAGACCAAATTACTTGTGGGACGAGGTGGGGTTCTTCTGCCCACCCATCTTGGACCCAGGCCCACCTAAAATTGGATGTCTGGCTACGCCCCTGGTGGCCAGGATGTTAATACACTGTAGTGACCACTGCTCAACGTTAATGAGATAATTACCACCCTAAAGTGATGAGGAAGGATGCAGAAAAGGGCCGTAAAATGCAATCAATCATATGAAGCAGAAAATAAACTCTGTGATCAGTTGATGAAATAACATCTTGCTGCTCACTCACTTCATATTGTAATAGGAGATGGGGGAGGGGGAGGATATGTGATGCATTTTCATTATTTGAGGAAAAAGAGGAGAAATTTCTATTTTAGATATCTTTACCTTTAACTTACAGATAACATATCACATTTGTCAAGTTCATTTTTGACAAAGCCCCATATGTAGCCTGAAAATTGCACAGATGCTTGGATATATCTTCCCTTCATTAAAAAAAAAAGGAAAAAAAGTGTTCTTATAGTTTCCATGACAGTTAAGGACTGGCAATAATAAAAGTATTTTCTCATAACTTTTTCTTTCCTTTTTTTTTTTTTCCCTTGCTGAAGGGAGTTTTCATTATCAGGTCGAGGAGTGTGGTAGCCGTGTTAGTCCACTCTTAAGGTTATCAATAGAAATTAAACAAAATAAAACATGGAAAAGAAAATAAGATGATACCTTTTTTATTGGACATAACTTAATACATTTCTTGATTAGCTTTCGAAGGTCGCCCTTCTTCCTCAGATCGGAAATAAGCAAATGTGCTAGCTGACAGTGTATATAAGTGAAAACATTCAAGCATTACTATGACAGTCTGACAGGGTGGGAGGATGGGGGTGGGTCGGAGGTATGCTTGGGGACATCAAAGCATATCATTGATATTCTAACGGGATGGGTGTGGATAGGTGAGGGGTGGGGTGATCAACAGAGACATACAGCTTTATGGTTTATAATGGGCTAGGAACCCCAGATCCTTGTTAAGTCCTTTCTGTTGGGTGTTAAAATATTCAATCATTCTGACTTCAAAGGTCTTACGTTCTTGTATGGTTTTAAAGTTACCTTTCAGGATTCTCACTGTGAAGTCACTGGTACAGTGTCCTGGTCCTGTAAAATGTTGACCAACAGGCGTGGGAACCCTGCTGGCACCAGTATTCTTCATATGATGTCTATGTAAATTGAATCTTGTCTTAAGCATTATCAGGTCTAAATTTTCTTCACTTAGTTCAAATGAATTCTTGAAACTAATGTACTTTCCAAACAAATTGGGTTTCGTCAAAATGGCAAGTAACCCAATAAACGTTATATAGCACAACTGAAATATTGTTATATAATTAGGTAACAAAATTCAAATTTGAAGGATGTGTACAGTTCTTGCTAGGTAATGAATTGACTGCATTATATATCCAACCTCAGCTGAGGGGATGGAAGTCAACCAAGGTTGGTTCGAACAGGAGACGCAAAACCACCAGAGAGAACAGCAGTGTCCCACGAAAGATTAGTACCAGGTACAGGAGTGAGAACAGAACCAGGCCCTTCAAGAAGCAGACCTCCTGTACCTAGTACCAAGGTCATCATCTCGGATACAGATTACCAGCGGATCAAGACTAAGGGGTCTGCTTCATGAAGAGCCTGGTTCTGTTCTCACTCCTGTACCTAGTCAACCAAGGTCATCATCTCGGATACAGATTACCAGCGGATCAAGACTAAGGGGTCTGCTTCATGAAGAGCCTGGTTCTGTTCTCACTCCTGTACCTAGTCAACCAAGGTCATCATCTCGGATACAGATTACCAGCAGATCAAGAACAAGGGGTCTGCTTCTTGAAGAGCCTGGTTCTGTTCTCACTCCTGTACCTAGTCAACCAAGGTCATCATCTCAGATATAGATTACCAGCAGATCAAGACCAAGGAGTCTGCTTCTTGAAGAGCCTGGTTCTGTTCTCACTCCTGTACCTAGTCAACCAAGGTCATCATCTCGGATACAGATTACCAGCGGATCAAGACTAAGGGGTCTGCTTCATGAAGAGCCTGGTTCTGTTCCCACTCCTGTACCTAGTCAACCAAGGTCATCATCTCGGATACAGATTACCAGCAGATCAAGACCAAAGGGTCTGCTTCTTGAAGTGCCTTGTTCTGTTCTCACTCCTGTACCTAGTCAACCAAGGTCATCATCTCGGCTACAGATTACCAGCAGATCAAGAACAAGGGGTCTGCTTCTTGAAGAGCCTGGTTCTGTTCTCACTCCTGTACCTAGTCAACCAAGGTCATCATCTCGGATACAGATTACCAGCAGATCAAGACCAAGGAGTCTGCTTCTTGAAGAGCCTGGTTCTGTTCTCACTCCTGTACCTAGTCAACCAAGGTCATCATCTCGGATACAGATTACCAGCAGATCAAGACCAAAGGGTCTGCTTCTTGAAGAGCCTTGTTCTGTTCTCACTCCTGTACCTAGTCAACCAAGGTCATCATCTCGGATACAGATTACCAGCAGATCAAGACCAAGGGGTCTGCTTCTTGAAGAGCCTGGTTCTGTTCTCACTCCTGTACCTAGTCAACCAAGGTCATCATCTCAGATATAGATTACCAGCAGATCAAGACCAAGGAGTCTGCTTCTTGAAGAGCCTGGTTCTGTTCCCACTCCTGTACCTAGTCAACCAAGGTCATCATCTCGAATACAGATTACCAGCAGATCAAGAACAAGGGGTCTGCTTCTTGAAGAGCCTGGTTCTGTTCTCACTCCTGTACCTAGTCAACCAAGGTCATCATCTCGGATACAGATTACCAGCAGATCAAGAACAAGGGGTCTGCTTCTTGAAGAGCCTGGTTCTGTTCTCACTCCTGTACCTAGTCAACCAAGGTCATCATCTCGGATACAGATTACCAGCAGATCAAGAACAAGGGGTCTGCTTCTTGAAGAGCCTGGTTCTGTTCTCACTCCTGTACCTAGTCAACCAAGGTCATCATCTCAGATATAGATTACCAGCAGATCAAGACCAAGGAGTCTGCTTCTTGAAGAGCCTGGTTCTGTTCTCACTCCTGTACCTAGTCAACCAAGGTCATCATCTCGGATACAGATTACCAGCGGATCAAGACTAAGGGGTCTGCTTCATGAAGAGCCTGGTTCTGTTCCCACTCCTGTACCTAGTCAACCAAGGTCATCATCTCGGATACAGATTACCAGCAGATCAAGACCAAGGGGTCTGCTTCATGAAGAGCCTGGTTCTGTTCCCATTCCTGTACCTAGTCAACCAAGGTCATCATCTCGGATACAGATTACCAGCAGATCAAGACCAAGGGGTCTGCTTCTTGAAGAGCCTGGTTCTGTTCTCACTCCTGTACCTAGTCAACCAAGGTCACCATCTCAGATACAGATTACCAGCAGATCAAGACCAAGGGGTCTGCTTCTTGAAGAGCCTGGTTCTGTTCTCACTCCTGTACCTAGTCAACCAAGGTCACCATCTCAGATACAGATTACCAGCAGATCAAGACCAAGGGATCTGCTTCTTGAAGAGCCTGGTTCTGTTCCCACTCCTGTACCTAGTCAACCAAGGTCATCATTTCGGATACAGATTACCAGCAGATCCCACTTTAAAATACTAGGAGAACATGAGATGTCCTGACCTGAACACCTCAATCCCGATTTGTAAGTCCTTTCTAAAATGCTTCTTTCCCCCTAAACCAACCTCTCCTCCTCCCCCATTCTCTATTTCTGTGGCTAACACGCTCATCCTTCCTGTCTCATCAGCTCGTAACCTTGGGGCTATCTTCGACTCCTCCCTCTCCTTCTCTGCACTTATTCAGCAGACTGCTAAAACCTGTCATTTCTTTCTCTATAATATCACCAAAATTCACCCTTTCCTTTCTGAGCACACTACCAGAACCCTCATCCACACTCTTATCACCTCTCGCTTAGACTATTGCAACTTGCTTCTTACAGGTCTCCCACTTAGCCATCTCTCTCCTCTTCAATCTGTTCACAATTCTGCTGCACGACTAATATTCCGCCAGTATCATTATGCTCATATTAGCCCTCTCCTCAAGTCACTTCAGTTGCTTCCTATCCGTTTCTGCATACAGTTCAAACTCCTCTTATTGACCTATAAGTGCATTCACTCTGCAGCTCCTCAGTACCTCTCCACGCTCATCTCTCCCTACGTTCCTCCTCGGGAACTCCGTTCACTGGGTAAATCTCTCTTATCTGCACCCTTCTCCTCCACTGCTAACTCCAGACTCCGTTCCTTTTATCTTCCTGCTCCATATGCCTGGAATAGACTTCCTGAGCCGGTACGTCAAGCTCCATCTCTGGCCGTCTTCAAATCTAAGCTAAAAGCCCACCTTTTTGATGCTGCTTTTTCCTAACCCTTTTTATCATCCTCACTTTAATATTCCCTTATCTCTTGTTTGTCCTGTTTGTCTGTCCTAATTAGATTGTAAGCTCTGTCAAGCAGGGACTGTCTCTTCATGTTCAAGTGTACAGCGCTGCGTACGTCTAGTAGCGCTATAGAAATGATAAGCAGTAGTAGTAGTCTTTGGGATTCCAGAATCTTGCTACTCTTTGGGATTCCGGAATCTTGCTACCCTTTGTCCTTATCCCTTATTTGTCCTGTTTGTCTGTCCTAATTAGATTGTAAGCTCTGTCGAGCAGGGACTGTCTCTTCATAGTAGATGATAGCAGAAAAAGACCTGCATCCAGTCTGCCCAAGACAAACTCATATGTGTATACCTTACCTTGAATTTGTACCTGTCCTTTTCAGGGCAAAGACCATATAAGTCTGCCCAGCAGTATTTCCCGCCTCCCAACCACCAGTCCCGCCTCCCATCACCGGCTCTGGTACAGACCGTATAAGTCTGCCCTCCCTATCCTCGCCTCCCAACCACCACCCCCTCTTCCCCCCACCTGCTCATGTTCAAGTGTACAGCGCTGCGTACGTCTAGTAGCGCTATAGAAATGATAAGTAATAGTAGTAGTCTTTGGGATTCCAGAATCTTGCTACTTTTTGGGATTCCGGAATCTTACTAGCCTTTGTCCTTATCCCTTATTTGTCCTGTTTGTCCTAATTAGATTGTAAGCTCTGTCGAGCTTGGACTGTCTCTTCATGTTCAAGTGTACAGCGCTGCGTACGTCTATTAGCGCTATAGAAATGGTAAGTAGTAGTAGTAGTAGTACTCACGTAAATGTACATGTACTTTTGTGTGACCCACATGTATGTGTTTATGGAGTGTATTTTGTCCAAAATACAAACTACTCCTGAAGAAAGAAACAAGAGATATAGAGGGGCATTTTCATATGACTTCCAAATCTGATTTTAGACATTTTGAAAAAATAAAAAAGGTAAAAAATCCAGTGATAAACATAGGTCCATTTTAGAATCAGAAAAAACGTCTATCTTTTTGGTTCAAAAATCAACCTATTTTAGATGTTTTTTGTGCACGATGCATTTTCTTTAAGGGTCATTTTCAAACAACAAATGTTCAAGGGAAAAACACACAAAAAACAAGCCATTGGGATGTCTGGGGGACAGCAGCCTTACTAGACCGGCCACACAGACATTCCACTACAGCAGTGGGGCAGCCTAAGGGACATTGCACTGAACGTCACATTAAAGGTCCCAGGTACACATCACATCATCACCCCCTTGTATCAGGGGCGTAGCCAGACTTTGGCGGGAGGGGGGTCCAGAGCCCGAGGTGAGGGGGCACATTTTAGCCCCCCCAGCGCCACCAGCCCCCCCGCCATTGCCGATCCCCCCGTCGCCACCACCACCAACAACTTTGACCCCCCCCCCCCCCGCCGACGACCCTCTCGACCCCCATCCCGCCGCCAACCCTCCCCCGCCGTCGCCGTCACCTACCTTTGCTGGCGGGGGACCCCAACCCCCGCCAGCCGAGGTTCTCTTCTTCCTTCGTTCTGTTTCTGAGTCTGACGTCCTGCACGTTGTACGTGCAGGACGTCAGACTCAGAAACAGAACGAAGGAAGAAGAGGACCTCAGTTGGCAGTGGTTGGGGTCCCCCGCCAGCAAAGGTAGGCGATGGCGGGTTGGCGGCAGGAGGGGGTCCAGGGCCAAATCTATGGGGGCCTAGGCCCCCGTGGCCCCACATAGCTATACCCCTGCCTTATATTGAATGGTGAGTCCTCCAGAAATAGCAAAAATGTACCCAACTGTACACCACTACAATAATCCTTATGCTTGCAGGTGTGACCTATATGTGGGTTCAGTAGGCATTTTGGGGGGTTTTGGGAGCGCTCGCACTTTCTACCATAAGTGAACCAGTTAGAAAGGGATATGGGTCTGGGTCCCCTTCTTGTATGAGTGCTACAGTTTATGGGAAAAACAGGCAAACTGTTACTCTGTCTATACGTTCTAGCATTGCTTATACCCTACGCTATCTATGAAAATGTTTTATTGTGTTGGCATTGTAATGTACCATGTTTGCGTGTTTTCTTTATAACACATTATATGGTCAAATTCCTAGTTATTTATTAACTAATTTCTGTTTTGTTTCATTTCAAAGAGCCAGGAGAGGTGATATTCATTTTTTTACTTTTCCAACAACTAAAGGGATTAGATTTTCAATTTTTGATAGACTGTTGGCTGTTCAAGCATTACGTCTATGGAAGGACTTTGAAGTACAACTTTCTTCTTCTCATTCGTATCTCTCTGTTTAGAAAATGTACCTCTTGATTATCGTCTTTTGCTAAGATCCTAGGAGAATGTTCTAGCTCTCTTGTTATATGTAACCCTGATCTCATCTCATGGTTTCCAGTATCATCTCTATGCTGATGACACCCAACTGTATCTCTTCACACCAGACATCACCGCGGAGACCCAGGCAAAGGTATCGGCCTGCTTATCCGACATTGCTGCCTGGATGTCCAACCGCCACCTGAAACTGAACATGTCCAAGACCGAGCTTATCGTCTTGCCACCAAAACCCACTTCTCCTCTTCCTCCACTTTCTATCTCAGTTGATAACACCCTCATCCTCCCCGTCTCATCTGCCCGCAACCTCGGAGTCATCTTTGACTTCTCTCTCTCCTTCTCTGCGCATATCCAGCAGATAGCCAAGACCTGTCGCTTCATCCTCTTTAACATCAGCAAAATTCGCCCTTTCCTCTCTGAACACACCACCCGAACTCTTGTCCACGCTCTCATTACCTCTCGTCTGGACTACTGCAACTTACTCCTCACCGGCCTCCCACTTAGCCATCTATCCCCCCTTCAGTCTGTTCAGAACTCTGCTGCACGTCTCATATTCCGCCAGAACCGATATACTCATATCACCCCTCTCCTCAGGTCACTTCACTGGCTTCCGATCAGATACCGCATTCAATTCAAGCTTCTCCTTCTTACCTACAAATGCACTCAGTCTGCTGCCCCTCACTATCTTTCTACCCTCATCTCCCCTTTGTTGGATTATTTGTAGTAAATAATTAGCAGATTTTAGTACACACAGCTTCAGCTTTAGAAATGTTAATTTCTTTCTTCATCTCTCTCTCATTCACCCCTGAATAATTCACTGCTGAGTCACTTTAAAGTTGAAGTAACAAAACATCTGTTTACTCACAGTTTGTAGTTAGATTATAATCAGACAGGCTTATATATACATATTACTATACATTTGTATTATCAGCTCCTTCCATGTGCTTAGATGGTAATGGATGCTCACACCACCATAGATCCTCTCAGGTTAGGAGAGATCATGAGCTCCATGTGCTCCATGTGCTGCATCTGCTGTGTCTAATCCCCACAGGAAGTTGCATAGCTGTGTGACCTCTCTAAGTAATTCACATCAGAGGTCACAGAGTAATCACAGAGAAATAATAGGTGACAGGCAATGCATGCAAAATACAATTACATTCCAACAAACCCCTTCTCATGCATAACTGTCATGCAATTATTTATTCATACAAAGTCCAAGCTTTATACGCAGATCCTCAAAATGTTCTCTGGGTAACGGTTTGGTCATGATGTCAGCTGTCATCTCACTGGTGTGACAATAGTGTAGACTGATGACCCCTTCTTTCGCCAACTCTCGCACGTTGTAGTATTTCGTTGCGATGTGCTTGGTGCGTGACTGAACCTTGTCATTCTGTGACAGTCGGATGCAGCTCTGATTATCTTCCATTATCTGGATTGGTCTCTTTTCAGCTATTCCAAAATCCAGCAAAAGTTTTTCAATCCACATCAGTTCTCTGCACGCTTCCGATACGGCCACATATTCAGCTTCTGTAGAAGACAGACTCACAATACTTTGTTTATGACTGGCCCATGAAATTTGTACATTTCCATACATAAACACATATCCACTTGTGGATTTATAATCAGAATGATCCCCTGCCCAATCTGAATCACAGTAACATATTAGTTTTGGATTACTATTGGCTGAAATCTTTAATTTACAATCAATGGTACCCTTTAAATACCTTACCATCCTTTTAACTGCAGTCCAATCTGATTTGGTAGGTGAGCTGACCCTTCTGCTCAAAATTCCTACTGCATTTGCTATATCAGCCCTGTATGTGGTAGCTAGATATAAAAGCTTACCTATGGCTGATCTATATTGGATGTTATCTGGTAAAGGTTCTCTTACTGTTTCATCCTTCAGAAAATCAGTGATCATGGGAGTGCTTACAACTTGGGCATCTTGCATACCTAAACTTTCAATAAGCTCATTTATTTTCTGCTTCTGGCTTAGAAGATAAGAACCATCATTTTGTTTCTCAATTTCTATACCAAGATAGTATGACACATTACCAAGTTCTTTTATCTCAACATTGAGGTTTAAACACTTTACAATGTCCTTGTACTCTTGCTCACTTTTGCTTGCAATGAGCAGATCATCAACAAAAGCTAAAATGTATGCATATTGTCCATTTGTGCACCTAGTGTACAAGCATTTATCTGCTTCACCTTGCTTAAATCCTAAATTTGTCAATATTTCATGCAATTTTTCATTCCAACATTTTGCACTTTGCTTTAATCCATAAAGACCTTTGTTTAATTTACACACTAGCTGTCTTTGTTTTGTATTTATGAAACCTGTTGGTTGTTCCATGTACAAGTCTTCAGTTATATCTTCATGAAGAAACGCTGTTTTCACATCAATGTGGTTGACTTGCATGCCTTTTGAGACTGCAATGCTCAGAAGTGTTCTTATTGTCGTGTGTTTCACTACAGGTGCAAACACTTCATCAAAATCTTCTCCATATTTTTGAAGATATCCCTTTGCCACTAATCTGGCTTTATACCTTTCCACTTTTCCTTGTGCATTCCTTTTTAACTTGAATACCCATTTGCATCCTATAGCTTTCTTGCCAGGAGGTAATTTTGTAAGAATCCAAGTATTATTTTTATCCAATGCATCAATTTCTTCTTGTGCAGCTTTATGCCATTCAGCAGCTTCTTCTGCTGACATTTTCTCAATCTCATCCCATGTTAAGGGCTCTTGAGCTTCTGCTGACTTTGTTAAGTAAGACAGTCTTGGGGGTGGAACACCTTTGTTTTCCCTGGATGAGCGTCTGACAACAGGTTGGTCTGACCTTTCCGCATCCTCAAAATCTGAGAGTCCTTCTCCAATTGATTCCCCTTCTCCAACTGTACTGTCTTCTTCAATGATCCTTTCTGTGTCTGCTTCCTCTGCCTGTTCCTCGTTAGATACAGATGAGTTGCTTTCAGACATCTGCCTTGGTATGGCATTTATATACACTGGCATGTCTATTATGGTTCTAGTTTCATATTCTGGATGATAAGGCTCATCTGGGATAATCCAGCCTTTATCAACCCTTTTGTTTTCATCAAAATATGTAACATGTCTTATGCCAACAATGCCAGTTTTCAGATTCAAAATTCTATATCCTTTGTGTCCTGGAGTATAGCCAACTAAAATGCCCCTTTCTGTTGTGGAATCCAGCTTATGCCTTCTTTGCTTTGGTTCATGAGCATATGCTGTACTTCCAAATGTTCTTATGTGTGACAGGTTTGGCTTCCTACCATGCCATGTCTCATGTGGTGTGCGCTCAGCGCCTTTAGTTGGCATTCTGTTTTGTAGGTACACTGCTGTGAGAATGGCTTCCCCCCATAGTCTTTTAGGGAGATTGCTATCTGACAGCATACATCTGGTCATTTCCACAAGTGACCTAAATTTTCTCTCTGCAACAGAATTTTGCTCTGGTGTATAAGCTACTGTTGTGATATGTTGAATGCCTTCTTGTTCTAGAAATGTGCGCATGCTTTGTGAAGTGAACTCACCACCATTGTCGGTCTGAAGAACCTTTGGTTTTCTTTCAAATTTATTGCTCACCATGGCTACGTATTTCTTCAGCATGTCTGTGACTTGACTTTTTTCTTTCAGCAAATAGGCCACACAATATCTAGAGAAATCATCCAAGAATATTAGCACAAATCTGTTATTTCCCAATGATGGGATATTAAACGGTCCACATAAGTCACTGTGTATTAAGTCCAGTACTTTATTACTCCTATTTCCTGTGTATGCAGGAAATGAGGGTCTCACACCTTTTTGAGTAACACAGTCTATGCATTTCTCCATTTTACCAGCATCTGCACTTATCTGAATGCCGGTGGCTAGTTGCTTACTGTAAAGATCCTGGATCACCTTAAAATCACGATGTCCCAGGCGGCGATGCCAGATTTCCAGACTACATTTACCATCATTCTTCCTTACTTGCGCCATATGTGAGGCTTCACCTGAAATGTTCAGTTTATAAACATCATTATGCATAAAAGCTTCAGCATACACTTCATCATTTTTAGAGATTGTGCACTTACTGTTTTCAAAATGAATCACAAATCCCTTCTTATCTAATGTAGATACACTAAGCATATTGCAAACTGCTTGGGGAATATACAAGACATCACTTACAGGAATTTCTTTAACTTCATTAGACACTTTGCATTTTAAGAATCCAATACCTTTTGCTTGGATCTTAGCAGTCCCTGCGTTTGCAGTTTTAAGAATACCTTCCTCTGGACACATTTCCTGAAAGAAATCCTTACAATTGGTTAAATGGCATGTGCTCCCCGAATCCAAAATCCAAGTACTTTCATTTGAATTATTATTTACCATAGTCAAAGATTTTTCTGCCATTAGAAAGCCCTTGTGTTTATCTTTGTCCTTCATACATTTCCTGGTTTGAAAATTCTTTAGTTCCATTGGTTTAGGTGAGCTAGAGGGAGTGTTTTGTGTTTCCTTACACCATTTAGATACATGTCCCTCCTTTCCACATGAGTAGCAAATCAGCTTGCCCTTGGGTGGAGTTTTCCCATAGCTCCGCCTTCCTCTGTTCTTTGCCAAGAAATTTGTTTCATTTCTCTCTGACTTGCTTTGAGAACACATCTCCTCAGAATCATTTATTATGCATTCCTGCCTTAGTTTTGATGTTGTCTGTTCAAAAGATTGCCCTTCAATGGCCTCATTTACAGACCTAAAAACATCAAACTTCTTTGATAGTGAGGTAAAAAGAAATGCTCTTTTCAATGCATCACACATGGGAAATCCAGAAAGTTCTAACTTTTGAAATGAAGACATAAGATGCATAATGTGATCATTACATTTACTTTTATCCCTTAATTTGGTTTCATTCAACTCTGCTAACCAAATTGGTTGCTGCTTTGCATATGTAGTTGCATACATAGTTCTCAGTTTATATAAAATGTCCTTTGGTGTATCTTTTCCCTCCACTAATATGGCTTGTTTCTCTGAGAGAGCTTCCAAAAGCATGCACTTCACATAATAGTTTGCATTGTCCCATTCAGCCATATTTTCAGCTGTTCTGTCTTGGTCTAAGCATATATTTAATCTTTTTGCTCGAAGGAGACATATGAATCTTAATTCCCACTGCTGATAATTAAACTCAGTTAATCTAGGCACCTTGAGAGAATAGAACAATGGTGAATTTCTTCCCTCAGCCATTTTCTTAGCCTTCTGTCTGCTGTGTGGGGGGAGAGAGAGACAGACTGAATCTTCCTTTAAAACTTAAGAGAAAAATGTGGCCTTTTTTTCTGCCTGGTAATATTTCTCTTCTTTTTCAATTCCTGGCCCTGGGCCCATAACCCTTTTGTTGGATTATTTGTAGTAAATAATTAGCAGATTTTAGTACACACAGCTTCAGCTTTAGAAATGTTAATTTCTTTCTTCATCTCTCTCTCATTCACTGCTGAGTCACTTTAAAGTTGAAGTAACAAAACATCTGTTTACTCACAGTTTGTAGTTAGATTATAATCAGACAGGCTTATATATACATATTACTATACATTTGTATTATCAGCTCCTTCCATGTGCTTAGATGGTAATGGATGCTCACACCACCATAGATCCTCTCAGGTTAGGAGAGATCATGAGCTCCATGTGCTCCATGTGCTGCATCTGCTGCATCTGACCCCCACAGGAAGTTGCATAGCTGTGTGACCTCTCTAAGTAATTTACATCAGAGGTCACAGAGTAATCACAGAGAAATAATAGGTGACAGGCAATGCATGTAAAATACAATTACATTCCAACACCCTTACGTTCCCGCCCGTAACCTCCGTTCACAGGATAAATCCCTCCTCTCAGTACCCTTCTCCACCACCGCCAACTCCAGGCTCCGCTCATTCTGCCTCGCCTCACCCTATGCTTGGAACAACCTTCCTGAACCCTTACGCCAAGCCCCCTCCCTGTCCGTCTTCAAGTCTTTGCTTAAAGCCCACCTCTTCAATGCTGCGTTCGGCACCTAACCCTTACCGTTCAATGAATCCAGACTGCCCCAATTTGACTGCCCCTATCGGACCGACCGTTCACTTGTCTATTAGATTGTAAGCTCTTTGAGCAGGGACTGTCTCTCTTTGTTAAATTGTACAGCGCTGCGTAACCCTAGTAGTGCTCTAGAAATGTTAAGTAGTAGTAGTAGTAACCCACTTAGAACTTATTATTATTATTATTAGCATTTGTATAGCCCTACCAGACGCACACAGCGCTGAACACCTGACACAGAGAGATAGTGCCTGCTCAATAGAGCTTACAATCTAAAATAATACAGACAGACAAGACAATAAGGGCGAGGGAAGGGTGAGAAGGAACAAGGGGGAGGCAAATGAGTAATGGCTAGGAGCCAAAAGCAGCAGTGAAAAGATGGGTTTTCAGCATAGATTTGAAAACAGGTAGAGATGGAGCTAGACGTACAGGCTCAGGAAGTCTATTCCAGGCAGGAGCCGCGAGAGAAAAGGAACGAAGCCTGGAGTTAGCAGTGGAGGAGAAGGGGGACGACAAGAGAGATTTGTCCAGCGAGCAGAGGTCGCGGGGAGGAATGTAGGGAGAGATGATAATAGATGATAATAAATAATATAATCATAATAGAGGGATATAAATGTTAATGTAATACTATGCCATAGTTTGTCTTGTTGTTTGAGGGGTCCTTTTACTAAGGTGCACCGAAAAATGGCTTGCGCTGGTGTAGACGTGTGTATTGGGCATGCGCAGGTCCATTTTTTAGCGCACCTGCAAAAAAGGCCTTTTTTGGGGGGTAAAAAATGGACGCGCGGCAAACATAAAAATTGGCGCACGTCCATTCTGGGCCTGATACCTTACTGCCACCCATTGACCTAGCAGTAAAGTCTCATTCGTTAACCGGGCGGTAATCATCGGTGCGTGTACAATGCCGATTACTGCCTGGTTAGCGCTGTGCGCCACAAAGTTTTCAGGATGCGTAGAAAATGAGATTACCGCCCGGGCCTCGTGGTAGCCAGGCGGTAATTCAAAATTGACACTCGTCCTACGCGGCTTAGTAAAAGGGCCCCCGAAATGTTTTCATTGCTGTAATTGTCTATTGCTTATGTTTGACTTATTCTTGCTGTGCACCGCCTTGAATGAATTCCTTCAAAAAGGCGGTAATTCCTAATAAATAAATAAATAGCGCGTAGTTGCAAGATGGATGAACAGAATAATGCCTGAGTGCATCGAACTTGTGCGCCATGCCCCCTTTTCAGATACGTGCCATGGAATTTAGGCCAAATTAGCATGCACAATTTAAGGCACCATATATAGAATTTATGGGAAAGCGCCCTAATTTGCATTCTTAAATATGGGCACACACCCAAGATGTGTGCACAAGTTAATTGATTAACAAGCTCTTAACTAGCAAATATTGAGTGTTAACAACCAAATATTGTAGTTAATTGGCGTTAATCAGGGTTTACACGTGTATCTGGCTGCATACTATTTTAAAAGGCAGGGTGTCTGATGGCGCCATGAGCGGTGGTGTTAGAAGCGAGCTCCTGCCTACTAACTGCTGAAATTTGATTTAAATACCTGCTTTTGAGATATGCCACATACTAAACGTAAGGGGACGATTCGGGGGGTTCCCCTTCACCCCGCGACGTCCACACCGGCAAGTGGAGGTTTGGAGCGCTTCTTCCCCGCACTGTCCCGAAGAAGCGGAGCGGAGTCCTTAGCGGGAGGGACCGGTGAAGCGATCCCCCCGCAGGAAACAGAAATATCTCTCTCCCCGCCTTTCTCTACGACGCCTCCTTGCCCTGCAACTGCCTTGAGCGGGACGGGGTTTCTCTCGGAACCCGGAAAGGGTGATTCCGAAGAGCTCAGAGGGGAGTCCAACTCTGTAAGGATATCCGCAGCTGCAGGAGAGACAGAGGTGAGCCTGGGTAAGATCTGGCTGAAGTTACTGGAAATAGAAAAAACCCTGAGACAATCTTCGGACGAGGTAAAGACTCTGAGTTTGAATGTGCAGGAAGTGAAAAACTCCTTAGATATGGCAAAACAAGACTTTTCTTCTAAGATTGATGCCTTACAGAGAGAGACAAAGCAAACTGATGATTTTAAAATGGCTGTGATAAAAGATAATATGGAAATTAGAAGAAAATTGGAACAAGTAGAGAACTTTAATAGGAGATTAAATCTCCGAATATTGAATTTTCCTAGAATATTGGGAGTACCCCCAAAAGATACGTTCCAGAGATACTTAAAGAAAACTTAAATTTTCCCCAAGAAGTATTTCCTCCTTTGAACAAGATTTATTACATACCAAGCACGATGAAAAAAGTTGGGACAGAGAATTCAATAGATCTACAAAATGTCACAGCCATTTTGGAGCAAACAATTGAAGAACCATCTGAAAGGGGGACGTTGATAATTTCTTTTGTATTTCAACAGGATTTAAATGCAGTAATGCGTCTTTACTTTAAATCAACTAACCGTGTATTTGCTGGCCAGAAGATCTGGCTTTATCCGGATGTGACTAAGTTTACACAAGAAAAACGTAAACTGTTTCTCTCTATGAGGTCAAAAGTTTTGGAATTGGGAGGTTCTTTCCTCCTGGCTTATCCCTGTAAATGTGTCATCAGGTTAAATCAAGTTAAATATATGTATTATATGCCTGATCAGCTTCAGACCTTCCTAGACAATAAACAACGATAGAGTTGAGATATATATGGGACTGACGGAACCATATTAATTTTTATTTATATATTATGATTGTGTTATCTTCACTAATTCCTACCCCCCTATTATTGAGGTCTAAGGAAGCCAAACTTTGTCTTTATTAGGACGTTTTTCAATTATAATTTTCCTGTATTATTATTTAATGGCTGTATTACACTTTTGCAGTATGATAATCTCTGTAATAAGTATATAAAATTAATAAAAATTATGAACAATAAAAGGCAGGGTGTCTAAATTCCATAGCATGTATCTATTTGCCTATTTGCGGATGATACTAAGATCTGTAACAGAGTGGACACCCGGGAGGGAGTGGAAAACATGAAAAAGGATCTTGGGGAAGCTAGAAGAATGGTCTAAGGTTTGGCAATTAATATTCAATGCGAAGAAATGCAAAGTGATGCACTTAGGAAGTAGAAATCCACGCGAGACGTATGTGTTAGGCGGGGAGAGTCTGATAGGTACGGGCGGAGAGAGGGATCTTGGGGTGATAGTATCTGAGGATTTGAAGGCGATGAAACAGTGTGACAAGGTGGTGGCCGTAGCGAGAAGGTTGCTAGGCTGTATAGAGAGAGGTGTGACCAGCAGAAGAAAAGAGGTGTTGATGCCCCTGTATAAGTCGTTGGTGAGGCCCCACCTGGAGTATTGTGTTCAGTTTTGGAGGCCGTATCTTGTTAAGGATGTAAAAAGAATCAAAGCGGTGCAAAGAAAAGCTATGAGAACGATATGGGATTTGCGTTACAAGACGTATGAAGAGAGACTTGCTGAACTAAACATGTATACTCTGGAGGAAAGGAGAAACAGGGGTGATATGATACAGATGTTCAAATATTTGAAAGGTATTAATCCGCAAACTAACCTTTTCCGGAGATGGGAAGATGGTAGAACGAGAGGACATGAAATGAGATTGAAGGGGGGCAGACTCAAGAAAAATGTCAGGAAGTATTTTTTTCACGGAGAGAGTTGTGGATGCTTGGAATGCCCTCTCGCGGGAGGTGGTGGAAATGAAAACGGTAACAGAATTCAAACATGCGTGGGATAAGCATAAAGGAATCCTGTGCCGAAGGAATGGGTCCTCAGGAGCTTAGTCAAGATCAGGAGGCGGGGATAGTGCTGGGCAGACTTATACGGTCTGTGCCAGAGCCAGTGGTGGGAAGCGGGACTGATGGTTGGGAGGCGGGGGTAGTGCTGGGCAGACTTATACGGTCTGTGCCAGAGCCGGTGGTTGGGAGGTGGGGATAGTGCTGGGCAGACTTATACGGTCTGTGCCCTGAAAAGCACAGGTACAAATCAAAGTAGGGTATACACAAAAAGTAGCAAATATGAGTTATCTTGTTGGGCAGACTGGATGGACTGTGCAGGTCTTTTTTCTGCCGTCATCTACTATGTTACTATGTATCTGAAAAGGGGGCATGCCCAGGACAATGTCGGGGGCAGAGAATGACACGGGGACAAAGTTTGTCCCCGTCCCATGGGTTCTGTCTCCGTCCCCACCCCATTCCTGCAGGTTTTGTCCCCATCCCATCCCCGTGGGCTCTGCCCTCATCTACAGAAGTCTTGAACACTTATGATTTTATATTTAAATCTTTTTATTAAAGTATAAAAGGAATAATATGCTGTGCAACTGTTGTGTATAAATTACAAATAGAAAACAATAATAACAATGAGCACCTATAATAATAACCCTCCTTCCCACCAGGCGTGAAATACAAAACGCTACATGCATCAACCTTTTCTCACATGAGCACGCAGTATTGGAATACACTGCCACGCAACTTAAGAACAATCAACGAGCAAGCTTCCTTCCGCAGATCACTGAAGACCCATCTTTTCGAAAAGATTTACGGAAAGAACCAAAACACATAAAGTCCACACCTACTATTCACGAATGCATCACACATTCACCTCGGAACTCTCATTCCCGTAATATCACATCATTCATAACTTCAATCACAGAAAGATATATATCATATGTCTTTATGCCTTCTTATCGCCCTCTAAGCTCCCATTGTTTCCTCCCAATGTTTCAATGTTTGTGCTCCATTGTTACACTCCCAAGGACACGCCAATTGTTTCGCATAATTATGCAAAATGTAATCCACAACTAATCTGTAACAAATTGTATTTCCAATATTTAACTCATATTGTAAGCCACATTGAACCCGCAAAAAGGTGGGAAAATGTGGGATACAAATGCAATAAATAAATAAATAAATAAATAAACCACCCTCTACCCTTCCAACCAGAAAATGATACAAGGACAAAGTTTGTCCCCATCCATGTGGGCTCTGTCCTCATCTCCGCCCTGTCCCCTTGGGATCTGTCCCCACCCCGTTCCTGTGGGATCTGTCCCCGTCCTCACCCCATTCCTGTGGGATCTGTCCCCGCCCCATCCCCGCGAGCTCTGTCCCCGTCCCCACCCCGTTCCTGTGGGATCTGTCCCCGCCCCATCCCCGCGAGCTCTGTCCCCGTCCCCACAGTTACTGCGGGTTCCCCGTCCCTGTGTCACTCTCTAGTCGGGGGCACACATGCAATGCCAGAATAATGCCCGAGTGCGCCAACATTCATAGGTTGTTTCTACAGGCGTAAATCTGGTTCTCAAAGCTAGGTGCGAGCTCGGAGCTTAAGCGCAATTCTGTAAGGGCATGCGCTCTTTATAGAATCCCACTTAGCACTGATTTTTTTTTGTGTGTGTGTGTCCATTTCTGAGCACTCTTTGCTGAATCCAGTCCAGAGAGTTTTTACTTCCTGTATTTCATTTTAACTTCTTCCAGCCACTGCTATGACTAGAGCTGGTATTAACTCAAAACCATCAAGGACTGAGGGGTCCTTTTATGAAGCTGCATCCAAAGGGGGCCTGCGCTGGTGTCCACGTGTGCTTTCGATGCATGCTGAGACCCCCTTTTACCGTAGCGGGTAAAAGGCGGGTCTTTGTTTTTTTCAAGAAATCGCTTATGGCAAGTGAAGCACTTGCCATGCGACCATTTTGGGAGGGGGGGGGAAGCATTTACCGCCACCCATGGGCGTAGTTTGACAGTTTCATTTTGGGGGGGGCAAAGGGTGGGGCGTGTCTCTCTCCATCTCCTTCGAGCCCGCCGCCCCCCGCTGCCGCCCACCACTACAGCACTGTGGTCTTCCAGTGGTGCCCAATATCATCCTCCCCTGTCTTCCAATCCCCCAAGCTGCCGGCAGCCTCAGTGACCTGCTCCGGAGGCCCTTCTCTCTCCTACAGCTTCCCGCCTACATGGGAACAGGAAATGAGAAAGAAAGGCTTCCGGGGACAGGTCTAAAGCAGCAGAGGCTGCCGGCGGCTCAGGGGATTGGAGAATGGATTGGCAGCTCGTTGGGGGGGGGGGTCTTGCCCCCTCGCCCTCAAACTACACCCATGCCGCCACCCACTGGCAGTAAGGGCTCCCACGCTAACCTGGTGGTAACAGGGCAGCGTGCGGCACTGCCCGAATACACAGCGGCGCTACAAAATTTGAAATATTTTTGCAGCGCTGGCAGTGGCACGCGCTGGGGGAGTGAACTATCGCCGGGCTGCTGAGGTAACCCAGCGGTAAGCCTGCGTTGGGCTTACCGCCGCTTCGTAAAAGTTCCTTTGAGTTAACATATCGTGCATATTTCACACCCGTTCGGCTTCATTCCGAAGTCTTTTTATTTTGTTACTCCTGGAAACTTTTCTAATGAAGCTGTGAGTGGGAGAAAGTTCAAAAGAAGTACGGCACAAAACGTTAATGCTAAGAGCAGAGTTAGAGAGAACTTTGATATTACAGCCCTCTGTGAACAACTTCCATAAACTGTGATAATGAGGATGAGAAGCAGAGAGAGAGAGAGATAGCAAGAAAGTGTTGCACTGCTGCCCACATGGCACTGAGGAAACAGCCATTGTCAACACCCCCTGCTCATGATCCACTGGTTACTAAACAGCAGGGTCATTAGTGAACTCTTTAAAGTAAAGCTGCTTATGATAAATGTCATTATTTAACACTGCAAGAGGCTGACTTCTTTGTCTAGCAGACTTGTGCTTTTTTTTGTGTGTGTGTGTGTACTATGAGCTATAATGAATTAGTTGTTTAACTGGTGCATCCAGAAAATGCCAGTCAGCAAAACAAAGTGAACATGAGTGAAAAGGAAAGTCATGCTTATACTACTTTGCAACCAGTGCTTGAATCAGCTGCAAGGCAAAGTGAACTGTCACCAGTGCACAGAGTAACGTTGCTCACCTGTAACAGATGTTTTCCATAGAGAACAAGATTGATAATGCGTAAGTGGATGGCAGCATGCATTGGGAATGGGACAGAACTGCTGTCCTGTGGCTGGAAGGTTCTCTATTAATGAATGGTAAGCTTGCAATGCATACCCTAACTTTCCCATTTTACTGGTCTCATTCCTTCCTGGCCTCCTATTCTATCTTTTACCCGCTACCCATGACTACACGTCTACCCTCTGTTCTCTTCCTCAATCTCATCTCCTTTAGCAACCTTTGTGGCCTTTCCCATATGGCTTCTCACCATACCTAGCATCTCCCCTCCAACTCTGTCTCTCCTACACCCATGTAGCCCAGCATCTCCTTTCTCTCACCACCCACACTTGTAGCCCAGCATCTTCCTGTTGCCCCCTCCTCCACCACTAGGATCTAACATTTTCCTGCTCCTTCTCTCTCTCCTCCAGCCCTATGGTCCAGCATCCGTGTCCCTTTCCTTTCCTCTCTACACTTATTGTCCATCAGCTCTGTGTCCTATTTCATCCCCCACCCCTAAAATCCAGCAACTTCCAGTCCCTTCTCCCTACCTCTCCATCTTTATGGTCCAGCAAATCCCTTTCTCCTCTCCCTTCCCTTCTTATGATCCCAGAAGTACTTATGGACTCTGTGTCTCCTCTCCTTTTCCCTCAACCCTTATGGTTCTGCAGCTCTATGTCCCCTCTCTTCTACCCTTTCCCACCCTTCTGGTCAGCAATCCCCTGTCCCCTCTCTGCCCGCCACTGTAGTACAGCTGCTCCATGTTTTCTCGCCCCCATTTATGATCCAGAAACGATGTTTCTCCTCTACCTTCCCCTTATAGTCCTTCAGCTCTGTCTCTCCTCCCCCTCCCTTCTCCTCCCTCCATACCCACAAAAAAAAGTGCAACAGTCTTGGCTGGGAGAGGAGAGTGGGAGGCAGCTGGAATTACAGCCCGGTGCAGGAAATGCAGCTACAAGAACCTAGAGTTACCATATTTGCTGTGATAAAAAAAGAGGACACCCATCACACCCCTGCCACACCCCCTGTAATACCCACACCACACCCCTGCACCACAGTGTCACCTTGATGCCCCTTCAAGAAAGCCAGATTCCCTCCCTCTCCCCCCACATATATCTCATCCCCAATTTGTTTCTAGCCTCCCTCCACCCACCTACCTACTGTCCCATACCTTATCATGCCTGGTGGCCCCCTTTTTCCTGCCTCTTTCTCCCAGCGCCGCTTCAAAATGGCTGCCGAGAGTTCAAGCAGTGACCTCGCAAGACTTCTGCAGAAGTCTCACAAGGCCGCCGCTTGAACTCTCAGCAGCCGTTTTGAAGCAGTACCGGGAGTGAGAGGTCTGTGGCAGTGCCGGGGAGGAAAGAGGGGGCTCTTTCCTGCCCTGATAGAGTTTTACTCTCCAATTACAAGCGTCGCCACCCAATCTCCCCTAAGATTCCGCGGATCCATTCCTTCTAAACAGGATTCCTTTGTATCCAACGCATGTTTGAATTCCATTACCGTTTTCATCTCCAACACCTCCCGCGGGAGGGCATTCCACGTATCTACCACCCTTTCTGTGAAAAAATACTTCCTGACATTACTCCTGAGTCTGCCCCCCTCCAACCTCAATTAATGTCCTCTAGTTCTACCACCTTCCCGTCTCTGGAAAAGGTTTTTTTGCGGATTAATATCTTTCAAATATTTGAATGTCTATATCACGTCACCCCTGTTTCTCCTTTCCTCCAAGGTATACATGTTCAGGCCATCAAGTCTCGCCTTGTACGGTTTGTAACGCAAAATCCCATACCATTTTTGTAGCTTTTCTTTGGGCCACTTCCAATCTTTTTACATCTTAAATTTTTATCATTTTTTTAAAGGGATGGAAGAGGAAAGGGACTTGATATACTGTCTCTTTTCTTTTGCAACTACATTCAAAACAGTTTATATAGTATACACAAGTACTTATTTGTACCTGGGGCAATGGAAGGTTAACTGACTTGCCCAGAGTCACAAGGAGCTGCAGTAGGAATTGAACCCAGTCCCCCAGGACCAAAGTCCACTGCACTAACCACTAGGCTACTCCTCCACTCATTCCACCAATAAGAGCCAACCTCATCAGTGATGTCACAAAGGCTTGATTGCCCAATCCTTGGTTCACTTCTGATATTGTGATGTCATAAGGGAAAGGGAAATGGGAATTGATATACTGCCTTTCTGAGGTTTTTGTAACTACATTCAAAGCGGGTTTACATATATTCAGGTACTTATTTTGTACCAGGGGCAATGGAGGGTTAAGTGACTTGTCCAGAGTCACAAGGAGGTGCAGTGGAAATTGAACCCAGTTCCCCAGATTCAAAGTCCACTGCACTAACCACTATGCTAGTGGTTCGGGATGTGAAAGTTCCCTCCCACCACCTAGTCTTTGATTAATGAGTTATCTGAATTCAGCAATTCTAATAGCTTCAGTGGTAGATCTACACCTTCACCTGTTTAATCCTTTTTTATCCACATCTGGAAATGCTGATGCTCCTGTGAGTTCTCTCTCTCTCTCCTGTTTCTCCGGAGTGTTTCTGGAGCAGCAGGAGTTCCTGCCTTGATTTCTCATGCTGGTAAAACACCTATGCCAGTTACATTGGGTTGTGATGTGATGGAAGAAATAACGTTAAAAGATATCTGACAGACAGTTTTAAGGACGGAAGATATGTCAAAAGGAACAATCACCAAGTTGCATGCTTTTCAGTACAGTTGGCAAACTGGTGGATAATGATTTTCCATTTACTCAGGTTGATTGCCATCTGTTCACGCTTTCCAAAAATACTAGGACTAGGGGGCATGCGATGAAGCTTCAATGTAGTAAATTTAAAACGAATCAGAGAAATTTTTTTTTCACTCAACGTGTAATTAAACTCTGGAATCCGTTGCCAGAGAATGTGGTAAAGGCGGTCAGCTTAGCGGAGTTTAAAAAAGGTTTGGACGGCTTCCTAAAGGAAAAGTCCATAGACCGTTATTAAATGGACTTGGGGAAAATCCACTATTTTTGGGATAAGCAGAATAAAATGTTTTGTACATTTTGGGGATCTTGCCTGGTATTTGTGACCTGGATTGGCCACTGTTGGAAACAGGATGCTGGGCTCGATGAACCTTTGGTCTTTCCCAGTATGGCAACACTTATGTACTTAGGATGTATGTATGTATGTAGGATTCTGAATGGAATCTTGCTACTCTTTAGGGTTCTAAATGGAATGTTGCTATTGTTTGGGTTTCTGCCAGGTATTTGTCAACTGGATTGGCCACTGTTGGAAACAGGATGCTGGGCTCGATGGACCTTTGGTCTTTCCCAGTATGGCAATACTTATGTAACCCTTTACATTTTCCTTGAGGCACTAGAAGAGTCCTCTGTTACCATGCCTGCCACCCTGGCAGCTTAAGCAAATGATGGAACACCAGGAAGAGTGTTGGGGGGGGGGGAGGGGCTGTATTTGTGAGAATGTGTGTTTCTTGACCACCTGTGTGGAATGGATTCCTCTAGGAATCCTCGGCACAAGCCCAATACAATGTCAGTGATCAGCCTCATGGAGGCAGTCTGGCTCCCTTGCCGCTACCATGCTGCCATGGGATGTGTAGAATAGGTAGTGGGTTATGGCTGGAGTTCATTGTGCTAAGTCAGGAAGGTACAGATCCTATAGGTGGTATCACATGGACCAACTGTTCATTCATTGTTTCAATTCTGCAGAAAAGATGTGTCCACATGATGCCCCATCATGTCACAGACAGGACCAGAAGGGTGAGATAGTCTGATGTAGCAGGTAGATGATGACATACCTAACCCTCTTCCCTGGGCCGCCGAGAGGGGGGGACAAAAGTCCCCGGGCCCGGGCCTCCGGGGGGGGGGGGGCCCGGCGCCGCCGCAGTCCGGCCCGCCCGCCCTCCGTTGCTCCTCGTCGCTCCTCCATCGCTCCCGGAACTAACCTTAAGCGCCTCCTTTCACCTTCGCAGCAAGCAGCAACAGGGCAGGCCACTCCTTCCTTCCATGTCCCGCCCTCGCCTGATGTAACGTCCGCGAGGGCGGGGCACGGAAGGAAGGAGAGGTCTGCCCTGCTGCTGCTTGCTGCGAAGGTGAAAGGACGGAGGTGCTTAAAGTTAGTTCAGAGGGCCCGGCAGTGGGTGAAGGGGGGGCCTGGCGACCTCGGGTGGGGTGGGGGGGTCCGGGGGCGGCCTTGTTCCGGGCCCGGCCCCGGCTCTCGGCGGCCCTGCCTCTTCCACTCTGACTCCCCACCACCACCACCACCACACACACACTTCTGATCCTCCCTCCCATTCTCCCACCTTCTACAATTGCATAACCCCCCACCCCTCATTCCAAACCTCTCCACCCCTACCCCGAAAGAAATATAAAGGCAGGCTCCCTAGACCACCAGGGAGCTTCACGGAAGGCCAAGGGGGTGGCTTACAGGGGTTTATGTGGGTCCCAGGTGATACTCAGCAGGGAGCCACATAAGTCTTGGCTGAATATCGGCTGGGACCTGCAAAACTCCAGTGCTTTCCGTAGCTAGAATTAGCTCTGGCAATGAATACCGGGGGGGGGGGGGGGGGGGGGAGGTTAATCCTTCCTGCAGTGGTCAGCATTTTAAAATATGTTGATCACCACAGGCTGGATATCGACCGGTTTGTACTTAATTTTATATGATTTTTTTTAGCTCCTCTTTTTGAAAAACTGGGGCATACGTGGAACTGTAGAATGGTAATTGTGCTGAGATGATGCAAACATCACTGGCTTAGAAAACATTTTCATCCAAATGTAACTACTTTGGTTCCTTCTTCCCATCAATTTTATATCATTTCCCTGCCCTGTGCAGAGTTAGCTGTTAACAGACGTTGTTATGGGATTCACCATTCAACTTTTATTGTTTTGACGCCGGCTTAGTGACCCCCCTGTGCCTTCCTCTGAGCCTGTATTTTATAGAGCCGTTTGCTGTATGTTGGAAAGAAGATCGGGCTGGGGAAGTTGCATGAATTTTTATGTTCTAAAGAGCGCTGCTATTTATTTCAAAGGCTGTTAGCGTCTGTGATGTCCAGACCAGCATGAGTTCATAAACTTGTGCTGAAACCTGCCAAGCCAGTTCAATATCTGTCAAAAACGTAGAAATCAGCCCTGCTTCTGGTGGGAACAACATTGCATTTGATTGGGCCGGCTTCAAGCTGCGACCCATCATCACATGGCAGCAATCCACAGCAACAATGTCAGAATTCATTCAGGCTCTTGACTTATTATTGGAGTGATTTTTCTGCAGAACTCCGGTGTCAGATGAGAAATGAGCCATTGAATGCAATCTAGAAGTTTCAAAAGCAAAACTCATATTTGTCCCTGATCTTAACGTTTTAAGCTGTGTTACAGAACAAAAACTGCAAACAAAATTGGTGCTTCCATGCGATGAAGCTACAACGTAGTAAATATAAAACGAATCGGAGAAAATGTTTCTTCACTCAACGTGTAATTAAATTCTGGAATTTGTTGCCAGAGAATGTGGTAAAGGCGGTTAGCTTAGTGGAGAAAAAAAGACCTCAGAATTACAGGAGCTTCAAACATTCAGCCACAGCTGATAAAAGTGAAAAGCTCACCTTCAATCATTGGTCATAAAAAAAACTCCACTAATCAATAGAATGTTAGGTATTATTAGGAAAGGAATGGAAAACAAAAATCAGGATGTTATAATGCCTTTGTATCGCTCCATGGTGCGACCGCACCTAGAATATTGTGTTCAATTCTGGCCGCCGCATCTCAAAAAAGATATAGTGGAATTAGAAAAGGTGCAGAGAAGGGCGACGAAAATGATGAAGGGGATGGGACGACTTCCCTATGAGGAAAGGCTAAAGCGGCTAGGGCTCTTCAGCTTGGAGAAAAGGCGGCTGAGGGGAGATATGATAAAGGTTTATAAAGTAATGAGTGGAGTTGAACGGGTAGATGTGAAGCGTCTGTTTACGCTTTCCAAAAATACTAGGACTAGGGGGCATGCGATGAAGCTTCAATGTAGTAAATTTAAAACGAATCAGAGAAAACGTTTCATCACTCAATGTGTAATTAAACTCTGGAATTCGTTGCCAGAGAATGTGGTAAAGGCGGTTAGCTTAGCAGAGTTTTAAAAGGTTTGGACGGCTTCCTAAAGGAAAAGTCCATAGACCATTATTAAATGGACTTGGGGAAAATCCACTATTTCTGGGATAAGCAGTATACAATGTTTTGTACATTTTTGGGATCTTGACGGGTATTTGTGACCTGGATTGGCCACTGTTGGAAACAGGATGCTGGGCTCGATGGACCTTTGGTCTTTCCCAGTAGGGCAATACTTATGTACTTATGAGCATTATATAACACACACGAGCAATTTGGGAATAGGCATAAATCTCTTTTGCCATGGGCCAGTTATGATAAAAGGATTTTTCCCATTTTGGACTAAAAATTTGGTGCCAGAATGAAATTCATCTAAGAACATTCTATTAGTATCTCTTAATTTAGGCATACTTTATAGAATAAGCCTAAATTTCCATGCAGTTTATAAAATATACTGGCGCTGGTCCGCGTGACTGAATTTAGTTGCGGGCAGTTACACCAAGTAAAACCTGGTATAAATGGTGATGCCTAAATTAGGTACAGACCGGGTGTATTATATAACAACATGCATAGATTCAAGGAACGCCCATGACCTGCCCATTCCACACCCATGGCCACGCCCCCTTTTGAACTTTGCAACTTAGAATTTACGCACTGCACATTATAGAACATGCTTAGAGACTTCTGCATGCAAATTCTAATTAATGCCAATCAGGTTCATAGCCAGACTTCAGCGGGAGGGGGGTCTAGAGTCCGAGGTGAGGGGGCACATTTTAGCCCCCCCCCCTGCCATTGCCGACCCCTGCCTCCCCTGCCACCACCACCAACTTTGACCCTCCCCCCCGCTGACGACCCTCTCGACCCCCCCGCCCGCCGCCTACCCACCGTCGCCTACCTTTGCTGGCGGGGGATCCCAACCCCCCCCCCCCCCCTCCCAGCCGAGTTCCTCTTCTTCCTTCGTTCTGTTTCTGAGTCAGGACGTCAGACTCACACTCAGAAACAGAACAAAGGAAGAAGAGGACCTTGGCTGGGGGGGGGGGGGGGTTGGGGTCCCCCGACAGCAAAGGTAGGCGATGGTGACGGTGGGTTGGTGGTGGGAGGGGGATCAAGAGGGTCATTGGCAGGGAGGGTCCAGGGCCAAATCACGCAGCTACACCCCTGATGCCAATTAGTGTCAATAATTGCTGGTATAGAATCCGGGGGTTTGTGTCCATGGCAAGCTAATGCTTAGTATTTCTGGCACATGGCAAAAGTTTCCATGAGCTGATGCTGCTTGTAAAGTTTTCTCCCTATAACTGTGCTACCTCAGTGGGACTATTTCATTCAAGGTTAGCTTCTGAAAGCGCTGCAGTAGGTGTGCTGAACATAGAAGTGATTAAAAGTTCAATGCCAATAGCCTGAGTCTCTTATTTAACCACTCAAATGATTTGTTATGGATTTCAGATCAGAATGCAGGGGAATAGCAGTAAAAAAAAATCCCTGGGTGCTTCAGTATATGCTTGAAGACTTTGTGGTCAACACTGAAAGGCACTTACGCATTCAGGGATGCTGCCATCAGATTACAATGTTTAAAAAAAGAATTCCTACTGCATGAACATGTAGGGTCCCTTTTTACCAGCTGCGGCAAAAGGGGGCCAGCGCCGTCGTCGGTGGGTGTTTTACACGCGCGCCGAGGCCCCCTTTTACCGCAGCCGGTAAAAGGGAAGTCTCATCTTCCTAGAGGAAATGGCCAGGCGACAAGTAAAGCACTTGCCGCCCGGCCATTTCCGGGGGTAGCCCTTACCGCCACCCATTGAGGTGGCGGTAAGGGCTCCTGCGTTAACCCTGCGGTAACCGGGCAGCACGTGGCACTGCCCGATTACCACCGTGTACACTCCAGCAGTACAAAAAGAAAGAAGTGTTTTTGCAGCGCCCGGAAATGACGGTGCGCTAAGGGTGGGAAGTACCACCGGACTGCTACGGTAGCCTGGCAGTACTTCCTGGACAGTGAGCAGTAAGCCCACTTTGGACTTTTGTCCAGCACATTTTTCGCTTACATGGTCTACCCCAGGGCTGCCGAGAGACTGGGCCGGGCCCGGGACAAGGCCGCCCCCAAGCCCCCGAGCCCCCGGCCCCGCCCCTGGGCCCCACCCCCACTGCCACCCCCAGGTTGTCGCCGCCCCCCCTGAGGGGGGCCCAGCGCCACAGTCCTACCCGCCTCCGCCACCGGGCCGGGCCCCTTCCACCCGAACCCCCACCAGCAGGACGTCAGGCGCACAGAAGCCCTGCAGAGTACAGCGAAGATCAGCTGAGAGGAGCGCGTCTGTGTGGGCCGCGCCCGCTGGAGTGTCTGTGTGGGCCGCGCACGCCGGAGTCAGAAGACAGCACTTCTGCTGGCGGGGGTTCGGGTGGAAGGGGCCCGGTTGCGGAGGCGGGTGGGACTGCGGCGCCAGACCCCCCTTGGAGGCCCAGGTCCCGGGAATTTTGTCTCCCCTGTCACCCCCTCTCGGCGGTCCTGGTCTACCCCTCCGGATCATAAGTGACCGAGGGTCTCAATTCACGTCTCAGTTCTGGAGTGCTATTCCACCGGGCAATAGTTATTACTAATTGCCAGAGACTGTGGGAAATTCTGAGGGTACTTTTTCAAAAAAATATACTTATATATATATATATATTAAAAAAAATAGTTTTGTATTTGGAAATAAAAAGATATTAGCCTTGGTAGCAGTTGTCCTGGTTTCAGCTGGTATATTTGATATTTTTACCAGTGATTATGGGATTATTTGTTTGATTTATAGAGGTCAGCACATATGTAAATTTAGCTTCACTAGTCACTTCATGCTCTGGCAATCAAGGTTCTAACCATTCCAACAAATCAGCTTTTCTGTTCCTACACAGTAAATTGAGCATTCAACATTTTTGAGGCCCTCTGGCAATATTCCTGTCACAATTGCTTATGCCATGCTAAAAGGCTGGAATTCTCTCACCAACAATTTAGCACCCCTAGCCTAAACAGCCACCTCCCCCTCAGGATAGTCAAATTGAAAACTCTTGCAGACAATCCTCTACTCTTGGATATTTTTGCACTGAAAACAAACCCAAAATTGAAACCAACTAGTTAAATAGGTCATCTGCTTGCACTTCTTAGAAACACCATGATGAAGTTGGCTATTTCCTCAAAGTTCCTTGGTCTCCAAATCTCGAGTTGCAAGTGACTTCTAAAATGCCCCCACCTCCCTGGGTTCTGCTTGCAAGGCTCCTTCACCAACTCATTCCTCAACTTGTCCAAGGGGACATGCCCCCAGCCCTGTCCCAACCCTTCGCCCCCTCAAGCTTATATGGCTCCAGGACCAGGAGTGCCGAGGTCTCTATTTCCTCTCCACTGTGATTAGACCTCTAACCACAACAGGGCAGGGCAGTGGCGTAACCAAGGGTGGGCCCGGGTGGGCCTAGGTCCACCCACTTTGGGTTCAGGCCCGTCCAGTAGCAGCACACCTATGATGCCCCACCCAGGGGCGTATCTGTAATGGGGCCATGGGGGCCAGGGCCCCCGTGGATTTGGCCCTGGACCCCCCTACCAATGGCCCTTGCAACCCCCCCTCCCGCCGCCAACCTGCCGTCACCTACCTGTGCTGGCGGGGGACCCCAACCCCCACCAGCCAAAGTCGTCGTCCTTCGTTCGTTTGCAGGACGTGTGCAGGATGTCAGAGACGAGTCAGACTCAGAAAGAACAAACGAACGAAGGACGACGGCTTCGGCTGGCGGGGGTTGGGATCCCCCGCCAGCACAGGTAAGCAACAGCGGGCGGGGGGGTCGAGAGGGTCGTCGGGCGGGCGACAGTTGGAGGTGGTTCTGGCGGTGGTGGTGGGGTGGCGGCAATGGCGGCGGGGGTCACCGGGGGGGGGGGGGATAAAATGTGCCCCCTCACCTCGGCTCTGGACCCCCCTACCGGCGAAGTCCAGATACGCCCCTGGCCCCACCAGCTGAAAACTCCCAACAATTGATCCTCCTGCATACCTTGTAAATAGCAGATCTTCGCCTGTAGCACGCAGCAACTGATACATACTGCTCGCACCGGCCCCATAGCCTTCCCTCTGACGTATTCCTGCTTATGTGGAAACTAGCCTTTGAGCCCGTAAAAACGGGCTATTATAGGAAGGGGGGTTGAAAGGCCCGCCCCACCGCCGAGTTCGCCGCTGCACCTCCCCCTCCGAGTTCGGGCCCCCCCACCGAGCCGTCACCACCCACCTTCCACCCGGCCGGGCCCTCGCTCCGCTATTCAAACAGCGAGGGTCCGGGAACGCAGCACTGAGCTCTGCTGAGCTGCCGACGTCGGCCTTCATTCTTCTTCTCTGCCTGTCCCGCCCTCGTGTGATGTAACGTCGTCGAGGGCGGGACAGAGGCAGAGAAGAAGAAGGAAGGGCGATGTCGGCAGCTCAGCAGAGCTCAGTGCTGCGTTCCCGGACCCTCGCTGTTTCAATAGTGGAGCGAGGGCCCGACCGGGTAGAAGGTGGGTGGCGGCAGCGACTCGGGTGGGGGGAGCGTTAGACGGCGGTGTCCCTCCCTCAGCAATGCACAGTACAGACCCTCTGTGTTCCGCCCCCCATCATCAGGTATTGACGTGGGGGCGGGGCAGAGGTCTCTACTGCGCATTTGCGACTGAGTATGGTCACTCGCCGTTTATATGTTTGATAGGAAGTTGCATCAGTGGGAAGGCTGTGGGGCCACCACGAGCAGTGTGTATTAGTTGCTGCTCCCTGCCAGTGAAAATCTGCTATGTAAAAGATATGCAGGAGAGGGGGGATGTTTGAGAGATAATAATTGTTACATTTGTACCCTGCACTTTCCCACTCATGGCAGGCTCAATGCGGTGGGCAATGGAGGGTTAAGTGACTCACCCAGAGTCACAAGGAGCTGCCTGTGCCGGGAATCGAACTCAGTTCCACAGGACCAAAGTCCACCACCCTAACCACTAGGCCACTCCTCCACTCATATGGCATGCAGGTGAGAGACCAAATCACTTGTGGAATAGGGAGGATTCTTCTGCCCACTCATCTTGGGCCCAGGCCCACTAAAAATTGGGTATCTGGCATTGCCCCTGGGGCAGGGAATGGAGAGTATGCATGACGACAGCTTAGGAGACTGCTTGAGAGCTGCCCTCCCCTAGCTTTCAAGGTGCCTAGGCTCCCTGGGTTTTTGGGTGACATGCACTAGGGTGTACACATATGTTCATACATGGTTAAAATCCACTTATTCATTGTTCTACGGACTGTAAACACACATTCATTTATTTATTGCATTTGTATCCCACATTTTCCCACCTTTTTGCGGGTTCAGTGTGGCTTACAATATGAGATGAATGATGGAAATACAGTTGTTACAAATTGGTTATGGATTACATTGTGCAGAGTTATGCGAGACACGCCCTCTGAGCATTGTGTGCTCACTAACGCTGGCACAAGTCTGGCGCTAATCACCTCTAGAGCCAGCGTTAGGTTTTGAGCATCAGCCCACCAATGTGCATTCTTCACACATGCGCACTCATTGAAAAATTGTTTTGCCCACATGTGAATTTGACACCTACTTGGCTAGATGTTGAGACTCCTGAGGAAGGCTTTAATAGCCCAAAACACAGATCTATGTTGAGTCTGGATCTACAGACATAGTTTTACATTACACATACTTGGTACACTGCATGAGTGTGGACCTATTAACTTACTATTTTATTGCGATTGATGATTTTATATTGCATTACAAATTTTAAGTTTGTTCACATTTCCTTTTTGCGGATAGCAATGTATTGTTTTTCTCCTTGGATGTTATGTAGGTCCTCTTTAAGTTGGTTCGTGAGTTTGTTCCCTCAGAGTCCCGCCCTTGAGGAAATGACATCAGAAGGCGGGACTCTGTGGAACAAACTCACGAAGGGAGGGAAGGCTAGAGACGAGGCAGGGCTTTCAAATGACGCGGCTGCTGGGACGGAGGTAAATTAAAGATTTAAAGCCCCAAGGGCGGTGCAGCGGCACCCCCCTGCGGTGCTTACCCCGCTTACCAGGTTTGACCGGCCCTGCCCAGGGTCACAAGGAGCTGCAGTGGGAATCAAACCCAGTTCCCTAGGATCAAAGTCCACTGCACTAACCACTAGGCTACTCCTCCACTAGCAACTTTCCATGTAGAAGCCTGCCCTTGCAGATCAGCAATGTGGCCGTGCAGGCTTCTGTTTCTGTGAGTCTGACGTCCTGCACATATGTGCAGGACGTCAGACTCACAGAAACAGAAGCCTGCGTGGCCGTGTTGCTGATCTGCAAGGGCAGGCTTCTACATGGAAAGTTGCTAGTGGAATAGCAACATTAACATTCCATCTAGAATCTCAAATAGGGAAAGGGAAATGGGACTTGATATACCACCTTTCTGAGGTTTTTGCAACTACATTCAAAGTGGTTTACATATATTCAGGTACTTATTTTGTACCAGGGACAATGGGGGGGGGGGGGGGGGGGGGGGTTAAGTGATTTACTCACAGTCACAAGGAGCTGCAGTGGGAATCGAACCCAGTTCCCCAGGATCAAAGTCCGCTGCACTAACCATTAGGCTACTCCTCCACTCCATGGGAAAGCGTTTGGTCCTTTCTTCTATATACGTTTTTTTTTCTCCTGCAGAACATCAGACAATACTTCTTCATACTGTTTTCTGGTATCTAAAAATCTAATGTCCAAAGTGAGGAGAGCTGAAATAAATTCTGTAGTCTCAGATCATGCTGGCATCTCTATTTCAGTGTCCTTTGGACCCCTGTTTGATTCTAATCTACTTTGGTGCCTCAAACCTCGGCTTTCAGCAGATGAAATATTTCAAGCAGGCAATTGAGGAATATTTTCTTTCGAATGCTACCCCTCAGGTATGCTTTTAACGTGCGGGATCATTTTTAGCTACTCTGTGGCTAAAAGTGAAGAATGGAAGCAGGGATAAGGTCATCTGGGTCAAGAAATTAGAAGGCTAGAAGAGTTCTATCAAGAGAAAAGACTGTTCCATTTGAATGCAGTTACAGGCGTTAAAGTGTAGATATAATAGTCTGTTAAGTCAACAAGCAGAAACATCTATTGTATTTCTTCGCAAGGCACATTACTCTCTAGACAACAACAAAAAATGGATACTGTGTAGCCTAATTCCTTAAGGCTAGAGCAAAGAAAGGATGAGTTAAGTTGTTAAAGAGTTGAGATTTATTCGTTAATCCATTTAAGACTTAGATCTAAGCGGTTTGCAGTTTCATTTTACAGGTACTGTAAATGTTCCTAGTGGGCTCACAATGCAAGTAGTACAGTTAGGGGGAGATTCCATATATGGCACCTGGAAAATCTGCGCAGAAATCATTTTCGTCTAAGCACGACCTATAAGATTTAGGCGCGGAATATAGAATACGCTTACATAAGTACATAAATATTGCCATACTGGGACAGACCGAAGGTCCATCAAGCCCAGCATCCTGCTTCCAATAGTGGCCAATCCAGGTCACAAGTACCTGGCAAGATCCCAAAACAGTACAATAAGTTTTATGCTGCTTATCCTAGAATATATTTAATAAATGCAAACATTAATGGGAAAAAAAGGGGGGCTTTTTCAAATTTTATGTGACTAGACTCTCTTTCTTTTACTGACAGATTTGGTGGCACTCCCCCTTGACAAAGTGAACACGAAACGGGGACCTGTCGGGGTTGAAGAGCGCACCAACCTGCCTAAGATAAGTGCAGTGTGAGTGGAGGAGTGGCCTAGTGGTTAGGGTGGTGGACTTTGGTCCTGCGGAACTGAGTTCAATTCCCACTTCAGGCACAGGCAGCTCCTTGTGACTCTGGGCAAGTCACTTAACCCTCCATTGCCCCATGTAAGCCGCATTGAGCCTGCCATGAGTGGGAAAGCGCAGGGTACAAATGTAACAAAAATAAAATAGATACTATTGGAGATTCTACATGGAATGTTGCTATTCCACTAGCAACATTCCATGTAGAAGGGCTGCGCAGGCTTCTGTTTCTGTGAGTCTGACGTCCTGCACGTACGTGCAGGACGTCAGACTCACAGAAGCAGAAGCCTGTGCAGCCACATTGGTGATCTGCAAGGGCGGGCTGACTTCTAGTGGAATAGCAACATTCCATGTAGAATCTCAAATAGTAGCAACAGTGAAGGAGTGGCCTAGTGGTTAGGGTGGTGGACTCTGGTCCTGGGGAACTGAGGAAGTGAGTTCGATTCCCAGCACAAGCAGCTTCTTGTGACTCTGGGCAAGTCACTTAACCCTCCATTGCCTGCCGCATAGAGCCTGCCATGAGTGGGAAAGCACAGGGTACAAATGTAACAAAAAAATAAATTACCGTATTGAGGGTGTTGTAAAAGTCACTAGTTATATATTATGTTCTTAGTAGATTTAGGATGGTGGAGGCTGAGCCAATGATTAAGAAATGAACACGGACAAGTGATTCACCTGATGAGTGAAAGAAATATTATCGTGTAGAATATATGAGACTCTACCCCACCTTAGTTAATAGCCCTTGTGGTTATTATACTTGCATCTACACACTCTGTGTACATTCTTTTGTTATCCTAGAAATAAGCAGTGGATTTTCCCCAAGTCATTTTAAACAAACCGAGTAAGATTAAAAAAAAAAAAAAACCCAGTACATTTTGCAGAAAGAATCATGAGAGAAACATAAGAATATAGGAAATCCTCTCTTCCTTTTTTTTCCCCAAAAATTGTATTAGGGTTTTCAGATAACAAAAATAGTAATAAAAACAGGAAAATAGAACAATAAAGATAGGACATATTGATAATAGCTGGAGAAGTGATTCAGAACAATATTGGAACTAGCATTGGGAGTTGTTAAGAAATATTAACCAATTAGGTGAACGTGAAGGGGCATAATCGAACGGAAACGTCTATCTCCATGGGCGTTTATCTCCGAGAACGGGTCCGTGAAGGGGCGGACCGAACCGTATTTTCGAAAAACATGGACGTTTATCTTTTTTTGAGCTGGGCGTTTTTGTTTTTCAGTGATAATGGAAACCGAAAGCGCCCAGCTCAAAAACGAATAACTCCAAGACATTTATTCGTGGGAGGGGCCAGGATTCGTAGTGCACTGGTCCCCCTCACATGCCAGGACACCAACCGGGCACCCTAGGGGGCACTTTTACAAAAAAAAAAACAAGGTAAAACAGCTCCCAGGTGCATAGCACCCTTCCCTTGGGTGTTGAGCCCCCCAAATTCCCCTCAAAACCCACTGCCCACAAGTCTACACCATTACTATAGCCCTAAGGGGTGAAGGGGGGCACCTATATGTGGGTACAGTGGGTTTGGGAGGCGGTTTAGAGGGCTCCCATTTACCAGCACAAGTGTAACAGGTGGGGGTGGAGATGGGCCTGGGTCCACCTTCCTGAAGTCCACTGCACCCCCTAATAACTGCTCCAGTGACCTGCATACTGCTGCCAGGGAGGTGGGTATGACATTTGAGGGTGAAAATAAAAAGTTGTGAAACAGCATATTTTGTGGTGGGAGGGGGTTTGTGACCACTGGGGGAGTCAGGGGAGGTCATCCCCGATTCCCTCCAGTGGTCATCTGGTCATTTAGGGCACTTTGGGGGCCTTATTCGTGGAAAAACAGGGTCCAGGAAAAGTGCCCTAAATTTTCGCTAAAAACGCATATTTTTTTTCCATTATCGGCGAAAGGCACCCATCTCTGATTGGCCGATAACCACGCCCCAGTTCTGCCTTCACCACGCCTTCAACATGCCCCCATCAACTTTGTCTGCATCCACGACGGAGTGCAGTTGAAAACGTCCAAATTCGGCTTTCGATTATACCGCTTTATTCGTTTTTCTGAGATAAACGTCTATCTCCCGATTTGGGTCACAATATAGGCGTTTTTCTATTTCGATTATAAGCAGGATAGTCTGTTAAAGGAGACCATGTCAATGTCTTTTTGTTGCAGGATCCTGTATTTAAAGATTACGAAAACAAATTTATCACCACACAGGACAAACAATTTTTAAGTAAGCTTTGTCAGCTTAAATATGAATACAATAAAATGGGAAGTGAGACGGCCTTACAAGAGATTTTTCATTCCAAAACCCAGTACTATACAGGAGGAAATCCTCTCTTCCAACATCTTAATGCCTGCTTGGACTTAGTCTTAGTTTTTACATCAGTAATACACCTTTGTTTCAGGCACTTTCTGATCATTTGATTTGCACATCATTTCTAAAATGCCACTCTGTCCCCCTGATTCTATATAGGTCATCCAAAGTTGGGCACCCATATTTGGATGTGGAGCCCAGATGCATGCCTAAGTTAATTCGTCTATTTGGTGCCGACAACCGATTATTGACATTGATTGGAGTTAATTGGCCCTTAATTGGCAGTAATTTGAGTTTATGCATTTGCCTACTCGCTATTCTATAACTCTGCTTGCCCAAAGTGTCTCGTGCGCAACCCGAAAGGGGGTGCGTCCATGGGAGTGGCATGGGTAGGTCAGGGGTGTTCTATATATTTAGTACTAAGCATGATGTACTTAGGAACAACAAACATAGTTTGAAATGTCTATATGCGAATGCCAGGAGCCTAAGAAATAAGATGGGGGAGTTAGAATATATTGCACTAAATGAAAAATTAGATATAATAGGCATCTCTGAGACCTGGTGGAAGGAGGATAACCAGTGGGACACTGTCATACCGGGGTACAAATTATATCGTAGTGATAGGGTGAATCGGATTGGTGGAGGGGTAGCATTGTATATTAACGAGAGCCTTGAATCAAATAGATTGAAAATTCTGCAGGAAGCAAAACACTCCTTGGAATCACTGTGGATTGAAATTCCATGTGCAAAGGGGAAAAGGATAGTGATAGGAGTGTACTACCGTCCGCCTGGCCAGGACGAACAGACGGATGCGGAAATGTTAAAGGAAATCAGGGACGCAAACAAACTGGGCAACACAATAATAATGGGGGATTTCAATTACCCGCATATAGACTGGGTTAATGTAACATCTGTACACGCAAGGGACATAAGATTTCTTGATGAAATCAAGGACAGCTTCATGGAACAGCTAGTTCAGGAGCTGACAAGAGAAGGAAAAATACTAGACTTAGTCCTTAGTGGTGCTCATGATCTAGTGCAGGGGGTAACGATACGAGGGCCGCTTGATAACAGTGATCATAATATGATCGGTTTTGATATTGGCATTGAAGGAAGTGAAACTAGGAAATCAAGTACGCTAGCGTTTAACTATAGAAAAGGTGATTACGACAAAATGAGAAAAATGGTGAAAAAAAGACTGAAAGGAGCAGCTCGCAGAGTAAAAAACTTGCATCAGGCGTGGATGCTGTTTAAAAACACCATCCTGGAGGTTCAGGACAAATATATTCCACGTATTAGAAAAAAGGGAAAAAAGACTAAACGTCAGCCGGCGTGGCTAAACAGTAAGATAAAGGAAATCATTAGAGCCAAAAAACAATCCTTCAGAAGTGGAGAAGAGAACCAACTGAAAGTAACAGGATAGATCATAAGGAATGCCAGCCAAATGCAAAGCGGAGATAAGGAGGGCAAAAAAGGACTTGAGAAGAAATTAGCGTTGGAAGCAAAAATACATAGTAAAAACTTTTTTAGATACATTAAAAGCAGGAAACCGGCCAAAGAGTCGGTTGGGCCGCTGGACGAAAATGGTGTTAAAGGGGCGATCAAGGAGGACAAGCCGTAGCGGAGAAATTAAATGAATTCTTTGCTTCGGTCTTCACCGAGGAGGATTTGGGGGGGACACCGGTGCCGGAAAGAATATTTGAAGCGGGGGAGTCGGAGAAACTAAACAAATTCTCTGTAACCTTGGAGGATGTAATGGGTCAGTTCAGCAAGCTGAAGAGTAGTAAATCACCGGGACCTGATGGTATTCATCCCAGAGTATTAATAGAACTAAAAAATGAACTTGCGGAGCTACTGTTAGAAATATGCAATCTGTCCCTAAAATCGAGTGTAATACCGGAAGACTGGAGGGTAGCCAATGTTACTCCGATTTTTAAGAAAGGTTCCAGAGGAGATCCGGGAAATTATAGACCGGTGAGTCTGACGTCGGTGCCGGGCAAGATGGTGGAGGCTATTATTAAGAATAAAATTGCAGAGCATATACAAAAACATGGACTGATGAGACAAAGTCAGCACGGATTTAGTGAAGGGAAGTCTTGCCTCACCAATCTAATGCATTTTTTTGAGGGGGTAAGCAAACATGTGGACAATGGGGAGCCGGTTGATATTGTATATCTGGATTTTCAGAAGGCGTTTGACAAAGTGCCGCACGAAAGACTCCTGAAGAAATTGCAGAGTCATGGAATCGGAGGTAGGGTATTATTATGGATTAAGAACTGGTTGAAAGATAGGAAGCAGAGAGTAGGATTGCGTGGCCAGTATTCTCAGTGGAGGAGGGTAGTTAGTGGGGTCCCGCAGGGGTCTGTGCTGGGTCCGTTGCTTTTTAATGTATTTATAAATGACCTAGAGATGGGAATAACTAGTGAGGTAATTAAATTCGCCGATGACACAAAATTATTCAGGGTCGTCAAGTCGCAGGAGGAATGTGAACGATTACAGGAGGACCTTGCGAGACTGGGAGAATGGGCGTGCAAGTGGCAGATGAAGTTCAATGTTGACAAGTGCAAAGTGATGCATGTGGGTAAGAGGAACCCGAATTATAGCTACGTCTTGCAAGGTTCCGCGTTAGGAGTTACGGATCAAGAAAGGGATCTGGGTGTCGTCGTCGATGATACGCTGAAACCTTCTGCTCAGTGTGCTGCTGCGGCTAGGAAAGCGAATAGAATGTTGGGTGTTATTAGGAAGGGTATGGAGTCCAGGTGTGCGGATGTTATAATGCCGTTGTATCGCTCCATGGTGCGACCGCAGCTGGAGTATTGTGTTCAGTACTGGTCTCCGTATCTCAAAAAAGATATAGTAGAATTGGAAAAGGTACAGCGAAGGGCGACGAAAATGATAGTGGGATGGGACGACTTTCCTATGAAGAGAGGCTGAGAAGGCTAGGGCTTTTCAGCTTGGAGAAGAGACGGCTGAGGGGAGATATGATAGAAGTGTATAAAATAATGAGTGGAATGGATCGGGTGGATGTGAAGCGACTGTTCACGCTATCCAAAAATACTAGGACTAGAGGGCATGAGTTGAAGCTACAGTGTGGTAAATTTAAAACGAATCGGAGAAAATTTTTCTTCACCCAACGTGTAATTAGACTCTGGAATTCATTGCCGGAGAACGTGGTACGGGCGGTTAGCTTGACGGAGTTTAAAAAGGGGTTAGATAGATTCCTAAAGGACAAGTCCATAGACCGCTATTAAATGGACTGGAAAAATTCCTCATTTTTAGGTATAACTTGTCTGGAATGTTTTTACGTTTGGGGAGCGTGCCAGGTGCCCTTGACCTGGATTGGCCACTGTCGGTGACAGGATGCTGGGCTAGATGGACCTTTGGTCTTTCCCAGTATGGCACTACTTATGTACTTATGTACTTATGTACTTATGATATAGAATACTGAGGTTTACGCACCCAACTTGCATGCCAGGATTTACACCAGGTTTAAGCAGGCGTAAGTCCTCGAGTTCAAAATTGGGTGCAGAAATTAAGGGGCCTTTTCACCAAACTGCGGTAAATGGGGTCCTGTGCTAGCTCGTGTTTTTGCCACATGCTGAGGACCCTTTTACCACAATGAGAAATGGAAATGGGACTTGATATACTGCCTTTCTGTGGTATTTTGCAACTACATTCAAAGCGGTTTACATATATACAGGTACTTATTTTGTACCTGAGGCAATGGAGAGTTAAGTGAGTTGCCCAGAGTCACAAGGAGCTGCAGTGGGAATTGAACCCAGTTCCCAGGATCAAAGTCCGCTGCACTAACCACTAGGAAAAGGTTGGAAAACGAAATGGCCATGCAATAGGTTTGCACTTGTTACATGGCCATTTCATGGAAACATAGAAACATGACGGCAGATAAAGGCCATAGGACCCATCCAGTCTGCCCATCCTCTGTAACCCCTAATTCTTCCTGTTCCTAAGGGATCCCACATGCTTATCCCATGCCTTTTTAAATTCTGGAACAGTCCTCGACTCCACCACCTCCACCGGGAGGCCATTCCATGCCTACAACACCCTTTCTGTGAAATAATACTTCCTTAGGTTACTCCTAAGCCTATTCCCTCTTAACTTTGTCATATGCCCCCCTCATTCCAGAGCTCTCCTCCATTTGAAAAAGGCTTTCTTCCTGTACATAAATGCCCTTGAGATATTTAAACGTTTCTATCATGTCTCCTCTCTCCCGCCTGTTTTCCAGCTTATACATGTTGAGGTTCATAAGCTTGTCCATAATTTTTGCATTCAAGACAGCTTATTACTTTCATAGCCGCCCACTGAACCGACTCCATCCTGTTTATATCTTTCCGTAGGTGCGGTCTCCAGAACTGCATGCAGTACACCAAATGGGGCCTCACTAGAGACTTATACAACGGCACTATCCCCTCCTTTTTCCTGCTGGCCATGCCTCTCTTTATGCACCCAAGCATCCTTCTGGCTTTGGCTGTCGCTCTTTCTACCTGTTTGAAAGCTTTAAGGTCGGGAGGGGGGCACTTACTGCCACCCATTGAGGTGGAAGTAAGGGCTCCAACCCTAACCCAGCAGTAAAAATACAGAAATACATTTCCATAGTTCCGGAAATGGCATGCGCTGGGGGGTGAATTATCACCGGGCTGCTGTGGTAGCCCGGTGGAATTTCCAGATTGACGCACATCAACCCTTTAATGAAAGGGCCCCTAAGTGCTATGCTACATAGAGTGCTTAACCCAGAGTCTCTTTTAAAGGATAGCGCTTAGCGTGGATTTTTTTCCGGAGCCTAAATTTAAGTGCCATTTATAGAATTTTGTTTGTTTGTTTAACTGGTTACTTTTTTTAAAAAATCTGTTTCTTTGTTTTACTCTCAGTTCTTGGTATGTTATTTTGTTTTTCTTTACTATCAGTAAATTAGTAAATTACGGAGGCTTTTACCAAAAAATGGATCTCCTTCGAGTTGTTGAAACAATTGTTATGAGTAGCATTGATTACTGTAATATAGTTAATTTGGGTTTTCCTGCCACCAAATCATTGCGAATGGTGCAAAATTCAGCAGTGCGTTTGCTGTTTGGTTTGTCGAAGTTCGATCATATCACAGTATGTTTAAAAAGCTTGAAGTGGTTGCCAATTGCTTATCGTATAAAATCAAAGCTGCATAATGTTTTGTATCAGAAATCTTCTTTATATTTGACACATGCAGTGCAAAAGTACGCTCCATAATGCCAATTGCGATCACTAATCGCTTGTGATTTTGTATTACCTGCGCTTTGAATCGTGCACGTTTGGACATAACGAGAAAGAGAACTTTTTCTTAAGCCAGACCAACAACATGGAATGAATTGCCGAGATATCTTAAAAATGAACGACATGCACTGGCATTTAAACGCCAGTTAGAACACATTTGTTCTACCTGGCATATGATACATCTACTACTACTACTACTATTTAGCATTTCTATAGCGCTACAAGGCATACGCAGCGCTGCACAAACATAGAAGAAAGACAGTCCCTGCTCGAAGAGCTTACAATCTAATAGACAAAAAATAAATAAAGTAGCAAATCAAATCAATTAATGTGAACGGGAAGGAAGAGAGGAGGGTAAGTGGAGGCGAGTGGTTACAAGTGGTTACGAGTCAAAAGCAATGTTAAAGAGGTGGGCTTTCAGTCTAGATTTAAAGGTGGCCAAGGATGGGGCAAGACGTAGGGGCTCAGGAAGTTTATTCCAGGCGTAGGGTGCAGCGAGACAGAAGGCGCGAAGTCCGGAGTTGGCAGTAGTGGAGAAGGGAACAGATAAGAAGGATTTATCCATGAAGCGGAGTGCACGGGAAGGGGTGTAGGGAAGGACGAGTGTGGAGAGATACTGGGGAGCAGCAGAGTGAGTACATTTATAGGTTAGTAGAAGAAGTTTGAACAGGATGCGAAAATGGATAGGGAGCCAGAGAAGGGTCTTGAGGAGAGGGGTAGTATGAGTAAAGCGACCCTGGCGGAAGATGAGACGGGCAGCAGAGTTTTGAACCGACTGGAGAGGGGAGAGGTGACTAAGTGGGAGGCCAGCAAAAAGCAGATTGCAGTAGTCTAAATGAGAGGTGACAAGGGTGTGGATGAGGGTTTTGGTAGAGTGCTCGGAAAGAAAGGGGCGGATTTTATGGATGTTGTAAAGAAAGAAACGACAGGTCTTGGCAATCTGCTGGATATGAGCAGAGAAGAAGCGAGAAGAGTCAAAGATGACCCCAAGGTTTCGAGCTGAGGAGACAGGGAGAATGAGAGAGCCATCAACCGAAATAGAAAACGGAGGGAGTGGGGAGGTGGGTTTGGGGGGGAAAATGAGAAGCTCGGTTTTGGTCATATTTAATTTCAGGTGGCGTTGAGACATCCAGACAGCAATGTCAGACAAGCACGCTGAAACTTTGGTTTGGATGCAAGGTGAGATATCAGGGGTAGAAAGGTAGATTTGGGAGTCATCAGCATAGAGATGGTAGGAAAAGCCATGGGATGAGATTAATGAACCAAGGGAAGAAGTGTAGATAGAAAAGAGGAGGGAACCAAGAACAGAACCCTGAGGTATGCCGACAGGCAGAGGGATAGAAGTAGAAGAGGATCCACCAGAGTGAACACTAAAGGTGCGGAGGAAGAGGTAGGAAGAGAACCAGGAAAGGACATCTGATGATGATGCTTCTTTTTTTGATTACCTAAGGGACCTGGATGTTACCTTTTGTGTGGTCTGGCTTACTATGCGTTTGATAATACTACTTTTCTAGCTTACCTAAAGGGCCTGGATGTCTTTGCTCAGTATAACTGCGTGTTCTCAATCAAGGTCTTCATTCAAGTCGATAAAAATGTAAGGGACAGCATTTTACAGAAAGTTCACGGGTCTCGTTTTTATGAGATCCGCATGTGATGTTACACACCACAGGAGATTGGCTGAAAAATAATCGCTCTAGGGAGGTACACTGTTTCACTAAATTCCCTAGACCCCTGATGCAGGCCGGTAGGGCCGAAACACGACTCGTGTTGGGTTGTCATTTTTATCGATTTGTATAAAGACCTTGATTGAGAACACCATCGGAAATCCAAGATGGCTGCTATGCACTTGTGACTAGCTGCACGCTCAGATTCCTCTTAGCAACTATGCCTAAACGGAGAGGGAAGTGTACTGCCCGAACTACCCCATTACCTCCTTCTATCTTGGACCGATGGACCGGTTCGTGAGCCTGCAGGGGACTGCTGTACAGGTAGGGAATGGACCCTTGATGGGCGCTGCTGTTTTGGAGGAGTCGACGGCGTCCCTCGGGTTGGATACAACTCTGAGCCCCGACCACAGAGCTCCGCCCCCGCAACCGCCGATCACAAGCTCGCTGCTTCAGGGAGAGCAGGGGCCGGCGCAGGGATGTGCTATGACCCTAACTGCTCTGGGGAATCGATTCCACCTTGATGAGAAGGGACGAGCTGGACCGACTGAAGTAGCGGGGGAAAGAGACGACGGAGGAGAGCAAGAGGAGGAACAGGAGGATATATTCCCAGCAGAGTTAACCAACAAGCCAACGGAGGTAACTTTGGACTCCCTTTGGAACAAACTGAAAAATCTCAGCAAGCTTTGGTAACTTGTATGGATAAAGTAGAACAAGAATCAAAAAAGAGAGAAAATCTTCAAATAACTATGGTAAAAGATATTATTAATTTAAGATTGAAAGTTGAAACGTATGAGAACCATATGAGAAACCTCAACTTGCGATTTGTAAATTTCCCAAGAGTTCAAATGATCCAACCGCATGAAATGTTGAAAAGATATTTGCGGGAAAACTTGGGAATTCCGCAGGAGAATATTCCACCTTTTACTAAAGTTTACTACCTACCCAACAAACAAGTTATTCAGCAAAATCAACAGGAACAGAGACTTGAGAATTCGTCACAATTTCTAGAGACATCAGATAGTGAATTAGCCACAGCGGCCACTTTGGTGGCAACTGTGGCTTTACCACTTGATAAACAGTGGTTGTTCTCAATGTTTTTTAAGCATAGAGAAACCTGTTTTTGGGTTTAAAAATTTCCTTGTTTCCTGATCTCTCTAGAGAAACTCAACGTAAATGAAAACAGTTCCTTATTATGAGACCAGCGATTCAACAGTTGGGAGGTGTTTTCTTTCTGAGATATCCATGCAAGTGTATTGTTAGGATTGACTCTGTTAAGTATGTCTTTCTAGACCCTTCTCAGCTCTCAGCCTTTATCGCGTCTAAAAGAACTTCTAGTAGCTTTAATGAAAGTTAGCACTCTCTTCATAAGTGTATTTTTTTTTTATTTTTGTACCCCGCACTTTTCCACTCATGGCAGGCTCAATGTGGCTTACATGGGGCAATGGAGGGTTAAGTGACTTGCCCAGAGTCACAAAGAGCTGCCTGTGCCTGAAGTGGGAATCAAACTCAGTTCCTCAGGACCAAAGTCCACCACCCTAACCACTAGGCCACTCCTCCACTGTTGGTGCTATTTGAGATTCTACATGGAATGTTGCTATTCCACTAGCAACATTCCATGTAGAAGTCGGCCCTTGCAGATCACCAATGTGGCCGCGCAGGCTTCTGCTTCTGTGAGTCTACGTGCAGGACATCAGACTCGCAGAAACAGAAGCCTGCGCAGCCTTCTACATGGAATGTTGCTAGTGGAATAGCAACATTCCATGTAGAATGTCCAATAGTAGCAACATTCCATGTAGAATCTCCAATAGTATCTATTTTATTTTTGTTACATTTGTACCCTGCGCTTTCCCACTCATGGCAGGCTCAATGCGGCTTACATGGGGCAATGGAGGGTTAAGTGACTGACTTGCCCAGAGTCACAAGGAGCCGCCTGTGCCTGAAGTGGGAATCAAACCCAGTTCCCCAGGACCAAAGTCCACCACCCTAACCACTAGGCCACTCCTCCATGATTTCTTATTTTGTATTTTCCTGAATCTCCTCATAAATTAGAATCTTGGATCCCCCTTATTGTTAGGACTTGAGTATATCATATCAGAAATATTCCATTTTGGAAATAACGATCATACTTATTTTGTTCTGATGATTTTTTTTTTTTGTCCCTATGATGTAATACTATCCTTCAAGTTGTATCTTGAATAAATGTTTGTAAAATCTATAAACAATAATAAAAAAAGAAAACACCGTCAGAGAAAGGTTTCTTTGATCCACTTTTTTTCAGTATAATTGAGTATCATGTTATTGTGTATTTACTAGGGTGCTTTACTTGCCGCATGGCCATTTCCTGCAGGAAAGAGAGACTTCCCTTTTACCAAGCTGTGGAAAAAGGGGGCCTGCGCTGGCATTGGTGCACGCCGAGGCCCACTTTTACTGCGACACTGCCCGACTACCGCTGAGTACACTCCAGTGCTACAAAAATAATAATATTTTTGTGGCACCAGATTAGATTGCGCGATAGGGGCGGTAAGTACCGCTGAGCTGCTGCGGTAGCCCGGCGGTCTTCCTGCTTAGCAAGCTGTAAGCCCGCGTTGGGCTTCCCACCGCTTAGTAAAAGGGACCCTCAATTTTATGTATGTGTTTACGTGATTTTATGTGTGGTAAGCTGCCTTGGATAAAAGAGGATTAAAAATAATAAATCCAAATCGATGTTGTAATTCTTTTCCCGGCGTATAGCTTATTATTGTAAACCGCTCAGAAGGAATCTGATGGTGCAGTATATCAAATTATAATAAACCTGAAACTTGAATTTACCTCAATATGTTTATTTTATGGTTTTTTTTTGTGTCATTTTATATTATGATTAATGTGGTTATGAATGTGCAGCTGTGCACCACCTACGAACGGAGCGACAAGCAGCGTATAATTATATTAAAATGAAATATTAAGCCATAATTATATTTTTAAAGCATTTTTTTAAAAACTTGTATAGTACTCAGAAGAATGCATCTGAAAAAAAGAAAAAAAAAATCAGGCCACCCTAACTGCTGTGTATAGCTTTTTATTAAAATCTCACCCATGACCATTTTTCTAAAATGGCATTTCTTTTTACACAGGGAACGTACTGCAATCTAGAGAAAAAATACATCTATATCATATTACCTCCTAGAGATCTTATTACTTGGACATAGCTGGGAGAGATGTGCTATTAGGAGATAGTTATCTCTGACTTCAACACATAGCTGTATGAGAAAGTAATAGAGCGAGCATATGTCCATGAAAAGGAAGCAATGAAGGGAGGGATTTATCAAAGTTCTCATCCAGTTTCTCTCCGCTCCAAGCACTCTTTTATGCCGGCACTGCAGTTGCTGTAAGTTGGACTCGATTCAATAAGTGCAAAAAAAAAAAAAAAATCTGCATGGAGAACTATTCAGTAAACAGCGCTCCGAATTGCGAGTCGTTCATAGATCAGCACGGAGATCCGATTTCCACACCAAACTCTGGGCGCAAGGGTCTATAACAACTGAAATTAAGCACAGATCCCCAGGTCCGCCGAGAGACTAGGCCTGGCCCGGGGCAAGGCCACTCCGCCTCGGCCCCCCCCCCCCCGTTGCTGCCGCCCCCCCCGTCGCTCCCCCCGCCGCTGCAGTCCGCGGTCTCACTTGCCTGCCTCCACGGTTCCGAGGCTTCCTTGATTCAAAGCGGCAGTCGTAGATCGTGTCTCTTCTGGCCTGCCCTCCCTGTGTCCTGCCGTCATGTGATGTAACTTCCGGTTTCCGCGAGGGCGGGACACAGGCAAGAAAGGCCAGAAGAGACGCGAGCTGCGACTGCCGCTTTGAATGAAGGGGGCCCGGAGCCGAGGAGGCAGGCAGGTAAGACCGGGAACTGCAGCACCGGTGGCCTGACCCCAGCGCCGGGCCCCCCTTGGAGGCCCTGGGAATTTTGCCCCCTCCCCCCCCTTATCGGCGGCCCTGCAGATCCCCAGTAATCTGTAAAACTGTGTGCTTCTTTAATACTAAGACTAAGGGGCACGCAACGAAGCTACAAAGCAGTACATTTAAAACAAATTGAAGAAAATGTTTCTTCATTCAACATGTAATTAAACTCTGGAATTCGTTTGCCAGAGAACGTGGTAAAAGTAGTTAGCTTAGCGGGGTTTAAAAAAAGGATTGGAGAGCTTCTTAAAAGAAAAGTCCATAAGCCATTATTAAAATGGACTTGGGAAAATTCACTGCTTATTTCTGGGATAAGCAGCATAAAATGTATTGTACTGTTTTGGGATCTTGCCAGGTACTTGTGACCTGGATTGGCCACTGTTGGAAACAGGATACTGGACTTGATGGACCTTCGGTCTGTCCCAGTATGGCAACACTTATGTACCCTACCATTCAACACTGCTGATATATTACTAGAGAGCTGAAAACAATGAAAAGCAACTGGATGTTAGCAGCGTCTCTGGCACTAATGGTGTTAACATCCAGTTAATATTCATTTTTTTCAGCTCTCTAGTGATATATCTGCAGTGTTGTATGGTAGAGCTTCTACATGGAATGTTGCTAGTGGAGGAGTAGCCTAGTGGTTAGTGCAGCAGACTTTGATTCTGGGGAACTGGGTTCAATTCCTACTGCAGTGGAACATGGAATGTTGTTACTATTTGAGTTTCTGGAATGTTGCTATTACTTGAGATTCTACGTGGAATGTTAATGTTCCACTAGCAACATTCCATGTAGAAGCCTGCCCTTGCAGATCAGCAACATAGCCGTGCAGGCTTCTGTTTCTGTGAGTCTGATGTCGTGCAGGGTCAGACTCACAGAAACAGAAACCTGTGCGGCACCATTACTGATCTGCAAGGGCAGGCTTCTACACGGAATGTTGCTGGTAGAGGAGTAGCCTAGTGGTTAGTGCAGTGGACTTTGATCCTGGGGAAACAGAGTTCAATTCCCACTGCAGCTCCCTGTGACTCTGGGCAAGTCACTTAACCCTAACCCTCCATTGTCCCTGGTACAAAATAAGTATCTGAATATATGTAAACCGCTTTGAATGTAGTTGCAAAAACCTCAGAAAGGCAGTATATCAAGTCCCATTTCCCTTTCCCCCTTTCCCTTATGACATCACAATATCAGAAGTGAGCCAAGTATCGGGCAATCAAGCCATTGTGACATCACTGATGAGGATGGCTCTTATTGGTGGAATGAGTGGAGGAGTAGCCTAGTGGTTAGTGCAGCGGACTTTGATCCTGGGGAACTGAGTTCGATTCCCACTGCAGCTCCTTGTGACTCTGGGCAAGTCACTTAATTCTCCATTGCCCCTGGTACAAAATAAGTACCTGAATATATTTGTAAACCACTTTGAATGTAGTGGCAAAAACCTCAGAATGGCAGTATGTCAAGTCCCATTTCCCTTTCCGCTGCAGTTTCATAAAAGGGGCCCTAAGTTATTTGTCCCCTTGCTGCTTTTAGGGGCCTTTGTACTGTAATGTGCTACAATAATAAGCTTAGTGCGTCCTAACGCAGAACGTTTCCAGACCTGTTTCTACTGCATTCATAAAATAGGGTGTTTTGATGTTATTATTTGCAGATTGCATGCTTCTGTTGTCAGTGTGTGGCAACTACAAATCACTAATGTAAAAGATCATTCCGCCTCCTATTTAGGAGATGCTAAGGGCTCCCACATTTAGGTTTACCATATTTTGTCCCCCCAAAAGGAGGACAAATGCCCCGCCCTCTTTCACGCCCGCATCCTTTCACGCCCTTGCTCCGCCCCCTGTTACATTTTCCCCTCCCCCCTGTCACACACCCCGTCACTCCCCTCCTCTTACCTTACTACTGCCCTGGTGGTCTAGTGACCTCTTCGGGGCAGGAAAGAGCCCCCTCTTTCCTGCCCGGAGCGCAGCCCTGCACTCATCCTTCCTGTTCGTGATCTCGGCGCCGATTCAAAATGGCCACCAATAGTTGACGTTTCATGAGGTTGCTTACTCTCAGTGGCCATTTTGAATCAGCGCTCAGATCACGAACAGGAAGGATGCATGCAGGGCAGCGCTCCGTGCAGGAAAGAGGGGGCTCTTTCCTGCCCCGAAGAGGTCACTAGACCACCAGGGCAGTAGTAAGTAAGGGGAGGGGAGGCTAGCAATCTGCCCGTTTGTCCGGATTTCTGGACAAATGGGCAGATTGGCAAAGCCCGCCCGGTTGCCTGGACATGTCCTCAAAAAGAGGACATGTCCGGGTAAATCCAGACATATGGTAAACCTACCCACATTAATCCTCCATTATTCCATTAGTGTGCACAAATATGAGCATGCTAACTGAATAGTGCTTCCATACTCTTTCTCTGATACCCCCCCCCCCCTCAAATTATACATTTAAAAAAATTAATACTGTGTGGTTAGCATGCACAAAAGGGAAAATTACATCAAGATGCCTTAGCATGTCCTGCAGTAAGCACCTTAATAAAAAGGCCCCTTAGCACTGTTCCTTTTAAGTCAAGTGGAGGTCCTCCATCTACAGTCCTGCCAGTGGGTGGCGCTGTTTCAGAATCACATTTTCAGTAGCGAGGGACAGGCAAGCTCAGCAGGATTCTATGGAACCTGCTTGACTCTAGAGACTGAAAACGCAACATTGAAGCACTGTCCCCTACTGGTAGCAATGTGGTTGGAGGACTCACACTCAACTTAGAGGGAACAGTGCTCCTTAGCCGGCTACCATGTAGCATTAACATAGTAACATAGTAGATGACAGCAGAGAAAGACCTGCACGGTCCATCCAGTCTGCCCAACAAGATAAACTCATATTTGCTAATTTTTGTGTATACCTTACCTTGATTTGTATATGTCATTTTCAGGGCACAGACCGTAGAAGTCTGCCCAGCACTAGCCCCGCCTCCCAACCACCAGCCCCGCCTCCCACCACCGGCTCTGCCACCCAATCTCAGCTAAGGGCACCTAAAAGGAGAGACTCATTCATACAATTGCCCCCCTAAGTGCATCTGCACTAATTGCAAACAGTTTTAACATGCAGTAAAGAACATTTCAGGGCCCTTTTACTAAAGCGCCTACATGCATACGAGGGGCATTTTTGAACGGGGGCGCCCATCTCTAAGGGCGTCCATCTCTAAGGACGTTCCGGAGAAGGAGCGGGGAAACCTGTATTATCGAAACAAGATGGGCGTCCATCTTTCGTTTCGATAATACGGTCGGGGATGCCCAAATCTCAACATTTAGGTCGACCTTAGAGATGGTCGTCCCCGGTTTTCAGCCATAATGGAAACCGAGGACGCCCATCTCAAAAACGACCAAATCCAAGCCCTTTGGTCATGGAAGGAGCCAGCATTCGTAGTGCACTGGTCCCCCTGATATGCCAGGACACCAACCGGGCACCCTAGGAGGCACTGCAGTGGACTTCACAAATTGCTCCCAGGTGCATAGCTCCCTTGTGTGCTGAGCCCCCAACTTCCCCCCTAAAACCCACTCCCCACAACTATACACCACTACCATAGCCCTTAGGGTTGAAAGGGGGCACCTAGATGTGGGTACAGTGGGTTTCAGGTGGATTTTGGAGGACTCCCATTTACCAACACAAGTGTAACAGGTAGGGGGGGGATGGGCCTGGGTCCGCCTGCCTGAAGTGCACTGCAGTACCCACTAAAACTGCTCCAGGGACCTGCATACTGCTGTGATGGACCTGAGTATGACATCTGAGGCTGGCATAGAGGCTGGAAAAATGTCTTTAAATTTTTGTTTTTAAGGTGGGAGAGGGTTGGTGACCATCGGGGGAGTAAGGGGAGGTGATCCCCGATTCTCTCAGGTTGTCATCTGGTCAGTTCGGGCACCTTTTCAAGGCTTGGACATGAAAAAAAAAGGACCAAGTAAAGTCAACCAAATGCTCCATTATCGGCTGAGGACGCCCATCTCTTAACCATGCCCCCATCCCGCCTTCGGTACACTGCCAACACGCCCCCGTGAACTTTGGTCGTCCCCGCGACGGAAAGCAGTTGAGGACGGAAAAAATTGGCTTTCCATTATGCCGATTTGGGCGACCTCGGGAGAAAGACGCCCATCTCCCGATTTGTGTCGAAAGATGGGCGTCCTTCCCTTTCGAAAATAAGCTAGAATGCTAGTCAAATTGGTACTCCCGCCCGGCTACCACGTGCCCTAGGTGGTAAATCCATTTTTAATGTGTGTCCAAAACACGCAGTAGAAATTGTCTACCTGGATGTGCGCTGGCGATTACCAACTGGTTAACAATTGAGACCTTACCGCTGAGTCAATGGGTGGCGCTATGGTCTCGTGCTGAAAATGGACGCACGCTGGTTTTAACTTTGCCGTACGTTCATTTTTGGCCACACTTAAAAAGGACTTTTTTGCAGGTGCACTGAAAAATGTACCTACGTGCATCCAAAATGCACACCTACACCAGCGCAGACCATGTTTCAGTGCGCCTTAGTAAAAGGACCCCAGTTAGTTAACTGCAGAGGACATGCTGGACAGATCCTCAACAATTGCCTCATAGCTTTTGCATTTACCGTGCATTAACGTTTGCCGTTCCAGCGCCACTTGAGCTTTCATGGTGTTTGCCCCATTTAGGGCACTCTTCTGTATTTTACCTAAGGTGTATCACTAAGGCTGATTCTTGACACAGGTGTTGCGTGAAAACATGGCCCTTGTCGGGTCCTTCAATAAAGATTTGATGTTTGCCCATTCTTGGAGGCCTTTTTCACTCGTTTGTTAGTTTCTCTGTGCTACTACTACTTATCACTTCTAGAGCGCTACAAGGCATACGCAGCGCTGTACACCATACATGAAAAGACAGTCCCTGCTCAAAGAGCTCACAATCTAAATATGGAATGTTGCTAGTGAAATAGCAACGTTCCATGTAGAATCTCAAATAGTAGCAACAGAATCTCCAATAGTAGCAACATTCCATGTAGAATCTCAAGTAATAGCAACATTCCAGAATCTCAAATAGTAACAACATTCCATGTTCCACTGCACTAACCACTAGGCTACTCCTCCACTAGCAACATTCCATGTACAAGCCTGCCCTTGCAGATCAGCAACGCGGCTGCGCAGGCTTCTGTTTCTGTGAGTCTGACGTCCTGCACATACGTGCAGGACGTCAGACTCACAGAAACAGAAGCCTGCGCGGCTGCATTGCTGATCTGCAAGGGCAGGCTTCTATATTACTACTACTACTATTACTTATCACTTCTATAGCGCTACAAGGCATACGCAGCGCTGTACACCATACATGAAAAGACAGTCCCTGCTCAAAAGAGCTCACAATCTAAAAAGTCAGGTAAACAGATAGAACATCTAAGAATTAAAGAGAATTAAAGGGAATTAAAGAGGTGGGGTACAAGGCAAGTGAGTAGTGGTTAGGAGTCGAAAGCAGTGTCAAAGAGGTGGGCTTTTAGCCTGGACTTGAAAACGGCCAAAGACGGGTCTAGACGTACAGGCTCGGGAAGTTTATTCCAAGGATGAGGTGCAGCGAGATAAAAGGAACGGAGTCTGGAATTAGCAGTAGAGGAGAAGGGGACATATAAGAGAGATTTATCGACAGAGCGGAGTATGGAGAGACAAGAGTGGAGAGGTATTGGGGAGTGGCAGAGTGAATGCACTTATAGGTCAGTAAGAGAAGTTTGAATTGAATGCGAAAATGGATAGGGAGCCAGTGAAGTGACTTGAGGAGAGGGCTAATGTGAGCATAGCGACTTTGGCGGAAAATGAGTCGTGCATCAGAGTTTTGGACTGATTGGAGAGAGATGGCTAAGTGGGAGGCCGGTGAGAAGCAGGTTGCAGTAATCTAAGCGAGAAGTAAAAAGAGTGTGGATGAGGGTTCCGGTAGAGTGCTCAGAGATGAAGGGACGGATTTTGCTGATGTTATAGAGAAAGAAACGACAGGTTTTGGCAATCTGCTGAATGTGAGCAGAGAAGGAAAGAGAGGAGTCGAAGATGACCCAAGGTTAGGAGCTGATGAGACAGGGAGAATGAGAGTGCTATCCACAGAAATAGAGAAAGGGGGAAGAGGAGAGGTGGGTTTATGGGGAAAGATGAGAAGCTCGGTCTTGGGCCATGTTAAGTTTCAGATGACGTTGAGACATCCAGGCAGCGATATCAGATAGGCAGACTGAAACATTGGTTCTGGATGCTGGTTGACATTTCGGGGGTAGAGAGGTAGATCTGGGAGTCGTCAGCGTAGAGATGGTATTGAAAGCCATGGGATGATATCAGAGAGCCAAGGGAAGAAGTGTACTGTGCAGTGGACTCCTTTATTGCTGTCAAATACCAAAACCTGCCACAATTTAGTATACGGTCCCTTCGAACTGTATCCCGAATCTGCAGTTTTGCAAGAATGCTAGCTGCCATAGTCCGTCTTGGCACAAACTGTTATTGCAGCCTGACTGCAAACGATAGCTTGCTTATGAAATTTCCCATTAACATTAATGGGGTTAAAACATAATTTTGGATAAAGGTCCTTTCCTCAAAGGGCAATCTCTGAAATAATGCATTAATCTGAAATTGCATTTCCTTGCTGCTTTCTTTGATGTCTTCTTAATGGAGTAGCTGAACTGACCTCTGGCTCTAAAAATATTAATTATTCTCTTCATTTCGTGATAGCTATGAGCTTCTCCGTGAACATTAGCCGCTACAGTGGGAGACAGGCGAGAGATACTTATAAGCTCTGCTTCACTATCATTGCTGATTTGTTTTTTTGAAATAAAGAAAGAATCTTTGCCAAGAGTAAAAAAAAGAATGCAGACAGACTAAACCTTTCATTTCCAGAGATAGGAGAGATTTACTGTATTGTATTATGTATTTTCAGTAGATATTTTTATTATTATATATGGCTGACCCTCTTCCTATTCAAGCTCAGAATTCACTCAAATGAGATGTATTTTTTTGTTTTTGAAAGACAGGCTGCTAAATTGTATTTTTTTTTTAAAGTTTTGTTGACAAGGAAAGATAGATAAAGGCAAAGACATTTTTTGTTTTTTACTGCAACATGGAGGAACAAAGAAATAAAATAGCTTGAATAACGCAAAACATATTCCAAGAGATTGATGGCCTCAATAAGAATCAAGGTAATGCTTATTTCACATGCAGAGCAAGACAAACGCAGTCAGTCTGGGCTCCTGACCTCAGACTGAAACAAAGCCTTTCTGACTCCTGGGCAACGGCAATACTTGCAATAAGGTTGCGATATAACAACAAACTAACCCCCCCTCCCCTTTTACAAAGCCGCGGGGTAACGTCGACAGAGCCTATTCGCTTTGGGCCTCGTTTTCAAAGACGTGCTAGCATTTTTAGTGCCCTGTTTACTAATCTGTGCTGAAGGTGTGCTAGCATTTTTATCGTGCACATAAATTTAGCACGCGCTAACGGTAGAGACACCCATATGGGTGTCTCTTGTGTTAGCGCGTGCTGAATTTTTGCGCATGCTAAAAAACGCTAGCACGCTTTAGTAAACAGGGTCCTAAGATAACCATTAAGTTCCTATGGAGGGGCATAATCAAACGGGGGCACCCATCTCTAAGGACGGCCCCGTAAAGGGGCGTCCCCGACCATATTGTCGAAACAAGATGGGTGGCCATCTTTCGTTTTGACAATATGGTCGGGGATGGCTAAATCTCAACATTTGGGTCGTCCTTAGAGATGGCCGCCCTTAGAGATGGCGGACATTGGTTTTTCGCCTATAATGGAAACTAAGGGCGCCCATCTCAGAACCGGCCAAATCCAAGCCATTTGGTCGTGGGAGGAGCCAGCATTTGTAGTGCACTGGTCCCCCTCACATGCCAGGACACCAACCGAGCACCCTAGGGGGCACTGCAGTGGACTTCACAAATTGCTCCCAGGTGCATAGCTCCCTTACCTTGTGTGCTGAGCCCCCCAAAACCCACTACCCACAACTGTACAAAACTACCATAGCCCTTAAAGTGTAATGAGGGGCACCTAGATGTGGGTACAGTGGGTTTCAGATGGATTTTGGAGGGCTTCCCATTTACCACCACAAGTGTAACAGATAGGGGGGATGGGCCTGGGTCCGCCTGCCTGAAGTGCACTGCAGTACCCACTAACAACAGCTCCAGGGACCTGCATAGTGCTGTGATGGAGCTGGGTATGACATTTGAGGCTGGCATAGATATTGGCAATTTGTTTTTTTGGGTGGGAGGGGGTTGGTGACCACTGGGGGAGTAAGGGGAGGTGATCCCTGATTCCCTCTGGTGGTCATCTGGTCAGTTTGGGCACCTTTTCAAGGCTTGGTCATGAACAAAAAGGGACCAAGTAAAGTTGGCCAAATGCTCATCACGGACACCCTTCTTTTTTTCCATTATCGGCCGAGGACAGCCATCTCTTAACCACGCCCTGTCCCGCCTTCGGTACACTGCCGACACGCCCCCTTGAACTTTGGCCGTCCCTGCGACGGAAAGCAGTTGAGGACGGCCAAAATCGGCTTTCGATTATGCCGATTTGGCCGCCCATAGGAGAAGGGCGCACATCTCCCGATATTTGTGTAGGAAGATGGGCGCCCTTCTCCTTCGAAAATAAGCAGGATGGGCATCTTAGCATTTAGCACACGTGAATTTTTAGCACGTGCTAAAAACGCCAAACTCACCTTTGTAAAAGACCCCCTTTGAATGGGCTGTGTCAGCATTAACGCACCCAGCAGCCTTTAGCGCAGCTTTGTAAAAAAAGGGAGGAGGGGCTATATCTTATTGTTGGTTTCTCTAAAGGACAGTAGAGGTATGATGCATGACCTGCCATTTCCATTTCTATTCTACCTCCTTGCCTGCTTGGTTTCCCTACAAGCAGTGGTGTGCTGGTAAATGTTTAACAACAGGCTTTCTCCCTGGTCCACCTCTGCGCACCCCCCCCCCCCCCCCCGTTCACCTCTGCGTCCCCCTGTCCACCTCTGCCCCCCCCCGAAATTGCAGAGCTGGCTATACTGGGGATAGAGCCTGGGGGGAGGGGTGACAATGCATTACTCTCTCTAGGAAAAAAAAATTTAATGCTCCCAGGTTCCAATCTAATTCATGTTTAATGTGGGATAAAATGCCATAAATAAGTAAATAAAGGTGAAAAGATTAGATAGGCCAAAGTACAATGAATTATAATAATCTAGCACTTGTCTATAAGTGCACTATTTCCTATCCCCCATCTTTCTTTACTATCGCCACATGAAGGAATTTCTGGCTGGTCACAAACTCTGATGGGATCTCCCGTTGCTAGGGCAACTCAGCTACCTGGTATAACTTGTTACAAATGTAATTTACTGAGAAGAGGTGTGGCAAGGACACCAATTGCAAGCCTCCAGCACATATGAAAGACCCAATTACAAGTCTCCAGCACATAAGCAGCACCTATGATTGGTCCAGGGTAGAGAAGAGGTGGATGCTCACCACAGCCTATAAAACCCTGCTGCAGACCAGTGTTGCCAGGTGGGCGGTTTTACCGCCCAATTGGGCGGTTTTCCGCGACCCGCCGCGGGAAATTTTTGCCCGCGGCGGGTTGCGGTTTTTTGGGCTGGTTTTTGGGCTTCAGGGCGGGTTTTTTTTCGGCCGCGGGGGGCGGGGTTAGTGACGTTTTGGGCGGGGCCGATGACGTAGGAGGCGGGGCCGGTGACGGTGGGGGCGGGGCCGGTGACGGCGGGGCCGGTGACGGCGGGGGCGGGGTTGATGACGGCGGGGGCGGGGGTGATGACGCGGGGGTGGGGGTGTCAGGGGCGGGGTTTGTGTTTGGGCGGGTTTTGGGCTGTTTCTTGTGCGGGATTGGGTGGGAAAAAAATTTTCCACCTGGCAACCCTGCTGCAGACAAAGGAAACTCTGAAAAACTAGGCATGCTTGGAAAGAGAGTTTCAGATCCGTCCAATGGCCTATTTTTTTCCCGAAGGGGGTGCTCTCCCCCCTTCGTAGAAACTAATTCTTTACAGCTAAGAATCTCTCTCTTTCTTTCTTTCTTTCTTTCTCTCTCTCTGTTCTGTGACCTTTGTATGAGGAATAAACTTTCCTTCCTCCTTTTTCTCTTCTCTATATAATTAGTCTGATTACTTATAATTAACAGAGGTACTGATGTTAGATTTTGTAAGTTTGTTACAACTTGCAACTGATATCTGATGCTGTGCTGGTGGGGGAGTAAGAATAAAAAAAACTTTCTCTCTAATTCCTGTAATATTTTGTAATATGTTTAGAGAATAGCAAACCAAATGCGCAGCCTAGTACACGCTGATAATACCCAAGCTTGTAAAACTGTCCGGAAAGTCAGCTCAGATAACAGTTTCTTCAAATGCCTTAATAACCTCAACCTGAAGAAGGCCTTCCTGATAACATTCCTAGGGCCCTGCTTACTAAGCCTCGTTATAGGCGTGTTAACATTTTTAATGCGTGTTAACCATGTATGTGTGTTAACTGTGTATGTGCCTACAATATCCCTATAGACGCATACATGGTTAGCGCACATGCTAATTGTAGGCACGTTAAAAACAACAACATGCCTTAGTAAACAGGGCCCCTAATTTGAAATTTGTTAGGGCCCTGTTTTCTAAGCCATGCTAGTGTTTTTCGCATGCACTAACACTAGAAACACCCATAGGAATATATGGGCGTCTCTAGTGTTTAGCACACACTAATTTTAGCATGCGCTGAATGCTAGAGATGCCCATATATTCCTATGGGTGTCCCTAGCGTTAGCGTTTGCGAAAAACACTAGCGTGGATTAGTAAACAGGGCCCTTAGTTTTCACTTCATAGTGTAGATATCATGGGGTTCTATTAGACTCTATCTCAGTATCTTCAAAGCTTACTGCACTGAGCCAACACCCAAGATTTGACTGATTCGACAAAAACAATGTCTGAAGTTGGTGCTAAACCAGGATCCTAACACCCAGGGGTGTAGCTAGGTGGGGCCACAGGGGCATGGGCCCCGATAGATTTAGCCCTGGCCCCCCTGCTTTCACCGCCCTCCACCGCCAACCCTCCCTTGCCACATTCGACCTCCCCCGCCACCGCCAACCCTCCGCTGCCACCGCCATCAGGTACCTTTGTTGGCGGGGGTCCCCAACCCCCGCCAACCAAAGTCCTCTTCAACACCGGTCTCTGGCGCGTTGCTGATCTGGATTCTGTTTCTGTGAGTCCTGTCGTCCGCAGGACATCAGGACTCACAGAAACAGAATCCAGATCAGCAAACGCACTGGACTCAGAGACCGGCGCTGAAGGGGTCTTCGGCTGGTGGGGGTTGGGGACCCCCACCAGCAAAGGTACCTGGCGGTGGCAGGGGAGGGTTGGCATCTGCGGGAGGGGGGGGGGGGGTTGAAAGGGACGGGGGAGGGATGGCGGCACTGGGCAGGGTCAAAAGTGGTGAGGGGCGGCGTCACTGGGGGGGAGCTAAAATGTGCCCCCTCACCTCAGGCTCTGGACCCCCCTCCCGCCCCTGCTAACGCCTGCAAGCACATCTTCAAAAAAGACATCAGGGTTAGATTTCTTTATTGGGAAAAAAAAAACCTGAACGTCATCAGCATAAAGTTGATATTGAACACTCAGACTAAAGACAACACAGTAAACTGGGATCAAATAGATATTAAATAGTATAGCCGAGAAGGCGGCACACCCGTAGTAATAGGAATCCTAGTGTTTCCCTCTTAAACAAACATGAAAAATAACACTCTGAGACCAACAAAAAGAATCACTCGAAATCCAGACCCTGAATCCCCAATGAATATATCCTACTTAGTAAAATTAAATTGTGAATTGTATCAAAGGCTGTGGAAATATCCAAGAAAATCATTAAATATTCCTCACCTCGATCAAATCCAACATGTATCGAATCAAATACAGACACCAACAACGTTTCAGCTGAATGTTTACATCTAAAACCAAATTGATCTACATCGAGCAAATCATTCAGATGAAAGAAATCATATTGTGCTTTCTTTCCTATCAGATACTGTATTTCATTTCTAATTTTTCATTTTATTTGATTTTGTAAACTACTCAGAAAGCTTTTAATTTAGCGTCGACGAAGGAGCGTCGACGCTCTTGGATCTGGGAAAACAACTCCATCGCTCCCGAATTATTCAACCACCATGTCCAAAGGAGTGGAGGAGTGAGTTAGAGGCATATGCTGAAACGGAGGACGTTTACAGCAGAACCCGAATCGGCGGAACCACTCCTAAACACCTCAAGAGAAATCACCTTGGAGTTTTTGGCTTCCGTGGAGGTTACATTGAATGCCATCTGGAAGGCGCTTCGGGACCTGACGGCGGTAATAAATAACTTTGTTTCAGATATAATCTTATTGGTCGAGTTACATGGACAATTTGACTGAACCCTTTGAGAGTGAAAAATTGATATAATAAATGAAGTTCTACACAAGCTACAAGTGGTTATGATCCTGAAAATGATAATGGGCCAGAAACTTTGAATGATAAGGTGGATGTCATTGTGGATGATTAATGTCGAGATTATTGTTTTTCCCCAGAGTTCCAGGTATGACTCCTAAAGTTTTCCTCAGAAATATTTCCTTAATTATTAATTCAAAAGAAGTGAAGCCTGTGAAAACTGGGATTGCTTTAATCAGTGGGATTTGAATTAGAGACTTGAGTATATGTATCGTTAAATAATTTCTGGTTTTTAAAAGCGAGAGAATGTAATCAGATGTATTATTTCTAACTAAAAGCTGGATAATAAGTATGTTCTCAATGAAATGAATTGACTATACACCGTATTTGGTCTTGAGGAAGCCAACCAGATGATCAATGTGGAATAATGAATTAGATGAGTAATATCTGGGGATAATCAGGTTAATACCATGTTTTCTGTTTACTGTTTAATTAATCTCCTTGTCTTATCTCACTCTCCCTATTTTTCTTCACTTTGTGGTCTAAGAAAGAGAAAGATTGTATATAATCCATATATCTGGTTGGGATTGTTTTCTTCTTATCTTGTATTAATGTGCAGTCATCTCTGTATTACTGTTTGCAAGTGACCCTTGTAAAATGAAAAATTATAAAATAAATGATTTTTTTTTTAAAGAAAGCTTTTAATAAACAGAGAAACATCAGTACACAGATGTGTTCACATGCTTGCATAAGTAACTAGAATATGGCATTTATGTGTGTTCTTCTCACCTAAATATAGGCGGCTGCTTACAGAATTAAGGGATATTAATTGACAGTCACCTCACATTCGAGCCTCAGGTTTCTGGCATTCTGGCGTGAGTTGACTGTTACCGCCCAGTTAACACATAAGACTTTACCGCTAAGTCAACGGCTGGCGGTAAGATCTCAGACCCAAAATGGACACGTGCCAATTTTCATTTTGCCGCACATCCATTTTCAGCCCCCCCCCCCCCCACACACACACAAAAAAGGCATTTGTTACAGGTGCACTGAAAAATGATCGGCCAAAACCCACGCCTACACTACCGCAGGCCATGTTTCAGCGCACCTTAGTAAAAGGACCCCTCAATGTGCATTTTGTGAAGATTAAGCAGCCCAATCGGGAGGAAGGAAGGATAGGAGGCTAAACCTACCCAGCTATCTGAACTACTGAGTGGCACCATGAATGTTGGCCCCAGTATTTTAAGACTGAACGAAATATATTTGATCATTTCTAAGTGTCTTTGCCACCTGTTATAAAATTTGCTGCATCTGACTCTTTGCAACAAAAAGAATATTAATCTTCAATCTATGTATATCCTATTTTATTTTTTTTCTCTTTTGTATTTCCTTCCTTTTCTTATAACACTTTTTCTTTTAAGCAGCGTTCCTAAATCCCACAGCTTATCTTCAACATTGACCATTGTGAAGTATCAAACAAGCTACCGTCCTTTGGGGGGAGCCAATTATATCTTCTCTCCGTTGGTAGCCATTGTATCCTCAGGCTTTGCAGAGCGTTCTCAGCAGTTCCCGAGCTTAAATAAACTCCAGCCTCAGCTCCTTCGGTTCAAGATGAATGAAGCTTTCTGTTTATGTGCAACTTATCCTTTTTACCCTTTGGGGATTGTACAGTGGGGCTTTCGGATCTGTTTGCTTAGCTTCAGAGCAGGGCTTCAGCGTGCAGGCAGGCATTTTCCAAAAAGGCATACTGAGATCTCGTGCTCTTTTTTAATAAATTGTGTTCTGATGGCAGATGGGGAATATTTACTGCCAGTTTGCCTATAATAGATAATGCTTTCTTTGGATTCTTCAGTTACTATTGAGATCTTCTAGAATTATTCAGCTACTACAGAATGAACGCAGAGATCTAAATATTCAGCCCACGGTGGTCAGCATAATTTTAAATGGCAGCTGCCATGGGCTATTTTATACCTGGATTTTCAGATATGGGACATGACGAGATGTCAGCACTGAAAATCTGTGAATAAAGAATGGAAGGATTAACTGGGAACAGAGCAGAAACTGTAGCAACAACTCATTCAGAAGGCAGGAGCAGGCTTCCGAGGCCCGTTGCTTGCCCTTTCTACATTTTATTGCTGCGGTATAGACCAGCCATTTTCACTTGAGCAGCTTTCATAGAGGCTCATGTTTCGGGATAGTGATGCGCTTGCTCCGGAGTCTCCTTGCCAATCAGGATACCACTACAAGCCTTTGAAAGTTAGTAATTTGACCCCTGATGTAGGCGTTGATATACCCCGAAACACGGACCGTGTCGGGTCCCTTCTTATCTACTTCAGTAAAAGATTGTTGGATAACATCTCCAGTGTTGGATTCATCCCTGTTCAGCCTCTACTTTTGAATGTTGTGGTTTCCTGTCGTAGAGGTATCCCCTGTTTTTGACTATAAAGAGGTTCCAGCATGTATCCAGGTTCCGGTAGTACGCCTTGTAGCGCTATAGAAATGCTAAATAGTAGTAGTAGTAGTAGTATTCAGCCCAGAACCCAAATAGTTAAGCTGACACCTGCCCAGAGCAGGGCTGGTGTTAGATATTCAGCGGCCCAGGGCAGAAACTGGGGAGGGGGCCCAAAATCTGGCCTTCAATCTATGCCTCCTCCTTTAGCTCGAGGCAAGTTTGGGGGCCTCTATGGTATAGGGCAATTGGCCTGTTCGGCACCCCCTAAAGCCAGCCTTGGCCCTGGTCCAGAGACACTGGAGACAAGGAAAACCAACAAAAGCATTGCATAAAGACCATGATGCTTAATGGCTTGCAGTTTCTAGTCCTTCCTATTGGGGTTTCACATGGTGGTCTCTATTCAAGCTTGGGGGAGGAGGGGTTCTTCACTAAGGGCTTTCCTACTTCCTCCTCACAAAAAAAGTATAAAATATATATATATATATATATATATAGTAACCAGGTACCTCTCTTGTACAGCCAAGGATAGAACAATCTCCTCCAGCCACAGGCTCCCGGCACTATGAAGAAATAGATGTCCACCAGTAACTTCAATCTAAAGAACTTTTATTCCATGCAGGTTTCTAGTACACAGTTCCAATAGCAGCATAGCACATACCAGGATTCAATACAGGCTTACAGGCTCCAGTCTGGGCTCTTTATCCAGTGCACAATAAACAGTAATTCAATTCCCCAGACAAACAGTTCTTTCAGTTCATCATCACAGTTCAGTCACCCAGTAGCAGTTTCTACCTTCTATCCTTTTTACCTTCAGGAGAGTTCAATATTTTAGGGACTCCTCCTACCCAAGGGTTTCCCCCTGCATCAGCTTCACAATGAATTCAATACTTTTGGGACTTCCTCTCACCCAAGGAATCTCAGCCTGCTTCAGTACTTTAGGGACCTCCCTGCCCAAGGGTTTTCAGCCTGCAACTGCCAGTACTTTAGGGACCTCCTGGCCCAAGGGTTTTCAGCCTGCTTCTGCTTCTCTCCTTCTGCTTCTCTCTCCTGAACTGGACTAATGAGACTCCTTCCCACCTGCCTAATCAATCCCTGGCTTCAGCTACCACCACCAATCATTCTCCTTCCATTAGCTTCCTCACACCCAAACCAGCTGAGTTGAGCATTAAACTAAGGAGACCAATGATGATGCACACAGGGTTTCCTAACTCTCTTTCCGCCCAGTGGCAGCCACTCTACACAACCTGCCAGCCTACACTCTGTCTTCCCCGATTGCAGCTAGGAGTCCAGCCCGGGTTCTTCATCTCACCCTCTGGCTCCTTGCCTGCAATGCCTTCTGGGACTTGTAGTTCAGACTGAAACGGCCTTAACCCAACTATCCTGGATGTGACTTTATCACTATATATATATATATATATATATATATATATAGAGAGAGAGAGAGAGAGAGAGAGAGAGAGAGAGAGACAAATATTTTCCTGTAAGTTCGATGATTATACCAAGTCGGGGCAGGGCTTGGTGCCTTTGGTGTCTCTAATCTGCCTGACTGTAGCACTCTCAACAGTTCTGATTACACACAAATATATTTTTATGAAAAAGTTAAAAAGCAAAATATATGAGTTTATTTTGAATAGTACACTGTGGGGCTTTTTTGTGGTGGATGTTTCTGGCTTGCAGCCAGATTAAACTCAATACAGAAGAAAAACATTCAGAATTAAAATTGAAAAGACCTCATGTTACGGTGGTAACAGAACAGTAAACTAATGCCTGTATTTAATCCATTTCAAAACATCAAACACATAAACGGTGAGTGACCATACTCACTCGCAAATGCGCCGTAGACTTCCCTCTCTGTCCCACCCCTGCATCAATACGTGAAGACGGGGGGGGGCGGGACAGAGAGGGAAACTGCACGAAGGGGAGGGAACCGCCGAGGTCGCCACCGCTCCCCCTCCCCCCGAGGTCGCCGCCACTGGTACACCCCCCCCCCCCGGAGTCGCCACCACCGCCATCGCCACCCCTCCACCTGGCCCATCTCTTCGCTATTCAACTTACATCTCTGGAGCAGGCAGATCAGCTGAGCTGCCATTGGCCTTCCTTCCCTGCTTGTGTCCCGCCCTCGCCGACGTTACGTCACACGAGGGCGGGACACAGGCAGAGAAGGAAGGCCGACAGGAGCTCAGCTGATCTGCCTGCTCTGGAGATGTAAGTTGAATAGCGAAGAGACGGGCCGGAGTCGGCGGCGACTCAGGGGGGGGGTAACGGCAGTTGCAATCTCGGGGGAGAGGGGGCAGCGGCGACCCAATAGCCCGTTTTAACGGGCTCAACGGCTAGTATTTCCATATATCAGCAGCACAGAACAGGGGTAAGTAAAAAGGTGTCACCTCCTGTGGGCCAAAGACAGTTACCTTTGTCAGTGGGACTGTGAGGGAGTTGTTTCCCCTCAAAGACACTTCCTCAGAGTGTCACAGCCACCTGAAAACTCCATAATCTTGCCCAAGGAGAAAGTGACACGGGTGGGATGGAGCCCAGGAAGGCATGGTCCAGGAAGGCTAGGTTAACCAGCTAGGCTAAAGAAGTCCAGAGGGAAGCATTGATGCCCACCAAGAAGAAACTGTAAACCTTACATCAAGGTAGGCCAAATTCAACTTGTAACCTTGAAGAGTTTATGTTTTGACCTGGTCAGCTCGCTATAGACTGTGCTTGTGGCTCTGGATCTAGGGACCAGGCCAGAGACCAGCAAGAGTTGCTGCTGAGCTGAGAGACATTCATGTATGCTGACCAACCAAGGCCACTGTTATGCTTACGGAATTTGCTTTAAGTATTGCTACCTCCCTTCCTGTGAAGTGAACAGGACCCTTACAAGACACATTTAATAAATATTTGCTTTCACCATAACTTTCCGAGCATGTGTAGCTGTCTTACCTGGTTCTATGGCCTGCCCTCACTCAAGTTACCACAGGAGCCATAGAAGGAATTAACATGTTGCCAGCCTCAGTTTTCCAGCATCATTTTCCTATGAGGAAAGGCTAAAGCGGCTACTGCTCTTCAGCTTGGAGAAAAGGCTGCTGAGGGGAGATATGATAGAGGTCTATAAAATAATGAGTGGAGTTGAACGGGTAGATGTAAAGCGTCTGTTTACACTTTCCAAAAATACTAGGACTAGGGGGCATGCGATGAAGCTACAATGTAGTAAATTTAAAACAAATCAGAGAAAATTTTTCTTCACTCAACGTGCTCTCTTTCTGGGGATATAGCCCCAGATTTTACGTGGAGGGGCATAATCGAACGCAAACGCTCATGTGTAAGAACGTCCATCTCCGAAAATGGGTCCGTGAAGGGGTGGGCCGAATCGTATTTTTGAAAAAGATGGACGTTTATCTTTAGTTTCAAAAATATGGTTTGTGCCAGGCAAATGCATTGGATGTGGGCATTTGTTTGAGCTGGGCGTTTTTGTTTTTCAGCGATAATCGAAACCAAAGCGTCCCAGCTCAAAAACGACCAAATCCAAGGCTTTGGGTCATGGGAGGGGCCAGGATTTGTAGTGCACTGGTCCCCCTCACATGCCAGGACACCAACCGGGCACCCTAGGGGGGACTTTTAAAAAATAGAAAAAACCATTAAATTACCTCCCAGGTGCATAGCTCCCGTACCTTGGGTGCTGAGACCCCCAAATCCCCCCCAAAACCCACTCCCCACACCATTACTATAGCACTTAATGGTGAAGGGGGGCACCTACATGTAGGTACAGTGGGTTTTGTGGGGGGGTGGGGTTAGAGGTCTCCCATTTACCAGCACAAGTGGTACAGGTAGGGGGGGATGGGTCTGGGTCCGCCTGCCTGAAGTGCACTGCATTACCCACTAAAACTGCTCCAGGGACAGGACTTGTTGCTGCTGTATAACCTTGGCACAACAGTTCACACCGTAAGACTAATCTCGCTGAAAACGTCCTTTATTTCAATAACCGCGTTTACTCACGGTTAACTGCAGATCAGAGGTTGTACCCCACTGGCAACGAGTCTCCCTGGTACTAAGATTAGCAGTAGCTCAGAGCTGGCAGAATGGTGTACAATGCCCTCTTTCAGCAACATTCTAGGTAAGAACTAAGTTCTGTAACGTGGCTAATACACGAAAGAGATCTAAAACGGACTTACAAAAATGGCCACTACCTCGTGGACTACCGGAAACAAAACAGGGCACACTCTGACCCAGGTCAGCAGGGGGAAAGCAGCATGGGAGAAGAGCCTACCAACTACCAACATCGTGAGACTGTAACAAGTTAGTGAAATCACGGAGCCCAATACCCTACACCCACCACAATGCATTGCTGATGTGACCCTGCAGTGCACCCAAGAGCCACATCTGACCCAGGGAAAGGCTGTGAGAGGATCAAACACATTCTGCTGTCATGGAGCTGGGAAATAAGGTTTTTCAAGTGGGTTTTCTTTTTTGAGGGGGGGGGGGGAGGGTTAGTGACCACTGGGGAAGTCAGGGGAGGTGATTCCCGATTCCCTCCGGTGGTCATCTGGTCATTTAGGGCACTTTTTTGGGACCTGTTTGTGAGAAAAAAGGGTCCAAAAAAAGTGTCCTAAATTCTCGCTCAAAACGCCTTTCTTTTTTCCATTATCGGCCGAGCGCGCCCATCTCTGCTCAGCCGATAACCACGCCCCAGTCCCGCCTTCACCACGCCTCCGACACACCCCCGCCAACTTTATTCGTTCCTGCGACGGAGTGCAGTTGAAAACGAACAAAATCGGCTTTCGATTATACCGATTTGGGCGTTTTTGCGAGAAACATGTCCATCTCCCGATTTGGGTCGAAATATAGGCGTTTTTCTCTTTCGAAAATAAGGTGGATAGTGCGCCTAGAGATACGTGCAGAAAAGTAAACTAATACAAGACAAACAAATGACACTGCTTAGGTGCCTCAATGGCTGTGAAATCAATATATATAAATGGCGAGTGTCATACTCACTCGCAAATGCGCAGTAGATACCTTCTCTGCCCCGCCCCCGCGTCAATACGTGATGACGAGGGTGGAACAGAGAGGGTCTCTATTGCACATTTGCGAGGGATCACCGCCATCGCTAACGCTCTCCCCACCCGGAGTCGCCGCCGCCACCCACCTTCCACCTGGTCGGGCCCTCGCTCCGCTATTGAAACAGCGAGGGCACGCAGCACACAGCTCTGCTGAGCTGCCGTTGGCCTTCATTCTTCTCTGCCTGTGTCCCGCCCTCGACGACGTTACGTCACACGAGGGCGGGACACAGGCATAGAAGAAGGAAGGCCACGGCAGCTCAGCAGTAGAGCTGTGTGCTGCGTGCCCTCGCTGTTTCAATAGCGGAGCGAGGGCCCGAGCGGGTGGAAGGTGGGTAGCGACAGCTCCGGGGGGGGGGGGGGGGACAAACTCGGAGGGGGAGAATAGGATGGAGCGGCAGCGGCGAACTCGGCGGCGGGGTAGGGGGCCTTTCAACCCCACCCCCTCCTATACTAGCCCGTTTTTACGGGCTGAATGGCTAATATTTTATAAATGAAGAGAATCCCTCAGAAACCTGTCGGACCTCACGTCCCAGGTTCTCAACGGGTATTGAACGAGCCGTTGACTTGTTTCTATCATAGGGATTTTTAAACTCTTCTTTTTAACAATTTTTTTCGTGCTCAATGTAAAGTTTTAAATGTAGCAATTCTGACTGCAACCAATTCATGTACAGGAAAGTGCCGATACAATGAAATGCAACACTTAGGTTAAGTCCTACGGTGCTACATTTAAAACTTTACATTGAGCACGACAAAAATGTTAAAAAGAAGAGTTTAAAAATCCCTATGATAGAAACAAGTCAACGGCTCGTTCATTACCCGTTGAGAACCTGGGACGCGAGGTCCGACAGGTTTCTGCGGGATTCTCTTCCAGTGGCGTAGGAAGGGGGGGGCGGTGGGGCGGTCCGCCCCAGGTGCACGCCGCTGGGGGGTGTCAGCGCCTCGGAACAGGTTACTTCCTGTTCCGGGGCAGAGAGAGCAAGGAACCAGCGAGGCGCCGACACCCCCCAGCGGCGTGCACTCGGTGGATTGGCTCTCCCGCCCGCCCCTCACCGCTTTCCAGGTATGTTCTTGCAGGGGGGGGGGGGTTGTGCTACGGAGGGGGGAAGGTGTGTCGCGCTGCACCCGGGGGGGGGGGGGGGATGCGCAGCGGCGACCCGCCCCGGGTGTCAGCTGCCCTCTGTTCTCTTCATTTATAAAATATTTCACAGCCATTGAGGCACCTTTGCAGTGTCATTTGTTTGTCTTGTATTAGTTTACTTTACTGCCGACACTGGTTATACTGCAACATTTTGTATACGTGCAGAAATCCAGGCAAATTCTATAACAACGTGCGTAACTTATTTGGCTTAACAACCTAATTAGCGTTGATAACAGCACTTAACAAGCAATAATGAGCATTAATTGTAAATGCGGCTACTTGATATCACTAAACTTACAGTAGGTTCTATACACCACTGCTTTGTGACTTGTCTCTTTTTCACTTTGGTGACTGCTGCACTTGATAAGTGGAAATAAATTTGTTCATCGTGTGGACATTGTAAACTTGATACTCAAAAGAATCTGAGCTCCTAAATGTATTCCTATTTTCAGCCGGACTTAGGATTCCAAGGGCCCTATATTCCGAAAATGCTGGGCTCCTAAATTTATTTTCCCAAGTTAGTCTCCAAAATTTGTGTCCTATTTTCAGCTAGACTTAAGGATCCTAAGGGCCACCTAATACAGATAATATTAGGATCACAATCAGAGATGGGAAGCGGGAAAAAATTTGGTTTCATTTTGTTTCCTGTGACATTTCAAGAAATTTTTATTTTATTTATTTTTGTTGGTCATTTTTTTATCACAGGAGCAAAGATGTTGAGTGCATGTTTTTTTTTTAAAGTGTGCATTAGTGTTTGTATTATTTAGGCATGTGCAATGGGTGCATTGTCAGGAAAAGAGTGTGCATGCTTTCCACAAGGGTGTGTGTCCTCTTTCCAAATAATGTGCACAGAATGTGCACGCTTTTTCCCAATAATGTGTGCATTTTCACACATGTGCAATGGGTGTACTATCAGGAAAAGTGTATGCACTCTTTCCACAAGTGTGTGCCCTCATTCCAAATAATGTGCACAGAGTGTGCACACTTTTTCCCAATAGTTTGTGTATTTTCACACATGTGCAATGGGTGTACTATCAGGAAAAGTGTATGCACTCTTTCCACAAGTGTGTGCCCTCTTTCCAAATAATGTGCACATAATGTGCACGCTTTTTCCCAATAATGTGTGCATTTTCAAACATGTGCAATGGGTGTACTATCAGGAAAAGTGTATGCACTCTTACCACAAATGTGTGCCCTCTTTCCAAATAATGTACACAGAGTGTGCACGCTTTTTCCCAATAGTTTGTGCATTTTCACACATGTGCAATGGGTGTACTATCAGGAAAAGTGTATGCACTCTTTCCACAAGTGTGTGCCCTCTTTCCAAATAATGTGCACAGAGTGTGCACGCTTTTTCCCAATAGTTTGTGCATTTTCACACATGTGCAATGGGTGTACTATCAGGAAAAGTGTATGCACTCTTACCACAAATGTGTGCCCTCTTTCCAAATAATGTGCACAGAGTGTGCACGCTTTTTCCCAATAGTTTGTGCATTTTCACACATGTGCAATGGGTGTACTATCAGGAAAAGTGTATGCACCCTTTCCACAAGTATGTGCCCTCTTTTCAAATAATGTGCACAGAGTGTGCACGCTTTTTCCTAATAGTTTGTGCATTTTCACACATGTGCAATGGGTGTACTATCAGGAAAAGTGTATGCACCCTTTCCACAAGTGTGTGCCCTCTTTTCAAATAATGTGCACAGAGTGTGCACGCTTTTTCCTAATAGTTTGTGCATTTTCACACATGTGCAATGGGTGTACTATCAGGAAAAGTGTATGCACTCTTTCCACAAGTGTGTCCCCTCTTTCCAAATAATGTGCACACTTTTGAAGAGTGTGCACTCTTTTTCCCAATAGTGTGGGCATTATTCACACATGTACATTGGGTGCACTCTTAACACAAGTGTGTGCCCTCTTTCCAAGTAGTACACACACTTTCAAAGTAGCAAACTTGGCATGATGTTGCTTTCTTGAAAACATCCTTCGGTCAGAAATCTGCCCCACGCATGTTTTTTTTGTGCCACCCTGATGTGCTTGATAGGTCTTTCCAAGGTTGCCAGTTTCTGGAATATTCAAATGCTCAAAACAAATAATAATTGGCAAGAACTTGTGGATAGATGCCCAGTCCAGACATTTTCTGCTCTGACAAGTAGTTGTCTACAATTCAGTATTTAATGATGCGTGACAATGCTGATGTCAGTTTTTGCTGGCAATATGTAACCCTCTCCCTTCTAATCAATAACTCCAATAACTGAAGTGAAGCAGGAAGCCAGGAGTGGGGGAATGTTTAGCTGCTTGTCTTGCTATATTTTACCATTTAATTGCATTGCAAATGCAGCTTCTTGATGTCACTAAACAGAAAGCAGGCTCTGAACACCACTGCCTTGTGATTAATCTCTTTTTCACTTTGCTGACTAGTGCTCTGGGTAAATGGAAATAAATTTCTTCATAGTTTGTTGATTTACATGGACATTGGCTTTTACAGGCAGATGATCAAAAGCAAACGCCAGCGCTAGACGCTGTTAGCGCCATACTAGCGCCTGTGTTTGCTACCGTCACATGATCAGAGCCCTCGAGCGCGTGAAACAACGTGCTCGAGGGCTCTTAGCTGAAGTAGCAAGCAAATGCATGCTAAACAGGGCTCTTAGCGCAAGTAGCTTGCAAATGCATGCAGATCAGTGCTTAACGCATTCATCTCCAATGATCAGCGTCCAGCGCACCAAAGATTGGGTCGCTGGCCGCAACAAACCCTACACCAGCTCCGAGCTGGTGTTAGGGTTTGCAGATCATTGGGTAGGAATGGTGAGCCCTGTCCAGCATGCATTTGCATGCTGGCAGGCCCCCATTCCCCCCTACAGCAAACCTGCCAGCGAGGGCAGTTGAGGACACCCAAAATTTGGACGGTTCCATGATGGGGCAGTTGAGGACGTCCAAATTTTGGACGTTTCTACAATAGGCAGTTAAGGATGTCCAAAATTGGATGTTTCTATGAGAAAGACGTCTTTCTCATAGAAACATGCAATTTTGGACGTCCTTAACCACCCATTCCAGAAACGTCCAAAATTTAGACATCCTCAACTGCCCCGTCACGGAACCGTCCAAACTTTGGACGTCCTCAACTGCCCCGTCGCTATACCTCCGACACCCCCTTGAAATGTGGCCGTCCCTGCAACAGGGCAGTTGAGGACGTCCATCTTCCGATTTAAAGATGGGCGTCCTTCTCTTTTTGTTGGTCTCCAGCCCAGACCTGTCAAACAAGTGCGGGAGGATTGTGCTGAGCGCATGCTCAAGCACAATTCTCCCGCACTTCTACCCCATGATCAGAGATAATTGCGCTGCTTAAATTTGCATGCATTATCTCTGATCATAGGTCTAATAGTGCCCCGCGCTGTTCCAGCGCTATTTTAGAGCGCTGTTTGGAACAGCGCGGGGCTTTTGATCATCTGCCTGTTAATGCATTACCCCCTCCTTATCTCTCATGCCTGAAATGAACTGTTTATCTAACTTACTTTATAATGTATTTCAACATTTATGAACTTTAATGTAATACTACTTTGTATTCCTCATTCCAGAAATGGCGATCGCCATTACGGCATAATGCAAGCCACATTGAGCCTGCAAAAAGGTGGGAAAATGTGGGATACATATGCAACAAATAAATAAATAAAATTATAATAAAAAAACTTGAGCTCCTAAATTAGGCTCCTAAGGGGATGTTTTACTAAGCTGCAGTAAACACTAATCCATTTTTATTGCAGGTTAAAATGCACTTCCACTGGACATGCTCAGGCATCCTGCAGTAATTTTTGCATTAAAAAGTGCAATTTATTTTATAGGGCTGGAGGTGTGTTAGGGTGGAGAGTGGGCATGGCTATGCTAATCGGTTAGCACAGGGGCATTGCTGCATGCAAACTGATTAGCACAGGATTAGCAAATGATCCCTTACCACCGGATTCTACATAGCACGCCTAGAGATCCGCGCCAAAATTGGTTCCGGCTTCTATAACAAAGCACGTAATTCAATTGGCTTAACAAGTTAATCAGCATTGATGACAACTCTTAACAAGCAATAATGATCGCTAATTGGCACTGATTTAGAATTTACTTGCACAACTCGCTAAGCGTATTCTGTAACGAAGTGTGCCGAACTTCTAAAGTGTGCAGGCAAAAAAGATACGCGATTATGGGCATGGATATGGGCATTTTGTGGGCATCCTGAAATTTACATGCGTAATTATAAAATATGGCCCAGTGCACCTACATCTATGTGCTGCGATTTACGCCATGTTTTCATTGGTGTAAATGGATGCACGCAGTTTTAGGTTCTGAGATATCAACTAACCAGCTTATTTTCGAAAGAGAAGGCCGGCCATCTTCCGACACAAATCAGGAGATGGCCGGCCATCTCTCAAGGCCGGCGAAATTGGCATAATTGAAAGCCGATTTTGGCCGGCCTCAACTGCAGTCTGTCGCGGAGCCGGCCAAACTTCAAGGGGGTGTGTCGGCAGGGTACAGAAGGTGGGACGGGGCGGGACAGGGGCGTGGTACAAGATGGCCGGCTTCGCCCGATAATGGAGCATTTGGTCGACTTTACTTGGTCCCTTTTTTTTCACGACCAAGCCTCGAAAAGGTACCCGAACTGACCAGATGACCACCAGAGGGGATTGGGGATGACCTCCCCTTACTCTCCCAGTGGTCACCAACCCCCTCCCACCCCCCCCAAAAAAATAAAAAACATTTTTTGCCAGCCTCAAATGTCATACCCAGCTCCCTGACAGCAGTATGCAGGTCCCTGGAGCAGTTTTTAGTGGGTGCAGTGCACTTCAGGCAGGTGGACCCAGGTCCATCCCCCTCCTACCTGTTATACTTGTGGGTACAGTGGGTTTTGAGGGGGATTTGGAGGGCTCCCATTTACCACCACAAGTGTAACAGGTAGGAGGGGGATGGACCTGGGTCCACCTGCCTGAAGTGCACTGCACCCACTAAAAACTGCTCCAGGGACCTGCATTCTGCTACCAAATACCAAAAGAAGGTCTAGCAGCAAAATAACCAGTGCTAAATTGAAAAAGTGGAGAAAAAGCCCTCAGAAACCGCAGGTAAACTACCTGGGATTTAGTACGTGGTTATAGATTATTCACATTGATTTATAACACACGCTACGATTCTATCATTGGGCAAAAAACTCCACTTTACTCGGGCTCAAAATTACATGCCTCAAAATAACAAACAAAATGAGTCCTTCCTCACATTGTCTTTATGCAGTCTCTTTCTTAAGGCGACTTAAATCAAAATCAGCATAACTAAAGAGCTTGCACTTAGCTTTAAATCAAGCACTCATCATTGTCCGTTCAACGGGGACCCGTTTCACCTAGAAACGCGGCTTCATCAGGAACGGAGTACCTTAGAGTTGTGCTGAAGCTGGAACCAACAAAATATAAGGTTGAGGAAAAGAATCTTCACATTATCACAGAAAAATCACCCCACGAATACTTGAAGTGGAAGCTCTGAACATTTCAAAATGGCGCCTCAGCGTTCACGTACAAACAGCTGACAGAAATACTTGTGTGAACATGACGTAATGGGCGTTAATAAAAGTTAAACCAATCAATGGAGTTATTCAGCCCATTTGGTTCCAGAGTGCCAAGTTCAAAAATCCACCTCGCCTCCGTCCTCAATAATTTGAGTTTGTGATCCCCTCCTCTATGGGAAATCCCTATCTGCTCTATAACAAAACATTGCAACTCTTCAAATTTATGGCTATAAGGAACACAGTGCTCCACAATTGGTTCCTTGAGTGCAGATCTGCGGATGTTGGGTCTGTGTTCCAAAATCCTCACCCTCAACGGTCTCGCTGCCATGCCTATGTAAGTTTTGTTACAGGGTCAGTTTAAAGAAAACACAACGAGATCAGAAGAGCAGTTAGTGAATTGTGACAACTTGTACAATCTTCTGGTTTGGGGATTAATAAACTGTTTAGTCTGCTTAGTGATCTACTATAATAAAACTCACCCTCAACGTTCTGAAGACAACGTTCGAAGTCACTCAGTCTCTCCCTGAAGGGTTCATGGATTCATGGTGGTGAAGCCACAACACTGGCCATGTCTCTCTGCCCCGCTCTCGCATGACGGACCAATCAGAAAAAAACATTCTCAACATTCTGAAACACAAAGGACCATCACAACACCGTTCCCAGGCAACACTAGGCAACGTAAGACGGACCAATCAGAGGAAACTACGTGACAATAAGGGAGGAGCATTCCCCAGCAGAATGGCTCATTATCTGTGCAGCACGGAGAGCACAGAAACACCGCTGGAACGAGAGAAGAATATTCCTGCTGTGGGTATGTGCAAAAATAGACCGGCACAGCACATCCCACAACCCCCAAGCAAAAAACAAAACAAAAAAAAGACACATATCAACAACCTGCACACACACCGCACCCTCACACACACACACACACACACACACACACACAAAATAACTCTGTGACACATACACACAAAAAAAGCCACATGCTAGCGCCCGTTTCATTGGTTTCGGAAACGGGCCTTTTTTACTCGTGTTACATATTTGGCAATGTCCACATTTAAAGTGTCCAAGGACCTTTTTCTGTTTGTTGATGGTGGAAGGTCTTATATCTGCTGGGCTGACAATCTCTTTGGTGTTATTTGTCCTAGCAAAAGCAATGCGCAAATCAACATTTTCAAAAGTACAAATAGATTTCATAATGCCCCATCTATTCTTGATTATGTTTGCAAGCATAGGCGCCCCGTATAAGAGGCTTGGGGAGGCTAAGCCTCCCCAGCACAATCGTGGACTTCGGACTTCCCTGCTGCCCTCACAAGTGCAGCGCTTTTGCGAGGCAGCTCTGGCTCTCCCTCCTTCCTTCCTTGGTTCCCGCTCTGGCTCCCCGATCAGCAGCCCCCCCCCCCCCCGCGTGTTTTAACCTTTACTCTCCGACGTGGCAGCGATGTCAATCAATGAAGAACACACAACAGACTCGTTTCCAGCTTCTCTCTTCACACAGTGTCCCGCCTTCAACGTCAGCGATGATGCATTTCCTGTTCCCGCGAGGGCGGGACACTGTGTGAAGAGAGAAGCTGGAAGCGAGTCTGTTGTACGTTCTTCATTGATTGACATCGCTGCCAGGTCGGAGAGTAAAGGTTAAAACACACGGGGGGGGGGGGGGGGGGCTGCTGATCGGGGAGCCAGAGCGGGAACCAAGGAAGGAAGGAGGGAGAGCCAGAGCTGCCTCGCAAAAACGCTGCAGCCTGCCACATGTAGTGGGTAGGGCAGGGGAGTGGAGAATTGTTGACCATGTATGGATGCAGGGCAGGGAGAGAGAAGAAATCACTGGACAGGAGGGGAGAGCGCAGAGCAGGGGAGAGAATTGCTGACATGGATGGAGGGGAGGGCAGGGAAGAGAGGAGAATTGCTGGGCATAGATCGAGGGGACAGGGGAGAGAGGAAATTATCTGGAGATAGATGGAGGAGAGGGCAGGGGAGAACGGAGAGTTCCTGGACATGGATGGATGGATGGAGGGGAGAGCAAGGGAGAGAGGAGAATTCTGGACATGGATGGATGAATGGGGACAGGGGAGAGAGGAAATTTGCAGGATATGGGTGGATGGATGGAGGAGAGGGCAGGGGAGAACGGAGAGTTCCTGGACATGGATGGATGGATGGAGGGGAGGGCAAGGGAGAGAGGAGAATTCTGGACATGGATGGATGAATGGGGACAGGGGAGAGAGGAAATTTTCTGGAGATGGATGGAGGAGAGGGAAGGGGAGAATGGAGAGTTGTTGGACATGGATGGATGGAGGGGAGGGACGTCAGGAAGGAGATGCACATGGATGGAGGGGAGGGAAGAGAGGAGAAATGCTGGACATGGATGGAGTGGAGGGCAGGGAAGAGAGGAGAAATGTTGGACAAGGATGGGGGGGAAGGAAAGATAAAGGAAGGAGATGCACACGGATGGAGTGGAAGGGAGAGAGGAGAAATGCTGGACATGGATGGAGGGGAGAGAAGACAAAGGTTGTAGATGCACATGGATGGAGGGGAGGGGAGTGAGGAGAAATGCTTTATATGGATGGAGGGAAAATTGCTGAATTTAAAGGCTGGATTGGAACACTTTGAGGGCAGATGTTGAAACTGGAGAAAGGATAGGGTGGTAGACAGGACGCATAAGGACACAGAAAGATGGTGGACATGATGAGAGAAAAAAATATCAAATGGAAAGAAGACACTGGGACCAAAGCTAATAGAAAAACTAAATGCTCTGACAGCAAAGGTAGAAAACATTTTTTATTCAAAATTTATTAATTGGAATATGTCAGCTTTTGGAAATGTACATCTGTGATATTTTGCATGTAAGTTTCAATGTTTCTAGTATTGCTGCATGCTGAGTCTGACTTCTTGTATTTTGCCTTCATATCTGTTAAGCCATGTGTTTTTCATGTGTGATCAAGATGCAGTATTCTGCTAGCGTGAAGTATTTGCAGCCCTTTTTGTTTTATTTTGGTTTCACTAGGTTGTGTTCTGGTGTTTTAGAGCCCGGTGTAATTATAGTGCTGCCTTTCCACACATAAAGGTTGTAGCTCGTCCTGTCCTTGGAATTAGTGCTTTTATGGTTTGGTAAGGCTATGAGTGTGTTTTGCACAAGTTTGTATATAGTGTTTTGCAGTGGAGAGATTGTGTGTTGGCCTTACTGAGGTGGCACCAAAACACCAGAAAGGGTGTACAGCGTAAATCATGACACACTACCTCTTGAAGGATCTACATATGGTCGTTAATAAAAGGAGCTCATTGTGAACATTAGCCACCCTAAAAGGGTGTTTTTTGGCTCTACACGTATCATGATATTATGATCCCTTGTTTCATATTGTTGATGGTCTGCATGTTCCGTATGGTGATATATTGGTTTATTAGGGTCTTCCCAGTGTAATATTTATGGTACAGTAAGATTCTGAGTGTGTTTTTGCACAAAGTTGTGCATAGTGTTTTGCAGTTGAGCGATTGTGTTTAGTATATGCTTTGAGCAACCACTTTATTCTTTGACATATGATACATATCTAATATCTAAATTTAATAAAAGGTATTAACTGTGACTTTTATTTTTACTTATTTTTTTTCTGTGTGTTGTCAAACACTTATGGAGGTAAGCTCCGCCCCTGGCCCACCCCCTAACCCCGTCCCCTTTAGCCTCCCCAAACAGTTGGGCCACCGACCGCCTATGTTTGCAAGGTAGGGACTATGTTCATTATATTGCATAACCATGGTGAATTTATTATCTTCTGTTTGGCGTTTCAATGTGTTGGACAAAAGTAGATTCCTGTCGTTGTATTTCGCCCTGCGATATGCCTTCTTAAGAACCGACATAGAATATCCCCTATCTAATAGATTTGACATTAAGTTGCTGGCTTGAATTTTAAATGGGGGTAAATCAGTGTAGATGCGTCTCAACCTAAGCATTTGAGAAAAAGGAAGGCTGTTTTTGAGGTGTGTAGGGTGACAACTGGAACAGTGCAAAAAGGTATTCCTGTCCGTGGTTTTTTTGAAAAGTTTTGTAACAAATTTGTTTGAAACAATGCTTACCTCTACATCTAGACAGTGGATGCTTTCAAAAGAATGTTTCTCAGTGAATTGTATGTCTTGGTTACAACTATTTAGCCAATTCATGAATTTTTGAAGATCTGTCAGTGAACCCCCCCCCCCCCCCCCCCCCCCCCCCCCCCCGATATATCTCCACCAGTGTAGAATAACTTCCTGCAATGGGGACTGAGTGATCCATACTGATTCAAACATTTGCCCCGTCGATTGCGGGCCTCTACATGTCCAATTTTGAATCAGTATGGATCACTCAGTCAAAAAAAAAAAACCACGGACAGGAATACCTTTTTGCACAGTTCCAGTTGCCACCCTACACACCTCAAAAACAGCCTTCCTTTTTCTCAGATGCTTAGGTTGAGACGCATCTGGACTAATTTACCCGCATTTAAAATTCAAGCCAACAACTTAATGTTTTTTATACATTCAAAGTAGTTTAGTTAGTATATACAGGTACTTATTTGTACCTGGGGCAATGGAGAGTTTTCAGAGTCACAAGGAGCTGTATTGGGACTTGAACCCAGTTCCCCAAGATCAAAGTCCACTGCACTAACCACTAGGCTACTCCTCCACTAGCAGCATTTCATCTAGAATCTTCAAATAGGGAAAGGGGAATGGGACTTGATATACCACCTTTCTGTGGTTTTTTTGCAACTACATTCAAAGCAGTTTACATAGTATAGACAGGTTCTTATTTGTGCCTGGGACAATGAAAAGTTAAGTGACTTGCTCAGAGTTACAAGGAGCTGCAGTGGGAATCAAATCCAATTTCCTGGGAATCAAAGTCCACTGCATTAACCACTAGGCTACTCCTCCACTAGCAATAGTCTGTGTAGAATCTCAAATAGTAGCAACATTCCATGTAGAATCTCAAATAGGGAAAGGGGAATGGGACTTGATATACCGCCTTTCTGTGGTTTTTGCAACTACACTCAAAGTGGTTTACACAGTATATTCAGGTACTTATTAGTACCCAGGTCAATGGAGGGTTAAGTGACTTGCTCAGCATAGCAACATAACATAGTAAATGACGGCAGATAAAGACCTGTACGGTCCACCCAGTCTGCCCAACAAGATAAACTCGGATCTGCAGTGGAAATCAAACCTAGCTCCCCAGGATCAAAGTCCGCTGCACAAACCACTAGGCTACTCCTCCACTAGCCATAGTCTGTGTAGAATCTCAAATAGTAGCAACATTCCATGTAGAATCTCACATAAGGAATGGGAAATTGGATTTGATATACCACCTTTCTGTGGTTTTTTGCAACTACATTCAAATCAGTTTACATAGTATAGACAGGTTCTTATTTGTGCCTGGGACAATGAAAAGTTAAGTGACTTGCTCAGAGTTACAAGGAGCTGCAGTGGGAATCAAATCCATTTTCCTGGGATCAAAGTCCACTGCATTAACCACTAGGCTACTCCTCCACTAGCAATAGTCTGTGTAGAATCTCAAATAGTAGCAACATTCCATGTAGAATCTCAAATAGGGAAAGGGGAATGGGACTTGATATACCACCTTTCTGTGGTTTTTGCAACTACACTCAAAGTGGTGTACACGGTATATTCAGGTACTTATTAGTACCCAGGTCAATGGAGGGTTAAGTGACTTGCTCAGCATAGCAACATAACATAGTAAATGACGGCAGATAAAGACCTGTACGGTCCACCCAGTCTGCCCAACAAGATAAACTCGGATCTGCAGTGGAAATCAAACCTAGCTCCCCAGGATCAAAGTCCGCTGCACAAACCACTAGGCTACTCCTCCACTAGCCATAGTCTGTGTAGAATCTCAAATAGTAGCAACATTCCATGTAGAATCTCACATAAGGAATGGGAAATTGGATTTGATATACCACCTTTCTGTGTTTTTTTGCAACTACATTCAAATCAGTTTACATAGTATAGACAGGTTCTTATTTGTGCCTGGGACAATGAAAAGTTAAGTGACTTGCTCAGAGTTACCAGGAGCTGCAGTGGGAATCAAATCCATTTTCCTGGGATCAAAGTCCACTGCACTAACCACTAGGCTACTCCTCCACTCCGAAAGTGACTCAGGTTCAATGTGGCTTGCATAACAAACAAATGAATGATACATATCAAAAATTACATAACCATATTATAAAGTACGAAAAATAATGCTATAACATTGGTTTTGTAAAACACAAATGACAGCCCATCCTTTATATTGTAAACTGGACCGCTGCGCCAGTAGGGGGAGGAAGGAAGTCTCCTCTCCAGGATTAATCCAAGCCCCCACAAATTGCCACCAGCAGATACTTTCAAATATTCTTTTCTTTTTATTTTTTTGTTTCCAAGTTACAAACAAAAGCTTCAGTCCAGCCCTGGGTTAGGGCTGCCCCAGGCAGGGTAGTGCTGCCCCTCACCCAGCAATCCAAAGTCTCTGACCTTTATTGAGGGCTGCAATAGTCCCCTTTGGAAATACTTCCTTTTCACAGTACGTACCACAAGCAGTGCTGGCCCAAAGTACGTATCACAAGCAGTGCTAGCCTTCCAGCAAAATTGTTCCCTCCTGTCCAACCAGGGTTTCCAGCTCCCCCAGTTCTTACACAACAAACAGGAGCAGCTGGGGAACCAGGCTTATAACCCTTCCAGTCCTCTGCCCTTCCCCCACAGCAAACAGTTCAAATCAAAACAGGCTTCTTCCTTACAACAGATTTTAAATCAAAACTTTTAAACACATAGCTTTCCCCCTTTAGGTGCTACCTTCCTCAGGGCTCTCCAGCTCCCATTCCATCCTCCTTCTGCTTCTTGCTCAGCAGCCTTAACCCCCTCCTCCACCTGCTTCTCACCCCACCCTTCCCTCTACAGGTGGGAGGCATCATGTATTGATTAGGGAGCCAGGGAACTGGGCTTCTTCCTTCCCTCTCCCTCTTGTGGTCAGAGTTGGTAAGTACCCATCTTGTCTATCCCTGGGGCTCCCTTTGCTGGGACGGGCAATGCATTCTGGGAGACGTAGTTCAGGATTTTGTTTCATTTTGTACCTCTGGGCTGTAGCCTTGTCACAATATGTATAATGACCCTGACTGTACTGGTTCTAGTATTTAAAATAAGCCGCATGCTGCTCGATATAATCCCCTTAATTTCTAAAGATACAAATATGCAAATGAGGAAACGATACAGATTTGTTATTATAGTCTCAGAAACCTACTATGTTCCAGGTAGGCTGTGGTATCCAGTCCAGTGACAACATGAAAGCTAAGATCACGTAAATTAAATGGTGGAAGAAATGGAAATGCTGTGTTTGCCATTCTTTTTGCACAGCAAAGTCTATGAATGATTATCAGGTAATTTGACCTTGGAGAGACTGTGAAGTGATTCCTGAAAGGACCTCCGTTATCCAAGTGACAGACATCACAGGAGGCATCATAACACTTCAGTAACCTAAAATGGTGAACACACAGCTATAGCAATCATGACAAAGGTTACATGACTCAAATATCAATTGGAATCGACTCAAGAGAGGTTCTCAGGGGCTCTAATAATTTGTCTTTATCAACTGAAATCATGTTACAAAATGTAGAAATTGTTAGTTTTGTCCAGCTAAAATATTATTTTTATTGATTCGATATTTATAGCATAGGTTCTTTTTACCTAGTACCAAAGAGCTTCAGGACTTTATAAAGAAAAGACATTTGTAGATTTTAACTGCTATAAATAATCAAATTGCATGTTTTAAAAAAGCAGCTTTATAGCTGTGAGGTTCTGTATCTAATATAGTAATTTGCTCTTGCAACGTTCCAATGTCTCTGCCTGCATTCGTAACATCTCCTGATGTCACTCGCCCACAGTAGAGCCCTGCGTGCCTGACGTCAAGAGATGGTACAATTCCAAGCCAGGAGGCGGGAAGCGCGCGACCAAACAAAACACGACAGGCCTGAGACGTGGGACCGCGGGAGCACGGAACGCGTTAGCCGCTACAGCACTCAAGCTTCAGCCCACGATCGCGACTGACAGCTGAACCACTTCAGGCTGCCTTTGCTTTGGCTTCAATTTCAGCTGATCCTCTGGTCCCGCCCTCATTTCCTGTTTCCGGAGGTATGCGCTGGGAGTGGAACCCTGTGGCTCAGGGGAGCGGGAAGGAGGTCTGTAATAGGTAGGTGGGTGGGATGGGGAGGATACTGTAAAAAACAAAAAAAAGTTAAATTTTTAAACATGCCACCAGCTTGTTCACAGGGATGTACACAGAGGAAGTATAATAAGGGAATAACTTTTCATAGGTAGAGTAGTAATTTGTTATAAATCGTAATCAGTCTGTCATTTGGAGGAGCTGGTTATAGGTACATCCTAACCCTGTTATTGGTGGAGAGGGTTTTTTTCTCCTGGTATAGGGCTTCTAATTCTGGGAATTGGGTGCTCAACATTCAGAGTTTCTATCTATTTATTTACATATTTATGGCATTTTATCCCACATTAAACATGAATTAGATTGGAACCTGGGAGCATTTAATTTTTTTTCCTTGGAGAGAGTAATGCATTACCCCCCCCCCCCCCAGGCTCTCTCCCTGGGTATAGCCAGCTCTGCAAAAAAAATTTTTTTTGGGGGGGGGATGCAGAGGTGGACCGCGGAGAGAGCCTGTTGTTAAAAATTTACCAGCACAGCACTGAACCAGCAGATTTTAAAGAGAGAATGGTGAGAAATCCCTCTTCAAACACCCTAATGGCTGCTCCGGGCTGGCATTATTTTTTCAGCAGTATGGGCGGCTTTGTTTTGTGCGCTATTCTCTGACCATTGGGCGGGATTAGGAAATGAGCTCATTAACTTTCATTTGACTACATTAGCATGCTATTTGTGTTCATCGGTGGCATGCGTGTTGTCTCCCGCGCTACAGCCTCTGAGCATTCTGCGCTTACTAATGCGAGTGCTAGTCTGACGCTAATCGCCTCTAGTGCCCGCGTTTGGTTCTAAGCATCGGCTCCTCAGAGTGGCAGGCAAAGATGTGTGGATGGAAGTAAGTCTGGGAAGGAGGTAGTGGCTGGTTTACTCTTTTCTTACAAAGCTACAACAAACAACAAATTCATATTAACATCCATCTTAAACACTAAATAATAACATTATACACGATCTATACAAAACCGAACTCTAATCACATGACTGATTAACCTCTTTGATATTAATGATCAAGCACAACCACTTTAAATCTTATGTTGAATAGGGTCTCTCTATAGTCGATGACCTAATGTATGTTACAATCCAATTTATTACTCAGGAACCTTCATGCAATACCATAATTTATTCTTCTTTACCATGTATGTATGCACATGGTATATATATATACCATAATCTGTCCCATATACGTTATGTTCCATGTATGTTCCATGTATGTTACCATGTATGTATGCACCTTATCGCAAGACCATTTGTAATTCTGTTACCCGGAAATGGCAACCGCCATTACGGCAAATGTAAGCCACATTGAGCCTGCAAATTGGTGGGAAAATGTGGGATACAAATCCTACAAATAAATAACTAAATACATAATATTCTGTGACCTGTTGTTTACTTCTACGATGAAAACAGTGCATGAACAACAAAACATACTTTTGTATCTGAGTATCAAAGGGAAATTGCTCGCAAGATACGTTGTACCAAGTCCCAATTTACTCTGGTACCTGATTTACCTGTGGGTTATAGAACAGGAGATTTGAAAATCAAATCATTGTGCATTGCATATCCTTCCTAACCTATCTCCACCTCACCACAAGTATTTTTTTTTCTGTGTGCTAAGTATATCAGTCTAATAAAATAAGGAGGGGGGGGGATGTTCACCCAGGCAATCAACTAGGTAACTCCTAAGTTAACTGGCTTTGCGATATTGGAAATTGTCCTCATAAAGGAATTATCAAGTTAATGTGTTTTGGAAAAATGATTTCAAAATTCCACAAAATATGTTTGCTCCACACTTGACAGCCATTTTTGGCAATGAAGGAGTTAACCGCGATAGCATAAAGCACATGAGCAAACCCTTTTGCCAGTGATGTGGGGGATGATGTCAGAAGTGCAACTGCTCATTGTGATGCTCCTGAAGGACAGAGAGTTGTGTCTGGTATCCAGGGAGAGTCAGCTGGCAGGCAGGACATTTTCCTTTAAATATTAGGAAATAATCTGTGTGAGTAGAGTCATCCTTAGAGGTGGTGGTGGTGGTGGAGGGGGGGAGTCAGGATATGGAGAACTGGGGTGACTGCTCAGGTCCCATATGGCCTTTACTCACTGAAGATGAAGTGATGCATAGAAGAAGGGCTGGAGCTTTGTCATCAGCCGTGCAGTATGAAAATAGGGTCTGTCATGTTAAAAAAATGGAAGCGGTGCAAAGAAAAGCTACAAGAATGGTATGGGATTTGCATTCCAAGACGTATGAAGAGAGACTTGCCGACCTGAACATGTATACCCTGGAGGAAAGGAGGAACAGGGGTGATATGATACAGACGTTCAAATATTTGAAAGGTATTAATCCGCAAACGAATCTTTTCCGGAGATGGGAAGGTGGTAGAACGAGAGGACATGAAATGAGATTGAAGGGGGGCAGACTCAAGAGAAATGTCAGGAAGTACTTTTTCACAGAGAGGGTGGTGGATGCTTGGAATGCCCTCCCACGGGAGGTGGTGGAGATGAAAACGGTAACGGAATTCAAACATGCGTGGGATATACATAAAGGAATCCTGTGCAGAAGAAATAGATCCTCAGAAGCTTAGCCAAAATTGGATTGAGGAGCAGGTGGGGGGAAGAGGGGTTGGTGGTTGGGAGGCGAGGATAGTAGATGGCAGACTTATACGGTCTGTACCAGAGCCAATGATGGGAGGCGGGTCTGGTGGTTGCGAGGCAGGGAATACTGCTGGGCAGATTATACGGTCTGAGATGGAGATGGGAGGCGGGACCGGTGGTTGGGAGGTGGGGAATACCGCTGGGCAGACTTATAAGGTCTGTGCCCTGAAATAAAATAAAACAGGTACAAATCAAGGTAAGGTACAAATCAAGGGCAGACTTATACGGTCTGTGATGGAGAAGGGAGGTGGGACTGGTGGTTGGGAGGCGGGGAATACTGCTGGGCAGATTTATACGGTCTGTGCCCTGAAAAAGACAGGTACAAATCAAGGTAAGGTATACACATATGAGTTTATCTTGTTGGGCAGACTAGATGGACCGTGCGGGTCTTTTTCTGCCGTCATCTACTATGTTACTATGTATGTTACTATGTCATCCTTAATAGCCACACGGCACCCCATGTGTAAGTAGAAGAGAGTGCTTACAGAGGTAGGAGGATGGAAAGGGTTATATTCTTGCGGTGGCCTTGGAAGGGAAGGGAAGGAAGAGGGAGAGCGCTTGCTGAGATCTGGAAGGGCAGTGAGAAGCAGTTGCTAAGTTTTATGGGGCAGAAGAGGGAAGGGGAAAAATGTTTTCTGGGGTATTGGAAAGGAAGAGAGAGTGTGGCTAGATATCGAGGGGAAGGAAGTGCTGAGTTTGGTCTTCAAAGGACTGGTGTTAAGATTGTCTTTCTGAGAAGTTCTGAGAGAAGATGCACCAGCCAACTGATTATAGATTTCTTTCTTAAAGGAGTACAATGGTGCCAATCAGCCCTCCGTATCACAATAGAAGTATCAGTTTGCAATGATGAGCCCGTTGATGTAAAATATCTAGATTTTGAGAAAGATTTGGACAAAGGTCCTCATAAGAGACTCCTGAGAAAATCAAAAAGTTGTGAGATAGGAGGCAATGCTCTTCTGTAGATTAGGAATTGGTTACTGGACAGAAAACAGAGGGTAGGTTAAATGGCCATTTTTCTCAGTGGAGGAGGGTGAATAGTGGAGTGCCACAGAGATCTGTACTGGGACAGGTGCTATTTAACATATTTATAAATGATCTGGAAATTGGAATGATGAGTGAGGTGATTAAATTTGCAAATGACACAAAATTATTCAACGTTGCCCAAATGCATGCGGATTGTGAAAAAAAATGCAGGAAGACCTTTGGAAACTAGTAGACTGGGCATCCAAATGGCAGGTGGACAAATGCAAAGTGATGCACATTGGGAAGAATAGTCCAAGTCATAGTTACCTGTTGCTAGGGTCCAATTTAGGAGTCAGCACTCAAGAAAAAGATCTAGGTGTCATTGTAGAGAATATACTGAAATATTCTGCCCAGTGTGCAGTGGCAGCCAAAATAGCAAACAGGATGCTGGGATTTATTAGGACAAGGATGCAAAATAAGACCAAGAATATTATAATGTCTCTATATCTCCCCATAATGTGACCTCATCTTGAGTATTGTGTTCAAATCTGGTCACCGTATTTCAAAAAGATATAGCAGAATTAGAAAAGTTTCCAAGAAGAGCGATCAAAATGATTAAGTGGATAGATCTCCTCCCATATAAGGAAAAGCTAAAGCGATGGAAAAGAGATGGCTGAGGGGAGGATATGATTGAGGTCTACAAAATCCTGAGTGGTGTAGAATGGGTAAAAATGAATCTATTTTTCACTCTTTCAAAATGTACAAAGACCAGGGGACAAACAATGAAATTACACTGAAATAATTTTAGAACAAACAGGAGGAAATATTTTTTCACTCAAATAATAGTTCAGCTCTGGAACTCGCTGCTTTGAGGATGTGGTATTTAAAAAAGGTTTGGACAAGTTCCTGGATGAAACGTCCATAGTCTGTTATCGAGACAGACATGGGGAAGCCACTTGTTATGTACATAAGTATTACCATACTGGAAAAGACCAAAGGTCCATCAAGCTTAGCACCCTGTTTCCAACAGTGGCCAATCCAGATCACAAATACCTGGCAAGATCTCAAAAAAGTACAAAACATTTTATACTGCTTATCCCAGAAATAGTGGATTTTCCCCAAGTCCATTTAATAATGGTCTATGGTCTTTTCCTTTAGGAAGCCGTCCAAACCTTTTTTAAACTCCGCTAAGCTAACCACCTTTACCACCTTCTCTGGCAACCAATTCCAGAGTTTAATTACACGTTGAGTGAAGAAAAATTCTTGCCCCGAGATTGGTAGCATGGAATGTTGCTACTAATTAGGTTTCTGCCAGGTACTTGTGACCTGGATTGGCCACTGTTGGAAACAGGATACTGGGCTAGATGGACCATTGGTCTGACCCAGTATGGTTATTCTTATGTTCTTATTGTCAGATAACCTCTCCCAACTGCTGTTCAAGATCCCTCCACCTGGAGTCAGTCCTATGTTTGGATTTTGCTGATTAGGATTATAGCTATGTCATGCAAGGTTCCAGGTTAGGAGTTATGGACGAAGAAAGGGATCTGGGTGTCGTCATCGATAATACGCTGAAACCTTCTGCTCAGTGTGTTGCTGCGGCTCGGAAAGTGAATAGAATGTTGGGTATTATTAGGAAAGGTATGGAAAATAGGTGTGAGGATGTTATAATGCTGTTATATCGCTCCATGGTGCGACCGCACCTTGAGTACTGTGTTCAATTCTGGTCACCGCATCTGAAGAAAGATATAGTAGAATTGGAAAAGGTGCAGCGAAGGGTGACTAAAATGATAGCGGGGATGGGACGACTTCCCTATGAAGAAAGACTAAGGAGGCTAGGGCTTTTCAGCTTGGAGAAGAGACGGCTGAGGGGAGACATGATAGAGGTATATAAAATAATGAGTGGAATGGAACAGGTGGATGTGAAGTGTCTGTTCACGCTTTCCAAAAATACTAGGACTAGGGGGCATGCGATGAAACAACAGTGTAGTAAATTTAAAACAAATCGGAGAAAATATTTCTTCACCCAACGCATAATTAAACTCTGGAATTCGTTGCCGGAGAACGTGGTGAAGGCGGTTAGTTTGGCAGAGTTTAAAAAGGGGTTAGACGGTTTCCTAAAGGACAAGTCCATAAACCGCTACTAAATGGACTTGGGAAAAATCCACAATTCCAGGAATAACATGTATAGAATGTTTGTACGTTTGGGAAGCTTACCAGCTGCCCTTGGCCTGGATTGGCCGTTGTCATGGATAGGATGCTGGGCTCGATGGACCCTTGGTCTTTTCCCAGTGTGGCATTACTTATGTACTTATGTATTTCACAAAACTAGAGTCCTGGAATTCTGTTTTCCTCCTATCCAGCAATGACGTATGGGAATTGAGGTACATGATGAGCACCTACGGTATATGGAACCTCACACATCCCAAGTGACGAGAAGTACACAGATTTATATGATACCAATGTGGGCATAAATATAGTGTAAGGTCTCATACATTGATGCCAATCTGTTGGAGTTTGCATGAGACACTATATAGATACAGTAAGAATTTATTTATCCTTCTGCTTGTATTTGGGTGTTAGATTTTGACTCTTTTGTTATTTTTACAAACAAACCCAGCAATCATTTAAGAAATGAATTATTATCCTACAGCTTTTACTGTCTCTGCAAGAACATTTCTATTGCATGGATTTGTCCCTTTAAGTAGTTATCGTCTCGACATTTTCTCTGTCACATCCCGGTCTCATCCCTTTCATTTTGCCTTCCTTCAGAGTTATTACAGTGGAAACCAGCATGAGATCCATCTTGCTGTAATTGGAGCCCATTGAAAACTTGCCAATTTCTTTTAGGTAGAACAAACTAGTTTCTGTCCCTAGAGCTCTGGAAAATTCACTGTCTGTGGAACTCTTACAGATTCAGCCACATCTGACCAGAAAACAATTTCATAATATTGAACACAAATGGATGTGCTTCAGTGCCCACATTAATACAGTTCAACTGTTCCAAAATACCACATCATAATGTATCCCACAAATACGTTTTCTTAGAAAAAAAAAACATTGCCATTTCCACATAGGGCATATGATTAGTTAATCATCTTTGACAGACAAACTAGTGATTTCTAATCAAATTTGATAATCCTGCTTTTTTTGTTGTTCAAATTCTGCTTTATTTCTGTTGTTTGCAAGATTTATTAGGGATGTGCATGTGCACTGACCTCTGGAGCATATGATGGTCCTGGTCATATTCATCAGACCCACATAAGACACTCATGCAAGCCCAGGACCCACATTGGTGTTTTCAGTGCCTCTGCCCTTCTGCCCCTCTGATCTATCCTTCTCCAGTCCTGATCCCATTTACTCACCTCTGAAGACAACAATCTGGCACTAAGCCCCCCCCCCCAGGCCCCCAAGAACCATAGGTCCCCTTGGGCCTCCCTCAAAGTCCATGATGGTCCAAGGTTTTCTATGGGCAGGAGCGATATCCACTCACCCCTGAAATCCCTAGTGGCAGTTCAGCAAAACTCCTGCTACAGTTCATCAAAACTCCTGCTAGAGATTGCAGTGGCCATTCTGTGGCCCCTCTGCCACAGGCAGGAGCAAGTGACATTCCTTCTGCTCATAGGACACTCCCAAAGCACCAAGGACTTTGAGGTAGGTTTGGTGTGTGTGTGGGGGGGAGGGGGGACTTCGGGGGAGGAAAGGAATCAGAGCCAGAGCTTTTTCTTCAGAGGGAAGGAGGATCAGGACCTGGTTGGGGATTAGGAAGCCCCGATGTCACTACCATTATTAACCATGCATCGGCCGATATTCAGACTAGTGCCCAGTTAGCTTGGCAGCTAAACACTTCATTCGTTTGCTTAACTGGTTAGCGGTCTGAATATGGCTATTAACTGGTTGTCATAATTTCTCCCAGGCCCTGCCCAAGCTCTGTCCGCAGCCTGCTCCGGCTCTACTCAGACAAAGCAGGGTTAGTCTGTGGTGATATTCAGTGGCAGTAAATGTCAGCGCTTAGGCGGCCAGAATGAATTTATCTGATCAGGCTTTTCTCCTGCCCAGCAGTGGCGTTCCTGGGGGGGGGGGGGGGCGGGGGGTGCGGTCCGCTCCGGGTGCACGCCGCCGGGGGGGTGCCGCGCGCGCCTGTCCTCCGTTGTTCCATGCTTCTTCTCTGCCCTAGAACAGGTTACTTCCTGTTCCGGGGCAGAGAAGAAGCATGGAACAACGGAGGAGAGGTGCGCACGGCACCCCCCCTCCTGGCGGCGTGCACCCGGCGGAGGGGTCCTTCGCGGGGGTGTCCTTTCGCCGGGGGGGGGGGGTCCATGCCGCATCGGGTGGGGCGCTGCACCTGGGGGGTGGGGCGCATCGGCGATCTGCCCCGGGTGCCAGCGCCCCTAGGAACGCCACTGCTGCCTAGTTACATGCTTTTGAATATTGGGTGGGTAATTTATAGTAATCTATAAGTTATGCATATAAGAGACTCATTCATGATCTGCATAGACTCTGCTGATGGGTATGCTTACCCGCAAAGTAAACACTAAAGAAGATAAGTTCATATCTATAGAATAGCACTTAGGAGGAATTTCGGCATTTATGCACACATGAGTAGTAAGTGCAGGCCAATGTACAGCAAGATGGATTGTCTCAAGGCTGAGGAACTTTTCTCTAGATTGTACAAGTGTCCACAGGTCATACAGGCATAGTCATCCTAGAGGACTGGGATGAACATGAAACTAGATGAAAGCCAATGCTCATTAATGCTGACCATCAGCTAAAGGTCAATGCACAGCATGGCAACCTGGTACATAAAGGCCAAAGGTCATGAGATCTGTCCACCAGTTTGATTCAGTGCTCACTGATGTGGATGATCCCTGAAGATTTGTGCTCGATATACGGAGATCATTGCTCAATGATGTAAACTGTGTCATTGGCAAAGGCCAACCCTTGTTGAGGTTTACATACACACAGATATGATCAGCAGTTCTGGATAGGGACCAACACATTCATTGACTGTTTATTGGTTTTGCCTGGCAAGGATGAAAAAGAAAATACAGTTATGCCTTACCTGATAACTGTCATTCCATAGATGGCAGCAAAAGGAAGACCAATAATTACTGGGACTGACCACTTTATGTGAAAGCCAGTGCTCATGACAGCTGACCGCATTCATAGGTTGTTGATCATTAGGGCAGATGGCTATGGCAGAGTATGACAAAGACATCAAGCATGGATGCTATTTGCATTGTTGAAATGCCCATTAAAGAAAGGTTTGGTATTATCAGGTACCCTCATTAGGACAGGGGAGGTCTCAGGGACTTCTCAGAATCTGCTCTCATCAGTTCATTTTATTTATTTATTTATTTATACCCTACATTTTCCAACCTAGTGGTAGGCTCAATGTGGCTTACAGTTAATTTAAGAGAAAACAGGTTACATATTAGAGGCCATGGGGTGAGATCAGAAAGTTCAAGTAAGATCAGTTCAAGTTCTTGGATAAGGAGTGTTGGCCAGTAGCTGTTAGGCTAAGTGATGTCGTTGGGAAGGAATGTTTTGAAAAGGTGGGTTTTCAGGTGTTTTCTGAATTGTAGTTAGTTGTTGTAATGGAAGTGAATTTAAAAGATTGTTTTTCAACCCTGTCTTGAATGACTAGTGCACTCGGGGTCTGTATTGTTGATTAGAAGCAATTCTGTTTGAAAATGATTATATAAGTGTTATCTTAAAGGATTGCTTTTTAACCCTGCTTTTGTCCGATAATACACTCTGAAATCTTCTGTCTTTGACCGAAAGTAACATTCCTTGTAAATACAAAAACAAGCTGGAATGCAGAAGATAAGACATAGCTCTAACTAATTTGGTATGCAAAGGGGAGGATGGCACTTGTTTCCCAGGCCCAGCTTGGCCACCTGGACTTGGGAAAGCATGTGACCATGGATGTAAGCATTCTGTGATTTTCCATAGAAGCTTTCTGTAATTTTCCATAGCTCTGAACATGAGCTTAGAGCCTAATAAAAGGGGCCCCCCTTTGCAGTGAAGCTCCGGGGATCATCTGTGGGCAGACATGTCGTGCAGAAGGTGTGCTCCTGGTACATGAGACTCAGAGCTTTCGCTGCAACGGACCTCCTGGTTGATGAGATAAAAGCCTGAGCTTTCTGACCAGTGATGTATGTATATATGTATCTGTTTTATAGCTTTCTTTTAGAAGGTTTAATTAGTGTGCATATCTCCTAATTTGATTTAGTCAGCATGTATATTTCTTAATCACTGTAAAGATTGAAGCAATAAAGATTTATACACTCTCCATTTGAATAAAGAGTTTCATTCACCCAATACGAATCCAAAAGAATCTGCATTATTTCATTCTTTGAGCAGTCTGTGGTAATTAAGTGAGCAGGCTGCAATACCAAAGCAAGACATTAGTGGCACTGTGAGCAGGATTCGTAGAGGGGAATGGAATTTTTTAAGCAAAAAAAAATTGGGAAGAATAAAGCGAAGAGTGTTATTGAGATCCCAGGATGGGATGCAGTACTATATGATATGATAGCCACTGAGTGGGAGGAATAGGATTCCGCTTTAAAGGAATCATTGCCTTGCTGCAGGCAAAATGTTAAAACAGAAAAGGGAGAAGTATGTTAATGAGTTTATCTTGTTGGGCAGACTGGATGGACCGTATGGGTCTTTATCTGCCGTCATTTACTATGTTACTATGTAACAGTGCTTATCTGAAAGCCCGTTAGAGACGGGATAAGCAGCATAGGAAAAGTACAGAATTGGAATGTTTAAAGTGTGTGATTTATAGTTAGATGCTTGCCAGAATACTTTACTAAATGATCACTACCGTTGTGACACAGTTAGAATGCTGTGTGATTTACGTTGTTAAAATGATAACTGAGTGTGCCGTGCTGTTGTAAGTGTGATGCAGTTAGAATACTGTGTGATTTATGCAGTTAAAATGACCTGAGCGTGCATGCTTTTGTGTGACGCAGCATGATTTTAAAATTAATTACAAGGACCATCTCAGAGAGAAGAAACTGTTAAACTGTCAGATATAGGAGTGCTTGTCAGGGGAAAAAAGTAACCTTGAGCGAAGGGAAAGTGAGCAACAGGGCTTGTTTAAAAAAAAATACAGGCTTTTGAGCAGACATAATTTGTTTGATCTGTGAGCAGTGTAATTAGAACTAGAATTAAGTGTCTCAGGGAATAAAAATTATGCTAATAAGAGCTTTTGCCAAAAATAAAGGGATTTGGCAAAAATACTAGGGTTTTAGAGCCGTAGGTTCTTTAGAATTAGAAAAGAAAATATAAAATCAGGAATTGGAGGAATTCCCTTATTGCATGAAAAAGTGTCAGCTCTTCCAGAAACAGTAGAAATTGGGCTAGAGCAGTGATGGCGAACCTATGGCACGCGTGCCAGAGAGGGCACGCAGAGTCCTCTCCCTTGGCACGCACGCCGTCGCCATCGCTGGTCCGCCCACTCTCCCTCCCTCCGAGTACCAGTTCGGCCTCCCTCCTGCCCTCCCTCCCAACCCAACAAGCATCAGGCCGCCCGCCCTCCCAGCCTCCCTCCCAGCACCAGGAACCCCACTCCTCCTGAAATTTAAAAAGCGTACCGTCCTCGGGGTTAAGGTGGCGTGCGTCAGCAGTGGCAGCGAAGCGCATGTTCTTCGCTTGACGTGCCTTCGGCCTTCCCTGTTTCTCAAGCTCTGGTCCCGAGAGCTTGAGAGACAGGGAAGGCTGAAGGCGTGCCAAGCGAAGAACACTTGCTTCGCTGCCGCTGCCGACGCACCACACACCGCCTTAACTCCGAGGATGGTACGCTTTTTAAATTTCAGGAGGAGGGGGGTTCCTGGTGCTGGGAGGGAGGGAGGACGGGCAGGCGGCCTGATGCTTGTTGGGTTGTAGGGACTAGGGAGGGCGGGAGGCCGGCCTGGTGCTAGGAGGGAGGGAGGGAGGCTTGGTGCTGTCTGTGTGCTGCTGGGTGGGAGGGAGGCCTGATGGTGGGTGCGGGGTGGGAGGGATGCCTGATGTTGGGTGCTGGGAGGGAGGGAGGCCTGATGGTGGGTGCTGGGTAGGAGGGAGGCCTGGGGTTGGGTGCTGGAAGGGAGGGAGGCCTGATGTAGGGTGCTGGGAGGGAGGCCTGATGTTGGGTGCTGGGAGGGAGGGAGGCCTGCTGCTGGGTGCTGGGAGGGAGGGAGGCCTGATGTTGGGTGCTGGGTGGGAGGGAGGCCTGGTGTTGGGTGCGGGGTGGGAGGGATGCCTGATGTTGGGTGCTGGGAGGGAGGGAGGCCTGATGGTGGGTGCTGGGTAGGAGGGAGGCCTGGTGTTGGGTGCTGGGAGGGAGGGAGGCCTGATGTAGGGTGCTGGGAGGGAGGGAGGCCTGGTGCTGGGAGGGAGGGAGGCCTGGTGTTGGGTGGGAGGGAGGCCTGATGGCGGGTGCTGGAAGGGAGGGAGGCCTGATGTTGGGTGCTGGGTGGGAGGGAGGCCTGATGCTGGGTGCTGGGAGGGAGGGTGGGAGGGAGGCCTGGTGCTGGGAGGGAGGGCAGGGGGGAGAGGAGGGTTGCTGGACATTTGTGGCTGGAGGGGAGAGGAGGGTTGCTGGACATGGATAGAGGGCAAGAAATGAAGAAGAAAGGAGGAAAGTAAAGAAATAAATGGAAAGGAAGCCCTGGAAACAGAGTTAAGAGAACAGATAGAGAGCAGCAGAATCAGCGACTAGGACCAATATGGATAGAAAAACAAAATCACCAGACAACAAAGGTAGGAAAAATCATTTTATTTTCATTTTAGTGTTTGGAATATGTGGAATTTGAGAATTTACATCTGCTGTCTTATTTTGCACTGAGTATACTGGAGCTGTAACAGCTTACAGAAATGATTTATAATGGAAAAAAATCATGTTATTTTTTTTCTCCTATACTAGTATAATATTTTCAATGATTTCTGTTTATACGCGCCATGGCTGGTGTAAGGGGTGTAGCTATCGTAGGGGTGGAGTCATATGTGGTGACCCCGCCCATAATGAGTACCGGCACTTTGCGATAAATAATTCGATTTTGGGTTGCTGTTTGGGCACGCGGTCTCTGAAAGGTTCGCCATCACTGGGCTAGAGCCTCTGGAATGGGTGGAAAACCCAGTCAGGTGGGGAAAAGTTTATAATTAATTAACTAATGAAGCCTATATGGCTTTGAAAACTGAAGGTCAGGACAATAATGATGGAACTTACCAGGTTTCCTTCAACCCCCCCCCCCCCCCCCCCCCCCCGGAGCCCGGCGCATATACTGTGTGGGCACCTATTAAAGGGCAACATGTCCAGGGTTTTCCATTCATACTGACTGTGAAGAATAAATTCCACAAACATTAGGGTGTGTTTTACTGCTGTACCTTATACAACTTGCATCTATACATGCCCACAGAAGAGTTAACACCACATGAATTTCAATTACCCTTTAGCACATCTGAATTTTCATTTATAGTAGGATTTAGATGTCCGGTTCCATAGAAATATCAGATGAACAGATAAAAAGATGACTATGACCAATTTAATTCTTGTTATTTTGGACATTTGTTGTGTAATAGAATATTGTAGCTTGATTACACAGCACAAATGTTGTGTAATGTTGTATACTAGAAGTGTAGCTTTGGAGCTAGCTTGGAGTCTGTACCTTAGAACATTAACAGTAGATATTTAACACCCCCATGGGTGTTGTGGATCTATAGAGAGAGGGTTTTCAAATTGAATAATATAGAGTTGATTCAACAATAGTTTTCTTGCCTTCCTTTAGTATATTTGATTGAGGAAGTAAATAAGATGTTAGGGGCCATGTATTTTTCTTACCTTGTTGTATCTAATTTGAGACTTCTGTTATTACAGATTTCCTTTGTGTATAATTTTGGGACTATCAGCATGTGTGCTTAGCTGAAATTGTACACAGTGGAATGAAGTTTGCGTGCTACTTATTACATGACAAACTGAACTCACTGGTTTTTAATTCAGATGGAATTGAAATTTTAACAGTTTTTAAAGAGGAAAGTTAATCTATGCATAACAACTAATTTTGTACTTGTTTGTACTGATATGTGTTCCATAGAACTTGTATATTTCACCATTTTTACCTGTATATATATGTTGAAAGTGTGAGTAACTGCACACGTTCACTGTATTTATCTAAGGGGCCCTTTTACTAAGTCACGGTAAAAAGTGTCCTGCAGTAGTGTAGGTATGTGTATTAGGTGTTCACCGGGACAGTTTTTACCACATCTACAAAAATAACTGGAAAATTAATATGAAAGATTTGTGGGGCAGAGAATTGTGGCAAGATAAAGTACTAATGTTATTGTTTTTTATGTAGATGCTTATACTCTAGAACATCTCTAAAGCGCAGTGGCGGATGAATAAAAGTAAAATCATCCTTCTTGACGTGGAAAACTGTGGAAGAGCCAGATAAATTGCTCAGGTTTGGTGAAATGGGTGCACCAAAAATGTGAACATCTGGGAAGAAAGGCCAGATCGTGGTATTAGTTTAATTATGGATGTTATTAAACCTGTTATGGTTGAATGTCTGGTCTGTTAATACCAGACTAGACGATCTGTTCCCCACATGTCTAAGAGGTAATTAAAAAGGGGAAAATTGCCTGAATAAATTTGGTAGATGGATTATATAGAACCTTTACCTAATTTGCAAGGATGTAAATATGTGTGCACAGCAGTAGCTAATTATTTTAGATATGTAATTGCACATCCTTGCAGGCAACACTATTAAAACTTTAGAATTGATCATTGATAATGGTTCCCATTTTTGAAGGCTAATTGGTACAACAATATGCTTTCAGCTCCCCCTAGGTTTCTTCAGATCTCCTATCTTCAGATCTCCTTCTAGCAGTTATTGGTAGTCTAGGAGTATGAGACAGATGTGATCCATAGTCTCTCCAGCTCCTGCCGGCACCAGGTTCAAAATAGTGCCTGTGACTCCTAGTGGTAGTCTCACGGTATTACAGCTAGGGGTCAGCCTGCCCTAAAAGGGTGAAATGCATATCCGTACATTATTTCCTGAGGGGCCCTTTTACAAAGGTGGGTAAGGGCCTACGCACATGCCAGATCTGCATTACCACCCTGCTACCTTGTGCCCCGGGCGGTAATTCTGAATTTGGCATGCGCCGAAAACATGCAGTTGACGTTTGCTTAGGGTTACCATATTTTGTCCCCCAAATAGGAGGACGCATGCCCCGCCCCTTCACACCCTGCCCCGCCCCTTTCACACCCTGCCCCGCCCCTTTTACAGCCCACCCCACCCCTTTCACACCCCACCCCACCCCCTTTCACGCTCTCACCCTGTCACATTTTCCCTCCCCCCTGTCACACACCCTGTCACCCCCCTCCATGTCTCCCCCTCCATGTCAACCCCCTCCCGTTACCTTACTACTGCCCTGGTGGTCTAGTGACCTCTTTCGGGGCAGGAAAGAGCCCCCTCTTTCCTGCCTGGAGCGCTGCCCTGCATGCATCCTTCCTGTTTCTGATCTCGGTGCCAATTCAAAATGGCCGCCGAGAGTTAAAGTCTCATGAGGTCACTTCAACTCTCGGCTGCCATTTTGAATCGGCGCCGAGATCAGGAACAGGAAGGATGCATGCAGGGCAGCGCTCTGGGCAGGAAAGAGGGGGCTCTTTCCTGCCCTGAAGGTGGAAGAGGTCACTAGACCACCAGGGTACTAGTAAGTAAGAGGAGGGGAGGCTAGCAATGGGCCCATTTGTCCGGATTTCTGGACAAACTGGCAGGCTGGTGGGTGGGCCATCCTATAGGAGGACGGCCCGCCCAGCAGCCTGCCCGTTTGTCCAGAAATCCGGACAAATGGGCAGATTGGCAAAACCCGCCCGGTTGCCCGGACATGTCCTCAAAAAGAGGACATATCCGGGTAAATCCGTACATATGATAACCCTATGCTTGCTGCATGTTTACCATCTAGGTAGTATGTGAAACCTTACCGCTAAGTCAATGGGTGGTGGTAAGGTCACGCACTGGTTTTTATTTTGCCACACGTCCATTTTCCAGCCCCTTAAAAAAGGCCCTTTTTCCATGACATGGTAAAAACTTGCCCGGCGCGCACCCAAAAGATGCGCTCGCACCGCGGCAGGCCACCTTTTGCCGCGGCTTAGTAAAAGGGGCTCCTTATTGCACACTAGTAACAACCTTTTCTAATACTGCTGAATATCCCATCAAAGTATCGAGATTACCTTATCCAAGTAACTTTATCTGGTTGGTGGCTACTGATTATCACCTATTTAATAAATCAGTAACGAGTAAATTATTCAAGGCAGTGAAGAAGTAAATGTGTTTTGATTGGGCTGAAATTGTTTCTACATTGTATAGAAATAGTTTCCTTGTGGTCATCTTGACCTGATGGAACAAAACTTTTCCAGTGCGGGAACTTATCTACAATTTTCAGGGGCATGTTTTTGTGAATGAGTTTTAGTAAAATCAATAAAAAGACCATGTACTGGTATTAAAAAAAACAAAACAAAAAACACCGCTATGACATCGGTCTGCTGTCTACTTCCAAAACACAGCCACATTAGTATTCCAGTCTAATACTAAGTTTACAACACCTCTAAATGCATATCATTAGTCTGCTCATATCCATGCTGTTGAAACAGTCTTGATAGATAAGGCTAAGCAGGGAAATAAAAGAATAGATTTGTTTGTGCAAAGATAATTTTAAGCTTGCTGGAAGCACTGTAAAGCTCTCAGGAGGGGAAATAAAAGACAAACATGTGATCTCTGCTCCTCTCATCTACTCCCATATTCCTTTGGCAGTTACACAAGATGATTAGGAAATAAAACGCAGACACAGATGAAAGATTTGCAAAAGAAAATAAATGTTTTTCATGTTTGATTGTTGATGTTATTTTTTTTTTCATTGGGATTAGCACAATGCAAAAGGCAGTTTTAGTCAAAAGAAAATTATTTCTTGTTAAGCAATTTATTTGGAGCAGAGCTTTTAATTGACGCGCACAGAAAAACAATGGGCCTGATATTCAGTCGGCAGCTATCGGAGTTTTGCCATGTCCAGGCACCAGCAATGAATTTCCGGGTTTCGAGAGCTGGCTAACACATAGCCAGTAAAGGGGACCTTTTACTAAGCTGCATAGGCACCTCCGCACATTCTAGACATGTCAGTTTTTAACTACTGACAGGTTACCAATCTATAAAATAATGAGTGGAGTTGAATGGGTAGATGTGAAGCGTCTGTTCACGCTTTCCAAAAATACTAGGACTAGGGGGCATGCGATGAAGCTACAATGTAGTAAATTTAAAACGAATCGGAGAAAATGTTTCTTCACTCATCGTGTAATTAAACTCTGGAATTCGTTGCCAGAGAATGTGGTAAAGGCGGTTAGCTTAGCGGAGTTTAAAAAAAAGGTTTGGATGGCTTCCTAAAGGAAAAGTCCATAGACCGTTATTAAATGGCGTTGGGGAAAATCCACTATTTCTGGGATAAGCAGTATAAAATGTTTTGTACATTTTGGGGATCTTGCCGGGTATTTGTGACCTGGATTGGCCATTGTTGGAAACAGGATGCTGGTCTCGATGGACCTTTGGTCTTTCCCAGTATGGCAATACTTATGTACCACGTGGCCGGGGTGGTAATTTCATTTTTTTACGTGTGTTCACTAAGCACACTTTAAATTTTACGGCGTGCGGCACTACCAGGCAGCAATTGGCATTGTACCCGCGTAGACCATTATCGCCCGGTTAAGATGTGAGATTTTACCGCTAGGTCAATGAGTAAGGTCTTAGCCCAAAATGGACACGTGCCAATTTTTATTTTGACACACATCCATTTTCGGACAAAAAAGCGCCTTTTTTACAGGTGCGCTGAATAATGAACCTACGCGCATCCAACCAGCGCAGGCCATTTTTCAATGCACCTTAGTAAAAGGACCCCTATGTGTGATATTCAGCACTTAAGCAGCCATGGGTTTCCACATAAAGATAGGACTGACTTTTATGCGGTCCTATTATGAGGTTAACCTGAACGATTAAGGGCCTCTTTATCGAGCAGCCCTAGCGACTCCTGGTGCGGTAATGTCGACAAAGCCCTGAAGGAACTGCTAGCAATTTTAATTTTGCTACACGTCCATTTTTGGCAAAAATTTTAAAAAGGCATTTTTAACAGGTGCGCTGAAATATGATTTTGCGCGCACCCAAAACACGTGCCATTTGTCAGCGCACCTTTGTAAAAGGACCCCTAAAGAAATATGTCAAATTTCTCATTGAAATTCAAATTGGTTGCTAAGAAAACGGAAGAAAACAATAAGGGGTAACATTTTTTTTGCCTCACCTGTATTTGATTGTATGTATTTATGTATTAAGTATAAACCCAGAACTGGATCAACCCTGTCCTGTGAATCTAAATTCAGTTAGCAGTGTTAAGTATTGATGTTGCAGAATAGGAAATAGGTATTTGTGCTGTGGATACACGCACATGTGCAAACAGAGGCTCTTGAATCTTTACTTATCTACCCCAATACATTCTTCTTCTTTGAGAAGTTAGAAAAGGGTCTGATAGAAGATATTCAAAAATTGGTATGAAAGGGGAGGTGCTACTGTTGGGAGATTTCAATTTGTCTGACATGGATTGTAACATCCCGTCTGCAGAATCAGAAAGAAATAGGGAGATTGTGGATGCCTGTCAAAGTGCCTTGCTCAGTCAAACGGTGACGGAACCCACAAGGGAAGGGTCGATGATGGATCTAGTGCTCACGAATGGAGGTAGTGTTTCCGAAATCTGGGTAGGTGCCCACCTATGTAATAGTGATCATCACACCGTATGGTCTGATATAAGGGCGAAGGCGGAGTGTGGATGCACAAAACTCAAAGTACTGGATTTCAGACGTACTGATTTTGATAAAATGAGGGAATACCTGAAGAATGAGCTGTTGGCGTGGGAAGGTGTAGGAGAAGTGGAAAAACAGTGGTCCAAGCTAAAGGCTGCTATAAATATGGCGACTGATCTTTTTGTGAGGAAAGTAAACAAAAACAAGAGAAGCAGGAAGCCTATATGGTTCTCCAAACAAGTAGCTGAAAAAATAAGAGCAAAAGAGGCTTTGTTCAAGAAATACAAAAGAACGCAACGAGAGGATCACGGAAAAGATTATCGGATTAAACTCAAAGAAGCGAAGAGGGAAATAAGGCTAGTGAAAACGCGAGCAGAACAAAAAATGGCTAAAGATGTAAAGAGAGGTGACAAGACTTTTTCAGATATATTGGAGAAAGGAGAAGAGATAGGAATGGAATTGCGAGACTGAAATATAATGAGAATGGCTATGTAGAGAGTGATGAAGGTAAAGCGAACGTGCTAAACAATTATTTCTCTTCAGTGTTCATGGAGGAAAACCCTAGAGAAGGGCTGCGGTTGGCTGCCGAGGGAACGTCTGGTAATGGAGTGGATACTGCGCCGTTTACGAAGGGCCGTGCCTAGGGTCTCTGGCACCCCCCTGCAGACTATCAGTTGGCACCCCCCCCCCCCTCCGTATGGCATCTCCTTTCTCTCAACGCGGTATGGTTTATTTTTTTTAATTTTGAAATAGAACTCGACCACCAGCGCTGTGGCCAGCGCGGCGCCCTTGAAGGCAGGCGCCCAGTACTAAAGCCATGACTCACAACAAATATAATAAACTTAAACAAAATCTAGTTGCACAAAATAATAGTAAAATTAATAGCACATAAACGAACAGCTAGTCCTATCTGTCCAAAATGTCAACTGTATGACTGCAGTGGTTGCTTGAGGATCACCACAAAAGCACAAACTTGTTCAAGCACGTCCAGGAAAGAGTACTATCAGCAGAGAGTTTGGCAAGTTGGTTTGTGCTTTGTGTCCCCCCTCTCTCTGCAGACTCACAACTGCAGGAGCCGGAGTTGCGTGGTCACTACAGGCCTTCCTCAGGGTGGACCCTTCCCTCCCCCGATACCCACCTTGTCACACACGGAGCCCACATTGGCTGTGACAAGCAGCAGCTCCACCCCACAGCCCCCCATCTGCTCCCGGTCTTCCTCGACTCGGTCAGAGTGAGAACTTGCCACATCGCAAGCAACACCTGCCCCGGTACTAGTTCAGGAAACAGCAGCAAGGACGCTAAGGCCGTGCCTTCCCGCCCGCTAAGCAAAGCTGAAGAGATAAATCACGCCCCTCCCCTGCCACTCGCTGAAGAGAGAGATTCCCCGCTTCACTTACCCGGGTGTAGAGCTCACAGGCGGACATGTCTAGGCGCTGATGGGGAGGGAGGGAGGAGAGCAGAGCCCGAGCGCTGCACGCGGGAAGGCAGCAGCGCATGCACATAGGTGCCGACGCGGTACGGTTTATTTTTTCAATTTTGAAATAGAACTCGACCGGCGGCGCCGCGGCCGGCGCAGCGCCCTTGAAGGCAGGCGCCCCTCTGCGGTGCTTACCCCGCTTACTAGGTTGGCACGGCCCTGCGTTTACGGAAGAAAGAGTTTATAGAAAGAGAATCTGAAGGTGGACAAAGCTAAGGGGTCGGATGGGATACATCCCAGGATACTGAAGGAGCTCAGGGAGGTACTGGCGGGACCTCTTAAAGATTTATTTAATAGATCTTTAGAGACAGGGAAGAAGTGGGAAACTACAGACTGGTAAGACTCACGTCAGTGGTAGGAAAAATAATGGAGTCGCTGCTGAAAGAAAGGATAGTTAACTTTCTAGAAGCCGAAGGGTTACAGGACCCGAGGCAACACGGCTTTATTACTACTACTACTTATCATTTCTATAGTGCTACTAGATGTACGCAGCGCTGTACACTTGAACATGAAGAGACAGTCCCTGCTCGACAGAGCTTTCTTTACCAAAGGAAAATCCTGCCAAACAAATCTTATTGACTTCTTTGACTGGGTGACCAAAGAACTGGATGAGGGACGTGTGCTAGATGTAATCTACTTGGACTTCAGCAAAGCCTTTGATACAGTCCCTCACAGAAGACTCGTGAATAAGCTGAAAGGGTTGAACTTAGGACCAAAAGTGGTGAACTTGATAAGAAACTGGTTGACTGACAGGTGGCAGAGGGTGGTGGTAAATGGAATCCGCTCGGAGGAAAGGAAGGTGAGTAGTGGAGTTCCTCAGGGGTTGGTGCTGGGGCCTAAATATATTTGTGGAAGATATTGCTGAAGGGTTGGAAGGAAAGGTGTGCCTTTTTGTGGAAGACACAAAAATAGTCAATAGAGTGGATACCCTGGAGGGAGTAGAAACGATGAGAAGGGCTCTCCGAATGTTAGAAGAATGGTTGAGGGTCTGGCAGTTAAAAGTTAACTTGGGGTAACCACCGAACACTATGATGCCCACTGCCATCGATTTATCAGATAAGTGACTTTTGTCAAATATGCTCACATGTTACAAGTATAATGAGGGTTGTGTTTAATCACAGCTCCAGCTGCACTCATCAGGCAGGGTAGGAGGAGGCTGGTGCGATGATGGCTGGATGGGCTTGAAACAAAATTTAACTGCTAGTCAGTTTGAGTGGCGGCCTAGTTACTGAGCACCATTTGCATATCAAAAAAATATATAAAAAAATAAGTATTGGGCTATATAAGTTTAGATTTCTGGCTATTTTGTTAAGTTAAAATTTAATGCCAAGAATTGTAGAGTGATGCATTTCGGGTGCGGAAACCCAAAAGAGAGATACCAGATAGGAGGGGAGAGATTAGTAAGCTCGACTCAGGAAAGAGACCTTTGGGTATTGGTGTCGGAGGATCTGAAGGTGAAGAAACAATGCGACAAGGTGATGGCCATGGCCACAAGGATGCTAGGCTGTGTAGAGAGGGGCATAACCAGCAGAAGAAAGGAGGTGTTGATGCCCCTGTACAAGTCGTTGCTGAAGCCCCACTTGGAGTATTGTGTTCAGTTTTGGAGGCCGTATCTTGCTAAAGATGTAAAAAGACTGGAATCGGTGCAAAGAAAAGCTACAGAAATGGTATAGGATTTGCATTGAAAACCGTATGAGGAGAGACTTGCTGACCTGAACATGTATACCTTGGAAGAAAGGAGAAACAGGGGAGATATGATACAGACGTTCAAATATTTGAAAGGTATTAATCCGCAAAATGAAATTACCGCCTGAGCTATGCGGTAGCTGGACAGTAGTTCCGAATTGGCGCATGTTGGGCACACTTAGGTACCCAATGTGGCTTAGTAAAAGGGCCCCTATGTGATTTAAAAACTACTTCTTATTGCCAAATTCAGTGATTACTAAACAAGCAAATAATTGGTTTGGGCTCATTAATGTGTCATTAACTTAAGGAATTTTACTGGAGATTTTGAGGTTGAAAGTGATCCAAACATGTATCAAAGATGAAAGTCTTGGCAAACATGTTTTACAAGAATATAACAACATAGGCATTGCATACTGGGACAGACCAAAGGTCCATCAAGCCCAGCATCCTGTTTCCAACAGTAGCCGATCCAGGTTACAAGTACCTGGAAGATCCCAAAACAGTACAATACATTTTATGCTGCTTATCCTAGAAATATAATTGTCAAAACGAAAATTGTGCCTACGCTCTGTCGAGTGTACAATATATAGCAAAAAATGTTTAAACATCTATGAATGCAAGTATAATTTCTTCTCTTACTTGTTCAGTATATATGGTGGAGTAGTCTCATATATATCACACGAAAAAAAGGTGATTTGTTCACTCTGTGGTTTTTTTCACCCAATGGCTGGGTGTATCACCCGTGTGTGTAGTCTAATCATAGACTTAACCTCCTCCAACCTTTGCTATTCCCTTGCTTTTATATATTAATTCATCTCTCTTTCACACAACGTGATCGACAAAATTTATACAACACTTAACTTGAATGGGTTGGTGCTCTCAGAACCCCGACAGGTCCCCGTTTCGTAACAACTTTGTCAAGGGGGAGTCACCAATTCTACAATACAAAGAGATGTAACTAATAATTACTGCCAGAAAAACTCTCTCTACAAGACATATTAGTTGTATTGTTACCTGCATTCATACAAAATCGCTGATGGCTTACCCGGTAACTGCCTCAAGTGCATATCAAGCGTTGCTTTGTCTGACTCAAAATGGCGACGGCGTCTTTTTATTATTGAGCAGCCGTGCCAGCTGGTTAGAAAACGTCATTAGACAAAGCTTCAAAATAAAAGTCTTTCACTAAAACTACTCACTGTAATAATAGCTATTAACAGATCTATATGTAACATAAGCCCTATTTATATTTATATCCTAGAAATAAGCAGTGGATTTTCCCCAAGTCCATCTTAATAATGGCTTATGGACTTTTCTTTTAAGAAGTTATCCAAACCTTTTTTAAACCCTGCTAAGCTAACTGCTTTTACCACATTCACTGGCAACTATTTCCAGAGTTTATTTACACATTGAGTGAAGAAATATTTTCTCCAATTTTACTTAAATTTACTACTTTGTAGCTTTATTGCGTGCCCCCTAATCCTAGTAATTTTGGAAAGAGTAAATAAGCAATTCATGTCTACCTGTTCCACTCCACTCATTATTTTATAGACCTCTATCATATTTCATCTCAGATGCCTTTCTCCAAGCTGAAGCCACGCAGTACAAAATAGAATATCTTTGCTGAGGCTCTGTGAACAGTTATATGTTATATGATCTTCCCATGTACTACTTAGATAGTATACAAATGTTTAGTTAGTGTTATAATTGATCCATATTTCAGTTACCTGATATTGTTCTGCTGATTGAACTTTTTCTGTTTCACTGTTCCAAGTTCTGTGACAATAAACACTATTAGTTTGTTGACTCTGCTTGTCTGGACTGATAAGAATCCTGGTGGTTTGTGTGTTGGGTCTGTGAGTAGTTTCTGGAAACTGTGGGACCACTGGGATTGTAGCCTTCAGTAACCTAGAAATCACCGGGGATAATTTTGAGAGTGGGAGACTCACCTAGATGCGGTTGTGACCCAGTCGGTGGGAGGAGGTTGTTAGTGTAGAGCATAAGCAGAAAGTGCAGGTGGACCTGAGCTGTGCTGGGGATATACCCTCTATATCCTTATTGCTGAAAAAAAAAGGATTCTTTCAACTTGGGAAGATAATCATTTAATTAATATTTAATTCTGGTGGCACACTGTAATAAAATGTCACAAATTAGAATTATTGATTGCCAATAAAGAAGGAACAACTGTGGAGGAGTGGTCTAATGGTCAGTGGAGCAGGCTTTGATCCTGACAACCTTGGTTCAATTCCCACCACAGCTCCTTTTGACCTTGGCCAAGTCACTTAACCCTCCATTGCCCCTGGAACAGAAACTAAGGGGTCCTTTTACTAAGGCGTGTTAGCATTTTTAGCATGCGCTACAAATAAGTGTGCACGAAATGCTAGAGATGCCCATACATTCCTATGGTGGGTGTAGGGTATTGGGCTCCGTGATTCCACTAGCTTGTGTTAAATGCTCACGATGTTGGTAGTTGGTAGGCTCTACTCCCATGGTGCTTTTCCTCTGCTTACTGGGTCAGAGTGTGCCCTGTTTTGTTTCCGGTAGTCCATGAGGTAGTGGCCATTTTTGTAAGCCAGTTTTAGCTCCCTTTCATGTGTTAGCCACGTTACTGAAAGTGGGCATTGTACAGCATTCTGCCAGCTCTGACCTACTGCTAATCTCAGTACCAGGGAGACTCTTTGCCAGTGGGGCACAACCTCTGATCTGCAGTTAACTGTGAGTAAATGTGCTTATTCCAATAAAGGACGTTTTCGGAGACATTAGTCTTCAGATGTCAACTGGTGTGCCAAGGTTCTACAGCAGCAACAAGTCCCTGGAGCACTTTTAGTGGGTACCACAGTGCACTTCAGGCAGGCGGACCCAGGACCATCCCCCCTACCTGTAACACTTGTGCTGGTAAATGGGAGGCCTCTAAAACCCACTGTACCCACATGTAGGTGCCCCCTTCACCCCTAAGAGCTATGGTAGTGTTGTACATTTGTGGGTAGTGGGTTTTGGGGGAGGGGGTTGGGGGCTCGTGGTAAAGGGAGCTATGCATGTGGGAGCTGTTTGTGAAGTCCACTGCACTGACCTCTAGGGTGCCCAGTTGGTGTCCTGGTATGTCAGGGGGGCCAGTGTACTACGAATCCTGGCCCCTCCCACGACCAAATGACTCGGATTAGGACGTTTTTGAGCTGGCCTGATTTAGTTTCCATTATCGCTAAAAAAAAAAAAAAAAAACGCCCAGCTCAGAAACAAACAAATCCATGGCATTTGGTCCATACAAACCGTATTTTCGAAACAAAAAAAGACGTCCATTTTTTCCGAAAATACGGTCTGTCCCTCCTCTTCACGTACCCGTTTTCAGACATAGACGCCCATGGATATAGGCGTTCGCATTTGATTATGCACCTCCACGCCATACTTTGAATATTTGTACTGCTGTAATTATCTGTTGCTTATGTTTGACTTATTCTTGCTGTTTTGAGTGAATTCCTTCAAAAAGGTGGTAAATAAATCCTAATTTAAAAAAATACCATTTGAAATTTTGTGCAAATTATTCTGCTTCCTATTTGGAGGAACTTTTTAACCAAAAGAAAAAAAAAAAACTTGTAAGCTGGCAGGGTAGCACATTCTGTTTGTTTGCAAGTAGCTCCCCTAATATTCAGATTCACCACCTTTAAGACATCGGTTACATAACAAAATTATTAGAAGCATGCTGCTCTTCCACATGGCCTGCCATTCTGATCACAGAAACACAGCAGAATTAGAGAATTGATGAGATTTGCGTTTTGCAACTGTGAAAAATAAAATCATTTCTCCCAACAGGCTAAGCAAACTTAATTCTGAAAATGGTGTTTGAATGTTGCCAATCTGCTTTTCCATCGCAGCAGATGTTGTTTACAGTCTCAGAAAGATGACACAAATAACTCTCAGATAAATAATTTAAACTAATATCAGTCGCCTCCAAGTGAATTTGAATCCAGTCTTGATTCTTACTAAGAACATACTGACCTATATCCAGAGCGATTTAACAGGATAGGCAGTGCCCCTACCTGGTTATAGGGTCCTGTTACATAGTAACATATAGTAACATAGTAGATGACGGCAGAAAAAGACCTGCACGGTCCATCCAGTCTGCCCAACAAGATAAACTCCTATGTGCTACTTTTTGTGTATACCTTACCTTGATTTGTACCTGTCCTTTTCAGGGCACAGACCGTGTAAGTCTGCGCAGCACTATCCCCGCCTCCCAACCACCAGCCCCGCCTCCCACCATCGGCTCTGGCACAGACCGTATAAGTCTGCCCAGCACCATCCCCGCCTCCCGCCACCGGCTCTGCCACCCAATCTCGGCTAAGCTCCTTAGGATCCATTCCTTCTGAACAGGATTCCTTTATGTTTATCCCACGCATGTTTGAATTCCGTTGCCGTTTTCATTTCCACCACCTCCCGTGGATTTAGTGCACGCTAATTATAAGATACCCATAGGAATAAAGGACTAGATTCTATATATCTTCACTACCCTAGCTGCAAAGGACTAAAATATATGCAAAAGACTAAAATATATGCATCCAGCTTCTCCTACCTAAGCGCGCAATTATGGAATGCCCTGCCGACTGCCGTCAAAACAACACACGACCTAACAAACTTCCGAAAGTTATTAAAAACCAACTTGTTTGGAAAGGCATACCACAATGATCCATCCTAAATACCAGACAACGAAACCCATACCAGAACGGGACAAAACCGAACTCTCGACACTGGATTGCTTAACTGTACCTTGGCACTAATGTACTTTATCGTTATACCTCTCTACTTCTTATTCCAGGAATGAACTCTCTACACTTGATTGCTTAACTTTCCCTGTCACTCATGAACTCTTTAGAAATACCACTCTATTTCTAATGCCTATATTTTATAGAATAGGCTTAAATTTCCAAACAGTATATCAATAGAAAACAAACAAAATAAAACATGGAAAAGAAAATAAGATGATACCTTTTTGATTGGACATAACTTAATACATTTCTTGATTAGCTTTCGAAGGTTGCCCTTCTTCATCAGATCGGAAATAAGCAAATGTGGTAGATGACAGTATTTATAAGTAAAACATCCAAGCATTTCATTGATAGTCTAACAGGGTGGGGGTGGGTAGGAGGTATGCATGGGAACATCAAAGCATTTGAGAGATAGTCTAACAAGATGGGAGTGGATAGGTGAGAGGAGGGTGATAAACATAGCAATACAACTTTATGGTTTATAATGAGCTAGAAAACCCAGATCTTTGTTAAGTCCTGTCTGTTGGGTGTCAAAATATTTAATCATTCTGACTTCAAAGGTCTTAGGTTCCTGTATTGTTTTAAAGTTACCTTTCAGGATTCTTACTATGAAGTCACTGGTACAGTGATCTGGTTTTGTAAAGTGCTGACCCACAGGGGTGGGAACCCGGCTGGCACCAGTATTGTTCATGTGATGTCTATGTAAATTAAATCTTGTCTTTAGCACCTGGCCTGTTTCTCCAATATAGCATCCAATATAGCCAGCCTGGTTCGCACCCCTGTGGGTCAGCAGTTTACAAAAACAGATCAATGGTATGTTTATCACCCTCCTCTCACCTATCCACCCCCATCCTGTTAGACTATCTCTGAAATGCTTTGATGTTCCCCTGCATACCTCCTACCCACCCCTACCCTGTTAGACTATCAATGAAATGCTTGGATGTTTTACTCTTATATACTGTCATCTACCAACATTTGCTTATTTCTGAACTGACGAAGAAGAGCAACTTTCGAAAGCTAATCAAGAAATGTATTAAGTTGTGTCCAATAAAAAAGGTATCATCTTATTTTCTTTTCCATGTTTTATTTTGTTTGATTTCTATTGATTACCTTTAAAAGTGGACTAACACAGCTACCACACCTCTCTACACACAGTATATAGAATACACCGAGCGCCTCTCCACGTGACCAAGTTTAGTCACTGCCATTTCCGCCATGTTTTACTTGATGTAAATCCCAATACCTAAATTAGGCGCAAAGTGGATGTATTCAATAACAATGCACACAGGGGCCCTTTTACTAAGTCGCGTAGGTGCCTATGCGCACCCAATGTGCACCAATTTGGAACTACCACCAAGCTACCGCATGGCCCAGGTGGTAATTTCATTTTTTACTTGCGGCCGCTACACGGGCTGGGAAATATATTTTATTTTCTGGCACGCAACACTAACCGGGTGGTAATCAGCATTATACGTGCATAGACGATTATCGCCTGGTTAACGCATGATACCTTACCACTAAGTGAATGGGTCACGGTAAGGTCTCAGACCCCAAATAGACGCATGCCAATTTTCATTTTGCCGCACGACCATTTTCGGCTCCCCAAAAAGGCATTTTTTTTTACAGGTGCGCTGAAAAATGGATCTGCGCACATCCAAAACATGCACCTACACTAGCGAAGGCCATTTTTCAGCACACCTTAGTAAAAGGACCCCATAGATTTTAGAAATGCTCACAACCCATCCATGGCCCACGTCCCCCTTTTAACTATGCAACTTAGAATTTACGCACACCACATTACAGAATATGCTTAGCGAGTTGTGTGTGTAAATTTCAATTAATACCAAGTAGTGACAGTGCTTCCAATCGACATTGCTGATTAGCTAGTTAACTAACCAGCTCATTTTCGAAAGAGCAGGATGCCCATCTTCCGACACAAATGGGGAGATTGGCGTCCTTTTCTCAAGGTCGGCCAAATCAGCATAATCGAAAGCTGAATTGGCCGTTCCTCAACTGCTTTCTGCCACAGGGACGACCAAAGTTCACGTGGGTGTGTCGGCAGTGTACCGAAGGCGGGACGGAGGCGTGGTTAACAGATGGGTGTCCTCGGCCGATAATGGAAAAAAGAAGGGCGTCCATGACGATCATTTGGCCGAGTTTACTTGGTCCAATTTTTTTTCACGCCCAAGCCTCAAAAGGTGCCCAAACTGACCAGATGACCACCGGAGGGAATCGGGGATGACCTCCCCTTACTCCCCCAGTTGTTACCAACCCCCTCCCACCCAAAAAAACAAATTAAAAAAAATTTTTTTTCGAGCCTCTATGCCAGCCTCAAATGTCATACCCAGCTCCATGACAGCAGTATGCAGGTCCCTGGAGCAGTTTTTAGTGGGTACTGCAGTGCACTTCAGGCAGGCGGGCCCAGCCCCCCCCCCCCCCCCCCCACCTGTTACACTTTTGGTTTACTGTTTAATTGATCTCCTTGTCTTGTCTCACTCTCCCTATTTTTCTTCACTTTGTGGTCTAAGAAAGAGAAAGATTGTATATAATCCATATATCTAGTTGCGGTTGTTTTCTTCTTATCTTGTATTAATGTGCAGTCATCACTGTATTTGCAAGTGACCCTTGTAAAATGAAAAATTATAAATGATTTAAAAAAAAAAAAAAAAAAACCCCAAATCATTCTGTCCTTCCCAGTTGCTGATAGTAAAGAGTATTTCACCTGAGAGTGCTGCAGAATATCAGCACAGGCTGCCACAGTGTGCTGCACTTAATGTTGGGGTGGTCCAGGGACAGAGTCAAGGCAGATCTAGAACTTTTCTGGACACTGCCGATATTCAGAACTGGTGCTGGGATAACTATAGCTGACCTACCTTTGCCCAGATAGTTATTCAGATGCCGGCAATGAATATTGCCCTGACACCTGGATAAATCTGGAAGCCACTAAGTATCCAGATATCCAGGACTGTGTCTGGATATGACCCAGCACTGAATATCCAGGTCTAAGTTAGCCCACAGCGGTCAATATTTATAAAAATGTTGACTGTCGCAGGCTAAATATCTCCCCTATAAGGGTCATGTCTGGAAGAGGGATGGACATCTTTTTGTCCTTCTGCAAGCTCATCGTTTCTTTTACACTTGTCCTATGACATTGCTTATCAGTTGAGACCTACCAGTCAATATTCAGTTGTTGGTGGTCAGCGATTTTTATATGCCTCAGCCGGTCACCAGCACTGAATTTCAAGCATGACTGAACAAGAAGGTGTCGCCGTAAATGATCTGGGTCCCGCAATATTGGGTCAGTTGTGACCCATATTAGGCTCTGTGCCAGTCCAGTTGCCCCCACCTCCCACCCTTACCATGACCTGCTTATGATCTCTGACCCTCAGAATTTGTCTTTAAATCTGAATCCCTTCCATAGTTTGAAGATCTACCCCTCTCTGACCCACCTATAGACCTCTAAAGAACCCCCCTTCACCCTCGGGACGTACCTCGGTGCTCCCAAGTGTCTAGTAGGATGAAGCTGCAGTGGTCTTGTTCCATTGGTTCTGGGTCTAAAAATGGTGGTGCTACCACTCATGGTGGTACCGCAAGAATACCCCTAGGGGCACTACCATTTTTAGACCCAGATCTGCTGTGCTGATATCGGCAGCCAGCCAGCTGAGTACGGTTTAAGCAGACTCCTGCCTACTTAAATTGCTTTTAACATTGGGCCCCTAGTTCCTAAGCTATAAACACCTCATTGAATGCAAATGCAGTTTGAATCTTCTTCTAAAAGTCTATTTAAGCGATTTCTTTCCTAACAAAGAGCCATTGATGAAGTGAACGCAGCAATGTTCCAAAAAAAGACAAGTACCAAAGATAAAATTAGATTTTTCTAGGTCCAATGATCAAAAAGGAAGTAGTATCAACTCATTGAGGGGCCTTTTTACTAAGGCACACCAAAAAATGGCCTGTGCTGGTGTAGTACATAAGTATTGCCATACTGGGAAAGACCAAAGGTCCATCGAGCCCAGCATCCTGTTTCCAACAGTGGCCAATCCAGGTCACAAATACCCGGCAAGATCCCAAATATGTACAAAACATTTTATACTGCTTATCCCAGAAATAGTGGATTTTCCCGAAGTCCATTTAATAACGGTCTATGGACTTTTCCTTTAGGAAACCGTCCAAACCTTTTTTAAACTCCGCTAAGCTAACCGCCTTTACCACATTCTCTGGCAGCGAATTCCAGAGTTCAATTACACGTTGAGCGAAGAAAAATTTTCTCCGATTCGTTTTAAATTTACTACATTGTAGCTTCATCGCATGCCCCCAAAGGTGCATGTATTGGATGCTCGCAGGTCCATTTTTCAGCGCACCTGCAAAAAAAGCCTATTTTTGGGGGCTGAAAATGGATGTGTGGCAAAATAAAAACCAGCGCACGTCTGTTTTGGGCCTGATACCTTACCGCCACCCATTGACTTAGCGGTAAGGTCTTGCACGTTAACCGGGCGGTAATCATCAGCGCACATACACTGCTGATTACTGCCCAGTTAGCGCCACGCGGTAGAAAATGGAAATTCTTTTCTGCCGCATGTTTTGGACACACATCAAAATTAGAATTACCCGCCCGGGACACATGGTAGCCGGGTGGTAGTTCTCATTTGATGCACATTCTACGCACGTAGGTGTCTATGCACCTTAGTTAAAGGACCCCTTCTAGAAAAACAAATCTTAAAGTGTCCCTGTTCTGTTACTTTCCCTTAAATGAGAAGGCATGCAAATTCTTGAAGAATATAAAAGGGCACAGATGTTGTACGCCTTTAAGTTTTATTGTCGAAAACCTTTTATCTCTGGCAAATTCCTTGTGCTCTCACCAGCTGTTCCATAGATATTTGGATGGCATACAGGGTAGGCTGCCATTGCTTTCCAGGGCACTTTTCCATGGCATTTCTTGGCATTATGCATTATCTCTGAGGGGCCATGTTTTCTGTCCTAGTTAACAGAGGTTTTCTCACTGCCAAATTGTCCATTTATATGCCTGATCTTTTCTCTGGATTCCATTCCAAGCATCTATCCTGACTTATTAACATCAATATTCTTTAAAATATGGTGCTTGCTACGATGCATAATATTTATTTTCTATTTTACTAGGTCTTGGCACACTGAAAATGTCCATTTTCACAGCTAATACACAGGCCACATAAAAAGACTACAGAAGGTACTACGTGTGTAAAAAGATTTTTCTCATGTTTTTTTTTTTTCCCCCTGCGGTAAACATTTTAAAATTGGTGTTTTGTTGGTTTTAACGATACTTTTGAGATGACTGAAATTTTCATACTCTACTGTGTATAGGTTCCGCGTTAGGAGTTACAGACCTAGAAAGGAATCTGGGAGTCATCGTTGATAAGACGTTAAAAACGTCTGCTCAGTGTGCTGCGGCGGCTAAGAAAGCGCACAGAGTGTTGAGTATTATTAGGAAAGGGATGGAAAACGAACACGAGGATGTTATAATGCCGTTCTATCGCTCCATGGTGCGACCGCACCTCGAATATTGTGTCCATTTCTGGTCGCCGCATCTCAAAAAAGATATAAAGGATTTAGAAAAGCTGCAGAGAAGGGCGACAAAAATGATAAAGGGAATGGAACGACTTCCCTATGAGGAAAGGCTGAGAAGGTTAGGGCTCTTCAGCTTGGAGAAAAGGCGGCTGAGGGGTGATATGATAGAAGTCTACAAGATAATGAGCGGAGTAGAGCGGACAGATGTGAAGCGTTTGTTTACACTTTCAAACAACAACAAAACCAGGGGACACAAGATGAAGCTAGAATATGGTAGATTTAAAACAAATAGGAGAAAGCTTTTCTTTACTCAGCGTGTAGTTTACCCTAATGGACCAGCTTAATTCCATCAGATCACCTACGATACTCCTGCTAAGACGTTGACGCTTACTCTGATCCCAATGTTATACTCAATCCCTCATCTTCTTCCCTCCATCCTTTACCATTTCCCTCCCATTCTCCTTCCCTTTCACCTATCATATCCTTATCTACCTTCCCTATTCTAGTTCATTACATTCTTTTCACATGTCCTTTGTAATGCCTTTCATAATGTAAGTAGTTACGATCATCACAATTTATAATACTGTTGCTACATTTCCTTGTTTTTACTGTATTCTTTACCATGTAAGACGCTTTCTTTTACTATGTAAGCCGCACTGGACCTGCTGTATGTGGGAAAGAGCGGGGTACAAATGTAATACATTAATAAAAATAGTTAGACTCTGGAACTCGTTGCTGGAGAATGTAGTGACAGCAGCTGGCCTTACGGAATTTAAAGGGGGTTTGGACAGATTCCTGAGGGAAAAGTCCATTGAACATTATTAATTTTTTATTTTTTTTTTTTTTGGGGGGGGGGGGGGTTGCTGGGTTCTTGAAGCCTGGATTGGCCGCTGTCGGAGACAGGATGCTGGGCTTGATGGACCCTCGGTCTTTTCCAAGTATGGTGGTACTTATGAACTTATGTACTTATCTTTCTAATTTCTTGATTCATTCGTCTAAGGAACAAGACAAGCTATTAAAATAATAAGGAAGAAGACGCAAAGGTAGAAAAAACAAGGGTGACCAGTTTGGGCTCCATTTTCTAAGCTGCAACAAACACTAGCATGTACTTAGGGGTCCTTTTACTAAGGTGCATCAAAAGATGGCCTGCCTTGGTGTAGACGTATATTGGGTGCACTCAGGACCAGTTTTCAGCGCACCAGCAAAAAAGGCCTTTTATTTTAGCCGAAATTAGACATGCAGCAAAATAAAACTTGGCATGCATCCATTTTGGTCCTGAGACCTTATCGCCACCCACTGACCTAGTGGTAAAGTCTCTCGTGTTAACCAGGCAGAAATCATCAGTGCACGTACAGTGCTGATTACCGCCCGGTTAGCGCCGTGAACCAGAAATTTTTCGGGAGGCATAATGGGTGCCATAGAAAATGAAATTACCGCCCTGGCCACACAGTAGCCGGGCGGTGATTCAAAATTCATGTGCGTAGGACTCACATGCTTGCCTACGCGGCTCAGTAAAAGGGCCCCTAACTGACTTACTGCATCTTAAAAGAGCTTACCATGGGGCATATTGAGGCGTTCTGCTGTACGTTTTGAATTTTCTGGGAAAGGAGTGTTTTCGGGGGGTGGAGTGTGGGTATGGCTGCGCTAATTTGTTAGTACATTTACATTATTGCACACTCATTAGTGCGTGAGCCCTTACCGTACCAAAATAGGTGGCAGTAAGGGCTCTGAAGGTGAAGAAACAATGCGACAAGGAGATGGCTGTGGCCAGAAGGATGCTAGGCTGCATAGAGAGGGGCATAACCAGCAGAAGAAAGGAGGTGTTGATGCCCCTCTACAAGTCGTTGGTGATGCCTCACTTGGAGTATAGTGTTCAGTTTTGGAGGCCATATCTTGCTAAAGATGTAAAACGACTGGAAGCGGTGCAAAGAAAAGCTACGAAAATGGAATGGGATTTGCGTTGCAAACCGTACAAGGAGACACTTGCTGACCTGAACACGTATACCTTGGAGGAAAGGAGAAACAGGGGAGATATGATACAGACATTCAAATATTTGAAAGGTATTAATCCGCAAATGAACCTTTTCCGGAGACGGGAAGGCGGTAGAACTAGAGGACATGAATTGAGGTTGAAGGGGGGGGAGGGCAGACTCAGGACTAATGTTAGGAAATATTTTTTCATGGAGAGGGTGGTGGATATGTGGAATGTCCGCCCGCGGGAGGTGGTGGATTTGAAAACGGTAATGGAATTCAAACATGCGTGGGATAAACACAAAGGAATCCTGTTTAGAAGGAATGGATCCACGGAATCTTAGCAGAGATTGGGTGGCGACACCGGTACTTGGGAAACAAAATGGAGCTTGGCAGACTTCTCTTAGGCTTTCACGGCAGAAACTAGGTTTGTGAGCCCTTGGGCCACTGCCGAGGAGCGGCAGCGGCAGGCAAACAACCTCACACCAGAGGCAAGGCAGAACTCTGACAGGGACAGCTAGACTTCACCTGCACTTGACCACCGTTCCTCAGGAGTTGAGCCCCTGAGTGCAGGTGGCCAGCAGGACTTACCGGACAGGGCAGGAACTGAATACCCACTAGGCTGAACAGGGACTGAGGGTCAGAGGAGAAAGGAATAAACCAGTGGTGTAGCCAAGGGTGGGCCCGGGTGGGCCCAGGCCCACCCAGTAGCAGCACACCTTTGATGTGGCTGGCAGGGATTCCCCAAGCCCCACCAGCCGAAAACTTCCGACCACTCTCCCTCCTGCATACCTTGTAAATAGCATATCTTTGCCTGCAGTGAGCAGCATCTGATACATACTGTTCGAACTGGCCCCACAGCCTTCCCTCTGATGTATTCCTGCCTATGGGAAATAGGAAATTGCATCGGAGGAAAGGCTGTGGGGCTAACATAAGCAGTGTGTATTAGTTGCTGCTCGCTGCCAGTGAAAATCTGCTATTTAAAAGGTATGTGGGGGAGGAAGGATGTTTGAGAGACCAAATGGCATGCAGGTGAGAGGGGGACAGACCAAATCACTTGTGTGACAAGATGGTGTTCTTCTGCCCACCCATCTTGTGCCCAGGCCCACCCAAAATTGGGTGTCTGGCTACGCCTCTGGAATAAACATGGGCCGCAAGGCAGGAAACTGGGCTAGGACTCTCAGATAGACAAGGGACAGAACTGAAAGCTGCAAGCAGCCACTGAATCAGGGAGGAAACACTGACAGACAGGAGACAGAACTGAAAGCTGTCATGCACTACTACTACTTAATATTTCTAAAGGCAGCCACTGAACAAGAAACACAGGCAACCAAGAACTAGACAAAGCCATACAACAAGAAACAAGACTGGGAAACAAGCAATACAGAACAAGAAGCTACACAAAGATTAAACTAGAATCAGGCAAGAATACAGACTATAATCTGGACTAGGCAGAAGTGCAGCAGCACCCCAACATACCAGGGACCTTAGACGCAAAGGCAAAGCAGAGAGTTTCCAAATGGCTGATAAGCCCAGCAGCAGCTGAGATTCACTGCAGCAATCACCAGGCAGCTACGGGTGCTGTGCAGGCTCAACCAAGACAAGCAAGTCTGGCAGGCCAGAAGATCCGGACTGGACTGGGCTGAAGTCTGGAACGGGTGACAGCAAACAGACAGTCCATTGCAGCCACCAGGTCTGGCCACCAGGTGGCGAGAGGAAGAAGAGCATGAAACAAGGGCACAATTGTAACACTTCTACAGTCTACGCTCTGATCGTGACTGAATAGATAGGGATGGGCTGGAGTGTAAATTTTAAAGGGCTTCGATGTTAGCTTCAGAAGTTAGTTCAAGAACAGTATTGGGCAGACTTCTACGGTCTGTGCCCTGAGAAAGGCAAGGAAAATCAAACTCAGGTATACATATAAAGTATCACATACCATGTAAAATGAGTTTATCTTGTTGGGCAGACTGGATGGACCAAGGGGACCAGTGCACTACAAATGCTGGCTCCTCCCATGACCAAATGGCTTGCATTTGGTAGTTTCTGAGATGGACGTCCTTAGTTTCGAAAATCGCTGAAAATCAGAAACGTCCATGTCTAGGGACATCGAAATCTAGGGACGGCATAATTTAAGAATTTGGACGTCCCTGACGGTATTTTTGAAATGAAAGATGGACGTCCATCTTGTTTTGAAAATACAGGTTTCCTCGCCCCTGGATTGGGATGTTTTGCAAGGACGTCCAAATCGAAACTTGGACGTGCCTTTTGAAAATGCCCTTCCATGTCATTTACTATTTAAACATGAGTATCGCATACACATGTAAATGCTGATTTCAGAAAGCTTCTATTTCCATGTGGAGTTTTACACCACCCAATGATATTTTCACAGCTTCCACTGTGACTTGTGCCCCTGTTAACTTGACAACATGGGGGCATCAAGCTGGGTCCCATGCTACTCTCTGATGCTCCTCTGGATGGTGGCTCACTCTCACAGCATGGTGCACTGTGCACCTCCCCCTACGGCGTGTGTGCACACTAAAGAGACACTTTTTATAGTGTTGCTGCAGCATTGCTGGGGGTTCCCATGGGAAACATCACTTCCTGCCCCACAATACTTAAGGAACCCCCGTGGCCTTCACAAGAAGGCCTTCTTGTTCTTGTCTGACTCTGTCAGCCTTCCCTTGCTTTCTAGCAGCCTTGTTCCTGGTTCCTGTTCCTGTTCCAGTCCTGCCTTGTCTCTGAGCTCGTGCCTACCTCCAGCCTTGTCTTGTCTCCCAGCTCCTGCTAAGCTCCAGCCTTGCCTTGTCTCTGAGCTCGTGCCTACCTCCAGCCTTGCTTTTCTCTGAGTTCCTGTCTACCTCCAGCCCTGCCTTGCCTCTGAGCTCCTGCCAAGTTTCAGATCTGCCTTGTCTCTGAGCTCCTGCCAAGCTCCAGCTCTGCCTTGTCTCTGAGCTCCTGCCTACCTCTAGCCCTGCCTTGTCTCCAAGCTCCAGCCTACCTCTAGTTCTTCCCTTCCTCCAGACTTTGCCCCTTCTTGGACCCAGCCAGTTTTGCCTTGCCCTGGACTCTTGTCCTTGCCCCAACTAGCCTGGTCTTGCCTAGACTTTGACATTCTCTGTTTCTTGCTGTGTCTTTAGTGTCTTGTTCCTGCCTTGTCTGTCTTGCTCATTGCCTTTTCCAGTCCCGTCTGGATACAATTTTAGCCTAGTTCCTTGTCATGCCTTGTCCTGACTGGGTTCAAAAGATAAAAATAGTCCCACTGCCTTGCTTTCTTTGTCTTGCCTGTCATGCCTTCTTTCTTGTGTCCTGCCTAGTCTAGCCTTACCTTGCTCAGTCTAGCCCTATCATGTTTAGTCTTGTCCTTACCTTGCCCAGTCCTGCCTTGGTTCTTGCTTTGACTCCTGCCCTGTGTCAGCCCAGGGGACTTGTCTACCGCAGCTGCGGCTGTGGTCCAAGGGCTCACCATCCTGTAGTTGTGACACATTTGAGGGAGCATTGCCTGACCAGATAAGTTTAGTGGCCAAATAGACCCACATAAATAGCAGGCCTATCATAATCCACTATAACTTAGCTGGTCAGCCAATGAATATCAGCTTAACCGGCTATATTTTAGCGGCCATAAAAGCCCAGAAATTAAATGCCGGTTGCCAGATATGGCCTCGGCATTGAATTTTCGGGTTTGTTGCTGACCACCAGAGTTAGCCGGGCTCCCTCCCATGGTCTAATATTGGCTCCAGTATCTTTATTTAAGTTACTCTGCTTATTTAGCAAAGGCAGTTTTAGAAAATACTTTTTTTGCATTTGAATTCTCTCCTGCAGTTTCATAGTCTACCATTCAAAGGTCTGTATTAAGAGTTTATTGTAGCATAAATGCAGAACACAACTAAAGGTCAAAGGAAACTTCTTTTCAGAGTTTAATTTCCTCCCACCCCTGGCCTTATCTCTAATTTATAGTCTTTTAATCAATTAGGAGTCTGGAAGTTTTAATTAGGGCATCCCTATCAGTCAGTAATTAGCTCTTAAAATATAGTCTACTTATGTCTATAGAGGGAAACCTACAAGTTAAAACAAAAATAACATATCTTAGCATAGCCTAGCATAAATCTAGCAGTTTTAGGAGGCTTCAGTTTACATATTTCTACTTCATTAGCAACTTAGTTAACAATTCACTAAATGCAGGAGGCAGCAGTCCAGCAGCGAATTGGGAGCTATCCAGTCTTGTTCAACGATTGTCGCATTTTTACCTCCCAGTTGGTGAGAAATTATAGCACTCAGGGAAAGGATCTGATCCCTGGAGGCTAAAGTGACAAACTTGGAGGAGTATAGGCAGTCAGAGAGGTCCAGAGGTGCATAAGGAAGTCCTACAGGGATATAGTAGAGAAGTCCTACCTCCAGTCTGGCACCTTTGTGCCACCATGAAGGTTAAAAGGTCACCTGGACTGAGAGCTTTACCTTGGAGATGCAGGAAGTAATTCTGTATCTAGGACCTGCCATGGAGGAAATGGAAATAGGTCACCTGAAATTAGAGGACCTGCCCTCCAAGGGATGCAGTATCCTTTTGCACCAAGGATGTGTCTCCAGGGGCTTCTGCTCAAGAGGGAAAGATTAGGATGGCCATTTTAGTTGGGGATTCAATCATTAGGCATGTAGCTGGTGGACCTGAAGATCACTTGGTCACTGGCCTGCCTGGTGCCAAGTGATGGACCTCATGCATTACCTAGATAAGATTTTAGACAGTATTTGGGGAAGAGCCTGTTGACTTGATACATGTGGATACCAACTTCATAGAATGTAAGGCAGAGGTTCTGGAAGCCAAATGTAGGATCTTAGATAGAAAGCTGACATCGAGAAACTCTAGGGTAGTAATGTTTGGAATTGCTCCATGTTCCTTGCTACTACTTATCATTTCTATAGCGCTACAAGGCATACGCAGCGCTGTACACCATACACAAAAGACAGTCCCTGCTCAAAGAGCTTACAATCTAGATAAGACAGGTAAACAGACAGAAGAATTAAGGGTAAGGGAATAAAGAGGATAAAGGACAGGGCAAGTGAGTTAGGAGTCAAAAGCAGTGGTAAAGAGGTGGGTTTTGAGTTTGGACTTGAAAATGGCTAAAGACGGGGATAGACATAGTAACATAGTAGATGACGGCAGAAAAAGACCTGCACGGTCCATTTAGTCTGCCCACGATAAACTCATATGTGTATACCTTACCTTGATTTGTACCTGTCTTTTTCAGGGCACAGACCGTATAAGTCTGTCCAGCAGTATTTCCTGCCTCCCAACCACCAGTCCCGCCTCCCATCACCGGCTCCGGCACAGACCCTGTATAAGTCTGCCCTCCCCCATCCTAGCCTCTCAACCACCAACCCCTCTTCCCCCCGCCACCCAATTTCAGCTAAGCTAAGACGTATAGGCTCGGGAAGTCTATTCCAGACGTGAAGTGCAGCGAGATAAAAGGAACGGAGTCTTGAATTAGCAATAGAGGAGAAAGGGACAGATAAGAGAGATTTATCTACAGAACGGAGTACTCGAGGAGGGACGTAGGTAGAGACAAGAGTGGAGAGGTACTGGGGAGCGGCAGATTGAATGCATTTATAGGTCAATAGGAGAAATTTGAATTGAATACGGAAATGGATAGGGAGCCAGTGAAGTGACTTAAGGAGAGGGCCAATGTGGGCATAGCGACTTTGGCGGAAGATGAGTCGCGCAGCAGAGTTTTGGATTGCTCAGATTAGGAATTGGTTCTTGGTCAGAAAACAGAGGATTGGGTTTAATGGCCAATTCTCTTGGAGAAGGAGGGTGAATACTTGAGTGCTGCAGGGACCTGTACTGGGAACAGTACTTTTTAACATATTTGTAAATGATCTTGAAATCAGAATGATAAGTGAGGTGATTAAATTTGCAGATGACACAAAACTATTCAAAGTTGTTAAAACTCATGCGGACTATGGAAAATTGCAGGAAGCCCTTAGGAAATTGGAAAACTGGGCATCCAAATAGCAGATGGAATTTAATGTAGACAAATGCAAAGTTAATCACATTGGGAAGAATAATCCAAATCATAGATATCTGATGTTAGGGTCCAACTTGGGGGTCAGCACCAAAGAAAAAGATCTAGGTGTCTAGGTAGACAATATGCAGAAACCTTCTTCCCAGTGTGTGGCAGTGGCTAAAAAAGCAAACAGGATGTTAGAATTATTAGGAATTATTAGGAAAGAGATGGTACACTGGCAAACTTAAATTTGCATGGGCACCAACTTACTCAGAATGCTGCAGCACGACTGTTAAAAGGTTGCAAGTGGTGTGACCACATCACACGCTTCCTGCAAAAGGCACACTGCCTACCAGTACCTTACAGGGCTAAATTTAAAACTCTGTGTGATTTTCAAGGTCCTCAGACAAAATGGGCCAGAGTACTTAAAGAATAAATTAGCCCTTTACACACCTTTGACCTCTAAGGTTCTCTCAAGGACCATCACAATCTGTACCTTCGTCAAAAGAAGTTGTACAATGTGATACCTGTCAGCGAGCTTTCTCAGGAGTAGCCCCCATGCTCTGGAATTTACTCCCAAAGTAGCTACGCATAACTTGAGACTACCTGTACTTCAGGAAGCAGGTGAAAATCTGGCTCTTCTCCCAAGCCCTTAATACATAGGGTGACTGACTATACACTCATTCTATGCCTGGACTAGCTTGCTACACACACTGTAACTTAGATCAGTTCCTGATCTCTTGCTTAACTATACAAAGAACTTGCCTTGAGTTTAGCTAACCATCAAATTATCCCAAATGACTCTGTACCACGTATCTTTTCCCATCATATATCTGCTCTTGGTCCCTCAGCTATATGGTGTAAGCCATATTGTTTGTTGCATTTGTACCCTGCGCTTTCCCACTCATGGCAGGCTCAATGCGGCTGACATTTATTTATTTATTTATTGCATTTGTATCCCACATTTTCCCACCTTTTTGCGGGTTCAGTGTGGCTTACAATATGAGTTGAATGTTGGAAATACAATTTGTTACAGATAGTTAGGGATTATATTAAGCAGGGTTAAGCGAAACAATTGAGGTGTCGTTAAGGGATGTAATAATGGAACATAGGCATTGCAACTTTGGAAGGAAACAATGGGAGCTTAGGGGCGATAAAAAGACATGAAGTCATATGGTATATAACTTTCTGTGAGTAAAGGTATGAGTGATGTGATGATACGGGAGTGGGAGTTCTGAGATGAATGTACGATGCATTAGTGAACAGTAAGTATGGACTTTATGTGTTTTGTTTTTTTCCGTAGACTTGTTCGAAAAGATGGGTCTTCAATAATCTGCGGAAGTGGGAATCCAACTCAGTTCCTCAGGACCAAAGTCCACCACCCTAACCACTAGGCCACTCCTCCACTCTAAAACTCTTTTGTAGAAAATCTTTAGCATCATATCTGTTAGCTGAGTGTTGTAATGCTTGCTTATTAGGTGTATTATTAAAATTATGCTAGCATTGTATTATATCTCTGGTATTTAAATTTCAGTGCTGTTAAATGTGTATATTTTTGATACTGTTTCACAGTAGTTCTATTATTAGGTTTCAATTTACTGTTTTCAAGCTTTCCTTATTTATTGCACTTATTTTTATTCTTGGTTGTTTTACTATTGTTATGCTGTTAACAAAACTGTACGTTTTATGATGTACACCACCTAGGGTGAATGTCTTCATAAAAGTGGTTAATAAATCCCAATACATAAATAAATAAGCATTCTATAATGCGTCTGTATCACTCCACGGTGCGACCTCACCTTGAGTATTGTGTTCAGTTCTGGTCACCATATTTCAAAAAAGATGTAGTGGAATTAGGAAAGGTTCAAAGAGCGACCAAAAAGATAAAGGGGATGGAACTCCTCCCATATGAGGAAAGGCTAAAGAGGTTAGGGCTCTTCAAGTTGAAAAGGAGATGACTGAGGGGAGATAAGATTCAGGTCTACAAAATCCTGAGTGGTGTAGAAATGAGTAAAAGTGAATTGATTTTTTACGCTCTCAAACAGTACAAAGACCAGGGGACACTCAATGAAGTTACATGGAAATACTTTAAAAACAAATAGGAGGAAACATGTTTTCACTCAGGAATAGTTAAGCTCTAGAACTTGATACCGAAGGATGTGGTGACTGCGCTTAGTGTATCTGGATTTGAAAAAAGTGTGTACAAGTTCCAGGAGGAAAAGTCCATAGTTTGCTTTTGAGACAGACATTTGAAAGTCATTGCTTGCCCTGCAGTGGCGTAGCCAAGGGTGGGCTCAGGCCCACACAGTAGCAGCATATCTATGATGTGGCTGGCAGGGATTCCCCAAGCCCCACTAGCCAAAACTCCCAACAACTGTCCCTCCTGCATACCTTGTAAATACCAGATGCCTGCAGTGAGCAGCAACTGATACACAGGGCCGCCGAGAGAGTGGGCCGGGCCCGGGACAAGGCCGCCCCTGGGCCCCCCCCCCCCCCCCCCCCCCCCCCCCACTGCCGGGCCCTTGCACTATATGTAGATCCTTCAAGAGGTAGTGTGTCATGATTTAGGCTCTACACCTTTTCTGATGTTTTGGTGCCACCTCAGTAAAGCCAAAACACAATATCTCCACTGCAAAACACTATACACAAACTTGTGCAAAAACCCACTCATAACCTTACCAAACCATAACAGCACTAATTCCAAGGACAGGACGAACTACAACCTTATGCGTGGAAAGGCAGCACTATAATTACACCGGGCTCTAAAACACCAGTACACAACCTAATGAAAAACAAAACAAAAAGGGCTGCAAATACTACACACTAGCAGAATAATGCACCTTGATCACACATGAAAAACACATGATAACAGATATGACACAAGGAACTAGAAATAAAAAAATATGAAGGCAAAATACTGAACTAGAAAGTTACCTCAAGAAGTCAGACTCAGCATGCAGCAATACTAGAAAAATTGAAACTTGCATGAAAAATATCAAAGATACACATTTCCAAAAGCTGACATATTCCAATTAATAAATTCTGAATAAAATACTTTTTTCTACCTTTGTTGTCTGATCATTTAGTTTTTCTATTCGCTTTGGTCCCATCTTCTGTTTTATGCAGTGTCTTCTTTCCATTTGATATTTTTTCTCTCACCATCCTCCTGTGTCCTTATGCGTCCTGTCTACCATCTGTAGCCCTGTCCCTATCCTTCCTCAAGTTTCGGCATCTGTCCTGAAAGTGTTCTGATCCAGCCCTTAAATTGAGCATTTCTCCTTACTCCCCTCCCCTCCATCCATGTGCATGTACTTCCTGTCTTCCCTCCCCACCATCCATATCCAGCATTTCTCCTCTCTTCCTTTTCCCTCCATCCGTGTGCATCTCCTTCCTTTGTCTTTCCTTCCCTTCATCCTTGTCCAACATTTCTTCTCTTCCCTGCTCTCCAATCATCCATCCATGTTCAGCAGTTCTCCTCTCCCCTCTGCCCTGCCCTCCTGTCCAGCGATCTCTTCTCTCTCCCCAATGCCCTCTTGTCCAGCAATCTCTTCTCTCTCCCCCCTGCCCTCTTGTCCAGAAATCTCTTCTCTCTCCCCCCTGCCCTCTTGTCCAGCAATCTCTTCTCTCTCCCCCCCTGCCCTGCCCTCTTGTCCAGCAATCTCTTCTTTCTCCCCCCCCCCCTCCGAGATCCAAGGACTGCCCCCCCTCTGAGATCCAAGGCCTCTCCCCTCCCTCCGAGATCCAAGGCCCCTCTACTACTGCTTATCATTTCTATAGCGCTACTAAACTCCCTCCCTCCCTCTGAGATCTCCTTCCTTCCGTCCATCCGACCGAATTCCAAGGCCCCCCTCCCTTCCTCCCTCCGAATTGCAAAAGCGATCTTGTTCTTACTTTGTCGGAGGTTGGCGAGAGCAGCATGCAGAAGAGAACGCAGGGAGAAGTGTGCAGGCTCCCGCTTCAGCCTTCCCTCGTTGTCTGTCTCTCAGCTCTGGTCCCGCCTTTGAGGGCGGGACCAGAGCTGAGAGACAGACAACGAGGGAAGGCTGAAGCGGGAGCCTGCATGCTTTTCACTGCGTCTGCGTGCTGCTCTCGCCGTAACCCCCGCCGAAGAAGTAAGAACAAGATCGCTTTTGCAATTTGGAGGGAGGGACGGAGGGCGGGCCCTGGGAGTCGGACGGAGTGAGGGAGGGACCTAGGAGTCGGAGGGAGGGTTGAGCACCCGCGGACTCAGTGCCGGGCCCCCCTGGAGGCCTGGGCCCGGGGACTTTTGTCCCCCCTGTCCCCCCCTCTCGGCGGCCCTGCTGATACATACTGCTCGCACCAGCCCCACAGCCTTCCCGCTGATGGATTCCTGCCTATGCGGAAACAGGAAGTTACATCAGAGGGAAGGCTGTGAGGCCAACATGTGCAGTGTGTATTAGTTGCTGCTCGCTGTCGGTGAAAATCTGCTATTTAAAAGGTATGCAGGGGAGGGGCTGATGTTTGAAGGACCACATGGCATGCAGTTGAGAGAGGGAGAGACCAAATCACTTGCGGAGTACTTCTGCCCACCCATCTTGGGCCCAGGCCCACCCAAAATTGGGTGTCTGGCTATGCCCCTCTTGCCCTGGATTTGTAGCAAGGCATATTGCTGCTATTTGGGTTTCTGCCAGGTACTTGTGACCTGGCTTGGCCACTGTTGGAAACATGATACTGGACTAGATGGACCAGTGGTCTGACCCAGTGTAGTTATTCTTATGTTCTTATGACAGGCAGGTCTCCAGAGTCTCAATGTGTGATGGAGACAATGGTGGAGGGAGGAGGGTTTTAGATTTGTTAGGAACTAGGCAACATACTGGGGAAGGGGGAGCCTATTTCAGAAGGGTGGGTTCCACTTTAACCAGGATGGAACCAGGCTGCTGGCATCAACATTCCCGGCACAGGCAGCTCCTTGTGACTCTGGGCAAGTCACTTAACCCTCCATTGCCCCCTGTAAGCCGCATTGAGCCTGCCATGAGTGGGAAAGTGCAGGGTACAAATGTAACAAAAATAAAATAGATACTATTGGAGATTCTACATGGAATGTTGCCACTATTGGAGATTCTACATGGAATGTTGCTATTCCACTAGCATCATTCCATGTAGAAGGCTGCGCAGGCTTCTGTTTCTGTGAGTCTGATGTCCTGCACGTACGTGCAGGACGTCAGACTCACAGAAGCAGAAGCCTGCGCGGCCACATTGGTGATCTGCAAGGGCCGACTTCTACATGGAATGTTGCTAGTGGAATAGCAACATTCCATGTAGAATCTCAAATAGTAGCAACAGTGGAGGAGTGGCCTAGTGGACTTTGGTCCTGGGGAACTGAAGAACTGAGTTTGATTCCCACTTCAGGCACAGGCAGCTCCTTGTGATTCTGGGCAAGTCACTTAACCCTCCATTGCCCCCTGTAAGCCGCATTGAGCCTGCCATGAGTGGGAAAGCGCGGGGTACAAAGGTAACAAAAATAACATTGTAAAAAAAGAGAGAGAGAGAGAGGGCAGTTTAAACTAGAAAATGGGAGAAGGCTGCTGTTTGCTCATAACTGCATGGTTCGGAGCAAGGTATCATTGAAGGACAACACCAAAGCAGGGAAGATAGGACATGCCAATAGTGAGATTGTAATAAAGCCCATAGTAGACCAGGTGCTTGTAAATAAAGAGTTGACAGACTTGAAAGATTGCAAATTATCTCTGTCAACAGTTGAGCAAGTTGTTAAGAGGAATAAAAGAAACACTGTTTGAAATGTCCGTATACAAATGCTAAAAGCTTTAAAAAATACGATGGGAGAGTTAGAATATATTGCACTAAAGGAAAATGAAAGTTTTTTTTCACTATTTTTGTTGGAGGAGATCGGAATTGCAGACACAGTGTTGCGTTGGTTTAAATGTTTTCTAACCCTTAGAGATTACACGGTCAATATAAGTAACTCTTTTTCTCTTTGTCATGGCTGTGGGGTCCCTTAGGAATCTTCACTGTCACCTGTTTTATTTAATGTGGTTTTATTTTCTCTAGGTAAAGAGTTAGATAAACAGGGTATTAAGCATTTTACTTATGCAAATGGTGTGGCCCTAATCCTTATTCCTAGAATTGATTTTGATCTGAGGACCACAGCTGAATATTGTGTTAATGTAAGACACAAATGGGTAAACTATTTATCAACTGAGGCTAAATCTTGAGAAAACCAAGTTTTCTTTTTATTTTGCATTCTGCACATCAATCTGCTTATGCATCAATCTGTTATTTTACACTACCCCCTCATCTATACCTGCAAATTTTGCATATAATTTCCTAAGGTGCGGTATATAGAAGCACGCTTAGCACCTAAAACTAAGTGCACTAAAAAAATGTGGTGTAAAATCCCTGTCTGTGGATATACCCGGACTACGCCATATTCTGTATGGGATCTTGGGGTGATAGTTTCTGAGGACCTGAAGGCGACGAAACAGTGTGACAGGGCGGTGGCCGTAGCTAGAAGGTTGCTAGGCTGTATAGAGAGAGGTGTGACCAGCAGAAGAAAAGAGATTTTAATACCCCTGTATAAGACGTTGGTGAGGCCCCACCTGGAGTATTGTGTTCAATTTTGGAGGCCGTATCTTGTGAAGGATGTTAAAAAAATGGAAGCAGTGCAAAGAAAAGCTACGAGAATGGTATGGGATTTGCGTTGCAAGACGTATGAGGAGAGACTGGTTGACCTGAACATGTATACCCTGGAGGAAGGAGAAACAGGGGTGATATGATACAGACGTTCAAATATTTGAAAGGTATTAATCCGCAAATGAACCTTTTCCGGAGATGGGAAGGCAGTAGAACTAGAGGACATGAAATTAGATTGAAGGGGGGCAGACTCAAGAAAAATGTCAGGAAGTATTTTTTCATGCAGAGAGTGGTGGATGCTTGGAATGCCCTCCCGTGGGAGGTGGTGGAGAGGAAAACGGTAACGGAATTCAAACATGCGTGGGATAAACATAAAGGAATCCTGCTCAGAAGGAAGGGATCCCCAGAAGCTTAGCCGGTGGTGGGAGGCGGGGCTGGTGGTTGGGAGGCGGGGATAGTGCTGGGCAGACTTATACGGTCTGTGCCAGAGCCAGTGGTGGGAGGCGGGGCTGGTGGTTGGGGGGCGGGGATAGTGCTGGGCAGACTTATACGGTCTGTGCCCTGAAAAAGACAGGTACAGATCAAGGTAAGGTATGCACGAAAAATGGCGCATGTGGGTTTGTCTTGTTGGGCGGACTGGATGGACCATGAAGGTCTTTTTCTGCCGTCATCTACTATGTTGCTATGTTACTATAACAATGCACCTAAATTTGGGAATGCCCACAAAACACCCATTTCCCCACCCATTGTCTTGCCCCTTTTGAACTGCATGCTTTACAGTTTAGGCACAGTTCATTACAGCATACGCTTAGAGGGGCATTTTCGAAAGAAACGTCTAAATCAGAATTTGGACGCTTTACAAAGACGTCCAAATTCCGAACAGGAAAGAAGGTCATTTTCGAAAAAGATGGACGTCTATCTTTTGTGATCGAAAATACTATGGATGTCCTGTGATTTGGACGTCCTTTTTTATGATCCATTTTCGAACAAAAGACGTCCAAACGCAAGGCATCCAAAATAGAGGGGGAGTGGCTTAATGGTTAGTGCAGCGGGCTTTGATCCTGGCAATATGGGTTCAGTTCCCACTGCTACTCCTTGTGACTTTGGGCAAAGGTCATTTTCTACAAAAAAAAAAAGTATATTTTTTCCTTTTGAAAAGGCTGTTTGGAAAAATGTTTTGTCATTTGGATGTTTTATTTTTTGGTCCATTTTCAAACAAATACATCCAAATTCAAAACGTACAAAATCCACAATAAAGTGAAACCATTCAAATGTTCTAAGTGTGGTAAAAGCTTTGGCAACTGTACATAGAGGAATCCTGTGCAGAAGGAATGGATCCTCAGAAGCTTAGCTGAAATTGGGTGGCGGAGCAGTTGGGGGGAAGAGGGGGTGGTGGTTGGGAGGCGAGGATAGGGGAGGGCAGACTTATACGGTCTGTACCAGAGCCGCTGATGGGAGAGGGGGTGGTGGTTGGGAGGCGAGGATAGGGGAGGGCAGACTTATACGGTCTGTACCAGAGTCGCTGATGGGAGGCGGGGCTGGTGGTTGGGAGGCAGGGATAGTGCTGGGCAGACTTATATGGTCTGTGCCCTGAAAAGGACAGGTACAAATTCAAGGTAAGGTATACACATATGAGTTTGTCTTGGGCAGACTGGATGGACCATGCAGGTCTTTTTCTGCCGTCATCTACTATGTTACTATGTTACTATGTAACTGTACATCACTACCATAGCCCTGACAGGTGAAGGGAACACCAATATGTGGGTACAGTGGGTTTCTGCTGGGTTTTGGAGGGCTCACATTTTCCTCCACAAGTGTAACAAGTAAGGGGAGGTAGAAGCCTGGATCCACCTGTCTGCAGTGCACTGCACCCACTACTAGACTACTCCAGGGACCTGCATACTATTCTAATGGACCTAAGTATAATATCTGAGACTGGCACAGAGACTGGCAAATAATGTTTTTCATCACATTTTTTTGGGGGGTGGGAGGGGGTTAGTGACCAATGGGGCAGTAAGGGGAGGTCATCCCTGAGTCCCTCCAGTGGTCATCTGGTCATTTGGGGCACACCTTGTGTGGAGTAGAAGAGTAGCCTAGTGGTTAGTACAGCAGACTTTGATCCTGCTGAAGTGGGTTCAATTCCCACTGCACCTATTTGCTATAAAGACTATTCCCGCTGCACCTATTCACTATAAGGACTGGTCTAGCTCAAACATCTAAGTTTTAGTCTTGGACATCTTTGTTTTGTTCCATTATTGCTGCAAGACATCCATGTCTTAGGAACGCCCAAGTCCTGCCTTGAACACGCCCCTGGCACGCCCCCTTGAGATTTGGATGTCCTTCTGGTGGACTTCAGAGAAAGACATCCAAAAAGAGGTTTTGATAATATTGATTTGGATGTTTCTGTGAGATAAAAGTCCAAATGCTGACTTACAGTGGTGGAAATAAGTATTTGATCCCTTGCTGATTTTGTAAGTTTGCCCACTGACAAAGACATGAGCAGCCCATAATTGAAGGGTAGGTTATTGGTAACAGTGAGAGATAGCACATCACAAATTAAATCCGGAAAATCACATTGTGGAAAGTATATGAATTTATTTGCATTCTGCAGAGGGAAATAAGTATTTAATCCCTCTGGCAAACAAGACCTAATACTTGGTGGCAAAACCCTTGTTGGCAAGCACAGCGGTCAGACGTCTTCTGTAGTTGATGATGAGGTTTGCACACATGTCAGGAGGAATTTTGGTCCACTCCTCTTTGCAGATCATCTCTAAATCATTAAGAGTTCTGGGCTGTCGCTTGGCAACTCGCAGTTTCAGCTCCCTCCATAAGTTTTCAATGGGATTAAGGTCTGGTGACTGGCTAGGCCACTCCATGACCCTAATGTGCTTCTTCCTGAGCCACTCCTTTGTTGCCTTGGCTGTATGTTTTGGGTCATTGTCGTGCTGGAAGACCCAGCCACGACCCATTTTTAAGGCCCTGGCGGAGGGAAGGAGGTTGTCACTCAGAATTGTACGGTACATGGCCCCATCCATTCTCCCATTGATGCGGTGAAGTAGTCCTGTGCCCTTAGCAGAGAAACACCCCCAAAACATAACATTTCCACCTCCATGCTTGACAGTGGGGACGGTGTTCTTTGGGTCATAGGCAGCATTTCTCTTCCTCCAAACACGGCGAGTTGAGTTCATGCCAAAGAGCTCAATTTTTGTCTCATCTGACCACAGCACCTTCTCCCAATCACTCTCGGCATCATCCAGGTGTTCACTGGCAAACTTCAGACGGGCCGTCACATGTGCCTTCCGGAGCAGGGGGACCTTGCGGGCACTGCAGGATTGCAATCCGTTATGTCGTAATGTGTTACCAATGGTTTTCGTGGTGACAGTGGTCCCAGCTGCCTTGAGATCATTGACAAGTTCCCCCCTTGTAGTTGTAGGCTGATTTCTAACCTTCCTCATGATCAAGGATACCCCACGAGGGGAGATTTTGCGTGGAGCCCCAGATCTTTGTCGATTGACAGTCATTTTGTACTTCTTCCATTTTCTTACTATGGCACCAACAGTTGTCTCCTTCTCGCCCAGCGTCTTACTGATGGTTTTGTAGCCCATTCCAGCCTTGTGCAGGTGTATGATCTTGTCCCTGACATCCTTAGACAGCTCCTTGCTCTTGGCCATTTTGTAGAGGTTAGAGTCTGACTGATTCACTGAGTCTGTGGACAGGTGTCTTTCATACAGGTGACCATTGCCGACAGCTGTCTGTCATGCAGGTAACGAGTTGATTTGGAGCATCTACCTGGTCTGTAGGGGCCAGATCTCTTACTGGTTGGTGGGGGATCAAATACTTATTTCCCTCTGCAGAATGCAAATAAATTCATATACTTTCCACAATGTGATTTTCCGGATTTAATTTGTGATGTGCTATCTCTCACTGTTACCAATAACCTACCCTTCAATTATGGGCTGCTCATGTCTTTGTCAGTGGGCAAACTTACAAAATCAGCAAGGGATCAAATACTTATTTCCACCACTGTAAGTCACTTTTTGGACGTCTATCTCTTTTGAAAATGAGCCTGTTAGCGAGTTATTCATGCTATTAAGGCAGTGTGCCATTGTTGGAGAGACTTGTCCAAGACTGATTATGTGTTGGAACTCCTTATGCTTCTCAGCTAAATATGAAAGAGTGGTGGTGGACGGGACCACTCAAGAGCGTTACAATTTTACGAAAAAGGTCTGGCCTCCTTTAGCTGAATTCTCACATTACCCTTCACATTACTTTACTTTTTTCTACTTTATATTTTCTAGACTGTTAGTTTGTTGATGCTTATATTGCTATTGGTTACACCTCACATTCCCATGTGCATTTGTTTTTATGTTACATCTGTTCACTTGTTAATTGTTTTTACACCTCACAATCCTTGAATAAAAACATTGAACTGAAAGAAAAAAATGAATCCAACTAATTTTGTTTTAGTCTCTGAAATGAAGGTCTTAGGAATAATATATATTAGATATCACATTATCTTTTGGAAACCATATTACTCAATTTGTGAAAAGATTTTTTTAAATGCTTTTGATGATTACGAAGAATTTGTAGTTTTGAATATTCTCAGTAGAAGCTCTGGACACAATTGTTAATTTTAAGTCAACTAGAGTATTGCAATTCTCTTTATGAAGGTTGCAATAAATCTCTCCTGAAGAAAGTTAGTCAGATTTTTTCTTCAGCTAGAAAATTTGATAGAGCAACTCCTTTTCTGATTAGAGCTCACTGGCTACCCATTCGAGCCAGAATAATATTCAAGGTTTGTGCAATAGTATTTAAAATAATGTATGGTTGTGCTCCACAATATATGCTTTCTGTAATAACCCATTGTTCTATCAAAATGTTATCTAAATTACGTGATCTTCATAGTCCATCCTCAAAAGGTATTAAATATTCAACCATGCATAAATCATTCACTTATATGTTAGTAAGTGTTTGGAACAGTCTACCCAAGGACCTTAGAAGTTTAACAGTGTATCTAAGTTTTAGGAAACATCTAAAACTCTGCTTATTTAAACGTTATCTAAGTTAATTTAACTGCTTATATGTTGGTTTTATGGCATACTAACTTTATGCTTTATGGAATTGTAATTTCCTGGGCTAATCCCAGCACTATTTTATCATTTTCTTCTTCTTGTAGAGTTGATGTATAAGTTCATTTCATGGTTTCTGACCAGTGCGTTTGCAAAGTTTGTCTGCATAGTCAGATTTGTAAGTAGTAGGCAAAGGATTTTTGATCATCAGTCCTTTGGTGAGATTTAATTTACATAGACAAATATGAAAAATGTCAGTGCCAACCAGGATATCACCTCTATGGGACAGCACTTTACACTGTATCAATGATTTTATGACGAGAATACTAATACGTTATTAATAGTACTTAACATACACAAGCATCTGTATGTTACATATGATGATATTAATATATATTTTTATGAAGAGTTTTAAGTACATGCAAATAACAAGATATACATGGATATTTATGCTTTTTATATGTGCTTTATTTTGTTTTGTTTTGTTTTTTAATTTGTATGTACCAAATTTTTATGTGCAAAAGTTTATGACTTTTTTCAGTGATGCTGTACTTTTAAATTATTTTATGCTTCAACATAACTATTTCATTACCAACACTTGTAGTTTTAAAATACAAATACAATTATAATTGTTGTTATTTAATTGTTTGAATAATAGATTTTTATTTAGAATTTTATTTATATATGTCTTTATGTGTTTTGTTATTAGACCCCTGAGGCAGGCGTCACTTGGCGCCGAAACACGGCCCGTGTCAGGTCACCTGTCAATAAAGCATTCCTGTTGTCCTAATCTTGAAGGCCCAGTGTTGCTTTTTTTGTTTATATACTTTGGTTGTATGCTGTACTACTATCTCTATTGAGAATACTTAAACAATCTAGGAATGTAAGACTTTTGAAGTTCAAATGATTAAAGGGGTCTTTTTTACTAAGACACGCTAGCATTTTTAGCACGCGCTAAAAATAGGTGCATGCTAACTACTACTACTAATCATTTCTATAGTGCTACTAGACGTACGCAGCGCTGTACTCTTGAACATGAAGAGACAGTCCCTGCTCGACAGAGCTTACAATCTAATTAGGACAGACAAACAGGACAAATAAGGGACAAGGACAAAGGGTAGCAAGATTCCGGAATCCCAAAGAGTAGCAAGATTCCGGAACCCAAAAAATAGCAAGATTCCGGAATCCCAAAGACTATTACTACTTATCATTTCTATAGCGCTACTAGATGTACGCAGCGCTGTACACTTGAACATGAAGAGACAGTCCCTGCTCGACAGAGCTTACAATCTAATTAGGACAGACAAACAGGACAGATAAGGGATAAGGACAAAGGGTAGCAAGATTCCAGAATCCCAAAGAATAGCAAGATTGCGGAACCCAAAAAATAGCAAGATTCCGGAATCCCAAAGACTACTACTAGTACTTATCATTTCTATAGCGCTACTAGACGTACGCAGCACTGTACACTTGAATATGAAGAGACAGTCCCTGCTCGACAGAGCTCACAATCTAATTAGGACAGACAAACAGGACAAATAAGGGATAAGAACAAAGATAAGCAAGATTCTGTGCAGAATCCCAAAGAGTAGCAAGATTCCGGAATCCCAAAGACTACTACTACTTATCATTTCTATAGCGCTACTAGACGTACGCAGCGCTGTACACTTGAACATGAAGAGACAGTCCCTGCTCGACAGAGCTTACAATCTACTTAGGACAGACAAACAGGACAAACAAGAGATAAATGCTAGAGACACCCACAGGAATACATTGGCGTCTCTAGTGTTTAGCGCACATCTATTTTTAGTGCATGTTAGAAACCGCTAGCGCACCTTAGTAAATGACCCCCTTAATATTTTGACACTCACCAGACAGGACTTAACAAAGATCTGGGTTTTCTAGCTCATTATAAACCATAAAATCCTACTGCTTTGTCACCCTCTTATCTACCACGCATCTCTCCCTGTCTCTTATCCACCCAGCTTAGGGTTACCATATGTCCGGATTTACCCGGACATGTCCTCTTTTTGAGGACATGTCCGGGCAACCGGTTGGGTTTTGACAATCTGCCCGTTTGTCCGGATTTCTGGACAAACGGGCAGGCTGGTGGCCTTCAACTCTCGGTGGCCATTTTGAATCGGCGCCGAGATCAGGAACAGGAAGGATACATGCAGGGCAGCGCTCCAGGCAGGAAAGAGGGGGCTCTTTCCTGCCACAAAGAAGTCACTAGACCACCAGGGCAGTAGTAAGGTAAGGGGAGGGGGGTGACAGGGAGGGGGAGTGACAGGGTGTGTGACAGGAGGGAGGGGAAAATGTGACAGGAGTGGAGCGAGGATGCGAAAGGGGGTGGAGTGAGGGTGTGAAAGGGGGCGTGATGGGTTGTGTGGTGGGGGCGGGGCATGTGTCCTCCTTTTGGGGGGACAAAATATGGTAACCCTAACCCAGCTCCCCTTGTTTTCTCACCTTATCTACCCCACCCTCTTCTTGTGAGACTGTCATTAGAATGCTTTGTTGAATCACTTATATATATGTTATCAAGCAATTATTGGCACTATTAAGATTTTTTTGAAATATACATGGGTAAATATAGGCACAGGATCCACACCTAAATTTTACATACAAATTCAAAAAGGGGGCTTGGACATGGTATGTCATGGGTGGAAAGGGGCTGTTCCTACAATTTGCACACCTAGGGGGGGCTTTTACTAAGCCCTTGTACCGTTTTTAGCTTGCGCTAGAAATCAGCTGGCTGGGCTCTACATTTCCTTATCTCTGTTTTGGATTTCACACAGCAGGACAACAGAAGAACAAAAACCCTTGCAGTCGCACCGACGAAACAGTCACAACAAGGGTGACAAAAGAAGGGGCAGCAGACGATGTTGAAACTAACACCCTTATTAAACGTCCAGGACTCGACACGAGTCATGTTTCGGCCCGCAAGGGTCTACCTCAGGAGTCTAAAATGCATATATACAGATAAAAGTCAATAAACAATACTCTTTCATTAGACACAGCATAGAAATGATATACATCTCTCAACATAAATATATGTTTTGCATGACAAACATGCAAATACAATAATTTATGAACGAATGGACAAATAAATTACATTAAAAAAACAAGCAAAATTTTAATAAACATGATGTAGAAAAAGAAAATTTAAGATATATCAACAGATGATACCATATAGAATGAACTTAATGAAAAAAATACCTTTAATATATATTGACAATTACAAGCAAACAAAATGGGCATGATGATCCAAATAGATAAATACCTTTGGTTGGGTATATGCTGATGTACAGCTGAGCCCAATGCGATGTAGGTGATATTTGAAACCTAAAAGAAAGGGAGAACCAGGGTGGTGGACTTTGGTCCTGGGGAACTGAGGAACTGAGTTTGATTCCCACATCAGGCACAGGCAGCTCCTTGTGACTCTGGGCAAGTCACTTAACCCTCCATTGCCCCATGTAAGCCGCATTGAGCCTGCCATGAGTGGGAAAGCGTGGTGTACAAATGTAACAAAAAATAAAAATGATAAAAAGGTGGTAAATAAATAGGAGTATTGTGTCCTCCTATGGAATAAATGTTGACGTGGAGGGGCATAATCCAATGGGGCGCCCAAGTTTTCCTGAGGACGTTCTCACAGGACGTCCTCGCGAAGGAGCGGGGAAACCCATATTATTGAAATAAGATGGGTGGTCATCTTTTGGTTCGATAATATAGTTGGGGATGCCCAAATCTCAACATTTAAGTTGACCTTTGAGATGGTTGACATAAATATTGAGATGGTCATCGCTGGTTTTTGTTCATAATGGGATTTGAACCAGCCACTTCTGGATTACAAGACCAGTGCTCTAACCACTAGGCCACTCCTCCACTTCACTTAATTTCATTCCACTCCCTTGAAATTTGGCTGTCACGTCCAAAATGTTTGAACGAAAGACGTCCATGCCTTTACTATGCCTCAGCTGACACACGTACTGCTGCGATGGACCTGAGTATGATATTTGAGGCTGGCAAAAAAAGTTTATGAAGTTGTTTTTTTCAGGGTGGGAGGGGGTTAGACACCACTAAGGGAGTCAGGGGTGGTCATCCCCGATTCCCTCTGGTGGTCATTTGGTCAGTTCGGGCACCTTTTTGAGGCTTGGTCGTAAGAAAAAATGGACCAAGTAAAGTCGGCCAAGTGCTCATCAGGGACACCCTTCTTTTTTTCCATTATCGCTCAAGGACGCCCATCTGTTAGGCACGCCCCAGTCCCGCCTTCGCTACACCTCCGACACGCCCCCGGGAACTTTGGCCATCTCCACGACGGAAAGCCTTTGGGGACGCCCAAAATCGGCTTTCGATTAGGCCGATTTGGGCAACCCTGAGAGAAGGACGCCCATCTCCCGATATGGGCTCCCTTCTCTTTCGAAAATAAGCCTGATAGTGTGGTTATTGCTAAAAAAGTATATCAAATGTGTAAAGTAACGAAAACCCGATTATGATTGTAAAAAACATATATAAGATTATGTAGGTAAAAAAGCTGGAGAGAGTGAAGACCCCGGCTATAACTAAAACCAGACACCTATGGATTTCACACAAGCACTTGCCACGATACAGCGAGGAAACTTTTAAACCTGTATGGCAGATGACCACTTCTAAATCCTACTAGTTTTAGTGCTCCGATATGGTTCCGGCAGTGCTGATTCATAGAATGTATCACCTCCCAAATTCTCACATTATGCACAAAATAAACAACAACATATCAATGTCCAAACCAACTTTCGAACCCTGCACTTTACTCAGGAAAAAAATACCAAGAAGGTAAACATCAGTAATTCAGCTGTCAACCTCAATGTGCATGGTAACTCATTCCATAACATAGTACCGTCTAACAGAAAAGAGCTGCCCTGTGTTCCTTGGAGAATCAGTGTTTGCAGCAGGCAGTGCTATATATCTGTCTTGCAACAAACAAAACAGATTTTCAGATGCATATATATTAACACAGCCCTGTAAATACATTGGTGCCATCCCCTTCACCGCTTTACGAATTAAAAAAAATCATCACCTTAAATTAATTGTAAGCATGATCTTGCAACTGAAGCCTTCCACTCCCCCCTCCTTCAAAAAAATAAATCCCACACATACCTCAAAAGGAGATTTCACTCCTCCTGTGATCATTTGTCACTGCATTTCAGTTCGTTTTCCTAGGGGTCCACCACTTTCTACTTTGTGTTTCCATCGTATTTGGGGCATGATTTATTAAGGTGCGCTAACATTTTTTGATTGTGCTAAAAATTAGCGAGCACTAACCCTGTAGATGCCCATAAGAATACTATGGGCATCTACCAGGGGCTTAGCCAGACTTCGGCGGGAGGAGGGTCCAGAGCCCGAGGTGAGAGGGCACATTTTAGCCCCCCCCCATTACCGACCCACCCCCCCGCCGCCACCGCCACCACCAACTTTGAGCCCCCCCTGCCGACGACCCCCCGCCCGCCGACAACTGTCCCCCGCCACCGCCTACCTTTGCTGGGGGGGGGGGACCCCAACCCCCGCCAGCCGAGGTCCTCTTCTTCGGCGCGACCGCGTTGCTGATCTGCAAGGCTTTGTTCTGTTTCTGTGAAGTCTGACATCCTGCACGTACAACATGTGCAGGACGTCAGACTCACAGAAACAGAACGAAGCCTTGCAGATCAGCCAGCAACGCGGCCGCTGGTTGATCTGCAAGGCTTGGTTCTGTTTCTGTGAGTCTGACGTCCTGCACGTGTTCTGTTTCTGTGAGTCTGACATCCTGCATGTTGTACGTGCAGGACATCAGACTCACAGAAACAGAACAAAGCCTTGCGCCGGAAGAAGAGGACCTCAGCTGGCAGGGGTTGGGGTCCTCCACCAACAAAGGTAGGCGACGGGGGAGAGTTGTCGGCAGGAGGGGGGTCGAGAGGGACATTGGCGGGGGGGGGGGGGGTCAAAGTTGGTAGTGGTGGCGGCGGTGGTGGGGGTGGGTCGGCACTGGCAGGGGGGGGCTCTAGACCCCTTCCCACCGAAGTCTGGCTACGCCCCTGGTAGATGCCCATAGTATTCTTATGGGCATCTACAGGGTTAGTGCACGCTAACTTTTAACACATGCAAAAAATGCGTACTTTTAGTAGCGCTTTAGAAATGATAAGAAATAATACCCGACGGAGGCGGCGGGTTGGCGGTGGGAGGCAGGTCGAGAGGTTCATCGGCAGGGGGGTCCAGGGCCAAGTCTACGGGGGCCCAGGCCCCCGTGGCCCCACATAGCTATGCCACTGGCATCTACATGATTAGCACATGCTAATGCGCCTCTAGCAAAACTTAGTAAACAGGGCCTTTGGTTTTGTTAGCGCAACTTAAAATTTTAGATAGATAGATTTGCTGCACGTTAATGAATGTAGTAACCCATGTTAAGCTGATTAACATGAATGAAGAAGTTCTAATTTATATGAATTTGTTTTTATTAAAGCACATGTATGAAACTAATTTTTAAAAAAAGACTGGAAATTGGGGAAAAGCTCAAAATAAACCAAAAATGAAGTGTTCCTCTTTTTCAGATCCTTTACACATTATGGACCCTGTTTACTAAGCCGCGCTGTAGGCGCGCAAACATTTTAGCCAGCGCTAATGCTAGAGACACCCATAGGAATATAATGAGGAGCATAATCAAACGGGGACAACCATCTCTAAGGGCATCCCAGTGAAGGGGCGGGGAAACCACTATTATCTAAACAAGATGGGCGTCCATCTTTCGTTTTGATAATACGGTCGAAGACGCCCGAATCTCAACTTTTAGGTCGACCTTAGAGATGGTCGTCCCCGATTTTCGACAATAATAGAAACCGAGGACGCCCATCTCAGAAACGACCAAATCCAAGCCCTTTGGTCGTGGGAGGAGCCAGCATTCGTAGTGCACTGGTCCCCCTGACATACCAGGACACCAACCGGGCACCCTAGGGGGGACTGCAGTGGACTTCACAAATTGCTCCCAGGTGCATAGCTCCCTTACCTTCGGTGCTGAGCCCCCCAAACCCCCCAAACCCCACTCCCCCAAACTGTACACCACTACCATAGCCCTAAGGGGTGAAGGGGGGCACCTACATGTGGGTACAGTGGGTTTTGGGTGGGTTTTGAAGGGCTCACATTTACCAGCACAAGTGTAACAAGTTGGGGGGGGGGGGGTAGGCCTGGGTCCACCTGCCTGAAGTGCACCGCACCCACTAAAAACTGCTCCAGGGACCTGCATACTGCTGTCATGGAGCTGGGTATGACATTTGAGGCTGGCATAGAGGCTGACAAAAAATGTAAAAAAATTTTTTTTAGGGTGGGAGGGGGTTGGTGACCACTGGGGGAGTAAGGGGAGGTCATCCCCGATTCCCTCCGGTGGTCATCTGGTCAGTTTGGACACCTTTTTGAGGCTTGGTCGTGAAAGAAATAGACCAAGTAAAGTCGACCAAATGCTCATCAGGGACGCCCTTCTTAAGCACACCCCAGTCCTGCCTTCGTTACGCCTCCGACACGCCCCTGTGAACTTTGGTCATGGTCATCCCTGCGATGGACTGCAGTTGAGGACGCCCAAAATCGGCTTTTGATTATGCCGATTTGGGCAACCCTGAGAGAAGGGCACCCATATCTGTGTGGCGGAAGATGGGTGCCCTTCTCTTTCGAAAATGCCTCTGAATGGGTGTCTCTTATTTTTAGTGTGCACTAATTTTTTAGCACACCTACAGTGCAGCGGCTTAGTAAACAGGTCTGCAAGAATGCTAAGGATTTTTTTTTCCTTTGTTTTGGCCACTTCCTTGAAGAAACATAACATTTTTTTTGTTACATTTGTACCCCCCACTTTCCCACTCATGGCAGGCTCAATGTGGCTTACATGGGGCAACAGAGGGTTAAGTGACTTGCCCAGAGTCACAAGGAGCTGCCTGTGCCTGAAGTGGGAATCGAACTCAGTTCCTCAGGACCAAAGTCCACCACCCTAACCACTAGGCCACACCTCCACTCCACTTTGCCTTTTCTTGCATTTCTTGTATTTTCTTTCTTTACATAACGATTCGTTGCAGATCACTGCTGGAATAACTCTCTCCTACTCTGATCTTTCCTCTGTTGCCTTTCATTACTACCCAATATTGTATTTCTTTTCAGTCTCTTATGATTTTAACATTGTAATATGTGTGAATCACTCAGGGGTCCTTTTACTAAGCCGTGGCAAAAAGTGGCATATGGTAGTGTTGGCGTGTGTCTTTGGCACACACTGGGCCAGTTTTTTCTGCAACTGGGAAAAAGGGCTTTTTTTTTTCAATGGGCTGGGAAAGGAGCCTGCATTAAAATTGAAACCAGCACAAACCTTTTTACAACTTGAGCCCTTAATGCCACCCATTGATCTAGTGGTAAGGGCTAACATAGTATACGCATGTAGGCTAATTTTCGAAAGAGTAGGACACCCATCTTTCGACATAAATCGGAAGATGGACATCCTTCTTACAGAGACGTCCAAATTGGTATAATCAAAACCCGATTTTGGACGTCTCCAACTGCAGTCCATCGCAAGGATGTCCAAAGTTCAAGGGGGCATGTCGGAGGTGTAGCGAAGGCAGGACTTGGGCATGCCTAACACGTGGACGTCTTTGACCCATAATCGAAAAAAAGCAAGGACGTCCTTGACGAACACTTGGATGTTTTCACCCGGATGTGTTTTTTTTATGAATACAGCACAAAAAGGTGCCCGAAATCACCAGATGACCACTGGAGGGAATCGGAGATGACCTCCCCTTACTCTCCCAGTGGTCACTAACCCCCTCCCACCCTCAAAAACATCTTTAAAAATATGTCATGCCAGCTTCAGATGTCATACTCAGGTCCATGACAGCGCATGAAGGTCCCAGGAGCAGTTTTAGTGGGTACTGCAGTGCACTTCAGACAGGCGGACCCAGGCCCATACCCCCCTACCTGTTATGTTTGTGGAGGAAACAGCGAGCTGTCCAAAACCCACCACAAACCCACTGTACCCATATATAGGTGCCCCTTTCACCTGTAAGGGCTATGGTAGTGGTGGGTAGTGGGTTTTGGGGTTTTTTGGGGGGCTCAGCACACAAGGGAGCTATGTTCCTGGGAGCATTTTATGAAGTCCACTGCATTGCCCCCTAGGGTGCCCGGTTGGTGTCCTGGCATGTCAGGGGGACCAGTGCACTGCAAATGCTGGCTCCTCCCACACCCAAATGACTTGTATTTGGACGTTTTTGACATGGACGCCTTTGGTTTCGAAAATCGCCAAGAGTCAAAGACGTCCATCTCTAGGGACGTCAAAATGTAAGGACGTCCTTGGATTTGGACGTCTTTGATGGTATTTTCAAAATGAAAAACAGTTTCCTCCGCCCCCGGATTTCGACGTTTTGCAAAGACATCCAAATCGCAACTTGGACGTTTCTTTCGAAAATGCCCCTCAGGGGGACCGGTCGGTGCCTTCAACTGCTGATTAATGCTGGAAACACCGCACGTGGTAGGAAACAAAAAAACATAATTTGTCCTGCCGGTATGGGCACACACCAAATCCAAAATTACCACCAGGGGGTGTGCTAACCGGGCAGTAGCCTCGTTTGGTGCATACTGCGTGCACATAGAGCCTGACACATCTTTGTAAATGGGCCTCTCAAAGTCCACTCAAGAGAAGTGTAGAATGGGTAAACATGAATTGATTGTTTATTCTTTCAAAAAGTAATAAAAAGAATGGACAATCAATACAGTTACATGGTACATTTAGTTAGTTATTTCATTTATAGCCCACTATTTCCCATGAATATAGTTCACAGCAGATGAGAACAAGATTCTAGAACACAATAGTCTGGGAAATTAATCTAATATAATAATTTGCTCCGTGAACGTTCGAAAGCGTCTACCTGGGATCATAACCACCTGCTGACGTCACTGGACAGCACTAGTACCTTGCTTGCCTGACGTCAGGAGGTGGTTACGATCCCAGTGAGAGACGCGGGAAGCGAGCGACTGGCAAAAAGTACAGCGGACAGTTGAAGAACAGCGGGAGCGGGCAGAGACATCCCTACGTGCACGTCGCTCCCCCTCCAAAAGTGCCAAACCCCCTTCTGCTCCCCTCCCCTCCTCCCACTCTTACCGGGGTCCCAGCGGCAGCAGTGAAGGGCGAGCAGCAGGCTCGGCGAGTCGGCTGCCTTCCCTTCTCTTCGCTCTCAGCTCTGACTCTGGTCCCGCCCTTGCGGAAACAGGAAATGAGGGCGGGATCTGAGACAGAGCTGAGAGCGAAGAGAAGGGAAGGCAGCCGACTCACCGAGCCTGCTGCTCGCCCTTTACTGCTGCCGCTGGGACCCCGGTAAGAGGGGGGAGGGGAGGGGAGCAGAGGGGGCTTGCTGATTTTGGAGGGGGGGGGCGATGTGCACGCAGGGGGATGGGCGGGGCCAGTGTCGGGGAGGGCCACGGGTGGAGGCATCGCAAGGACGTGTCTGTGAGACTGAGAGGTGGGGTGGCGATTTTGGAGGGGGGCGGGGGGTCTGGAACTCGGGGGGGGAGGGAGAGAGGGAGGGGCGGCCTGGAACTCAGAGGAGAGGGGAGAGGGGCCTGGAACTCAGAGGAGAGGGGGGCCTGGAACTCAGAGAAGGGGGGGGGGCAATGCACCACCTGTTAAAAAAAAAACAGCACCCCCAATCAGGCCCGTACAGAACACCTGGAAACTTATGGACAAAGTGTTGAGTTGCAGGGGAGTGGGAGTGGGAGAGGGAGAGGGAGAGGGGAGTGAGGACAGCCTGGAAATTGGAAGGGAAGAAAGGGGGCTATAGGACTTGGAGGCGACAGAGGGAGAGAGTGAGGGAGGGGGGAGGGGGGGGGGGGATAACCTTGCTAGCGCCCGTTTCATTTCATACAGAAACGGGCCTTTTTTACTAGTATAGTATAAAATAATACTTAAAACAGAGTCGCATAATAGTATAATAGCAATAAAACATGAACGTAACTATAATATTATTCCTTTGTTACATAAATCTGAAACAATAGCATCTTCAGATATTTCTTAAACATGGTATATTTTTACGATTGTCCGGTAAGAATTTCCAAATTTTTGTAGCTTGAAAAGCAAACAAGCAATTAAAAGGTTATTTTGATGTAATACCTTTAGAACTCGGGAGATCAATTAATGTTGATTTCCAGAAGCTATATGAATAACATAATACTTTTAAATGAATAGGAGAAAATATTTTTTTCACTCAACAAATAGTTAAGCTCTTGAACTTGTTACCACAGGATCTGGGAATAAAAAAGGTTTGAACAAGTTTCTGGAGGAAACGTCCATGGTCTGCTATTGACATGAGAAATGGAGAAAGCCACTGCTTTCCCTGAGATCGATAGCTTGTATCTTGCTACTCTTTTGGATTCCAGAATCTTGCTATCCTATGGTACAGTGGCGTTCCTGGGGGAGGGGGGGCGGTGGGTGCAGTCCGCCCCGGGTGCACGCCACTGGGAAGGGTGCCGCGCGCGCCTGTCCGTCGTTCGTTCCTGTCCGTTGTTCGTTCCATGCTCCCTCTGCCCCGGAACAGGTTCCTGTTCCGGGGCAGAGGGAGCATGGAACGAACGATGGACAGGCGCACGTGGCACCCCCCCAGCGGCATGCATCCGGGCGGGGGGTGTCCCTTCGCTGGGGGGGGGGGATCGCGCTGCATCTGGGGGGGGGGGCGCTGCACCCGGGGGGGCGAGGCGCATCGGCAATCCGCCCTGGGTGTCAGCCCCCCCTAGGAATGCCACTGCTATGGTATTCTGCATGGAATCCTGTTACTCTTTGAGATTCCAGAATCTTGTTGAACTATGACATTTTGCATGGAATCCTGTTACTCTTTGGGATTCTGGAATCTTGTTGTCCTATGACATTTTGCATGGAATCCTGTTACTCTTTTGGATTCCAGAATCTTGCTCTCCTATGGCATTCTGCATGGAATCCTGTTACTCTTTGGGATTCCAGAATCTTGTTCTATGACATTTTGCATGGAATCCTGTTACTCTTTGGGATTCTGGAATCTTGTTGTCCTATGACATTTTGCATGGAATCCTGTTACTCTTTTGGATTCCAGAATCTTGCTCTCCTATGGCATTCTGCATGGAATCCTGTTACTCTTTGGGATTCCAGAATCTTGTTCTATGACATTTTGCATGGAATCCTGTTACTCTTTGGGATTCTGGAATCTTGTTGTCCTATGACATTTTGCATGGAATCCTGTTACTCTTTTGGATTCCAGAATCTTGCTATCCTATGGCATTCTACATGGAATCCTGTTACTCTTTGGGATTCCAGAATCTTGTTGTCCTATGACATTTTGCATGGAATCCTGTTACTCTTTGGGATTCTGGAATCTTGTTGTCCTATGACATTTTGCATGGAATCCTGTTACTCTTTTGGATTCCAGAATCTTGCTCTCCTATGGCATTCTGCATGGAATCCTGTTACTCTTTGGGATTCCAGAATCTTGTTCTATGACATTTTGCATGGAATCCTGTTACTCTTTGGGATTCTGGAATCTTGTTGTCCTATGACATTTTGCATGGAATCCTGTTACTCTTTTGGATTCCAGAATCTTGCTATCCTATGGCATTCTACATGGAATCCTGTTACTCTTTGGGATTCCATAATCTTGTTCTATGACATTTTGCATGGAATCCTGTTACTCTTTTGGATTCCAGAATCTTGCTATCCTATAGCATTCTGCATGGAATCCTGTTACTCTTTGGGATTCTGGAATCTTGTTGTCCTATGACATTTTGCATGGAATCCTGTTACTCTTTGGGATTCTGGAATCTTGTTACTGTTTCAGATTCTGCCACATACTTGTGACCTGAATTGGCCATTGTTAGAAGTGGGATGCTGGGCTAGATGGACCATGGGCCTGACTCGGTATAGCTATTCTTAAGTTCTTAATGAATGGTATATCAAAAATTTGAATAAACTTGAAACTGAAACTAAAGTTCTGCGAAAACATGCATACTTTGGCCGGAACACAGGGCAGGCGACTATCATATAGTTTTGACAACTGACCTTACAGCGTAATGCCCTCTTTCCTCCTAGTTAGATGTTTTGTACAATGGTTTCTTATTGTTGTTCTGTACACTTCCCCCTCCTTCTCTATCTGTCATGTCCGTGCCTCTTGTTTTCTGCAATTCAGTTACAGTTTCATGCTGGATTGTAAAATGCAGAGATGTCTATTTTACTGCTGAAATTGCAGTATACCAAAAACGCTAATAAATAAGCAATAATCTAGCACACTAAGATGTAATTGTATAAATGATTTTCAATATATAAAGCTTATTTCACGTGCCACTGTATATGTGCATATAAGTATCTCTGCCAAGTACTGTACATGCATGCTGATCTGAACACTGTAGAACTGCAAGTGCAATGCATGTGCATAGTTTATAAAATACATGCATACACACATAGGAGGCAATTATATGCTAGTATTTACATGCATGTTACACCCATAGATGTTTAGAATACTGGCATATACATGTGTATGTGTGCATTTGCTTGCATACATATCATCTTGCATATCTGGGTATCTGGGTTTAAAAACCTTTGGACAAGTTTCTGAAGGAAAAGTCTATAGTCTGCTATTGAGACAGATATGGGGAAGCCACTGTTTGCCCTGGGATTGGTAGCATGGAATGTTGCTACTATTTGGGTTTCTGCCAGGTACTAGTGACCTGGATTAGCAACTGTTTGAAGCAGGATACTGGGCTAGATGGACCATTGGTCTGACCCAGTATGGCTATGCTTACATATATGTCATTTTGCTTATCCGGGTTTTAAAAAGGTTTGGACAAGTTTCTGGAGGAAAAGTCTATAGTTTGCTATTGAGACAGATATGGGGAAGCCACTGTTTGCCCTGGGATTGGTAGCATGGAATGTTGCTACTATTTGGGTTTCTGCCAGGTACTAGTGACCTGGATTAGCAACTGTTTGAAGCAGGATACTGGGCTAGATGGACCATTGGTCTGACCCAGTATGGCTATGCTTACATATATGTCATTTTGCTTATCCGGGTTTTAAAAAGGTTTGGACAAGTTTCTGGAGGAAAAGTCTATAGTTTGCTATTGAGACAGATATGGGGAAGCCACTGTTTGCCCTGGGATTGGTAGCATGGAATGTTGCTACTATTTGGGTTTCTGCCAGGTACTAGTGACCTGGATTAGCAACTGTTTGAAGCAGGATACTGGGCTAGATGGACCATTGGTCTGACCCAGTATGGCTATGCTTACATATATGTCATTTTGCTTATCCGGGTTTTAAAAAGGTTTGGACAAGTTTCTGGAGGAAAAGTCTATAGTTTGCTATTGAGACAGATATGGGGAAGCCACTGTTTGCCCTGGGATTGGTAGCATGGAATGTTGCTACTATTTGGGTTTCTGCCAGGTACTAGTGACCTGGATTAGCAACTGTTTGAAGCAGGATACTGGGCTAGATGGACCATTGGTCTGACCCAGTATGGCTATGCTTACATATATATCTCACTGTTGGGAAATTCTTAAACCCGTACACAACTACTACTAATAACTAAAGGAGGGTTTAGAAATCTTAATACATGAATAGGTGTGTCACTCTTTTGGACTCTTAAATCCACAATCGGGATTTTGATATGTTAATAACAAAAGAACCTCAAACCACCTCATGGAAACCCATTGCTAATGAAGCTTGGTTCACCATATATTTGAGGGATAAATTTCTATCATTGGTTCAAGTGAGGGGAAATGGAGAAAAACAGCCAACCGAAAAAACTCAAGCTGATTTGAGAAAACCGGATGGTCTAAAAACTCCCAACCCCCTACACTAACTAACCAAAGAGTCCAAAAAGTGCAACTCTCCTATTTCAAATGCATGCTCCCCACTGGTACTACTTCATAACTACCTGGACCTAAAACCCCTGATTGTACATATATTTCAAATAAAAGAATTATTATATTTATACAACGGGTATTCCAGTCACTTAACTACGAGCCCGTTCTTTTGCTAATTCCAACAGCCCAAAAGTCACTTATCTGATTGCTGTAAACTCGGGACTCCTTGACAGCTCCTTAACAACAAAAAAAAAGATCCAGGTTGTTGGTAGTCCACTACTGAGGATGATGCTTAGTTGTTCAGTTAATGAAGACACCTTCCGTGTCTCACAACATGTTTTACTTCCGACAAGTGCGCCTTGTTTCGCCACAATCTGGCTGCTTCAGGAAAACAGTTTTTTGTATAAATCAAGTCCTTCTCTGGACCTCAACTCATAACTGAACTTGCTCACTATATTTAACAGCATACACTGTTAAAATGGCGCAGACAAACACTTCGCCAGCCGGAAATTTAAACCCCGCCGCGTCTTGACTAATCAATGAAAACGCCCCGCCCCTGCAGAAGGCTGCTCCAATCCTTTCGAATCAATGACTGCAAGAAATATATGTACAATCAGGGGTTTTAGGTCCAGGTAGTTATGAAGTAGTACCAGTGGGGAGCATGCATTTGAAATAGGAGAGTTGCACTTTTTGGACTCTTTGGTTAGTTAGTGTAGGGGGTTGGGAGTTTTTAGACCATCCGGTTTTCTCAAATCAGCTTGAGTTTTTTCGGTTGGCTGTTTTTCTCCATTTCCCCTCACTTGAACCAATGATAGAAATTTATCCCTCAAATATATGGTGAACCAAGCTTCATTAGCAATGGGTTTCCATGAGGTGGTTTGAGGTTCTTTTGTGATCAACATATCAAAATCCCGATTGTGGATTTAAGAGTCCAAAAGAGTGACACACCTATTCATGTATTAAGATTTCTAAACCCTCCTTTAGTTATTAGTATGCTTACATATATGTCATTTTGCTTATCCGGGTTTTAAAAAGGTTTGGACAAGTTTCTGGAGGAAAAGTCTATAGTTTGCTATTGAGACAGATATGGGGAAGCCACTGTTTGCCCTGGGATTGGTAGCATGGAATGTTGCTACTATTTGGGTTTCTGCCAGGTACTAGTGACCTGGATTAGCCACTGTTTGAAGCAGGATACTGGGCTAGATGGACCATTGGTCTGACCCAGTATGGCTACTCTTATGTTCATATGTTGCCTCCCAAGCGCTAAAGTGAAAATATCCAGTTAGCTTACACATTTTTAGGAGGGAGCATACACAGAGCAGCACATGGGTGGCACATGGGAGGGGTTCCACTTACTTGTGTATATACAGTACACTGTAATTGTGCAAGTACCTACTGCACATAGGTGTTTATGAGAGGTACAGGCAATGTCCTGTCACATGGGTACTGTAGGGGCTAGAGTAAAAAGACCTTGATTATTTGTTAAATTCAAAATAGTGGGAGAAAGAAGAATATCTACAGAGCTTATAATGCATCTCGTAGGGAAGGAGTCTCAAATGAGCCCAAAAGGGGAGGGATTTATGGGGAATGTTCTATCCCAAGCTGAGAATGAATGGGAAGGGTGAGGGCAGGGAAGTATAAAACCTAACAGGAAACTATGTCCATATTAGGAAAGGCTAGGAAGGCCATGCCAATTATCCTAATAGGGAGAGGAATAAGCCAAACTCACAAAAGGTAATGAAAGGAGAAGGGTTTAGAGCCCAGAGACGCTTGAAGAGAGCTCCTTAGAATTAGAACAGACTGAAAATAAATAGAGGACGCACTAAATAACCTTGAGAGGAAAGACTGGCTGAAAAGACAAACATTTGGACATATAGAGAAAGGCAAGTCACTTTATTTATTTATTTATTTAGTTAGTTGTTTGTTTGTTTGTAACTTTTGTATCCCACATTTCCCCACATATTAGCAGGCTCAATGTGGCTTACAAAATACCGTAATGGTGAACGCCAATTACGGTAGGTATTAAACAAATAGAGAAAGGGTCAGGTAAGATAGGGGTAAATGGGTACAATAAGGGACAAGGAAATAAGAAATAAAAATGTCCATTGCAATGTATGTATAGATGCACTGTAGAGTTGAGGCATTTAAGTAGAATCAGTAGGGTAGGGCTTGCAAAACAGATAGATCTTTAAAGATCGCCTGATGTTTTGATGGTCATGCCTTGTTTTCACACTCCTTGGTAATGCATTCCACATTTGCATACTTAAGTAAGAAAAATTGGATGCATAGGTTGATTTGTATCTGAGTCCAATGTAGCTTGGATATCTCTAATTGTTGGAAAATGGAGTTTTGAAGTTTTGTTTGAACTAAGATTAACAGTCATAAGAAAATAGCCATATTGGATCAGACCAATAGTCTATCTAGCCCAGTATCCATGTCCATCTCAATAACAGTAAGGGTGGAGGATTGTACTGTAAAGTTGTGGTGAAGTTTATGCTATCCAGAGTGAGGAGACTGTTAGACTGAAGCTCCTGATAGCTACTCAGAGGAAGTCAGTCTGTCTTTTTTTAAGCTTATTTTATTTATTTATTTGTTACATTTGTACCCCACATTTTCCCACCTATTTGCAGGCTCAATGTGGCTTACATAGTACCGTAGAGGCGTTTGCCAGTTCGATTGATAACAAATACAAGGTTATATTGTGGTCAAATGAGGTAGGTGTGAATTAGGGTCAAAGGGAATGAAGATTGTAAATAGTCCAGTACGATCATTGGTTGTGATGTGTTGCTGGGTGTGGGGATTTACGTTGGATCGGTGGGATAGGCCTTTTTGAAGAGGTTGGTTTTTAGTGATTTCCTGAAGTTTAGGTGGTCATGGATTGTTTTCACTGCTTTTGGGAGTCCATTCTATAATTGTGCGCTTATGTAGGAGAAGCTGGATGCGTAAGTTGTTTTGTATTTAAGTCCTTTGTAAATTTGGGTAATGTAGGTTTAGGTATGACCATGATGATCCGATTCTGTTTCTGGTTGGTAGATCTATGAGGTGTATCATGCATCCTGGGACTACGCCATAGATAATTTTGTGGATCAAGGTGCAGATGTTGAAGATGATCCATTCTTTGATTGGGAGCCAGTGCAGCTTTTCTCGAAGTGGTTTAGCACTTTCGAATCGTGTTTTACCATATATCAGTCTGGCTGCTGTGTTTTGGGCAGTCTGGAGTTTTTTTGTGAGTTGTTCTTTACATCCCACATAGATTCCATTGCAGTAGTCTGCATGGCTTAGGATCATTTATTGTATTAGGTTTCGAAAAGTTTCCCTCGGGAAGAAAGGTTTTATTCGTTTGAGTTTCCACATTGAGTAGAACATTTTTTTATTACGGTGTTTACTTGGCTCTCAAGAGTAAGGTTGCGGTCAATTGTGACACTGAGTATTTTTAGGCTGTCTGAAATAGGGAAGGTGTGTCCTGGGGTGTTTATGGTTGTGGGTTTGTACTTGTTAAGTTGAGATGAGAGAATGAGGCAGTGTGTTTTTTCAGTGTTCAGTTTCAATTGGAATGAGTTTGCCCAAGAGTCCATGATGTTCAGGCCATCATTGATTTCATTGGTTATTTCTGTCAAGGCATGTCTGAAGGGAATGTAGATTGTAACATCATCTGCATAGATGAACGAGTTGAGGCCTCGATTGGATAAGGACTTTGCCAGTGGGATCATCAACATGTTGAAGAGTATTGGTGATAGTGGTAAGAGAACATCCCCTTCCCCAGATGATGTGTAAGTATTCCAGAAGAAAGCTAATTTGCATAAAAGGCAGAAGTCTATGAAAGAGGTGATAAGTTAATTTGCATAACCCAGGAATTCAAGCACTGTGTTTTCTTGTTTTTCTTTCTCCTAGAAGGATCATCAGTTGTACTGAATAATAAAAGTGTTATCTTTTCTCCAAGAAGGAGTAGTACTCATTGATGGGAGCAGCAGTTTGATGTGTGTGTGTGGTGGGGGGGGGGGGGGGGGGGCTTATAGAAATTCACCCCTGAGTGAGTAAGCTACTTTAAGCATAGACTACTGTTGCTAACAAGATGGTAGCTGTGAATTGTTTCTGATTTGTTTATTATACACAAAGGTCTTTTTCTTAGTGCTGAAGGGTCTGGGACAAGTATCTGCCCCTAAACCAAGGGAAGCAGGTACTTAAAGTATTCTCTGAAGGGCTGCTGATTGAGGACATTGTCACAATTTACATCAGGCTAGTTGTAGAGTTAAGGCACGAGTTGATGTGTTATCTCTTGAATTCTATAAATGGCTCTAAAAATAATGAGTCAACTCGTACCAATAATTGGGCTCAAACAATTATTGGGGCCAATTGGAATCAATTAAAAATTCACATATTTACACGTCCAGATCCATGCATATGACTCCAAAAAGGCACGGCCATGAGAGGGTTATGGGTAGACAGTGGCATTCCTGTAATTTGTGCACGCTGTTACACAATAATGGGGATCCACATCTAATTTAGGCGCAAGGATTTACACTAGGGTTTAGTTAGGTGCAGTTCCCACCACCAAGTGCTATTCTATAAACAGTGCCTAATTTGAGTGCCAATTATAGAATAGCACTTAACATGTTTTTTTACTTGGCACCATTTATAGAACTCGGTCCTATGTGTGCATACCTGGTTACACTAGTTTTCTAGAAACAAAAGTAGACGCCAACTTTCCTTGACAGAATAAGCTCCTACGCCGTGCTCTTTAGACACATCAAGATGCAATTGAATTCCTATAAGAAAATATCGACTTAATATCTACAATCAATTTGAAGTACCATACAATATTTGAAATAACCATGTCTTTAATGCATATCTCCCTCTTGCTGTAATCGCTTGTAGTTTCCAAAGGATAACCTCTTGTTTCTTACCATTGCTGCTTCAGCTTTCTAGAATCACAGTAGCCTCCTTTTCCTCTTTTTTTCCCAACATTACTTTTCTTCTTGCCCAAGATGTTCCCATCCCGCTAATATCTTGACATATTTCCTCAATCTTGACAAAGTCAGCTTTCCCAAAGTCAAGTACCTTCATTTTTGATTATACCATCTCAATGTTTTTTTCCTAACGTTGAACCACACCGTCCAATGATGGCAGAAACAAAAATGAAGTTAATTGATGATTAATAAAAAAAAAGGCTACCCAAAATTTAGCTAAAATCTGCAATGTCTCCCTGACATTGTTCTAATGCAGCTCTCGCCTCCCCAAGATGATGTACAAACTTTATATGAGTTATTACCTAAGATCATTTATTCCTTGAGATCATTACTAAATGCACTTTCTGGATTTTTTACTTTATTGTATTTTTAGACCTATTTCTTGAATTCCACCAGATATCAAAATAAATTGGCTTCCTGTTTGAATTGTACTGTTCTGTCCTTTCAGTTTCCACAACTAATTGCCAAGTACTGAATCCCCTATACAAATCCTCAGGTTCTTCCAACTGAGTTCTTTTGTAAATGGTACCGTAATTGGTCCCTCTTCACATATTGCCTTGGTGGTCATTAGCTGAACAGATCATACTATTCTGGCCATCCAAACGGTTTGACAAATGCTTCCTGCTGAGTTGGGCTGAATCCGCATGGCTACTTGCCATGACTTTCTTTTTTTGTGCAAGACAAATGAATTCAATTTCTAATCTGTTAAGTAAATTGCTACTTTAAAATCAACTTGTTTACACAGATTTGAAACACTGCTGTATTTTTTTTTTCCCAATGAATACAATACATAATATTTGCATGATCTTCATGGGAAATCTAAGATGAGCACTAATCTAATTCTGGCCATACAAAATAGATATGGATCTTGCAGCTATTGTTGGAAATGCTTCTAATACTAATGATTTCTGATTGGTGAACTGAGTCACTGGTGTGGTAGGTTGAGGAATCTGGATCACCTCATTTTTTTTTTCTTTTCTTTTTAACATTTTATTTTGAAGGGATTTAACACTTTTTATAATAAAACACTTGAACAGAAAAGAAGCAATATTATAAGTACACTAGTGAAAAAGGCCCGTTTCTGGCTGAAATGAAACGGGCGCTAGCAAGGTTTTGCGCGGAGTGTGTATTTTTGAGAGAGTGTCTGTGAGAGTGACTGTGTGAGAGTGAGAATGTGCAAGTGTGTGTGTGTGACAGAGAGTGGGTGTGAGTGTGTCTGTGAGAGACCGTGTGTGTATGTGAGAATGAGTGTGTGCGAGTGTGTATGTGAGACAGTCAGTGTCCTTCCCTGTCCCCCCTGTCAGGTGTCAGGACTGGGGGGACTGTGGACAGTCATGAAGGCAGCCCCTACCAAAATAATGAAAGCATGACCATTTGTATAATAATCACTGCATTCCAGAGAACAAAATGGAGCAAGTTCCCACATGCTATCTTTTGCTTTCTGTATTCAGTAGCTGACAGGCTTGCTAGACTTACCTAAGTGGCTGCAGCTGCAATACACTGAAAAGAAAGCAAGGAAACCTATGAGACGTAGATACGGCCGTCCCCTTGGCCTCTGACGCTCCTCCCTTCTTCTATTTGACTTCCCTCTGATAGGTCCGTCATTCGGTGTGACGCTCCTCCCTTTTCCTGTTTCAGTCCCCTTTGATAGGTCAGAGCGGTGCAGCTGTGATACTCCTCCCTTCTCTGATAGGTCAGGGCGGGGCAGAGATGTAGTGTGCTTAAAAATGGTTACAGAGCTTCGAACATATGAACTGTTGAAGCCTCAGAGTGTGCTTTAGAAGGTTGAGGGTGCTTTTTATGTGCAGATGGGGCATGGCCTACGGCCCAGATGGGTGTGGCTGAGACTGAGGGTGAGTAGTCCGAATAGCCTAGCCTACCAGGAGGACAGGAGTTCAGGACAGATGGAGTGAGCTTCAGAACGTCTGAGGGGGGATTTTATTTATATAGATAAGTAATGCCGTACTAGGACAAACCGAACGTCCATCAAGCCCAGTGCCTGGAAAGTATAATACCTCACCAAACAACCATAACATCATTCTCTCCCCAATTAACCGCAAATGAAAGGATAGAAATTATTAGGAAATCAAAAAGTGGCATTCTTATCTGAAGTCCACAAAAAGGAGAGAGAGACAAGGCGCAATTCGAGGAAATAAATTCAAATAGAAAAAAAGAAGAAAGCCAATACCATGCTAAATGCATTTCATTATGGAATAGATGTTACTAATATATAGAAAAAAAAGTGAGGGTAAAGCAAGGAGGAATACCAAAAATTTTTAAAGAATTTTCAAGAAAAGACCTGACACGGCCGTGTTTCGGCCCAAAGGCCTGCCTCAGGGGTCTTAATCAATCTCAGGTGTAGCAGTGTAAAGAACTACACCGATGAGAATTTATGCAATACAAAGCCTCCTTCAATCTCTTCTCCGTGGAAAGTGGAGTATGGTCCGTTGAAAAACCATAAATTCTCATCGGTGTATTTCTTTACACTGCCACACCTGAGATTAATTAAGACCCCTGAGGCAGGACTTTGGGCCGAAACATGGCCGTGTCGGGTCGTTTCTTGAAAATCCTTAATAGTTTTGGTATTCTTCCTAGGTTTATCCTCACTTTTTTTCTATATCTCACGGTGCGTGAGGTCTTTTACCTCCTTTTTTAGTTGATTATAGATGTTACTAACACAGACAGCGGGGAAAGGGGAGTGCCTATCAGCCTAGAGTCCAAGAATGTTGTTAAATGTGAAGGTTAGAAGAAAATATATTTTAATGACTGAAGCTTCACCACACATTTATAAGGAAAATTAAACCAAAATAATACCCCCCTTGCTGCAAAACTCATGGACGTAATTTCAAAAAAGTTTGACGCCTCCATTGGTTTTGTCTAGAAATATCAGGAAATAATGTAACCCTATGATTCAAAAACATTTCTTGTTATTGCTGAAAAAATAACCTCAGAATCTAGTCATGATCCAGTTATTATTATTATTTGTTACATTTGTATCCCACATTTTCCCACCTTTTTGCAGGCTCAATGTGGCTTACATATAACCGTTAATGGCGTTAGCCGATTTCGGTCTGAACAAATACATAGTATGAATGAATACAAAGTGATATTGTGGTAGAATGAGGTACATGTATGGTAGGTACAGTTGGGGGGAACTTAGAGAGGGAAAGGGGGAAGAAGAGTCAGGTAATGTCCGTTACAGTTTTTGGTTACATTGTGTCGCAAGTGACAAGGTATTTTTATGTTGGGTCGGGTGGGGTATGCTCTTCTGAACGGGTCTGTCTTTAGTGCTTTCCGAAAATTTAGGTGGTCGATCGTGGTTTTTACTGCTTTTGGTAATGCGTTCCATAGTTGTGCGCTTAGGTAGGAAAAGCTGGATGCATAGGTGGATTTGTATTTGAGTCCTTTGCTGCTTGAGTAGTGGAGGTTTAGGTATGATCGTGCAAGTTGAAGAATAAAGTCCACTATCAAAGTAGCTGTCTGCATGCCCAATCTTCAGTTGTCTGAGTTAAATTCAAATTATCAAACGGTACCTCAGCCCTCTCCACTATAGGGTTGTTTAGAAGATTTCTTAACATAAGGTAGCAAATAATGTATTCTAGAAAAGGGGTTAAGATTGCTCTGGTAATTTAAAAAATCTCAGCCAAATATCTTTTAAAATAATAATAAGATCAATAGCTGATAACTTTACATTTGATCAACTTTCCAACATTTTCAGTATCTGTTTGTTTTCTAAATTGTCAACTTTTCTTCATAAGATCAAGTCCCAGGGAGACAAGATGGTGGCAGGAAGGAAGCACTGTTAGTCGCTTCTCTCCCACCTTCACTTCATTTGTGTTTTCTTCTTCAATTGTTTTGCTATACTTGTGCCTAAGAGAAGGGTTGAAAACAGCGGGCTTACCCTGCGGCTCCTGTTGTTCCTTTGGTGGAACTCATGGACTGATTCACGGTCCCAAGCTCAGCAGCAGGACTGATGGATTCACTGCAAGAGGGAGCGGTGGGAGGTGATCCACTCTCACCACTTGAAGCAGACATTTCTTTCAGCCCCGAAATGCAGAGTCTCCTGACTCGTGGATTTCCCTGGCTCATTGTATTCCAAAGAGGGCAGGGGCCATTGTTGCCAGGTGGGCGGTTTTACCGCCCAATTGGGCGGGTTTTCGCCAGCGGCGGCGGGAAATTTTCGCCGGCCGCGGGATGCAGTTTTTTGGGCGGTTTTCCCGTCGCCGCTGTGTGAGTTCGGTGTTTTTTTCCGGGGCTTCTATTGGTCCAATTCGATCCAATAGAAGCTTTTCCGGGGCTTCTATTGGTCCAATTTGGTCCAATAGAAGCTTTTCCGGGGCTTCTATTGGTCCAAATTGGATCAATAGAAGCCTTTCAGGGGCGGGGTTGACGTCAGGGATGAAGTAGGGGGTGGGGATAGTGATGTGGGAGGCGGGGTTAGTGACGTGGGAGGCGGGGTTAGGTGATGCGGGGTTAGTGACGCGGGGGCAGGGTTCGGTGACGCGGGAGATGGGGATTGGCTACGGGCGGTTTTTGGGCGGGTTTACGGCTCGTTTTAGGCTGGGAAAATTTTTCCCAGCTGGCAACCCTGGCAGGGGCAGACCAGAGTAATCTGCTGCTGAGTTTGCCAGCAGAAGAAGGTGCTGTTGGTGTTTCCAGTTGTCAGGAGTGCTGGAAGTCAAAATTATTGCTGGACATACTTATATTAATATGAAACCAGCTTGACAATATTAAACCAGCTTCTGACCTCTGAGAACCACCCCCTCCCTCAGGAATCAGAGGATAGCAAAATGGTTCTCAGGGCCTGCTAGCCCTGTTTTCTTAATTGCTCCTGATTAACATACCTTTTGACCAGAGCTGTGAGAACAAAGGAAGCCAGACAGTGAGGCTCCATGACTAGTAACTTCAAACAGGACAACCTGTGAAAGTTGTCACCTTTCCTGACTTCAGAAAGTACCTGGAGTTCTGTAAAGGAAATAACTGGGAAGGAGAGAAGTTTTTGATCTCTCTCTGCTCCTGTTCCTGCACTCTGTTCTTAGTAGGTATAAAGCAGAGCACAGGGGGGCACTTCTCCTTTGGTCTCTGAGCCCCCAGGGCACAGGACTCTGCTGGGCTGCCTTTGTTTCTTCTTCTTTCTCTGCACACCTCCATCTTTAGCCACCAGAACACAGAGCTGTGGTGGCTGGCAGCTTCTCTCTCTTCCTTTCCCTCTGCACACATATATACCTCTTGCAGCACAACCCCAAGGCTTCTCCCTTCCTCTGAACAAACACCCTATCCTTTCTTTCTCTCCCTAAACACACACAGATACAGCCCTGTACCAGTTACCTGTACTAAGTGCTGTGAACCTATACATATCTGCAAATATAATATACTTTATATACCCAAACTCGTGTGGATTGTGCATTCTTTGAGAACCCACTGCCTCTGTGAACTGGACCCAGGACCAACCCTAGACAATGATTGCTGATACCAGTGATGGGTTGGAGGTGCAAGAGTGAAGCAGCAGAGAGAACCCAGAATGAATCTTTGGCCCAGCTGAAGTCCCTGTTGCCTGCTAAGCCCATGGGGATTACCTTAGATTCAATTTGGGAAGCTTTAGTGGGGTAAGGAGCTTCTTTCTCTAAGAAAATTTTATGACTCTCTGCTTTAATTAAAGACACCTCATTTTTTTGTCCTAATGCTGTCAGAACTTGATTTCCCAAAACAATGTGGGTCACTTTTTAGATCTCAATATTTGTGTTGCTGCATTAACTTAGATCTGCAACATCAGAAACACTCATCAGCAGTTGCAAAACATCCCTATAACCAGGTTAGCCATCAAATTTAGGAGTCCTATCCATCTGCCAATACTTTGGTGCTTAAGTTTGATTTAATTTAATTATTTGTAAACCACCTAACCATAAAATTCAAGGCGGTGATATATAGAAAAGGCTATGTACATTGTAACATATGACCGAATGATATATTGTAACAAGGGGGCTCATTATCAAAGCACTCAGACACAGAAAATTCCATAGGTTACTATTGGTCTCATTTTCAAAAGACAACATTAGTATTTTCAAAACCAATTTTTACATTTTGTTTTTCTACGAAGTCCATCAGAAGTATGTTCAAATCACAAGGGGGGCATGTCAGGGACATCTTAAGGGTGGGATTTGGGCATTCCTGACACTCCCATGCCTCTCAGGTAGAGGTTATAGAGAATTGGAGAGAGTGGCGAGCCTTGAGGTAACCTGCACCTCATAGCCCAGGGCACAATAAGGTCCACTTGGGCCACGGTAAGATCTGATTCCATTTGACTTGGATTGATCTGTGTTCTACAAAGCCTGCAAATCAGCTTGCTACTTTGCTTTTGATTCTCACTTTGGCTAGAATCTCTAGGAGAACTTTGTGGTTCACCAAGTCGAAGGCATAAGAAAGATTTGTTGGTTCTTATCTAAGAGTAATTGGGATTCAGTTAGGAGTCCTGCAGTTTCTGCTTCTGTGCTGAAAGAAGGTTGGAAACCTGATTGCATGGGATCTAAGAGTTGATGTTGGTCCGAGTAGTTTTGAAGTTTGGAGGCAACTATTTGCTTCCATGATTTTTTTTAAGGTGATATATTAGCAACTGGGTAGTAGTTGTTGTGAAATGTTTTAAAGAGGGACTCTCCTTTTAGGAGGGGTGTTAGAACAATGACCCCTATCTTCTTATGGAAATTCCCTGCAGATGGATAGTGTGATCTCCATTAGCTTATCGATGTGTTTAATTATTGTTGGTGGAGCAAGTTTGAGTAGATCTGCAAGAGTCTGGAATGGTCAATCCCTTAGAGAATTTTGCTAAAATATGACTGAATTCTTGATGGTCTAATTTCCTGAAAGAGGGCCAGGATCAGTCCACTGGGAAATTGTCTTTGGAGTAATAGCTTTACTCTCCAATCTCGTTGAGTTAGGAATGGATGTTAGCAGTTTTTTCACCTTGGATTGAAAGTGCTCAGTGAAGGTGTCTGCTGATAGATTTGTTTCTTCAACCAGACATGTGATGTTCATCAAAGATTTAACCAATTGATAGAGGGTTCAAGAAGGGTTTCTGATGCATTTCTGTTGGGTGTAGTATTTTGTATTTCAGACCTTGGCACGTTTATGTATCTTCTTATCTACAATCTTTTTTATTCTGGGACATTTGTGTTTTCAACCGAGCTCATTCAAGTTGTCTGCAGGATCTTTTCAGGTGTGCTAGTTCCTTCATGAACCAGGGGTTTATGGTTGTTTGGGCAAATTTTATTTCTTTCATTGGAGCTGTATTGTCCAGTGTGGATTGGACTACTGTGTTCCATTGCTTTACTCCACATGTAGAGTAGGATTCAGGTCGATTCTTGCCGCTACTTCTTCCCATAATTTGTTGGTGCCAATTTTGCCTCTGGAGATTATTTTCTTTCTTTGTGTTTTAATCATGTTTGATGTTGGTGTAAGTGATAGGCAAGGAAAGTTCTTGCAGTTTATGATCAGACCAAAAGAGTGTGTGTGAGCCCCAAGTTTTTGGATCTGAGTCTGCAGTGGGAGGGACCCTCAATGATTAGTTTTCGGTCTAATTCTTTTAGAAAACTTTGCAAGGATTGGGCTTCATGGCATTTCTTGTACCTAAACTTGTACCTGGAAGATGACATTGTACTTTGAAGGATTTTAGGGTGTCTGTGATGTCCCACTAGGGTCCTGGTGTTTGATATATCACAAGTATTTAGTAGCACTGGTTGCTGGAGGGTGCTTGTGCTTTTATGAACATACCTTCCAGACTCTTGTGTGTTAGGGTATCAACCACATCTACGTCAAATCTGAATGATGCATTTACAGAGATTTCCACCCCTCCACACACACACTCTCTTTTATCAGATCTATATATTGAAAGTATCTTGTAGTCCTGTGGACGGATTAACTGTTGGATGATGGAGTCTTCTTTAGACAGCCATGTCTCAACTATACAGGTTATATCATATTTCTTTTCTAGAATAAAGTCCCTGATAATGTCATACTTGTTTCTTATAGACTTTGTATTGAAATATCCTAAAGAGATGGAGGTTTTGAGGGCCCTTTCATTTTGAGCTATGTTATTTTGACTAGAGTGATATGTTTGGGTATAGTTTTGCATTTGGCACTATGCTGTTTGTTATTTTGCCTGTGTGATAAACCATAACAGGGGTGGTTATTTTGTTGCAGTTTATCAAGTTATTCAAATTTACTCTTCTGGGGTTTGAAGTGCTATGAGTGGTCTTCTACTCCTCCAGATCGCGATGAAAGAGAAAGGTATATTTTGGTGTGGCATCATTTTTCCTCCTTCTATTGTGTGTAGGATAAAGGACAGAGATAGTAATGCATATAGTCCATTAATTATTTGGGAATGAGGAGAAAGTCCTTGTGACTAAAAGAGTTATCCCCTCTCACATGCACTTATGGAAAGGACTCACCTTTGTTAGTAGTCACTGGTATCTAACATCCTCAGGTCATGTTCTTCCCATGCCCCTTCTTCTCTCCCCTGTAGTGGTCCCAAGTGATAGAGGGGAAGGTGAACTGCTACTTGCTAGCAGGCATAAAGATAGAGGTTTCTCTGGTGGTAAGGTTCCTTGGGTGGCTTGTCCTTATAGTTAGAGTTCACCGGTGTCTGATGTTGTCTGGTCACATTATTCCTCACACTTTCCTCTCATCCCTGTTGTGGCTCTGAGCAATCAAGAACATCAAAATTGCCTGGATGTGTACATCGAACCCATGATCCACCTGCAATCACAGCACTCCTGGAGAGCACTATAGAGAGAAATTGAAGCAACTTGATAATTATGATAGATTATACCCAACACACTTATGGTGATATGGTGAGCTCAGAGGTCCTCCTTTTCTTCTTCCTGTCTGTTGCTCAGGAACATGCTGCATCGTGAGCCAAGTATGGGACTAGAAGTCATTGTGACATCACTGATGAGGTTGGCTCTTAGGCACTGGTGGAATGAGGCATTATGACATCACAATATCAGTTCTGGTTACCAGAAACTGAAACTCTTCACACTAAGGAGGGAAGTTGTCAACATGGGCTACTATTAAGACGTGTTATTTTACCACTAACTCATGCACAAGTTCCATTTTATGCAATAAGACCTAGTTACTAATTACTGGGGTCATAGGCGGATGGTGGCCCAACTGTTTGGGGAGGCTAAAGGGGGTGGGGTTAGGGGTGGAGCCAGGTGTGGAGCTTAAATCCATAATTGTCTGATAACACACAGAAAAAATAAATAAATAAAAGTCACAATTATTACCTTTTATTAAATTTAGATATTAGCTATGTATCATATGTCAAAGAATAAAGTGGTTGCTCAAAGCATATACTAACCACAATCGCTCAACTGCAAAACACTATGCACAACTTTGTGCAAAAACACACACAGAACCTTACTGTACCATAAATATTACACTGGGCAGAACCTAATACACCAATATACCCAGTGGTGTGCTGGTAAATTTTTAACAACAGGCTCTCTCCCCGGTCCACCTCGGCACCCCCCCCCCCCGTCCACCTCTGTGCCCCCCCTGTCCACCTCTGCACCCCCCATCCACCTCTGCGCCCCCCCAAAATTGCAGAGCTGGCTATAGCCGGGGGGGCAATGCATTACTCTCTCCAGGAAAAAAAAAATTAAATGATCCCAGGTTCCAATCTAATTCATGTTTAATGTGGGATAAAATGCCATAAATAAGTAAATAAATATATATAAACTTTTAATGTTGAGCACCTGATTCTCAAAGTGAACATATTCCAAACAATATAATGAAAATAAAATGATTTTTTTTCTACCTTTGTTGTCTGGTGACTGTTTTTGTGATCATGCTGGCCCAGTATCCAATTCTGCTGCTATCTGTCCTCTTTACTCCGTTTCCAGGGCTTCCTTTCCATTTATTTCTTTCCTTTCCTCCTTTCTTCTTCATTTCTGGTCTTCAGCTTCTGCCTATTTTCTTCATCCATGTGCAGTTTTTCTCCTCTCTTCCTTTTCCCTCATCTCATCTCCTTCCTCACTCTTCTCTCCCCTCCATCCATGTCCAGCATTTCTTCTCTCTCCCCTCCTCTCCCCTGCATGCACCCATGTCCAGCAGTGACCCTCCTCTCCCCTGCCCTGCATGCACCCATACCCAGCGACCCCCTCCATCCACCCATGCCCAGCAGCGACTCCCTTTTCCCCCCTGCCACCCCCTCCCGAGTTACTACTACTTATCATTTCTATAGCGCTACTAGACGTACGCAGCGCTGTACGCTTGAACATGAAGAGACAGTCCCTGCTCGTCAGAGCTTACAATCTAATTAGGACAGACAAACAGGGCAAACAAGAGATAAGGGAATATTAAAGTAAGGATGATAAAATAAGGGTTCTGAACAAGTGAATAAGGGTTAAGAGTTAAAAGCAGCATCAAAAAGGTGGGCTTTTAGCTTAGATTTGAAGATGGCCAGAGATGGAGCTTGACGAACCCACTAGGTTCATTTACTGCTCTTTAAGTTTCAAGCTCATATATCTCCAGGAAATTAGGGGATCTTTTACCAAGCCACAGTAGCGTTCCCAGTTCCCAGTTGAAATCAGCTGGCGGTAAACACAGAGACACCCATTATGTTCCTATGGGCATCTCAGCGTTTACCACCAGATGACTCCCAACGCAAGCCAAAAACGCTACCGTGGCTTAGCTCCCTCAATGTTGCCCCCTAAATGTCGCTTTAGTTGAGACCAGAGTACTGTACCCACTAATATTCTTTGTACTGAAATCTTTTATTTTGCACAATAGAACAAGATTAGAAGAGGACTGAGTGCAGATTATAAAATGGGATGTGCAATAACTTAATAATAGAAAAAGGATCAGAGGTGGAGATAGAAACATCTACAACAGCTTATGACTAGGCTTGTAAACTCTAGAGATAAGGTGACTGAAATAAAATAAAGTCTTCAGTATACCCTCAGTTTTATTCTTAAGGCAGTTGTTTAAACTTGGGGAATAAGATTACTATTAAAGGCTTGACAATCATATCTATGAACCACTGACCCAACCGGCAAATTCTTCTCCCTCCCTCCCGTTTTGGTCCCTCACCGCTCACTTGTTCTTTGAATTCTTTGGGGCAGGCAGTCTTGCCTGCCCGCTTCCAGCGCTGACTGTCCTCCCTTGCTGATTCGCGCTTCAAAATGGCCGCCGAGACTTCAGCAGAAGTCTCGCGAGGCCGCCTCTGGAAGTCTCGGTGGCCATTTTTAAAGCGCAAATCAACAAGGGAGGACAGTCAGCGCTGGAAGCGGGCAGGCAGGACTGCCTGCCCGAAGAATTCAAAAAACAAGTGGGCAGTGAGGCGGATCTAGAGGGAGGGAGGAGGGAGGGAGGAGAACCAGAGCCGGCTCGCAATTTTCAACAACCGGCTCGCAAGCCGGAAGAAAATTTAACAACCGGCTCTTGCGAACCGGTGCGAACCGGCTCCAGCACACCACTGAATATACCACCCATACGGAAAATGCAGACCATCAACAACAGGGGCGTAGCCAGACACCCAATTTTGGGTGGGCCTGGGCCCAAGATGGGTGGGCAGAAGAACCTCGCCCAGTCCCACAAGTGATTTGGTCTCTCCTTCTCTCGCCTGCATGCCATCTGGTCTCTCAAACATCCCCCCTCTCCTGTATACCTTTTAAATAGTAGATTTTCACCAGCAGCGAGCAGCAACTAATACACACTGCTCATGCTGGCCCCACACCCTTCCCTCTGATGCAACTTCCTGTTTCTGCCTAGGCAGAAATACATCAGAGGGAAGGCTGTGGGGCCGGTGTGAGCAGTATGTATGTCACTGCCCACTGCAGGTGAAGATCTGCTACTTACAAGGTATGCAGGAGGGACACTTGTTGGGAGTTTTCAACTGGTGGGGCTTGGGGATCCCTGCCAGCCACATCACAGGTATGCTATTACTGGGTGGGCCTGAACCCAAAGTGGGTGGGCCTGGGCCCACCCAAGCCCACCCTTGGCTACGCCACTGATCAACAATATGAAACAAGGGATCATAATATCACAATTCTCATGTAGAGCCACAAAACATCCTAATTCATGTTTAATGTGGGATAAAATGCCATACATAAGTAAATAAATATAAACTTTTAATGTTGAGCACCTGATTCTCAAAGTGGACATATTCCAAACACTATAATGAAAATAAAATGATCTTTTCTACCTTTGTTGTCTGGTGACTTTGTTTTTCTGATCATGCTGGCCCAGTATCCGATTCTGCTACTATCTCCGTTTCCAGGGCTTCCTTTCCATTTATATCTTTTACTTTCCGCCTTTCTTCTTCATTTCTGGTCCTCAGCTTCTGCCTATTTTCTTCATCCATGTGCAGTTTTTCTCCTCTCTTCCTTTTCCCTCATCTCATCTCGCTGTTCTCTCTCCCCTCCATCCATGTCCAGCATTTCTTCTCTCTCCCCTCCTCTCCCCTGCCCTCCATCCACCCATGTCCAGCAGTGACCCTCCTCTCCCCTGCCCTCCATCCACCCATGTCCAGCAACCCTCCTCTCCCCTGCCCTCCATCCACCCATGTCCAGTGACCCTCCTCTCCCCTGCCCTGCATGCACCCATGGCCAGTGACCCTCCTCTCCCCTGCCCTCCAGTGACCCTCCTCTCCCCTGCCCTGCATGCACCCATGCCCAGTGACCCTCCTTCCCCTGCCCTCCATCCACCCATGTCCAGTGACCCTCCTTCCCCTGCCCTCCATCCACCCATGTCCAGCAACCCTTCTCTCCCCTGCCCTCCATCCACCCATGTCCAGCAGTGACCCTCCTCTCCTCTGCCCTGCATGCACCCATGCCCAGTGACCCTCCTTACCCTGCCCTCCATCCACCCATGTCCAGTGACCCTCCTTCCCCTGCCCTCCATCCACCCATGTGCAGCAGTGACCCTCTTCTCCCCTGCCCTCCAGTGACCCTCCTGTCCCCTGCCCTGCATGAACTCTCCTCCCTCCCTCCAGATCCTGACTCTTCAAATTCTTCGGGGCGGGCGTCGGGCGGGCAGGCAGTTTTGCCTGCCCACTGCGAGTGCTGACTCTCCCCCACTGGCGCTGCCCCTACCGGCGTTCACGCTTCAAAATGGCCACCGAGACTTACAGAAGTCTCGCGAGGCCGCTGGAAGTCTCGGAGGCCATTTTAAAGCACGAACGCCGGCAGTGCAAGTGGGGGAATCAGCGCTGGCAGCGGGGTGGGCAGGCAGTCAAGACTGCCCCGAAGAATTAGTACACCACCGTCGCTGTGGCTGGGGAGGCTTAGCCTCCCCAAGCCTCCATTACCGGGCGCCTGTGACTGGGGTTAACAGTAAACAAACAAAAACAGCACATCTTAACAGTAGCCCATATTGATAAGTTCCCCCTTTAGGATCTTAGCCTTAGTAAGTTTTCAAAAGAGCCAATGTGTATATTATACCTGACTCCTAAACTTAGTCAGCAAAACCCTTTTAGGATTGGGAAGCCCTGTTTAGGGTTCAGTGTAGACACCATACACCCCGTCAGTTTATAGGCTATTGACCATGAATGTGATATGACTACACATGTGAAAGACAATTTTATAATACAGGTAGGCACAGGTAGCCACATGTAAATGTTTAGACTAATGGTATATATATACATGTATGTACATATTGTAAAGGGGTCCGCTTCCTCCACTCTGGGTTGGGGCCGGCAGCCCTGTTAGGCTGACAGGTTTCCAGCAAAGAACCAGACTGCCGTACGGACTTAAGACCAAAGTGCTTTATTCTCAATTCAGTTCCACTCTCAAAATTGAAATGCAGTTCACAAACATGGTTCAGGCCAGGTTCCAAACTCCAGCCAACATTTAGATCCTTAACAGTTCAGGCCCACTTCCTTTGCACTACCTTCCCCTCTGCCTCAGAAGGGCTCAGTCAAAGTTCAGCCTGCTGTTCTTTACATCCCAATAATTCAACCCTTTCACAGTCTCTTCAAAGGAAACCACTACTTAATGCCCCTGTCCTCTTCACAGCACCCAGGAGGACCCTGTACCAAACAGGGCTGGCAGCTTTCCTCCTACCTCAAAGCACCACAACCCTGTGGCCTCTCACACTGCCTTCATGTGCTAGACAGGGCTACTTTTACATTCTCACACCCCATGGCAGCTTACTCTTCCCCTCAGGGAAGCTCCAGTGGCAGGCCCTTTCCGTCCTCCACCTACTCCATGGCAGCTTCTTTCTCAATCAGTTTCCTCTCCCTCCTGGTGGCTGGGAGTCACCCAGAAATCTCTCTCTCCTTTCACAGCTGGAGGGAATTATATGCCGGCAATGCAGCTAAGGGACTGAGCTTCACCTCCCCTTCTCCCTCTAGTGGGGAAGGGAGTAACTGGCTCCCCTAGCACTGAGCCACTGCTCCCCCTGCTGGGGTTGGAAATCCATTCAACTCTTTTGGGGCTACCCTCCTCTCTCCTGCTTGCAAGGGCTTCTGGGAACCGTAGTTCATGGATTAGCTGCTTCTCTGTGGGGGCCCCCGAGTGCTAGCTTTGTCACAATATATATGCAAATAAAAACAAAAATTCTGCATATAGCAGCTTATCCTGTGGAACCCAGATTTCCAGGGGTGGAGCATGGGTGGGACATTTATAGATCTCCCACTTATGCATGCATTTTACAGAATACTGTATGTTACTCGCATCCCTGCTGTTCTTAGTTGCTCGCGCTTACACCAGCTCTAAGGCTGGAGCAAATGCAAGTGCCTAGATGTTAGGTGTATTGATACCAGGTTATGCTAGTAATCTATAATAGAATTGAGAAACTTAGTTCCTGCCACGTGTCCTTGAAATGCCTGAATAGAGATCCCCAGCTGTAGAATTGCCCCATATTGGACATGCATGTCCTTAGATGAGCATTGTGGAGGGGCATAATCAAACAGACAGGCCATCTATATGGCCGGCCATCTTTCATTTTGATAATACGGTTGGGGCCGTATTGTCAGAGATGGCCGGGTTTGAGATGGCCAGCATCAGTTTTTGCCAATATTGGAAACCGATGCCGGCCATCTCAAATCCGGCCAAATCCAAGGCATTTGGTCATGGGAGGAGCCAGCATTTGTAGTGCACTGGTCCCCCTCACATACCAGGACACCAACTGGGCACCCTAGGGGGCACTGCAGTGGACTTCAAAAATAGCTCCCAGGTGCATAGCTCCCTTACCTTCTGTGCTGAGCCCCCAAAATCCCCCCCCCCCCAAAACCCACTACCCACAACTGTACAACACTACCATAGCCCAAGGGATGAAAGGGGGCACCTACATGTGGGTACAGTGGGTTTTTTCGGGGGGGGGGGAGGTTGGAGTGCTCACATTTACCACCACAAGTGTAACAGGTAGGGGGGAATGGGCCTGGGTCCACCTGCCTGAAGTGCACTGCACCCACTAAAAACTGCTCCAGGGACCTGCATACTGCTGTCAGGGAGCTGGGTATGACATTTCAGGCTGGCATAAAGGCTGGCAAAAAAAAGATTTTTATTTATTTATTTTTTTGGGGGTGGGAAGGGGTTGGTGGCCACTGGGGGGGGGAGTAAGGGGAATGGATCCCCAATTCCCTCCGTTGGTCATCTGCTCAGTTGGGGCACTTTTTTGAGGCTTGGTCCTAAAAATAAATGGACCTAGCCGGCCAAATGCTCCTCAGAGCCGGCCTTCTTTTTTCCATTATCGGCCGAAGCCGGCCATCTCATAACTACACCCCTGTCCCGCCTTCCATACCCTGCCGAAACGCCCCCTTGAAATTTGGCCAGCCCTGCGACGGAAAGCAGTTGAAGCCGGCGAAAATCGGCTTTCGATTATACCGATTTCGCCAGATTCAGGAGATGGCCGGCCATCTCCCGATTTGTGTCGGAAGATTGCCGATCTTCTCGTTCGAAAATAAGCTGGTTGGTTACTCAAGCTTAGTTTGTTACATTGAAGCTTTCAACTTTAAGGCTGTCTAATGGATCCTTTTACCAAGCCGTGCTAAGCACTAACAGAGCTGCCAAGTTGCCCATTCCAGGAGGGAGACTGTTTGGCATCCAGGTGCATTCTGAGACCTGCAGCACTGACTTCAATGGATAGAATCGTGAACTATAAATACTACACTGCTTTAGATGGTAAGTTTAAAATCAGGACTGGCCAAAAGCTTCCCTCCTGGAATGGGTAACTTGTCAGCTCTGCAGTAATGCACACTTACCACAGCTTAAAAGGGCTTACCACGGAATGCGCTGAAGTATCCTGTGGTAAAATCTCAATGTGCGTGTTCTACTCACACGCTACCAGTGGCGATCCTAGGTCGGCTGCCACACGGGGCGGATCGCCACTGCGCACCCGTCCCCCCCCCCCCCAGGGTGCAGCGGCGTCCATCCCCCCAAGGTGAAGCACGACCCCCCCCCCCCCCCGGCGCAATGACATCCCTCTCCCCGGCGCTTCAAGCCCCCCCCCCCCCCCCCCCGGTGCATTCTTGGCTGCTGGAGGGTGCAGAGAGCAGCTGTGCGCCTGTCAGCTCCTCTGGCTCCCTGTTCCCTCTGCCCTGGAACGGGAAGTAACCTGTTCTGGGGCAGAGGGAGCAGGGAACCAGCGGAACTGACAGGTGTGCGACTGCTCTCTGCACCCCTCCAGCAGCGTGCACCCAGGGCAGACTGCCCCCACTACCCTGCCCTTGCTACGCTGCTGCACGCTACAAAATAGATTGTTTCTTTTTGGCTGAGGGGGCATGTCTGGGTGTAGAGGGTGGGCATATCTGTGGTAATCACTGCAGACACATTACTGCATGATAACTGATTATCATGTGATTAGCGTGTGAGCCCTTATTGCCTACAAAATAGATGGCAGTAAGGGTCCACGTGATAATGGCTATGTACTAATGGCACCATTAGCATGTGTCTATTAATGCTGAAAATAGAAAATCATCCATTTTCCAGCCATGGCAAAAAGTGGCCTTAGTATGTGGGAAAGACCCGCATAACGATGCGCTAAGGTCACTTTTTGCTGGTTGGCAATCTAAGTAAACAGATGAGGCCAGAGAGCCCTCCTCCCCCACCAGCACTACCTAAATCAAGTTCCTCCCTGAATAGTGCCCGCCCTCTCAAGTACAACTTCCTGCCCACCTGAAGGGTATCTCCTATTGCAGAATTTCTCACCCAGAACACCCTACAAAAGGACATTATACATAAACATGACCTCTAGTGGTAGTACCACAAGACTACCACTAGGGGCCACCAGTGCCATTTTGGATGATGGTGTCAGCAAGTGCAGGAGTGACTGGGGATTGCTTCCATCCAGACCACTAGAGACCAGGGATTTTATAACAGCAGGTCTTGGGGAGAGGGCCAGAGCCGGTGGTGGGAGGTGGGACTGGTGGTTGGGAGGCGGGGATAGTGCTGGGCAGACTTATACGGTCTGTGCTAGAGACGGTGGTGGGAGGCGGGGATAGTGCTGGGCAGACTTATACGGTCTGTGCCCTGAAGAGGACAGGTACAAATCAAGGTATACACAAAAAGCTACACATATGAGTTTATCTTGTTGGGCAGACTGGATGGACCGTGCAGGTCTTTTTCTGCCATCATCTACTATGTTGCTATGTTACTATGTAGGTGGTCAGGAGGGGAGTTCATGGCTGGGAGGGGTCTTCAGGGGTGGGGGCAACTTCTGGGCCAAGAGTTGTGATTGGGGGGACGCTGTTAGGGAGGGGGGGCTTGGTGGCCTGATGGAATAATGCTGCTTGTGGGGTATCTCACATGTATCATTATTCTTTTTACACAGGAGTCAGCAACCTGTAGGACTAAAGATACCACAGGTTGATGACTTCCATGGTAAATCAAGGTGAGGTAAAAGCCTACATTTTACCATGCCTTGATTAACTATTCCTTAGTATTTTGGCCTTTTTGTGCACTGCTGGGTTCACCTCACTTTTTTTGTAATTTACGCTGTTCATGTCACCCTTGTTGCATCTGCCTGGCATGATCTCCTTCCATTTCATTCCCATTCCACTCTCTTATTCATAACGTTGTTGTGTTTTGTTTTGTTTCTTTTAATTACAAGAGGGGTGCTGTCGGAGTGTTTATTCAGAAAGCTATTTTTAAAGGACTCTTGCACCTGACCTAATATAAATCATTTTCTCATCAATTTAGGTAGATTTAAGTACAGCAAACCGACTTCCTTTAGCTAAGTATTCTCAAGATGGAGTAGTGGAAACAGAAACAGAGATACCTTCCCAGGCTTGCTGAAAATACCATCATGCCATGACAGCAATGTTTGTTATGGGAGGAGGAAGAGCTGAAGCTTTCACTCCTTCTTTCATTAGCAGCTGGGAAATCTGAAACAGAGGGGAGATGGAAAAGGACACAGGATTTGATTAAAGGAAATGGAACACCTGATGCTGCATCCTCTGGGCCAAGGATTCTATTCATTATCTGCAGCCTTTTGGAAAAGTTTACAACAGAAGGTGCACTAAAAATCGAAATCTCTGCTGCAAAAAAAAAAAAAAAAAAAGCAATTAGTAAGCAGATTTTGTGGGACTAAAAGGCCGTTTCCTTTCATTTCAGCATTACTGTACATATATATTAGGCCTGTTATTAAAAAAAAACCAAAAAGCCTGAGCTCCAAATGTTCTGCCCCCAGCATCCATATGTTAGATTTTATAACATAGTAACATAGTAGATGACGGCAGAAAAAGACCTGCATGGTCCATCTAGTCTGCCCACGATAAACTCATATGTGTATACCTTACCTTGATTTGTACCTGTCTTTTTCAGGGCACAGACCGTATAAGTCTGCCCAGCAGTATTTCCCGCCTCCCAACCACCACCGGCTCCGGCACAGACCCCGTATGTCTGCCCTCCCCCATCCTAGCCTCTCAACCACCAACCCCTCTTCCCCCCGCCACCCAATTTCAGCTAAGCTCCTGAGGATCCATTCCTTCTGCACAGGATTCCTTTATGCCTATCCCACGCATGTTTGAATTCCGTTACCGTTTTCATCTCCACCACCTCCCGCGGGAGGGCATTCCAAGCGTTCACCACCCTCTCTGTGAAGAAATACTTCCTGACATCTTTCCTGAGTCTGCCCCCCTTCACTCTCATTTCATGTCCTCTCTTTCTACTGTTATAATGTAGCCCTAAAATGTGTTTACTGCCTTTAATGTTCTCAATTCTAAGGCTATGACTTGTGCAATCACTTCTTGAAATGACATATAAGCAATGCATTGTGTGTAATGTAGTCTCACATGTATTGCAGCCAGGGCCGTTCTTAGGGCGAGGCGACCACATAGGGCCTCACGCTCAAGGGGGCCCCGCACGGCGCGCCTGAAGTCGCCCCGTCCCGACTGCCCGAGCTCCGGTCCCCCCTCCCGAGTCCCTCTGAATTTTAAAAATTACCTCGTCGACGTCGGGTTACAGCGGCCGGCAGGTAGCAGCAGCAGTGAAAAGCATGCGAGCTGCTCGGCGCTTCGGGAGCCTTCCTTTCCCTCAGCTCTGGTCCCTCAGGGCGGGACCAGCCCTAGAGCTAGGGTGGGGGTGGAGCTAGGG